>NW_022060582.1:0-1200000 GCF_003285725.1 Scaptodrosophila lebanonensis | reverse complement strand
CCCTGTCTGTCTGTCTGTCCGTCTGTCCGTCCGTATGAACACCTGGATCTCAGAGACTATAAGAAATAGAGACACCAAATTTTGCACAAAGATGCGTTATGTGTGTATTCTATACGAGTTTGTTTTATTTTTTTGATTTTCCCCCCCACTTCCCCCCTATTGGGGTTTTCCCGATTTTCCATTCGTATAATCGCCTATATCTCGGAGACTATAAGACCTAGGAACACCAAATTTTAGTCCCAGATGCCTTATGTGAATACGCAGAAAATGTATATTTTGGAATTCCCCTCCCTCCCCCCTCTACCCCGCAAATCGTAACTCCCGTAATTCTTGGAATTTCGAACTAAAATTTTGGAAATACCCCCAGTTAGTTATTATGTGTCCGTATGCCAAATTTCATTATGATAGACCGATTTAACAAGAAGTTATAGCCATAAATATATTTGCTGATGCAGCGCTGCTGCAGCGCTGCTCAAGCGCTGCCCGCGGCTGTTGTTGATGTTGCTGTTTGGTTGACTGCGAAAATGCTTACACAGACACGAATTGATGCGCATAGGCATACATACACTCACACAGACGCAATTGCTATGTAAATGTGCAATTATACACCCTTTACGTGAGTTCGAATACCGAGAGAGGTAAAATCGATAAAATTTTTTTTTTTATTTTCTTAATTTTTTTATTTTCTATAATTATTGTAAACATATGTACAGAGTATTTCAAAGTCGGGACACCCGACTTTAGCTTTTTTACTTGTTTTTTATTTATTATTTTGCTTTCAAACAGTTCAGGCTCGGTCACTTCGTTTAAGATGACTGGGTCCTGATCGAAACAAACCAGACTTTGCAGAATGAGCGTTTGATCGAACGAGCATAGTGCCGTTATTGCTCGAGTATTGTTCGGGTATTGCGCGAGCTATCTCGGGTATTACTCGAGTATTGCGCAGTTTTTACCAGAAGAAGCAGAGAGAAGCCGTCAGAGAAGTCAGCCGTCGAACCAGAGTGCATTAGCTCCACATGCTAATATTCGCCATCATCATTTTACATTATATTCCTATTTTAAACTATATCATATATCTTAGTATCATTATCAACCTAAAAATTTTGAAAGCTGTGGAAAAAAAGGCTGTGAAAAAGTGACAAAAAGTGCGTGAAAAGTGGCATGCATACTCATATGTACATTAATTCAATTAAAGTTGCATGAGTGCCAGAATAACGAGATCAGGCTACAAACCAAAGCCGACGGCAGTACCCACAGTTGCAAAGCCGAAGCCAGTGCGAGTGAGTCAGTTTATTCTAAAAGGAAAGGCACCAGTAGTCTCAAGGACAAAGAAGCCGTCGGTTTCAACGCGGTCGACGCTCACGAAAATGAATAACAAAGAGGACAAAGAAGCCGTTACAAGTGAGCACGCACTGACAATATCATATGTGGCGATGTTGCCAGAAAGATCCGAGGGCAACAGAGTAAAACAAGAAACAAGATAGAACGCTACAGTCGAGCAAGCCCGACAGTAAAATAGCCTGTACTCTCCACAAAAAAGAAAAAATTAAAAAAAAATTAAAAAAAAATTAAATTATTAAAAAAAATAAATGATTTAATTAATTAAAATAATTAATTACATTAAATTAGAATACATGTTTATGTTCAGTTTAAACAGCATACATTTACATCACGTACCTATGCGTGTTTATATGCGTGTATGTATGCAGCACAAAGTTGAACAAAAGCAGCAACAACAACAACAGCTGCGGGCAGCGCTGCCGACAGAGCTGCAGGCAGCGCATGAGCAGTGATTTTACTTATGGCTATAACTTTCTTCAGAATTGACCTATCATGATGAAATTTGGCACACGGACACATTAGTACTAACTGGATGTACCTACCAAAATTTCAAAATGATTTCAAAATTCCGAGAATTACGGAAGTTATAAGAAACAAGTAAAAAAGCTAAAGTCGGGTGTCCCGACTTTGAAATACTCTGTACATATGTTTACAATAATTATAGAAAATAAAAAAAATTAAGAAAATACAAAAAAATTCAATGATCGATTTTACCTCTCTCGGTATTCGAACTCACGTAAAGGGTTTATAATTGCACATTTACATAGCAATTGCGTCTGTGTGAGTGTATGTATGCCTATGCGCATCTATTCGTGTCTGTGTAAGCATTTTCGCAGTCCACCAAACTGCAACATCAACAACAGCCGCGGGCAGCGCTTGAGCAGCAAATATATTTATGGCTATAACTTCTTGTTAAATCGGTCTATCATAGTGAAACTTGGCATACGGACACCTAATAACTAACTGGGGGTATTTCCAAAATTTTAGTTCGAAATTCCAAGAATTGCGGGTTACGATTTGCGGGGTAGAGGGGGGAGGGAGGGAAATTCCAAAATATACATTTTCTGCGTATTCACACAAGGAATCTTGGACTAAAACTTGGTGTGCCTAGGTCTTATAGTCTCCGAGATATAGGCGATTATACGAATGGAAAATCGGGAAAACCCCCATAGGGGGGAAGTGGGGGGGAAAATCAAAAAAATAAAACAAACTCGTATAGAATACACACATAACGCATCTTTGTGCAAAATTTGGTGTCTCTATCTCTTATAGTCTCTGAGATCCAGGTGTTCATACGGACGGACAGACTGACAGACGGACAGACAGACAGACAGGGCTAGATCGACTCGTCTCGTCATGCTGATCAAGAATATATATACTTTGTGGGGTCTGCCACGCCTCCTTCTGTGTGTTACATACATGCGCACAAAACTAGTATAGCCTTTCACCCTTTGGGTACAGGCTATAAAAATTCAAGAAGCAACGAATAAAACCACAACAGCCGAAAACAGCGTTACCGTGCAACAGCTAGTGCAACTATTGACCCTGAAGTGCCAAACGTAAGACAGTAGTAAAGAAGAAGGCAAATTGGTGGTGGAAAATTTTTCTAAAATTATTCCGGAGTTTGACGGTGAAAATATGCAAGTGGAAAAGTGGTTCACAAATTTTGAATTAAATGCAGACGCGTACGGTTTGAACGAAAAACAAAAGTATGTTCAGGCACGCGCCAAAATGACGCGCACAGCAACATTGTTTTTGGAGTCTACGTTCATATACGAGTACAAATCATTGCGTGAACAGGTGATCGATGAATTTCAACGAGGCAAAATTTGCAGTGCCGAAATTCACAAACAATTAAGTGCTCGCACAAAGCGCAAAGATGAACATTTTCATGAGTATTTGTTGCAAATGAAGAGCATTGCAGCCCTTGGAGTGATGGATACTGAATCGTTAATTCGATATGTTGTGGATGGGCTAAATCTTAAAACTGATTTTAAATACAATTTGTATAGCTCCATTGCGAGAGAAATATGAAGTTTACGAAAGTGTAGCCGAAACAAACGAGAAAGTTTACGCAGAGAGAAAACAGTTTGTACCAAACAAATACAACAACAAAAATGCAAATGTAAGAAGCGAAAGGAAGCAGCATTGTTTAACTGTGGTGCAGTGGATCATTTGCGCAAGGACTGCAAAGCTGAAATCAAGTGCTTTCGTTGCAATAAAACTGGGCATATGTCAACAGAGTGCACATCTTCGGCCGGCGTAAATGTTGTATATGAAGCAAAGCGTCTCAGGGAGATAAAAATTAATGATGCAGTGGTCAATGCACTTGTCGACACCGGAGCAGACGTCTCAATAATGAGAAAGGCAGCATTTAACAAAATCGGCGGCGCCAAATTGCAAAGCAACGTGGGTACACTTCGAGGCTTGGGCACTAACAAGATACGCCCGGTGGGTCAATTTCTAGCAGAGGTGGAGATCGACAATATGAAGGTGTTACACAAGTTCTTGGTAGTGGCTGATGGTGACATTGGATGCGACGCGGTGCTTGGGTACGACTTTCTATCAAAGTTTAATGTCACGGTGACGGCGGCTGGATTTAAGTTTTCTCCCCCTGCTGGGGAGGAGACTCAGGAGAATAATATCAGGAGATAAGTATTTATAATGTAGTTGTACCTCCTCAGTTCAAATCTGCTGTACAGTCAATGGTATCCGAGCTCAAGGCGGCCGAGAAGACTGCTGAGTGTCCGATCGAACTCAAAAGAGTTTTGGAGGACGATAGTGGCGAATCCGAAGACGAGGAGGATCTTAATAAAGAAATGGGCGAAACCGAGGATGGTGCTGAAAAACTGGACGAACAGATTTGGGGTGACAATGAAGACGAAGAAAAAAATGAGCAGGACGAAATGAATGATGAGGATCAAGGCACGGGCACTAAAGACGAAAAGGATGCTCATAACGGTTTGGACACAAAAAATGATGCGGCCAATGAAGTGGACGAAGAGCAAACGAATGTCTTTCACAATGAGCTTGAGGAGCCACCAGAGCCAGAGGAAATGGACCTTGGCGATATGAACAATGTAGATGAGGGACACGATGACGTTGAGGATCGGGGTGATGAAAATCCGTTTGATATTGATGCAATGAAAGAAAACAACCCGCCTTAAAACTTGGAGGACTTCGAGTATAAACTGGAGCACAGGAGTGGAGATCATCTTAGGCATGTCGATTGTCTGCAAGTAATGGTGGTCACGTCAGAAGTCTCAGCCCGTATAAAAGCAGCTCAACAAAAAGATTGTATGATCAAAGCTATTTTTGAGATTCTAAGCAGCCGCCTCTATGACAATTTTAAAATCAAAGGAGGATTGCTGTTCAAGTCGATAGAAGGAACTGATCTGCTGTTTATACCGAAGTCGATGGAGCGAGAAATAATTGTCGACGCTCACAATGTTGGACACTGGGCTGTTCAAAAGACAACGCACTTGATCAAGCAAAGCTATTGGATACCACATTTGGAAGGAAAAGTTGCTCATGTTATCGCCAATTGTATTAAATGTATTGTCCACAACAAACAGTTGGGTAAAAAGGAAGGCTTTCTTCATCCCGTCGAGAAAGGAGGAGAGGCATTGCACATATTGCATGTTGACCATCTCGGATCTATGGACGCCACAGCGAAGCAATATAAATACATTTTTGCTATAGTCGACGCATTTACTAAGTTCATGTGGCTGTATCCGACAAAGACAACAAGCTGCGAAGAAGTTCTTAAAAAGCTCGACAACTGGTCGGAAATCTTCGGTAATCCCAGTCGCATCATCAGTGACCGAGGGTCTGCGTTTACGTCTTCAGCTTTCGAGGAGTACATGAGCAAAAATGGTATCGAGCATGTTTGGAGCACCAGCGGAGTGCCCAGAGGAAACGGCCAAGTAGAACGCGTTAACCGGTCGATACTACAAATCATATCCAAGCTGTCATCAGAGAGTCCTGAAAAATGGTTTAAGTTTGTGGCTAGAGTACAGAAGGTCATAAACAGCACCATTCATGTATCAACGAAGAAGTCGCCATTCGAACTCATGTTTGGCGTAAAGATGAGAACTACGGCCGAAAATGAGGTGTTGCAACTGCTGGAAAAGGAGATATACGACAACTTTGATGAAGAATGGCAGAAAATAAGACAAGCAGCGAAGGAGGACATACAGAGAGCAGAGGAAAGACACAAAAAGCAGTTCGATAAAAAGCGGAAGAACGAATATGGTTATAAATTGGGTGACCTAGTCGCAATCCGCCGAACACAATTCCTAGCTGTGAGAAAGCTAGCCAGCAGCTATCTGGGACCATATGAAATTACAAAAATAAACGTAACGGGCGATATGAAGTGCGCAAGGCTGCAGATGTCGAAGGGCCGAACAGCACGGCAACAAGATGCGATAATATGCGGCTTTGGCGCTATATCGCAGATAACGAAGACTCGTGGTCATCGGAGTCCGATGACTAGCACAGGATGGCCGAATGTAAGATGGGAAGGCAGGATAGTGAGAATGGCAGAACACCTAGAAGTAGCATCGCCATCAGTACTCGGTACTCATTTTGGTTTTAAGCAGTTAGTAGAAATGTACTTAGTTGTCAGTAGTAAGTTTTCAGCCGCACTACAAGCACAGTCCTCAGCCGTAAAGAAAGAAGCAGAAGTCAGCAGTCAGAAGAAGAAGCAGAGAGAAGCCGTCAGAGAAGTCAGCCGTCGAACCAGAGTGCATTAGCTGCATATGCTAATATTCGGCATCATCATTTTACATTATATTCCTATTTTAAACTATATCATATCTCTTGGTATCCTTATCAATAATAAACATTGTATGATACACAAGATCACATGTATGTACATATTTATATAGATTTGTGCGTGCATGTGTTGTTTGCAATTATGCGCAAACATGTGTATATGTACGTATGAACGTATTTTAAATAAAGAGGTACAGAATGAAAGCAAAACATATGAATACATACATATATTTATTATACCCTGTACCCGTAGGGTAAAAAGGGTATATTAGGTTTGTGCAAAGTATGTAACATGCAGAAGGAAGCATCTCCGACCCCATACAGTATATATATTCTGAATCAGCATGACGACGAGCAATCGATCTACACATGTCCGTCCGTCTGTCCGTCTGGAAGAACGCAAGGATCTCAGAAACTATAAAAGCTAGAATAACCAAAGTTGGCATCCAGATTATCCTAGGTCCGAAAAAGGGCGAGTTTATTAACCTCCCCCCCCCCCCCCCCCCCAACCAAACTTTGCACACATAATTTATACTTAAACTTTATTATATTATAGTCTACTTTTGTTTTAAATTTCATTAAAATCGGTTAATTCTAAGAAAAGTTATTAGCGAAACAAATTCTCGCCAGTACAACCCCCCCCCCCCCCCCCAAACTGCAGCAACAATTTCGCTCTTCTTCTTCCTCTTTTTGCTGTTGCTATGGGCGCATATAACTCAGTGACGGAAGTTTACCTGGGTACAGGGTATTACACTGTCGGGCTTGCTCGACTGTAGCGTTCTCTCTTGTTTTTATATTATGATATTTAGCATGATTTTATTTCTTAAAAAAATAACTCAAATAACTTAAAATAAACAAATTAATATTAATTAAAATAGCAGACCTTTTTTTAATTTAAACAAAAAGGAAGGTACAAGTATTTCTTTTCGCTAATAGTTTTGTTGGATTCTTTAATTTATATGCATATACATACTTGTATATGAAGTTACTATTGAATTAATAGCCGAAAAACAATAGAAAATGCAAGTGCACGTGCACCCGCCGATATAATTGGTCATTTCGGTCATGCGGGCATGATTGTAAATACGACGTTCGATCATTTCTTGCACGCAGGCAAAAAGTTTCGGTCACCGCCGCTTATTCTGAGTCTTTGCAGTTGTGAGTCGAACTGACTGGTTGGTGAGCGTTCGTTCACAACCGGTCATTGCTTGCATTCATGCGACAAGTTTCGGTCACAACCGATCACTTGTGAGTTTTTGCAGTTGTGAGTCGTGTGACACATATACAGATTCTGATATTCAGGGCTAGTAGTATATATATATAGTACGTACTATTCCTTTTGGTTACCAAAGGCGTGTGCATATTTTTCCAGAGGGGGTCAATTTTATTTCTAATTATACTCTGTACATAAAATGTACAAGAGTATATTAGGTTTGCGGGAGCTGAAAATGTAACAGGCAGAAGGAGGCGTGGCAGACCCCACAAAGTATATATATTCTAGATCAGCATGACGAGACGAGTCGATCTAGCCCTGTCTGCCTGTCTGTCCGTACGAACACCTGGATCTCAGAGACTATAAGAGCTAGAGACACCAAGCTTTGCACAAAGATGCGTTATGTGTGTATTCTATACGAGTTTGTTTAATTTTTTTGATTTTCCCCCCCACTTCCCCCCATTTGTATAATCGCCTATATCTCGGAGACTATAAGACCTAGGAACACCAAATTTTAGTCCAAGATGCTTTGTGTGAATACGCAGAAAATGTATATTTTGGAATTTCCCTCCCTCCCCCCTTTACCCCGCAAATCGTAACTCCCGAAATTCTTGGAATTTCGAACTAAAATTTTGGAAATACCCCCAGTTGGTTATTATATGTCCGTGTGCCAAGTTTCATTATGATAGACCGATATAGCCATAAATATATTTGCTGCTGCAGCGCTGCTCAAGCGCTGCACAAGCGCTGCCCGCGACTGTTGTTGATGCTGGTGCTTTGGTTGACTGCACACATGTTTACACAGACACGAATTGATGCGCATAGGCATACATACACTCACACAGACGCAATTGCTATGTAAATGTGCAATTATACACCCTTTACGTGAGTTCGAATACCGAAAGAGGTCAAATCGATCCAAACTTTTTTTTTTAATTTTCTTAATTTTTTTTATTATCTATAATTATTGTTAACATGTGTACAGAGTATTTCAAAGTCGGGATACCCGACTTTAGCTTTTTTACTTGTTTCTATTTTTGTTTGATTGGCTTGCATATTAATTTAAAACAAGATAGAACGCTACAGTCGAGCAAGCCCGACAGTAAAATAGACTGTACTCTCCACAAAAAAGAAAAATTAAAAAAAAAAAATTTAAAAAAAAAAAAAAAATAATAAAAAAAAATGAATGAATTAATTAATTAATTAAATTAAATTAGAATACATGTTTATGTTCAGTTTTAACAGCATACATTTACATCACGTACCTATGCGTGTTTATATGCGTGTATGTATGCAGCACAAAGTTGAACAAAAGCAGCAACAACAACAACAGCTGCGGGCAGCGCTGCCGACAGAGCTGCAGGCAGCGCATGAGCAGCGATTTTACTTATGGCTATAACTTTCTTCAAAATTGACCTATCATGAAGTTGGCACACGGACACATTAGTACTAACTGGATGTACCTACCAAAATTTCAAAATTGATTTCAAAATTCCGAGAATTACGGAAGTTATAAGAAAAAACACGAATTACGGGGGAGTGGGGGGGTGCATCGAAAAAAAACTCAAACTCGTACTTTCTAGGTCTTAGGAGAATATGGAAACCAAGTTTGGTTATTCTAGCTCTTATACTTTCTGAGATCCTTGCGTTCATACAGACGGACGGACGGACAGACGGACATGGCTATATCGACTCGTCTTCTCATCCTGATCAAGAATATATATACTTTGTGGGGTCTGCCTTTGGGTACAGGCTATAAATAGTTGATAAAAATGTCAGTTGGCATTCAAATAAAATTAATTTAAAACAAGAAAAGAATGCTAAAGTCGAGCAAGCTCAACTATTAAATACCCTGTACCTCTCACCAAAAAGGAAAAAATGAAAAAAAATTTTTTTAATAATTAAAAAAAATAATATTAATTTATTTATTTAATTAAATTAAAGACATGTTCATGTACAGTTTCAACAGCATACATTTACATCAGAGATATACACGCAGACATCTCTGCTTGTTTATATGCGTGTATGTATGCAGCACAAAGTTGAACCCAATCAGCAACAACAACAACAGCTGCGGGCAGCGCTACAAGCAGAGCGTGGGCAGCGATGTTATTTATGGCTATAACTTCCTTCAACATTGAGCTATCATGATAAAACATACGGACACATAATCCCTAGCTGGATGTAATTACCAAATTTGAACTACGGGAGTTACGTAAATCAATAATAGCGGGGGAGTGGGGGGGTATATCGGAATAAAAAAAATAAAGTTGACCTGCCTAGGGCTTAGGGGAACCTGTACCTTGTACCTTCTGAGATCCTTGCGCTCACACAGATGGACAGACGGGCATGGCTATATCGACTCGGCTTGTCACCCTGATCAAGAATATATATACTTTGTGGGGTCTGCCACGACTCCTTCTGTATAACTTTATGCATCTATGTTCAAATGGTGATGACTATTCTGTAATATCCGAGGATAAAATGAACTAGGAATGAAACAAGATTACCGGTTCTCTCCGAGACTGCATCTGTATACAATATACGCACATAGTTCCCGTTGGGCAGTCAATTAGATTTAATGTTTGACTACGGCATTCTGAAAGAAATGCATGACCGGCAAAAGAAAATTCATTCCTGAGCTAAGGTGAACCTAGAAACAAAGAGAGAGCTTTCTCTTGAGTCTGTTAGACGCGTCTTTTTTGTGCTCCGCAATTTTATTTAATTTTTGGTTGTTCTTTTGGAACTTAAATTTATAATTGGGCATATAAAGCTTGCTTTTTGTATTCTCTACACGGTGTTGTGTTTGGTGTAATAACTTGTGCAGCGATAAGTATAAAAATTTATTATTTAATATTTTGGCTTCTGTTGCTGTGTTTGTTGTTAGTGCCTTATTACTTATTTTTTCTGCCTGCCGTTTTTCTGGCGTCTCCCTTCTGATCTTTCAAGTTTGTCTGTGTGTTTCAGTGCATTTTTTATTTTGCATCGCTCACTTAATTGTTGTTGTACCCCCGCTCTCACCAATTTGCATCAGAGTTTTCGCTTAGCGTCGCTCAGGGTAGTACTGTTGCTTTTTATTTCTGCCGTTTTGTTATTTGTGCTTTGCGCTCGCTCACTTTAGTTTGTGCTTTCTTTGGAATTAACCCTATAAAACTTGTGTGGTTAATATGTCGTGCTCCAAGAAGTCTTGCACATTTAAAGATGCTCTGGATTGTGACCAACTGCAGTTCATAGGCTGCTGGTTGTGTGACAATTTGATGCATATTGTGTGTGCTGATCTCAGTGGGAGGGACCATGATAAGATCATCGCCAAGCCCAAATAAGGCTGCGGCGGTGTAAAATGGTCTTGTCCTACGTGCATTGATATTCAATTTGATTTCTCGCTTATGTACAATAACGTGAGAAATCATTTTGTAAAGCTGCATAAGATGACTAAGCAGCTTGCGAGTGATTTCGACTCAGGAGCTAAGTTGCTTAGCAAGTATAAATTTGATTCTCCACCTAAAAAGAGGTTGGAGACTCAATTTTTGAATGTGCCTTCCGTCGCGCCCCCTTATTGTCGCCTCAATCGCCGGCTCCTCTCCCATTAACTCTTCAAAACATTGACTGCTCCCCAATGCTGTCTCCGTCAACCTCTCCAGGTATTCTATTTGATACTTCCCCTTTACCCTCGCCGATAACTATCTCAGCGACCCCTATTTTTGTCCCACCCTCACGCATTGAAGCAGCTGCGCCGTCTCATAAACCATCTGAGCCTGTTTCTTGCGTTCGTAAGGATCAATGCGAACTGCCCTCTGGTGTAACGGTCGATACTGCTTGTACCTCATCTGCATGCCCTCCTCCCCTTACAGTCGTAGCGCCTCGGAAACAAGTATTTGTTTCAAGGGTGTCTGCTGATACTAGCTGTGAGTCTATCGCAGCTTACATTGCTAGCAAATCTTCTGCTAGCGTTTCCATTTCTAAATTTAATTTTTATACCCTGTACCCAAAGGGTACAAGGGTATATTAGTTTTGTGCGAGTGCACATGGAACACACAGAAGGAGGCTTGGTAGACCCCACAAAGTATATATATTCTTGATCAGCATGACAAGCCGAGTCGATATAGCCATGTCCGTCTGTCCGTCTGTCTGTTCGTCTGTCTGTCTGTCTGTATGAACGCAAGGATCTCCGAAAGTATAAGAGCTAGAATAACCAAACTTGGTATACAGATTCTCCTGAGACCGAGAAAGGACGAGTTTGTTCATTTTTTCTGATCCACCCCCCACTCCCCCCCAATTAACGATTTTCTATAACTCCCGTAATTCTTGAAATTTTGAACTAAAATTTGGTAGACACATCCAGTTAGTAATTATATATCCGTATACCAATTCATTATGATAAAATGATCGGAAAGAAAGTTATAGCCATATAACCAGGCCCAATGCACACATATGTACAAGTACACAAACACGCATAAGGCACGATTCTGATGTAAATGTAAATGTATGTATGCATGCATGGAATATTTTTTGTTTAATTAGTTAATATTTAGTTAATTAATTAAATTAATTTAGTTAATTAATTTAATTAAATTTATTAATTAATTTAATTACTTTTTTGTGGGGTGGTACAGGGTATTTAAGAGTTGAGCCTGATCGACTTTAGCATTCCTTTCTTGTTTTTTTAATTGTTCCGTTTGAAGCTTTTGAAACTATTTGCGACCCAAAATTTTGGCCACCGCATATGATAGTTCATGAGTTCAAACAGAAAAAAACGCACTAATCCAATTCAGGTGTCTTTGCCTGTTAGTTCTTCAATACTGGCTACTAACAATGGTTCAAAAAACTAGAAATTTTTCCAAAATCTCTTAGTTTACAGTGCCAAAACGTTAGAGGTATTGCATCTAAACTTAATGCTTTATATAGGGATAGTTTTTCGTTTGAATTTGACTTAATTGCATTATCAGAGACGTGGTTAAATCCTACTATATCTGACTTTGAAATTTTGTCTAATAACTTTATAATCTATAGACGGGATAGACCTGCTCGCCGTGGTGGTGGTGTACTGATTGCAGTTAAATCCACCATCCAGTCGGAAATTGTCCACGTTAATATGCCGGACGACCTGGAATTTATTTGCGTTAAGACAACATCTCCTTCTCGAGCGCTATATATCACCTGCTCCTATATTCCTCCTGCTTCTGATATTCAAGTTTATATGCTCCATATCACTTGTATCAGAGAAGTATGTTCCCACCTGCGTGATAATGACTTGGTGGTTATGGTGGGGGACTTTAATTTGCCAAACATTTCGTGGTCATTCTTTAATGATTCCCCTCACCTTATTCCTTCGTCAACGAATGACTTTTTAGATTGCCTTCTTGAACTCTCTTTTGTTCAAATTAATCCTATATACAATCACCTTCATAGATATCTCGATCTGGTGTTTGTTAAGATGTTAATAATGCTGTTGTTTCTAGATCTTCTCCTTTAACACTGCCTGAAGATATCTATCATCCAACTCTAGAAATTAGTCTTCCCTTTTCTAGATATAGTGCAGGGTCTTCTAAGTGCAACATGCCTCGTAAATGCTTTCGTAATTGTGATTTTGTTATGCTTAACAGTTTGATTTTAAATACTAACTGGTCTTTCTTATATAGCTCCACTGATATAGATGTTGCTTCAAAATTTTTTTATGACGCCATGTATTCCATCTTCGATGTCTGTGTTCCCAATAGCGTCGCATCATCTTCTATTCTTAAACCTCCATGGTTTACGCGTAGACTTTCTAACTTAAAAAACATTAAATCGAGATGTTTTAAAAAGTTCAAAGAGTCTGGCTTATCTGATGACTTCTCCAAATATTCTATTGCAAAATCTAATTTTTTTCTGTTAAGCTCCCTGTGTTACACAAATTACCTCGAGCGTTGCAAACTCCAATTTAAACATGACCCTAAGAAGTTCTACAACTTCGTAAATTCTAAATGGAAATCTTTGACTTTGCCATCGTCATTTTTTCTTGCGAATGACAATTCTGGTAATGATTCTGTAAGTGCTGAATTATTTGCAAAGTTTTTCCAGTCGACATACTCCTCCGAGTCTTTTAACGGCAATTCTAACCCATTATGCATTTTGCCTTCAAATTTCACTTTTGCTGCAATAATTACAGATTCTTGTATTTTGTCTAATATACAATCTGTAAAAGCTTCATTCTCTCCTGGCCCTGACAACATTCCTAGTTGTGTGCTCAAAGAGTGTAGCACCTCCCTCTGCAAGCCGTTGCTTAAGCTTTTTAATCTGTCCCTTGAGAACGAAATCTTTCCTGCTTTTTGGAAAGAATCGTTTATTATACCACTCCACAAAAAGGGTTGTAAGTCAGACATTTCTAACTATAGGGGCATTGCCAAACTGTCTGCTATTCCTAAATTATTTGAAAAAATAATTACTTCCTCTTTACAGCATCATTGTAAGTCTGTAATCTCCCCTGCTCAGCATGGATTTTTTAAAAATCGGTCAACAACGACTAATCTGCTAGAATTTACATCTGTCATAAATGATGCATTCCTAGCAAAGATGCAAGCTGATGTTATATATACTGACTTCAGCAAAGCATTTGATTCTGTGAATCACGACCTTCTCCTCTCAAAGCTATCTTGTATGGGATTTCCGTCAAACTCTTTGAATTGGATTTCCTCATACTTAAAAAATAGGACACAGGAGGTACTACTCAGGTCGAATATTTCTAAACCTGTTATCGTAACTTCGGGCGTACCTCAAGGTAGTCATCTCGGCCCCCAATTATTCACTCTATTTATTAATTATCTTCCGTCTATCCTGCTGCATTCCCATATACTAATGTATGCCGATGATGTAAAGCTTATTTTTTCGTATAAGGATCCTCTTTATCAGTCTCGTCTGCAGTATGATCTAAACTGTTTTCAACGGTGGTGCTTGGTCAACTACCTGCACCTTAACTGTTCTAAATGCAAGTTTTAAGACTTTCCACCGGTCCAGACCACTTATGCGATTGACAATATACCATGGCAACGTATATCTACAGTTGAAGATCTTGGAGTTCTTTTTGATTCCAAATTGAATTTCAATCTTCACATCTCCACTATCGTTAACAAAGCTAATGGTGTTCTTGGTTTTATTAAACGATGGTCCAGAGAATTTAACGATCCCTATACTACCAAGCTACTTTACAGTTCTCTAGTACGACCAGTGCTAGAATACTGCTCATGTGTTTGGTGTCCTCAGTATAAACTGCATCAGGATCGCATTGAGTCAGTCCAGAAACAATTTCTTCTTTTTGCTCTTCGTGGTTTTAACTGGAATCCTAATCTGCTATTACCTTCCTACTCCAGTAGGCTTCTCCTTATTAACCTGCCCTCTTTGGCTCACCGTAGGATAGTTCTTGGTGTTCTGTTCCTCCACAAATTGATTGTTGGAGATGTTGATTCCTCTATGCTTTTAGGTCGTATTAATTTTTCTGTTCCTTCCAGGCCAACAAGGCCTAGGCTAGCTAGGCTTCTTTACCCACCCTACCATGATTTTCCTTTAGCCAAATATGTGGAAAATCCCTAAAGTTTCTACGACACCATATTCCCCGTCTACATTACTTTCAAGGAAAGTTACTCAAAATTTACTCATTCATGATAATATACATTTATTTAGATAAAGATGCAAAAATTAATTGTAATAACGTTCATTTCAAATTTTAAGATGCGAACTTCATGTGCCTTTGAGGGCGAAAATTGTTTGAAAAGTATACAAAGTTATCAATAATAAGAAGGGTTTAAACTATAATACAAAATGGTTACAAAAACTAACTTCAAATGATTATCTTCCAACTTAAGTATAATAATAATAATATAAGTACTATGCGTTTCATTTCATGTTTAACTAGGTGTGTACCACGGTGAGTGGTTGGTTACAACGACAGCGTTATGTATGGATTTCTGCATATTAGGCTAGCTCACATATTCGATGCCTCAGCGGATAAGTATATTCAAAACAAAGTACAGAAAAAAAAAATGCTTTACCCGTTTCTATTTTCGTTCAGGCGCATATGCATAAAAATCAAACAGCTGATAACTGCAACCACATGTATAGCGTTATGCATTAGTTTGATATACAAACTCAGATGGAGTTTGCATTTGGCATTTCAATATGTAATATAGGTTTGGCTCGGGTTATTATAATCACAACACAAAGTTAAATATTTTAATTATTTGGAACGAACTCACCCATCGTAATCTCCTCCGAAGGCCTTCGTAGTCGACTCTGATGTAGTTGCTGGAGAATAAATTTAAATTTGTGTCGTTTTGATTTGGGTTGCCAATTTTATCAAACAATACATATCCATCCTACATTGAAGACATGCTGCGCTTTCTTTACATACACTTGTTGTTGTGGAAATTATATTAAATAACTGCTTCTGTAGTTAGACAGAAAAGTTCAAATTAATAACCTAACTCAAAATTAAAATTAAACAAATTTCAGATGGCGATAGCCTAACATGGCTATTCGCGTTGGACCTGTGACCTGTCCTTGGTCATGTGGCAGAATCTTCCATCTCCTTCCTAGTAAAATGCTGGGTTTAGTTTCGCGCTCGACACGAGTGCTGTTGTAGTGAAGTAGCTTTCTATGGACGAAACACCATGCTCATGCACTTATCATGGATATTGCATGGTTTCAAAGGTATTGCCACGAACTATGGAGTCCTTGATTAGCAACAGTCGCTTGAAACCTGCTCTGGGAGGCGCCGAATTTCTTAACCACTCCCAATTCTCGCAAAGGTATAACGTGCGTCCTCACGTAGCAATTGCGACAGAGCCTTTAGCCACTTTTAGGTCAGATTCGAGTGCATTCCATGCGGTGCGCGGTTCCAGAATCGGGCACCAAGCTCACAATGTTTGCCTTTATGGGGCCTCACGCTATTGTGCTAAATTAATAAAGCTGGCCTTCAACTTGCTGCGTGTGGACTTATTTTTGTTGTTTTCCCTTTTTTCCTCGATGCCAACAATTCTGCACCAAAATATCTATTTCACTGCCCACTTATGGGTAGCTAAAAGAACATAACTTACTATAAAACAATAATATTTGGTGGATGCCTGATATTTACCGAGATTAATTTCTTTATATCAATGACCGAACGAGATTCACGATTTATTTTCTCTTGACTGCACTAAGTACGTCCGTCGCTGATGCTGGCTCAAAAGGAAAGAAGAACTACGATTGTACTCTCTATCGCTTATAAGCTGTGCACGCTATGATCCTCTCAGAGAGAGAGAGAGAGAGAGACAGAAAAATATCGCGACATCGCATCAGCCAATTTGACATTTGCACTCACGATCATAAGCTCGATGCACCGATAACCCTTAGGTTTAGGTATTGGCTAAATTATGCATCCCTTTTTCACCACAACCACAGGTAAATTCTAGGGTCATGACCCGGGGAATTAACCTGAAAACACAAATTATTGCCGAATATCTTTGCCATGAAATGTCCCTTGGAGTCGACCGTTGAAGTCTTCTAGTATATAATAACAATTTCCAAGCCGCTCTCGTACTCGAGATTTTATCCACTGTGGATTGAATTTGGCATTTTGATTTTTCGCAAAGTTGCTTATGCTGAAATTTCTTCTGTGCACCTCTTGTCCCACTTTAAAAGACCTAATACGTGTTCTTAGATTGTACTGTTTTGCACTCCGTTCGGCTGCTTGGGCAATATTTTCCCTCAATTCCTTTCTTAACAATTGTAATTGGTCGTCCCGCTGCAATACATTATTAGATTATTCCAACATTTTAACATTTTCTAATAGCTTATAATGAGTTCCATGGGTAGCCATGTCAAAACCAAATAAGGCGTGAAAAGGAGAACAGCCTATGCTCAGGTGGTAAGAATTACGCACAGCTAATGCCGTGTATGTGCAGATCCCATTCGCGGTGGTCGCCTTTCAAGTAAGCTCGAATAGCTGCAATGATTGATCGGTTTACTCTTTCTGAGGCATTCGCCAGGGGAGAGTATAAGGCTGTGTACATGTGTTTTACTCCTAGTGATGTTAGCCAGGCATTAAATTCACGAGCCTTAAATTGCGATCCGTTATCACTTATCAAAATTTCTGGCACCCCATATCGAAAGAAAATGTGATCCTGCAGAAATTCCTTAATGACATTCGCGGTAAATTTTTTCTATGGGCACAACCAATTATATTTTGATAAATGGTCGACCACTATTAATAAGCCAAGATTGCCGCACTTGCTGCGTGGATAAGGCCCTAAAATGTCAACATACAAACGTTGAAATGGCCTAAAAGATACTGCTGGCTTTCCCATTGGAGGCCGTAAGATCTGATTTGGTGGTTTTGTAGTTTTACATATTTCGCAACTACGGACATAATCCCTAACTTTTGAAACCATCCCAGGTCAGTAAAAGTTCCTGCGTATAAGTTCCAAAGTTTTAGCCATGCTTCCATGAGCTGTGACAATATCCTCATGCGCCCGTTAATAACTTCATTGGTTAAGCTGGTGGGAATCCACAGCTTCCAGTTGGTTTGTCTGCTTAGTTCGGATCCATCATCATGTTCTGTTCGAACATAAGCAAACTTATCAAGGATCCTTAAATCAGGATAGCTTGCTTCGTTCTCGCGAATTTTCGTTTTTAAGTCCTCATACTCGCTTTCGGCAAAATCAGGTGAATTTAAATCTATTTCCGTTTGAATAACTTCTAATCCTGCAACTTCTTCCGAAACTGAACGAGATAACGCGTCGGGAACTATATTTTCTCTACCTCGACGATGACTTATAGTAAATGCATAGCCTTGTAGTTTCATCGCCCATCTTGCCAGTCTGCCTTTTAAATTTTGTTGCTTCATAAGCCAAACTAAACTGGCATGATCTGTTATGACTTCAAATTCTTGCAATTCAATATAACACCGAAATCTTTCTATCGCTTCGAGTGCCGCTAGGCATTCGCGCTCAGTAACACTATAGTTACGCTGGGCTGTATTCAGTTTCTTTGACATAAAAGCAATCGGCTGCTCTGCCCCATCTTCTGACAATTGCACTAACACTTCCCCAATACCATAGTCACTAGCATCACAATGCACGTAGAATTTCTTCTTAAAATCAGGGTTCTGAAGCACTGGTGCTGAGGTATGTAAGTTTTTTAATTTCTCAAAGGCAATTTAAGCCGCTTCAGTCCAAGCAAATTTCTTTTTGGTAGACAGGAGTTCGGTTATAGGAAACACAACGTTAGAAAAGTTATTTATAAACCTGCAACTCCCATGAATCCTCGAGCCTGTTTTAATGTCTTGGGAACTGGCCATAACCGAACTGCATCGACCTTACTCAGGTCAGTTGAGATACCTTCACCACCTATTACATAACCTAAGTATGGTACTTCGATTACACAAAACTGTGTCTTCGTTATGTTTAATGTTAAATTAGCTTTACGAAATTAATCACACAATTTTATAAGAATCGACAAATGGGTTTCAAAATCTTCATAAACTACACAGAGGACATCCAAATAACCAAATACACAATGCTTCAACTCTGATGGGATAAGTTCATCCATTAGTCGGCACATGGTTTGCAGAGCATTACAAAGACCAAAAGGCATGACCGTAAACTGATATAACGGTCGGCCTGGTACCGTAAATGCGGTAATAGCTTTTGACTCTTCTGTTAGGCCAATCTGCCAATATGCATCCTTTAAATAAATTTTTGTAATAATATTTGCTTTAGGCAGTCTTGCAAAAATGCTATCAAAGCTAATCAGGGGATATGCGTCTTTTTTAGTGAGCTGATTTATTTTTCGTGCATCTAAACACAACCGCACTTTTCCTGGTTTTACAACAAGACGCATGGGTGAGCTCCATGGGCTATAATATTTCTCAATAACTCCTAGCTCCAGCATTCTATCAATTTCTTTATACATCAACTTCTCTACGACTGGGGATACAGGGTAGAATCTTTGTTTAACTGGAGTGGCGTTTCCTACTTCAATATGGTGTTTAATTAACGATGTTTTACCTAATCCCTGTCGTTCAAAATTTGGAAACAAGCGAATAACAGCCTCAAGTCGGGTCTGCTGCTCATTCGTTAGGGGAAATTTATTTTCATTTACGGTGTTCTCTTTATTTGGTATTGGCAACTCGATCGCTGATATAAGACCAGAGGCCAATTCAAACGTTTTCCAAAAATCAATTCCCAATATTACCCGCTTATCTATTGATGGTATAATATAGAAAGTAATAATTTTATTGGTATCCCGATAATTCACTTCGGTCTTGATTAAACCTATAACAGGATGTTTCTTTCCATCAGCTGTCTTGACATCTGAAACCATCTTACTGTATTGAGGGCTGCCAGACCAATCGATCCTTGCTAAATCTGCCCCTATACAACTTATGTTCGCCCCAGTGTCCAGTAGTCCATGCTCCGAGAAATTCAAAAATGATACCGGAACATACAAACGACCGTCGGAAGCTTCATTAATAACTGATGAAATTAGTAACTTTCTTGCTGTCTTTACGTTTGTCCAGAAGTTACGCATTCGAATGGTTGAACGTTTAGGTAAATGCTTAATGCTAGCTACTGAGGTTTTAAAAATTCTCTCACGAGCTACCTTATAATTTTCAAATCTTTCATGATATGGTCGTAAAGGCCATAATTTAGGATATGTAACCCGACTGGGAGCTGTCGCATTCGTGCTCTCTGTGAGCGAATTTCATTTCATTCGCAGAGAGGCAGTCAACAGCGACGGTCGATCTGTTCCGCTTATGCTCTTTGAATGTCTGTCCGTCTGTTTGTCCGTCCGTCTGTCCGTCCGTATGATCACCTAGATCTCAGAGACTATAAGAGATAGAGACACCAAATTTTGCACAAAGATGCGTTATGTGTGTATTCTATACGAGTTTGTTTCATTTTTTTGATTTTCCCCCCCACTTCCCCCCATTCGTATAATCGCCTATATCTCGGAGACTATAAGACCTAGGAACACCAAATTTTAGTCCAAGATGCCTTGTGTGAATACGCAGAAAATGTATATTTTGGAATTTCCCTCCCTCCCCCCTCTACCCCGCAAATCGTAACTCCCGCAATTCTTGGAATTTCGAACTAAAATTTTGGAAATACCCCCAGTTGGTTATTATATGTCCGTGTGCCAAGTTTCATTATGTTAGTCCGATATAGCCATAAATATATTTGCTGCTGCAGCGCTGCTCAAGCGCTTCACAAGCGCTGCCCGCGACTGTTGTTGATGCTGGTGCTTTGGTTGACTGCACACATGTTTACACAGACACGAATTGATGCGCATAGGCATACATACACTTACACAGACGCAATTGCTATGTAAATGTGCAATTATACACCCTTTACGTGAGTTCGAATACCGAAAGAGGTAAAATCGATCCAAACTTTTTATAGCCTGTACCCAAAGGGTGACAAGCTATACTAGTTTTGTGCGAATGTATGTAACAGGCAGAAAGAGGCGTGGCAGACCCCACAAAGTATATATATTTTTGATCAGGATGACAAGACGAGTCGATATAGCCACGTCCGTCTGTCTGTCCGTTTGTCCGTCTGTCCTTCTGTCTGTATGAGCGCAAGGATCTCAGTAAGTACAAGAGCTAGGATAACCAAAATTGGTGTCATGGTTCCTATAAGCCCTAGGTAGATCGAGTTTTTTCTTATAACTTCCGTAATTCTCGCAGGGCCTGCAGCTCTGTCGGCAGCGCTGCCCGCAGCTGTTGTTGTTGTTGCTGCTTTGGTTCAACTTTGTGCTGCATACATACACGTATATAAACACGCATAGGTACGTGATGTAAATGTATGCTGTTAAAACTGAACATAAACATGTATTCTAATTTTATTTAATTAATTAATTCATTCATTCATTTTATTTAAATTTTAATTTTTTTTTTAATTTTTTAGACATTTTAGACACCCAGCGAAAAATAATGCAGTTCCGATGTCGTATAGACGGACTGTTGCAGGCATGGAAGGGGACATTCAAGTTATGAGTGCAGAAAGTGTAGACCTTGAGATAGAAGCCGTTCAGCGCGTCCCTAAGAAATTGGTGTGCTGGAACTGTGATATCGAAGGGCATCCTTGGGACATGTGTTTACAGGAAAGGAAAGTTTTTTGTTATGGATGCGGTGAGAAGAACGTCTATAAGCCACAGTGCGAAGTATGCCAGCGACGGGCGGGAAACTTCCATTAGGGACCCTTGATTGGAAGCAATCAAGTGGCCCCAAAACAATTATTGCTTCTAAAGAAAACTTGGTGTCGGCAGAAATACCTACACAGCCTTTACTTCCGATAGAGAAGGTAGTATTAAAACCCCAGACTAAACATACATACACTATTGATTATCCTAAATTATGGTCTTTAGGACCATATCATGAAAGATTTGAAAATTATAAGGTAGCTCGTGAGAGAATTTTTAAAACCTCAGTAGCTAGCATTAAGCATTTACCTAAACGTTCAACCATTCGAATGCGTAACTTCTGGACAAACGTAAAGACAGCAAGAAAGTTACTAATTTCATCAGTTATTAATGAAGCTTCCGACGGTCGTTTGTATGTTCCGGTATCATTTTTGAATTTCTCGGAGCATGGACTACTGGACACTGGGGCGAACATAAGTTGTATAGGGGCAGATTTAGCAAGGATCGATTGGTCTGGTAGCCCTCAATACAGTAAGATAATTTCAGATGTCAAGACAGCTGATGGAAAGAAACATCCTGTTATAGGTTTAATCAAGACCGAAGTGAATTATCGGGATACCAATAAAATTATTACTTTCTATATTATACCATCAATAGATAAGCGGGTAATATTGGGAATTGATTTTTGGAAAACGTTTGAATTGGCCTCTGGTCTTATATCAGCGATCGAGTTGCCAATACCAAATAAAGAGAACACCGTAAATGAAAATAAATTTCCCCTAACGAATGAGCAGCAGACCCGACTTGAGGCTGTTATTCGCTTGTTTCCAAATTTTGAATGAAACAAAAGCTCAGATCCAAACAGAGGCAGACCATCGATAATAACCAAATAACCTTCAGTTCCTGTTGCACAGGAGGTTCGCTGAAGAGGAACCCCACAAGCGTGAAAATCCAGCACCAATTGTCAAGAATATGATCACACCGAAACTTACTGCAAGGTCTGTCTGCGTCGTTTGTTGCGAAGACATGTCAGTAAGAAAACCCAACTTTTGCATGCCCCAGGAAAAATGTTTGAATTTGAAGACAATCAAATGAAAATTGCAGATTTTTCATACAAACGTTTTCCACAACTTGGAGCTCGAATTTTCCAAAATGCCTTCAGTCAGTCAGATAATCAGTCAGTAGTAGTACCGAATACAAAGTTCCTGCCGCCTGTTTCTGCACTTTAATCAACACACCTTCGTATTATAATAATATATAATAGTTTAAGCTTTATTGAAATAGTTTATATGTATTAAAGTTAGTTTGGCAATTCTTCTTATTTTGATTCACTCTCATTTAACTCTTCTTTTCACGAGCACACACAACCTCTCTATTCAATGATCGAGCTGACACTGCTTTTTTTATTGCTTGTCGCTCTCGAGTACGCAATTGTGTTTCATTCTCTCTATCCTAATTCCTGCATTCCTACATTCGGCCATCCTACAGCCTCATTCGCCTCGAATGATGGACCCCACTTCTTCATATATTCAGCGACCGTACTTGTATGGTAGGGACCCTCATCATCCCCGATCTTTTCTACCAAATACCTGCCATGTAGCAATTTTCGAACTATTCGATAAGGCCCTAAATACTTCTTTTTTAACTTTAGTCCAGATCCAAACTGGGTACGCTTTATGGCCCCCAAATCATTGAGCTCATATTCTGTTTCGCGTTTTCTATTCTTGTTGTATGTCTTACAGTTTTCTTCTTGCATTTTGGCAATGTTTTCCTTGGCTATATTCCGAATCTCGTCCTTTTCCTCTTGTAAATCTTTCAACCACTCTTCCTCTAACATATCCTTGATCTCTTTGTCATATTCTGTTCTCATTTCTAAACCGGTCAGTATTTTGAATGGAGATATTTTCGTACTTCTAGGAGGGGAGGAGTTAATATACTTTTGCACCCTTCCTACGTGTTTATACCAAGCATGAGGATCTTCAGCACATAACTTCGTCAGCAAAGTCTTGACGATACGGTTGATGCGCTCTACTTGTCCGTTACCGCGTGGAACTCCGGTGGCTATCATCAAATGCTGGATGTTACTTGATTCGCAATACTGCTTGAAACTACTCGAAATGAAAGCGGATCCTCGATCAGTAACTACACATTTGGGATTTCCGAACAATTCAGACTGTTTGTATAATCGATCAATGACCTCACAAGACCCGGTGCTTTTGGTAGGATACAACCAGACGAATTTGGAGAAGGCGTCTACTACAACGAGAATGTGCTCATATCGTTTCTTGGTTTGTTCCATAGGGCCAACATGGTCAATATGAAAAGTTGTTAATGGCCTATCTCCTTTATTTATGGCATTTAAGAATCCTTCTTTCTTCCCTGATTTTGCTTCACTTACTATACATTCTAGGCAAGATTTTACTATGACATCAACTTTTCTGGCAAGACCTGGAATGTAGTATTCTCTCTCTATTAAGTCAACTGTCTTGGTTACGCCGAAATGTCCTTGGCGATGTGCCGTGGTGATTATTTCTCTTTCCATGTTAGACGGTATCACAATAAGTTCCTTAATGGGATCTTTATGTAACACGCCATTATGTATATAAAAGTCATCGTACGTTCCCTGTTCTAACACTTTAAAAATTGCATTTATCCATTCATCTAGAAGCTGTGCCTGCCTGATCTTATCCTTTAAGGAATCCTGCATTAGAAGACAATGGACCCTACTCAAAGCGTCGACATGCTTCATCCTTGTCCCTGATCTATGCTCTATTTTATATTCGAAATCTTGAAGGAAGATTGCCCAACGAGCTACTCTTAACGGGACATCTCTTTTCTGCATAGTCATTGCAAATGCATTGCAGTCGGTAACAATCGTGATTTTCATACCAAGTAAATACACCCTCCATTTCTTTAGTGCCTGAATTATGGCAAGAACCTCTAACTCGTACGACGGATATTTTGCCTCTGGCGGTGTGGTCTTTCGGCTCATGTATTCTACTGGGTGAAATCTCTGATCTTCGGAGTCCCTTTGCAACAAAATAGCACCATAGCCATACATGCTGGCGTCACAATGAACCTCAGTTACACCCTTTGGATTAAATAGTCTCAGCACAGGTGAGTAAGAAAGACATGCCTTTAATTGATTAAATGATGCTAACTCTTCTAGTCCCATTTTGAACAAAACGCTATCCTTCATCATGTTGGTTAAGGGCCTAGCAATCGTGGCAAAGTCTCTAACAAATCTTCGAAAATAAGAAGATAAGCCCAAATAGCGTTGAAGCCCCTTCTTATCTCGTGGGATTGGAAAGTCGGCAACTGCCCTTGTTTTCTCTTTCGATATCTTGATTGTCGAGTTCTCAATGATGTATCCCAGAAATGTGACCATACGCTTTAGAAACTGACACTTTTCCCATTTAATTTTTAGTCCATTATTTTCGGCTAAATTCAAAACTCTACCAAGCTTTTCTAGTCCCTCTTGTTCATCAACAGCGGGTATAATTATGTCATCCATATAGAGAACTAATGTTTCGTCATCAAGAAGTGGTCTCAGTACTGCAGAAATGTATCGCATGAACACAGCAGGGGAATTAGTTATTCCGAATGGAACGAAATTGAACTCGTACTGTCCGTTTTGTGTTACGAACGCTGTGAACTTGCGTGAACTCTCTTCGACCGGAACATGAAAAAATCCATTACACAAATCTAAGGTTGTAAAAACCTTGCCCTTCTGAAGCCTATGTAACACATCATCAACTATGGCTGTGGGAAAATCGTGGCGTATGATCTTCTGATTTACCTGCCGATAGTCACAGCATAGTCTCTTCTTCCCATCTTTTTTGGATACCAAGACAACAGGGGAGGCATATTCAGAAACACTATAGCGAATGATTCCGTCTTTTAACCACTCCTGTATTTGTCCCTTCACCTTTTCTTGGTCTTCATATGATAAACGTCTGGGTCTCTGATAAACAGGTATTTCGTCTTTAACTATGATCTTCATTTCAACTGGATATTTTACTTGCTTCACTGGACTATAATTCTCAATTAATTTTAAAACGTCTGCTTTTATTTTACCTGTCAGGTGAGAAAGATTCATTTCTACTCCATTGTCCTCGCATAGAGTTGATGTCAACAGTTGATTGAAACTTGTTTGTAAGTCTGGTATCGATGCTTCTCTATCGAAAGGGAATGGGTATTGAGTAGAGCTATGGTGAGCTAAAACTTTCTGACTACATTTCCCTTCTTCCTTATATGCGCTCTCACTAATTGTGCAAATGTCGCTGCCCGAATCGAATAATGCAGATATTGATTTGTTGCCAATGCGAACGTCTTTAAATACTCGATTAGATATTCTTTGAGTTAGTTGCTGCATCTTCCCGTTCTCCTTCTTTTCCTCAAGATTAGATTCGCATTGATTTGCTCTATGTCCTGACTGATTACATTTAAAACACTTTATGTCTTTCTCTTTACAGTTTCTTGCTAAATGGTTTTTACCCCCACACTTGTAACAACGAATGTCTTCTTTATCTTTCTTAGGCGATCCTTTCTCAAACTTGAATTTTTGCTTTGGCTCTGATTTAGTAGCAGTTTTCTCGTAAATAATCATTTTCTCGCGGAGCTCTTTTAAGTCGGTGGCCTGGTATAAAACGCTTTTGTTTTGTTTGGAGTCTGGAATCCCTTCAATTATATATTCCACCAGACTCTCTTCATCTAAACCAGATTTCTTTGCTATATTCTTCATGTGATAAAAATATTCAACTAGTGATTCATCCGATTTCTTCCTTCTACTCTCGAGTTGCTTGTGGATTTGCTTTGCGGTTAAATTTATTGTAAACTCCTCTTTTAATGCTGCCTTCAATATACTCCAATTAGTTAAGCCGTCCTGACAATTCACAAAAAGCTTCGCAGCCACCTTTAACAATTGCCGCCCATAAATGAACTTTTGTATCTCGTTCCATTGTACTGTTACAGCAGTATTTTCAAAATCTTTCAGCCATCTTTCTCATTCACATCTTTTTGACCGCTACCATCAAATTCTGCCAAGGAATCTTGGATATCCTTAGGTGTAAACGACATTGTATTGGGTTCCTGTTGAATGCTGGTTTGAATTTCAGACTGTATCTCGACTGTGTCTTCGTAAATCGAATCGTTTAACCTGTCAATTTCAAAATGAGAGATTAGCTGACTCTGTTAACACTGCTGACTCTGTTAACTCTGCCGACTCTGTTAACACTGCTATGTTAATGTAGGACACCCTGTTGTCCTCGACGTCACTAACAGATCGGTTGCCTCTGCCACCGTTCTGTTAACACTTTAACTCTGTTTTGCCTCGTTGCCTCCGTTATCTCTGATGCCTGTTGCCGTCGTCTCGTCGCGCATTCTCAAGGCCTCTAAAAAATGCAACTTTGCAAAATTCGTCTCTGCTCTATGCTGCGAAACAATAGAATCGGTTGCTGCCAGTTCTACTGTTCAATTTTTCTGCACTTTTATATGCGCCACATCTTCGATCGTCTGTTCTGCTTTCGGGTTTCGTTCGTCATTGGTTGTCTTCTCTTACCTTCAGCTTCTTTTGCAAGGGTGTGTGTTGTTGCTCGGTGTGTCGCAGTTGTTGCCGTCTTGCTCTTTCTCGTGCGCAAGTAGGAAATTTACCGTTTGTCAACGTCTGTGTATAACCTTGAATCTCGCTCTGCTGTGTAAATTTTCGCGTGGAACCTTCACAATACTGCGCAGCTTAGTTTAACGTGGATAATTGTTTCAATATTATTGCATCAATAATTTGGTGAATAAAGTGCAATAATTTAATTATACAATATCCCGGAAGAGCCCCCAAAGTTGTAGGGTATAATGTACTGATTATCCAAATTGGCCACTGTAGTACCGAATACAAAGTTCCTGCCGCCTGTTTCTGATACACCCCCCACTCATTGTTGTGAAATGGTATTAATATACGTTATCATTTGATCGGATTTGAGCGGATCTCGCCTGGGCTTGTCACCCTGATCAAAAATATATATACTATGTGGGGTCTGACACGCCTCCTTCTGTGCTACATACATTCGCACAAATGTAGTATAGCCTTTTACCCTTTGGGTACAGGGTTTAAAAAGGAAAGCGGAATCTAAAATGGTTTCTTTATATAGTTGTTCTTTATTTAATTTTAGGGCTAGGATGTTATAGCTGATTATACAGTTGTTCTTTATTTAATTTTAGGGCTAGGATGTTATAGCTCATACAAATAATACCAAAACAATTAAAAAAGCTGAAGTCGGGTGTCCCGACCTTGAAATACTCTGTACATATGTTTAGAATATGTACATTGTAATGTAATTATAGAAATTAAAAAAAGTAAGAGAATTAAAAAAAAAAATTTTTGATCGATTTTACCTTTCTCGGTATTCGAACTCACGTAAAGGGTGTATAATTGCACATTTACATAGCAATGGTGATGATTGCCTATCCCGTAGAAGTGTGCACGAGTGGTTTCAACGTTTTCAAAGTGGTCGTGAGGACATAAATGACGATCAACATGTGCGCCAATCAAAATTCGTGATCACCGAAAATTCCATCGAAACTGTGCGTGAATTCATCAAAAATTAGCCAAAATCATCATTGAAATTGATGGAAATCGAATTGAACATCTCCAAAAAATCGACTTATCGCATTTTGACCGAACACTTGGGCTTACGAAAGGTGTGTGCACGGTTTGTTCCGCACGAATTGACTGACGACCAAAAATTGCTCAGACGATCGACGCTTATGACCGATTATTTGACCAAAAATCACATTTTAACCATTAACCACTCTCCGTATTCACCTGATATGGCCCCGTGCGACTTCTATCTTTTCGGAAAAATGCATTTGCCCATGAAAGGAAATTGCACATTTACATAGCAATGGTGATGATTGCCTATCCCGTAGAAGTGTGCACGAGTGGTTTCAACGTTTTCAAAGTGGTCGTGAGGACATAAATGACGATCAACATGTGCGCCAATCAAAATTCGTGATCACCGAAAATTCCATCGAAACTATGGGTGAATTCATCAAAAATTAGCCAAAATCATCATTGAAATTGATGGAAATCGAATTGAACATCTCCAAAAAATCGATTTATCGCATTTTGACCGAACACTTGGGCTTACGAAAGGTGTGTGCACGGTTTGTTCCGCACGAATTGACTGACGACCAAAAATTGCTCAGACGATCGACGCTTATGACCGATTATTTGACCAAAAATCACATTTTAACCATTAACCACTCGCCGTATTCACCTGATATGGCACCGTGCGACTTCTATCTTTTCGGAAAAATGCATTTGTCCATGAAAGGAAAGCGTTATGCAGACGTAGAGGCCACTCAAAAGGCTTGCACCGGCATACTGGTGGCCATACCGGCCAACGAGCTAAAAAACTCGTTCGACATGCTTTTGGATTGTGCAAAAAGCTGTATTGAAGTAGAAGGAGACTATTTTGAATAAAATAAATTGATTTTGCCGAAAAAACCATTTGTTCTGTTTTTTTTTTTTGGCTTAACAAACATTGATCTATCTCTTAACGTTCTTAGAGTAGTCTCGTAATTGACTTCACTGTCGCTTTCTGTTAATGTTTCTTCGCTTTCAATCTCATCTGAGTTTTCTTCAACTCCTTCGGCCTCTTTGCGTTGGCTTGAATACCGGTAAGATCTTCTTGGCCTATTCAACCATCCTTCAGCCGTCTGTCGACGTCTCGGGTGCGGTATGGTTCTTATACTCTGTACATAAAATTTACAAGAGTATATTAGGTTTGCGGGAGCTGAAAATGTAACAGGCAGAAGGAGGCGTGGCAGACCCCACAAAGTATATATATTCTTGATCAGCATGACGAGACGAGCCAATCTAGCCCTGTCTGTCTGTCTGTTCGTTTTTCCGTCTGATCAAGAATATATATACTTTGTGGGGTCTGCCACGCCTCCTTCTGCCTGTTACATTTTCAGCTCCCGCAAACCTAATATACTCTTGTAAATTTTATGTACAGAGTATAAGAACCATACCGCACCCGAGACGTCGACAGACGGCTGAAGGATGGTTGAATAGGCCAAGAAGATCTTACCGGTATTCAAGCCAACGCAAAGAGGCCGAAGGAGTTGAAGAAAACTCAGATGAGATTGAAAGCGAAGAAACATTAACAGAAAGCGACAGTGAAGTCAATTACGAGACTACTCTAAGAACGTTAAGAGATAGATCAATGTTTGTTAAGCCAAAAAAAAAAAAACAGAACAAATGGTTTTTTCGGCAAAATCAATTTATTTTATTCAAAATAGTCTCCTTCTACTTCAATACAGCTTTTTGCCTGATCCAAAAGCATGTCGAACGAGTTTTTTAGCTCGTTGGCCGGTATGGCCACCAGTATGCCGGTGCAAGCCTTTTGAGTGGCCTCTACGTCTGCATAACGCTTTCCTTTCATGGGCAAATGCATTTTTCCGAAAAGATAGAAGTCGCACGGTGCCATATCAGGTGAATACGGCGAGTGGTTAATGGTTAAAATGTGATTTTTGGTCAAATAATCGGTCATAAGCGTCGATCGTCTGAGCAATTTTTGGTCGTCAGTCAATTTGTGCGGAACAAACCGTGCACACACCTTTCGTAAGCCCAAGTGTTCGGTCAAAATGCGATAAATCGATTTTTTTGAGATGTTCAATTCCATTTCCATCAATTTCAATGATGATTTCGGCTGATTTTTGATGAATTCACCCATAGTTTCGATGGAATTTTCGGTGATCACGAAATTTGATTGGCCCACATGTTGATCGTCATTTATGTCCTCACGACCACTTTGAAAACGTTGAAACCACTCGTGCACTCTGCTACGGGATAGGCAATCATCGCCATAAACTTGTTCCATCAATTGAAACGTTTCGGTAAAAGTTTTACCAATTTTAAAACAAAATTTTATGTTGGCTCTTTGTTCAAAGCTCATTTTCGCAACGATAACACAAACATACTGACACTTAAAACGCAATAACTTCACTTCCAATGGATTAAATGTCATGAAATTCTCACTGGACAATCGATAAAGAAAGCAGATTCTAACGTACTAGTCGACATATAGATAGCGCCACCAGGGGGCGCTAGATTCAAACGAACGCACCTTGTATATACAGAGTATTTCAAAGTCGGGACACTCGACTATATCTTTTTTACTTGTTTGTTAACTATAAATTAGTAAAGGTTATTCAGTTGTTTAAAATAATATCGGCACAATTAACAACGCGCCAACCGTAGATGAAATTGCTATTATTATAATTATCCCAGCAAACTCTGGAAAGACATCTCTATATATATAAAACAGTTTGTCCTGACTGACTGATTGGTAATCAACATACAGCCCAAAAGGTAAAAGCTATGAAGCTGAAATTTGGGCTCAAGGATCCTATCATAAGGAAGGTGCCCACTAAGAAGGGATTTTGGAAAATTCGAGCTCCAAAGGGGGAAAACAAGCTCCAAAGTTTGTTTGAAAATTCTGCATTTCTGCACCGATCAACTTTAAATTTGACTCTTATAACCTATAAAAGAATACAAACAAAAATGCATACTCGTATTTTCGAAATTTGTGGTGGAGCTTGAATTATTGGGGTTTTAATATTTACAAGTATTCACCTTTTCAAATGAAAATCTAATCTACGTAACTAAATCTACAACTTTGCGTTCAAGGATTTTCAAAATTAGCATTTTACAAATGCAGGCCGAACAAACAATACAAAGCATCAAACAGTTGGGAAAACTAAGTATACATACACACACATATACAAGCAGCTGTTCGTGTAGTTGCGTGTTGAATGAGACACTATTGTGTGAATGTACACACACACATATGTATACATCTATGTATATGTACACATCTATGTATGTTCATTCGTCTTGCACTGACAGAGCAAGAAATGTTAATTAATTAAAAATTAAAAATAACATACATATGTACATACATATCTTCGTTAGGCACCGGGCGGACTGCCAGTCCTGACTTAACTGTGTGCTTCCCCAGCACGTTGTACGCACGGTCGAGTTATCCCCGAAAAGTCCGACGCGGGACATTTAATTTTGATTTATAAATCGGGACGTCCCACCGAAATCGGAGAGTTCGGCAACGCTGATATGTACACACATTTAAATTATCCGCCTATATACTTGTACATTAATACATCTCTATATATATAAAACTGTTTGTCCTGACTGATTGATTGGCAATCAACGCATAGCCCAAACGGTGAGCTAGGAAGCTGAAATTTGGACACAAGATCCCTCTTATAGTGAAAGTGAGCAGTAAGAAGGGGTTTTGGAAAATTCGAGCTCCAAAGGGGGGAAAACGAGCTCCAAAGTTTGTATGAAAAATCTACAATTTTCATTTAATTAACTTCAAACTTAGTTTGTATACTCTCAAAAAGAATACAAGAAAAACTGTATACTTCATTTTTCATTTTTCCTGGGGCATGAAAAAGGGGGGGTTTTCCGTGGAAAAATTGAAACACAATCAACACCCCACAGCCCAAACGGTAAAAGTAAGGAAACTGAAATTTAAGCTCAAGTATCCTGTCATAATGTAGGTGCTCACTAAGAAGGGTTTTTGGAAAATTCGAGCTCCAAAAGGGGAAAAGTAGCTCCAAAGTTTGTTTGAAAAATCCGCATTTTTCAACCGATCGACCTCAAACTTAGTTTCTAAAATCAATTAAAGAATACAAACAAAACTGCATACTTAGATTTTCGAAATTTGTTGGAGCTTGAATTATTGGGGTTTTAATATTTATTCACTATTTCAAATGAAAAGTTTGTGATATAAATTTAGTCCGATCGATTTAAAATTTGGGTAATGTAATCTACGTAACTAAATCTACAACTTTGCATTCAAGGATTTTCAAAATATGCATTTTACAAAAGCTGGCAGAACAAACAATACAAAATATCAAACAGTTGGGGACAACTAAGTATACATACAAACACACACACACACACACATACAAGCAGCTGTTCGTGTAGTTGCGTGCAAACGATTGAAATGGCCAAAGCAAAATGTGAGACACTAATGTGTGAATGTCCATACATATGTGCACATCTATGTATGTCTTGTATGTCGTCTTGCACTGACAGAGCAAGAAATGTTAATTAATTGAAAATTATATAACATTTTTAAAAGTAATTATAGCCTGTACCCAAAGGGTGAAAGGCTATACTAGTTTTGTGCGCATGTATGTAACACACAGAAGGAGGCGTGGCAGACCCCACAAAGTATATATATTCTTGATCAGGATGAGAAGCCGAGTCGATATAGCCTTGTCTCGCTCGCTTGGCTCGCTCTTCCTCTTTCGTTTTGACCATTTAATGTTAACTGCAAAGGCAAAACGCCTAAAGTTTACAGTTACCGTCGCTACGCAACGACTGCGTAAGCGATAGTAAAGCAGAAACCGAATAACGGAGCTACGCATATTCTGCTTCGCATTGCGGGCAGCAAATTGTTTTACTCTAGCAAATTGAGATGAGAATTGTCAGTGCTTTTTGATCGTGGCTCATCGCTGCACGGCATTGAGACGAGTGCCGTGTTTCATATTCCGAGTTTGTGCGTGACCGTATTGACTCAATATGGCACGAAAAGACTCAAATGTGAATTTAAAATTAGGATATACCCTTATAATTATTCCCCTTTTTTGCACATAGTCTATCTTAAAACGTTGCTTTATCTCTATATATAAAACAGTTTGTCCTGACTAATTGGTGATCAACGCACAGCCCAAACGGTAAAAGATGAAATTTGGACTCAAGTATCCTTTCATAGTATCCATCATAGTGTAGGAGCACACTAAGAATTGCTTTTGGAAAATTCTAGCTCCAAAGGGGGGAAAACGAGTTTAAAAAAATATTAGTTATAGTGGTCATGTTCGTTTAACGAAATAGTTTGGCAAGAACAAAAATGTAACGGACTACTGAACAATTTTTGTAGAAAACAGAAAATGTTCATTTAAATACCTTAAATGCCTTCCTACTGGTAACTTTAGCGTTGTTAGCTAACGCTAAAACGGTAAGTCGCTGTAAATATGCGATCAGCTGAGATGCTAGAGATGGGCATGTGTCGGATGCTTAATGTGTTAGAGCATTAAAACTATCGATAGTTGAATCCGTCGATACAATCAATAATTCCATCGAAGTTTGAATGCAATTAACAGAAAATTTAAATAATAACATCTTTTAATTTATTGAGATCAATTAGAATAAATCATATACAAACATACATATGTACATCTGCCTGCAACGCGAAGCAGAATATGCGTAGGTCCGCTTTTGGTTTCTGCTTTACTATCGCTTACGCAGTCGTTGCCTAGCGACGGTAACTGTAAACTTTTGGCATTTTGCCTTTGAAATTAACAGGAGTAAATTATCAAAACGAAAGAAGAACCGCGAGCCAATGACTTGCAGATGTTGTTGTTTTTCGTAATAAAAATTTGACTTAAAACCATAGAACATTATTTATTACAATCAAACAACAGTGCTCGATTGTCCAATGTATACATACATACGAATGTACATACATGCTATGTACACAGGCATACATACATACATATGCATGTATGTACAGATGTACGGAACTTCAGCTGAACAGTTGCTTGTATGTGTGTGTGTGTATGTATACTTAGTTGTCCCCAACTGTTTGATATTTTGTATTGTTTGTTCTGCCTGCATTTGTAAAATGCATATTTTGAAAATCCTTGAATGCAAAGTTGTAGATTTAGTTACGTAGATTACAGTCCCCAAATTTGAAATCGATCGGAAAAAATTTATAACACAAACTTTTCATTTGGAAAGGTGAATAAATAATAAAAAACCAATAATTCAAGCTCCACCACAAATTTCGAAAATCCGAGTATGCAGTTTTGTTTGTATTCTTTTATAGATTATAAAAGTCAGATTTAAAGTTGATCGGTGCAGAAATGCCGAATTTTCAAACAAACTTTAGAGCTCCCCCCTTTGGAGCTTGAATTTTCCAAAATCCCTTCTTAGTGGGCACCCTCGCTATTATAGGATCCTTGAGCCCAAATTTCAGCTTCAGAGCTATTGCCGTTTGGGCTGTGGGCTGTTGACGCGGTTTTCTTTCGTGCCCCATTTTTTTTTTTACAGAAAACTCCCATATTTCAGTCCCCAAGAAAAATCTTAAAAAACCAAGTATGCAGTTTTACTTGGAATTTTTCTGGGAGTAGACAAACTACATTTGAAGTTAATCAGAATAATTAAAATTGTAGATTTTTCAAACAAACTTTGGAGCCTGTTTTCCCCCCTCTGGAGCTCAAATTTTTCAAAATCCCTTCTTAGTAAAGGATACTTGAGTCCAAATTTCAGCTTCCTAGCTTTTACCGTTTGGGCTGTGCATTGGTCACCAATCAGTCAGTCAAGACAAACTGTTGTATATATATAGAGATTGTATACCAATTGTATAGTACTTTTTATACCCTGTACCCAAAGGGTAGAAGGGTATATTAGTTTTGTGCGAGTGTACATGGAACACACAGAGGGAGGCGTTGGAGACCCCACAAAGTATATATATATTCTTGATCAGCATGACAAGCCGAGTCGATATAGCTATGTCCGTCTGTCTGTCCGTCTGTCTGTATGAACGCAAGGATCTCCGAAAGTATAAGAGCTAGAATAACCAAACTTGGTATACAGATTCTCCTAAGCCCGAGAAAGGACGAGTTTGTTCATTTTTTCTGATCCACCCCCCTATTCCTCCCCTATTAACGATTTTCTATAACTCCCGTAATTCTTGGAATGTTGAACTAAAACATTAAGTTTATAATTATATATCCGTATACCAAGTTTCATTATGATAGGTTGATCGGAAAGAAAGTTATAGCCACATAACCAGGCCCAATGCACACATACTTGTACATACATATGTACAAGTACACAAACTCGAATAGGCACGATTCTGATGTAAATGTAAATGTATGTATGCATGTATGGAATATTTTCAATTTAATTTAGTTAATTAATTTAATTAATTAATTAAATTAATTTAGTTAATTTATTTAATTAACTTAATTAATTAATTTAATTTCTTTTTTGTGGGGTGGTACAGGGTATTTATAAGTTGAGCCTGTTCGACTTTAGCATTCCTTTCTTGTTTTAAAGTTTAATAAGACTGTCAGCATAGTCCGCCAATATAATAAGCTGTGTTAACGCACTTAACTTATGCTATGTATGTACTATACATGTATTTTTATATGAAAGAATAAACGTACCTTACCAAGCAATCTTTAATCAATGAATAAGTTAAACAGGTTTCATTGGCTGAGTAAAATTTGATACTTTCAAAAAGTTTCTTTTACACTTAATGTTTTTTTTTCGTTGACTGAACTCATGGGGCTGAATGTGTTATCTTAGCTGGATAGTTTTTATGTTTCAATTTAAAAGGCCTCCTCTGTTGCAGTAACAGTAACTGTATAGCACGTTCACGCGTACGTGGATAAGAACCGCACTACCGTTACTGAGTTATGTATGTTCAATCTTAGCAAATTAGTAACAAATTGGAACATGCTGATATTTTAGCGAAATCCGATATTACTATTTTTATACCCTGTACCCGTAGGGTAAAAAGGGTATATTAGGTTTGTGCAAAGTATGTAACATACAGAAGGAAGCATCTCCGACCCCATAAAGTATATATATTCTGAATCAGCATGACGAGAGAAATCGATCTAGACATGTCCGTCCGTCCGTCCGTCTGTCCGTCTGTCCGTCCGTCTGGATGAACGCGAGGATCTCAGAAACTATAAAAGCTAGAATAACCAAAGTTGGCATCCAGATTCTCCTAGGTCCGAGAAAGGACGAGTTTATTTTATTTTTTTGAATTTTCCCCCCCTTCCCCCGCTACAGAATTTCGTCAATAGCGTCCACATTTCAAATGCTACCTAAACCAAACTTTGCACACATAATTTATATATAATTGTCTACTGTTGTTCAAAATTTTATTCAATTCGGTCAATTCTAAGAAAAGTTATTAGCGAAACAAATTCTCGCCAGTACAACCTCCCCAAACTGCAGCAACAAGTTCGCTCTTCTTCTTCCTCTTTTTGCTGCTTTGGGCGCATATAACTCAGTGGCGGAAGTTTACCTGGGTACAGGGTATTACACTGTCGGGCTTGCTCGACTGTAGCGTTCTCTCTTGTTATACCCTGTACCCGTAGGGTAAAAAGGGTATATTAGGTTTGTGCAAAGTATGTAACATACAGAAGGAAGCATCTCCGACCCCATAAAGTATATATATTCTTGATCAGCATGACGAGAGAAATCGATCTAGACATGTCCGTCCGTCTGTCCGTCCGTCTGTCCGTCTGTCCGTCCGTCTGTCCGTCTGTCCGTCCGTCTGTCCGTCTGGATGAACGCGAGGATCTCAGAAACTATAAAAGCTAGAATAACCAAAGTTGGCATCCAGATTCTCCTAGGTCCGAGTAAGAACGAGTTTATTTTATTTTTTTTAATTTTCCCCCCCTTCCCCCGCTGCAGAATTTCGTCAATAGCGTCCACATTTCAAATGCTACCTAAACCAAACTTTGCACACATAATTCATATATAATATAAAAAGTTTACCTGGGTACAGGGTATTACACTGTCGGGCTTGCTCGACTGTAGCGTTCTCTCTTGTTTTTTTTTTATTTATCACGCATAGTTTGAAATTGGTGCCTGACTACCTTTTTTGTTTTCCACAATATCAGTTTAGTTAATCGAATCAAGTAAAAAAAAAAAAAAAAACAGTGGAGAAGTTAAAATCTAGTGAGCCGACTTTGAAATACTCTGTACACATGTGTAGAATAAACAAGAGAGAACGACTCGACTGTAGGTCGAGCAAGCACGATAGTAAAATAGCCTGTACTCTCCACAAAAAGGGAAAATTAAAAAAACAAATTTTTTAAAAATTAAATTATTTAAAAAAATTTGAATTAATTAATTAAATTAATAAAGAAAATTTATTTAATACATACATAGAAGACATGTTTATGTATAGTTTTAACAGCATACATTTACAGCATTGTGTCTATGCGTGTTTATATGCGTGTATGTATGCAACACAAAGTTGAACCAAAGCAGCAACAACAACAACAGCTGCGGACAGAGCAACAAACAACAAACAAATTTTTTAAAAATTAAATTATTTAAAAAAATTGGAATTAATTAATTAAATTAATAAAGAAAATTTATTTAATACATACATAGAAGACATGTTTATGTATAGTTTTAACAGCATACATTTACAGCATTGTGTCTATGCGTGTTTATATGCGTGTATGTATGCAACACAAAGTTGAACCAAAGCAGCAACAACAACAACAGCTGCGGACAGAGCTGCAGGCAGTGGTCAGCGATTTTATTTATGGCTATAACTTTCTTCAGAATTCACCTATCATTTTGAAACTTGGTATACACATAATCACTAACTGGATGTAACTACCAAAATTGATTTCAAAATTCCAAGAAAAAAACACGAATTGGGGTGGAGTGGGGGGATGTATCAGAATAAAAAAATAAACTTGACTTAGGTCTTAGGGGAACCACGATACCACTTCCTGAGGTCCTTGCGCTCATACAGGCAGAAGGACATGGCTATATCGACTTGTCATCCTGATCAATAATATATATACTTTGTGTAGTAAGCAGAGTAGAGTATAAGCAACATGTACATATTAGTCATAAGCAACATCCTAGTCATAAGCAACACCCTAATTATAAGCAACATGTATATATCATAATGCAAGACATGACATAGAATGAACTAGACATAAGCAAAAAGCGTAAAATAAATATCAGTCGATTTGTGAAACGCAAAAGGTGCGCATGTGTCTCGCTGGCTACAAACTTTCAGAAGTGGGATAGAGACCGAGCCTACAACTCTAACGGAAAAGTTTTTTTGCCAGTGAAGTCCAGCGAAATTAAACGTTTTAAAAGAGAGAGAAAAAAAAACACATACAATTTAAATCGACGAAACAATGGAGCAAATCGATGCCAATAAATACTCAGCAGTGCAACTAAAAGAATGGCTCAACCAATTGGGACTATGCGCTAGTGAAGTCCCAATTGAAGTGCGGGGAGCAGGGCCTACGGTGGACATTATTCAAAAGCAAGCAGCTACAGAAACCGAAGAAAACTCAAATAGCCAAAACTTGCAAGGAAAAAACCACAGTGCCAATGACGACAGCGACGAATTTCACAACGACGTCGGCAGTGGCGCCAACGACGAAGCCGGTAGCGACGCCAATAACGGAACAGTGACAGTCGATCGCGCAGTTGAACATTTTTTGCAAATGACGAACAATGAGGGATCGACGATTTTAAGCGAAGCATAAGCTGAAAGCAACAAATTGAAAGACCTACAACAACTACTACAGCTGCTGATGTTAGAAAACGATGCGTTGAGAAAATGTTGCTGCCGACAGCAATGTATCAAGCAACATCCCCATAAATTTGTTGCGCGATGTGTTGCCAACATTTGACGGCAAATCAGCTGCGAACACATGGGTGACTCAGGTGAAGGCGATCTCGAGCATTTATCAATTAAATGACGATATGCTACGCATGCTGCTATTGACAAAGCTAAAAGAGGAGGCGCAGTCTTGGTTCTACTCTGACATCAAACATTTAAGCCAACCGGTGAGTAAACTACTGGAGGAAATGGAGGAAATATTTTGCACCAAGCAAAATAAACTACTTCTACGACGCCAATTTGAGCAACGGAAATGGTTGGTGGAAGAAGACTTTGGCGCCTACTACAACCAGAAAATGCTATTGGCAGCTCAAGTACAGCTCGACAAAGAGGAACTGATCGACCATATAAGAAGGAATTCCGGATGAACATCTTCGGCGCCAAGCTCATATGCAGTGTTTTGGTGAGGTATCACATCTATTACGAGCTTTTGGGAAAATTCGCCTACCTAGCAAGGCAGCACCTCAGAAGCCAAGTAGTTCAGCAGGGCTAGAAAAGAAGTCCCCAGTGCGGTGCTTCAACTGTAACTCAATGGGCCATTTTGCAGCAGAATGTCGCAAGCCGAAGCGTGATCGTGGAGCCTGCTATGGTTGTGAAAGCTTAGAGCACAAAATTTTAACCTGCACCGGGAGAAAGAACACAACAAATGACTACGTAAGATTCTTTGAATTAAAATTTATAGAAAATAGTAAACCAATTTTGCCAACAGAATGCCTAATCGACTCGGGAAGCCCAATAAGTTTCTTGAAAGCGTCCAGTTTAATGAAAAGTTTAGCCTATAGTGAAACAATGTATGAAACGATGAAATGTAATGAAAAATGTAATTTTGATTTGAAAAAACTAATTAGGCTAATTGGGTAGGAATTCTCTGAATATTTAAATTTAAGCTTATTTCTGAATTAATGCAAATTGAATGTTCCAGCCAGGGCTTAGTCAAAGAAAACGGCAACACAAGAAGACAAATAGACAATAACGATCATAAGAGTTTAGAAAATGATAGAAAAATGAGTATTCGTTTCAAAAATAAGTGCGAAATAACTGATATAAACAAGTAAAAAAGCTAAAGTCGGGTGTCCCGACTTTGAAATACTCTGTACATATGTTTACAATAATTATAGAAAAATAAAAAAAAAAAAAAAAAATCAAAAAAATAAAACAACCTCGTATAGAATACACACATAACGCATCTTCGTGCAAAATTTGGTGTCTATCTCTTATAGTCTCTGAGATCCAGGTGTTCATACGGACGGACAGACAGACAGACAGGGCAAGATCGACTCGTCTTGTCACGCTGATCAAGAATATATATACTTTGTGGGGTCTGCCACGCCTCCTTCTGCCTGTTACATTTTTCAGCTCCCGCAAACCTAATATACTCTTGTACATTTCATGTACAGAGTATAAAAAGAATGATTGTCAACTAGAAAAGAGAGCAACAAATAGGGCGGTAGATACAACTAGCAGAACAAAAGGGTGCGCAAAGGGACAGGAAAAAAATGAACATGAAAAACCGAAAGAGTTGGAAAACGAGTGCTTAGTAGAGTAAGAAATACGAAAATGCTTTAGTGTATTGCCAATAGAATATCCAAAAGAGGATGAGTGGAGTAACTTGAAAATAAGAGAAGGCTGTGGTCAACACCTTCAAACACGAATAAAGAAAATGTTCGGAAAATATTATATTAATGCGAAAAGACCAAAAGTACCTCAAATCAAATGTGAAATGAAACTCTGCTTTGATAAAGTGAAACCATTTCACTACCCGCCGAGGAGACTCTCACGCCCAAAAAAAGAAGTGCAGAAACTGTTAGATGAATATATAGTAAAGGGATACATATAAACAACAACTTAAACAAAAAAAAAAAAAAAAACGATTTCAAACTATTAACAGGCACTAAAAAGTAAAAAATAATTGCGTATTCTTCTACAACTAAATATTTAATATATTATGTAGATACAATTATTGTTCTTTTTGGAGTCGGTGTCAGCGGTCGCGCGCCGCGCCAGTCAAGAGAAAGAGGCACTTCATAACGAACCATTTCAGATTCTTTTCTCTTTCTATATCTACTACGTCATTCTTACGGTAATTCCTTGTGTTTAATGTTGACTATCTTTTCGTATCAGCATTTCCTTGATTACCCGTATGTAGTTTAACTAGGTACCGGTTTATTTGTTGTTTCAAGGTAAAAGATATTGTCACAGTAGTTATACGTGTATTGTCGAATAAAAGTTAATTTGAAATTGGGTTAAATTAGGTATTGGTAATCTGTCACAGTATATTGTCGTTCGTATAAAAGTTAATTTGAAAAAAAAGTATTTCTTAAAGTATTCTCATATTATTACTGGTAGATTGATTGATTGATTGATATATTGTAGTGTTTCCTTGGCTGACACCGACTCCAAAAATAACAATAATTGTATCTACATTATACAAGTATATTGAATATTAAGTTGTAGAAGAATACGCAATTATTTTTTACTTTTTAGTGCCTGTTAATAGTTTGAAACCGATTTTTTTTTATACCCTGTACCCGTAGGGTAAAAAGGGTATATTAGGTTTGTGCAAAGTATGTAACATACAGAAGGAAGCATCTCCGACCCCATAAAGTATATATATTCTTGATCAGCATGACGAGAGAAATCGATCTAGACATGTCCGTCCGTCTGTCCGTCCGTCTGTCCGTCTGTCCGTCCGTCTGTCCGTCTGGATGAACGCGAGGATCTCAGAAACTATAAAAGCTAGAATAACCAAAGTTGGCATCCAGATTCTCCTAGGTCCGAGAAAGGACGAGTTTATTTTATTTTTTTGAATTTTCCCCCCCTTCCCCCGCTACAGAATTTCGTCAATAGCGTCCACAAATGCTACCTAAACCAAACTTTGCACACATAATTTATATATAATTGTCTACTGTTGTTCAAAATTTTATTCAATTCGGTCAATTCTAAGAAAAGTTATTAGCGAAACAAATTCTCGCCAGTACAACTGCAGAAACAAGTTCGCTCTTCTTCTTCCTCTTTTTGCTGCTATGGGCGCATATAACTCAGTGACGGAAGTTTACTTGGGTACAGGGTATTACACTGTCGGGCTTGCTCGACTGTAGCGTTCTCTCTTGTTTTTTTGTTTAAATTGTTGTTTATTTTTGGATTTTTAGTGAATGTGAAGTACACTAACTAATGTGTATGAATATGGGTAGACCTAATAAACGTGTTTCTCATATGAGACAGCGCCACTCTTGTTCTCAATATATTTTGTCGAAAACGTTCATCACACTGTCTGTCTGTCGTCTGCGAATATCTTCTGTTCTGATTTGTTGAGTTGCGGCTCTTGTTTCAGTTTGTTCTTCTGACTTTTGAGCTTTTAGATTTTTTCAACGGCATTATACTGAAATTGAAATTCTATTTCACATGATATCTCATTTAAATTTGACACTCATCTACCGGGTGCCTTCGCATGATATCTAAAACCCATGAACATTTTGTATGTTTTAAGAATTATATGGATTTATTATGGATGCCATTGTCAGAATTGGACTAAATTGAAATGAGACCACATGGGAATCATCAGCTTTCAAATAAAAAAGGAATCATCAAAATCGGTTTCCACTGTCTAAAGTTCTGAGGTAACAATGAACAATACAGTCGAATTGAGAACGTGCTCGTTTGCAGAACCTAACCAAACTCTCATCAAAGTACCCTTAAAGTACATCCTTTCCAATAAAAAAAGAATCATCGAAATCGGTTATCGTGATATAAAGTTATTCGTGCATTTGTTTTGCACATACTTAATAAAAATTTAAGACTTATGCTTTTTTCTCATGGATGCCATTGTCAGAGCTGGACCAAATTGCAATGAGACCACATGGGAATCATCAGCTTTTAAATACAAAAGGAATCATTTAAATCGGTTTCCACTGTCTAAAGTTCTGAGGTAACAATGAACAATACAGTCGAATTGAGAACGTGCTCGTTTGCAGAACCTAACCAAACTCTCATCAAAGTACCTTTAAAGTACATCCTTTCCAATAAAAAAAGAATCATCGAAATCGGTTATCGTGATATAAAGTTATTCGTGCATTTGTCTTTCACATACTTAATAAAAATTTAAGACTTATGCTGTTTTCTCATGGATGCCATTGTCAGAACTGGACTAAATTTATATGGGACCATTCTGGAAGCACCAGCTTTCAAATGGTATAAGAACCATTAAAAACAGTTCACCCAGACGAGTGTTACGAGGTAACAAACATAAAAAAAAAAAAAAATACATACAAATTGATAACCTCCTCTTTTTTGAAATTAACCGATTTCAAACCGAACAAAATTTTTTCGGATATGATTCGGATCAATAATTGATATTGATTTATATGGACGATATATTAATAGCAACAGAGGACAGCGAAACTTATATGGAAGTTTTAAAGGAAGTATTCAAGCGATTAGTAGTAAATAAGTTAGAGCTACGATTGGACAAGTGCGAATTTTTACAAAGGGAAGTAAAGTACTTAGGGTATGTAGTGACAGGAAATGAAATTAGGCCAGATGATTAGCAGTAAAAGAATTTCCAATTCCCCAGAAGGTAAAGGATGTTCAAAGTTTTTTGGGGCTGTGCTCTTATTTATTGCAATTCACTTAATCTGGCATTTAGCAAAAAAGTCTTAAGCCCTGCAATAGATAGGTGGATACTGGAATTGCAAACTTACGATTTTACACCGGAACACAGACCGGGAATCCGAATGCAACATGTCAACGCTCTTAGCAGAAATACACATTTATATACATTTGAAGAAAACTTAATTATTTGTCAGAATAGAGATACCAAGCTAAAGAAGTTGAAAGAAGAGTTAGAAGAAAATGGTGCTCATTTTCACGATATGAAATGAGAAATGGAGTCAAATATAGGAAAAAAGATAATGGGGTTATCTTGTTTATGGTTCCAGGGGAAGTGGAGAATCATGTGCTATTCAAGTATCATGATGAGCTAGGACATATTGGAATAGAAAAAATGACAGAGATTATACTGAAAAGTTATTGGTTTCCCAAAGTTAAAGAAAAAGCTAAGAGACACATAGATAACTGTTTGAAATGTATTGCATATTCTGGGAAAAATGGAAAGCAGGAAGGGATGCTACATAATATTCCAAAAGAGACTGCCCCTTTTGAAGTAATACATGTAGATCACTATGGGCCCGTTGACAAAGGTAGAGCGAAAAGGCACATATTTGTTGTAATAGATGCGTTTACGAAGTTTGTCAGGCTGTTTCCAACAAAAACTACAAAAACAACAGAAGTCATAAAGTCCCTCAAAGAATATTTTTGATCGTATAGCAGACCAAAATGTATAGTATCTGACAGAGGCAGTTGTTTCATTTCTAATGGTTTTGAATATTTTTTAAAAGAGAATGAAGTAAGGCACATAAAAATAGCAACAGGTCCACCCCAAGCCAATGGGCAAGTAGAACTAATAAACAGAATATTAGGACCAATGATAGCTAAACTAGTATATATTATTGGAGACAGTTGAATATACGATAAATAATACGAACCAAAGATCGGTAAATCAATATCCAAGTAAATTACTGTTTGGAGTTTCACAAAGAGGAAAACAGATAGACGTACTAAGCGAAAAATTTAGAAAAATTAATGATAGGGTTGAATATAGAGATATAGAATATATATCTATATTCAATAATTAATCAAAAGAAAGCACAGGACTCCAACAAGAAAAGGGAAGACGCAAAACGACAAGATGCTTATAAATACGAAGAGGGAGATTTAGTGATGATTAAGAATTTTGACACCCATATAGGAACATGTAAAAAACTAATACCCAGATTCAAAGGACCATACAAGATCACGAGAGCATTAAGAAATGATAGATATGTGCTAGAAGATGTTGATGGTTTCCAACAAACAAGAATCCCTTATAAAGGAGTATGGGCAGTTGCAAATAAGAAGCCATGGCTAGGAAACAACAAAACGAAATAAAACGAAAAGGCTGGAGGAGTTCAGAAGCACTCCAGTCAGGATAGGCTGAATTGTAGTAAGCAGAATAGAGTATAAGCAACATGTACATATTAGTCATAAGCAACATCCTAGTCATAAGCAACACCCTAATTATAAGCAACATGTATATATCATAATGCAAGACATGACATAGAATGAACTAGACATAAGCAAAAAGCGTAAAATAAATATCAGTCGATTTGTGAAACGCAAAAGGTGCACATGTGTCTCGCTGGCTACATTTGTGGGGTGTGCCACGTCTCCTTCTGTGTGTTACACAAAACTTATATACCCTTTTACCCTTTGGGTTCGGGGTATAATTAGTATATACTCTTATATTTATTCCTCTTTTTTGCACATAGTCTATCTTAAAACGTTGCGTAATCTCTATACATATCAAACAGTTTGTCCTGACTGATTGGTGATCTCCGCACAGCCCAGTAAGAGCTAGGAACCTGAAATTTTGACTCAAGTATCCTTTCATAGTACCCAACATAAGAAAGGCTTTTGAAAAATTCGATCTCCAATGGGGGGAAAACGAGAAAATGAACAGAAAATGTTCATTTAAATACCTTAAATGCCTTCCTAATGGTAACTAATAAAGCACCCCATCCACAGGCGAGCATGTTGCCTGAACTTGCTCGGCAGAACAAATACATTTTCCCACTAAAGTCACGAACATTGTTTGTGAACATCATTTGAAAGAAAATTTTGACAAGTGACGAAAATATAATTTTGGCCTTAATGGCAATTCAAGTATGTATTAAGAAACAACAAGAAAAAATAAATGGTGGGCAAAAAAGGAAGCACAGTAGGGGGATTAAAAAGTGGTACATGAAGCTTCTTGATATTTTGTTAATAGTACATCCCACGCTTTATTGCGCAAATGCTTATTCTTATATTCCTCGCTTTTATTTTTCACAAAGACGCAATAATTGCTTGTTCATTTTCAGACGTCTCTGCTAACAAATATTTTTTCAAATGATGCCCGGGCAACACTGCCATCAAGTTTCAAATATGTTCGCACTAACAGTAGCAAAATATAAATATTTCTATTCTATGCGAGCAAAACGTCGAGCATTTAAATTCACCCGAGCATCCCCACTAACGTCTTTCATTTCGTCGAGCACAACAAGTTCGGGCAAAATGCTCGCCTGTGGATGGGGTGCTTAAGGTGAAAACATATGGGTAGGTCATGCAAACACAAAATAAATACAATTTGAAACATTATATTCAGCCGGGTTGAAGCACGATCGGCGCTCTGGTGGACTGCCTGGGAGGGGTGCCTCCCCGATCGCGTGTTATTCCGCGATTTGCGTGTTCGCGCATGTGGAGCAAGGTGTGGTGGTCTTTCTCGCAAATCCGAAACCGGTCACCGCTCCGGCAGTCACCTCCTGAGTGCTCGTGGGCCAGACAATTCGGACAGTACTATTTAATCAGCACTGCCCGAAGCCGCTTCTCCGCGTTCAGCCGCAGGGAACGCTGACACTTACGGAGAGGATGAACGCCGACTCGGCAGCGAAACGAGACCACCCCTGCGCGACGCCTGCTCTCGTGCGACCGGCTCTTGCGTGGTGCCATTAGTATTGGAAAAGATCTGCACGAAAAAGCGAAGGAAATTTTTAAAAAGATATGCATGGAAATGGACGTTATGAATATTAGTCACTGAACAGTGGAGCTGTCCTCGACCGGGAGTAGGATTAGTTTTACGATGGGCCTTTTGATGGTGCCTCGCGCAGTTCAAACGTCAACTACATGGACTCTGCCATCCGAGCCAGGAAATGTGTCTTGAAGACGGCGCAGGCTCAATTCGTTGGGAGGAACGTTCTCTTCAATGATGACCACCAGGTCACCTGATTGGAGATTGCGCGTTGGTGGTTGCCACATATTGCGCTTATCACGAGTACGCGGCTTTGAGGGCGCCTTTTTATGATAGACACTAGGCAGTGAACTGGGCCATGTGCTGCCGCGACATAGACGCATGTTGGGGTGTGTCTAGTGCAGCACTTGAGGCTGTGGATGCCAATGCGGAAGCGACTGTTGCCGATGTGGATGCGGACGCTGTTGTGGGTGCCCGTGCGATGAAGCCATTGTGAATAGTGCACTGGATGGATGTAGCGATGAAACAGTTTTTGAGTGGGGGGTCCGTTTTTGTTAAGTTTTGGACCAGGGCAATCCATAGGCGTCGACTTATCCTTGGCTGAATCTGGTTTCGCATCTTGTATGATGACTGCAGTTTTTGAAAAAGCTGACGTGCTTGTTAGCATCACCGGCATGCCCTCCGCCTCCGCAACCTTAAAAGAAAGCTTGTGCGCAATCTGCGTGGAGAAAGACGAAATAGACTTGGCTTTGGAAGTCGCTACTGGGCCGGTCAATATCCAACCGAAGATAGTCTCTTGACCCAATAGCGTGTCGCAAATACTCCGTTGGAGGCCGTCCAATAAAATTGATGGAAGCATATCCGCACCGATAAGAAGATCTACTGGCGAGCTTTGGAAGGCGAAAGGGTCAGTCAACTGTAAATTTGGCAGGTCCCCCAAAGCATTGTGGGGGATCATTCAAGACGGTAGGTTCCCTGCCAAATTTGGTGCCTTCTGATCCAGAATCGATCAGTGCACGTGCTGTGTGGATTGTGCCTGAGTGAAGGATATTCACTACAGCGCTACCAAAAAATACGCCTTGAATGTTGGATGCGAAGTAATTCTGTACATTCGCTTGTGGAGTCGTGAGAGCATACAGCATTTGGAGTAGAAGCAGCTACAGCGTGTGTAGATGCGCCTGTAGCTGGGATCGATGGAGAAGAGATGGCTTATCTTGGACTGTATACCGCTGTTGTAGCAACTACAACGGGCGTGGATATGCTTGTAGCTGGGGTCGATGATGGAGGAGCACCACGATGCAGCAATGTATTGTGGCGCCCTTTGCCCGTGAAACAAGTGTGCGCACTGCTACACTCGCGAAGCTGATGCCCTCTCGCAAAACAATTCAGACACAACTTTTGCTGTATGATGCAAGCAATCCGATCGCTGATGGACATTGCCAGAAAACGAGGGCACATTCGGATGGCATGGTTCTCCTTTGAACATATCTTGCATGCTTGTGGCTTGGTTTTGTTGGATGAGGGTGGTTTCACGCTGACCTTTGCCTCAAGCGAATTCAGTTTTTTAGGCACCCCTTGAACGGTTGAAATCCTTTGACAGCTGCTCCAGACTCTTGGCCGATTGTGGAAAGGCCGAGCAAAAGGTTGTTAACCAACAGTCTTTTATTCTCGAACTGCTCTTTTAGATTCTCCCAAGCGGACTCAAAGCCGTCATGGGTGAGCGGAGACTTTGAAACAATGGCCATTGCTTCTCCAGTCATTTTGTCATTGAGATGGAAAAGTTTCTCAATAGAAGTGAGCCTCTGATTATTAATATAAACCGCAGTGAATAGATCACGGAAAGTAGGCCACCGTAAGGGATCGCCACTAAAAACATCAGTGTCGACCGGAGGAAGGGAGTATCCTCTGTTGCTCGTCGAAAGATGAGTCGACCGCAAGGGCTGGCTAGGTGGCATACTGGCGGCGGAAAGGTTGTCAATGCTCTCGCTACGCTTGGCTGCACACCTTTCGTCAATTAAATAGCAGTGACGTACTTCTCGAGGACGACTGCAAGATCATGCCTACTTTCTTCAGTGCCCACCGCACTTAGTGATTTCGTGCATTGATCGCACTCCTGCTCTATTTGGGCCCATAACGCCTTGACCTGGTCTCTCCTGATATTGAGAGCAGGTGAAATGGTGACTCTACTGTCGAGGAAGCGGACATAGTAGCCTCGAAAGCGCTTAATTTGTCGCTCACGAGGAGAAAAGTATTGAGCGTCATTTGGTCGGAGGATCGGGATTCGTGAGATATGGACCTAATCCTTTTTTTCTCTGTGGGTGCCGTCTTGGCTTGGGAGCCAGAAGCATTGGAATTTGGGCTTCGTGTGAGCGGCTGAGTAGGACTGGGTTTTAGAATTGAGGCGGAGGGAATGCTTAGCGTAGCAACCGCTGGCCTTGAAGATGGATCAGCTATGTCTGACTATATTGGGCGGAAATACGAACGGAAAGCCTAGGGTTCCTTTCGTAAAATTTATTTTTTTTTTTTTAAATTGAAAAATATTTATAAGACTCCAATATATATATATATATATATTTTTTATTGCGAATAGAAAAAATATATAAATATTTTGCGCAGGCAAAAACGAGGAAAATATATTTTAATGAAAGCTGAGGTTGGTCTTGGATCCAAAATAAACAAACTATGGATAATTTGCACACGACCAAATAATTTAGAGGGAAAAATAGAATTTAATAAAATATTAATTGAAATTTCGCCCAAGTGTCGAATCAAATTTAACGGAGATATCCAAATATATATGTGGGCCACAGAACGCGATTAGATGAGTGTCGGAATTCACAAAAACAAAAAAAAAAAAAACAAGTAAAAAAGCTAAAGTCGGGTGTCCCGACTTTGAAATACTCTGTACATATGTTTACAATAATTATAGAAAATAAAAAAAATTAAGAAAAAAAAAAAAATTTAATCGATTTTACCTCTCTCGGTATTCGGTAAAGGGTTTATAAATGCACATTTACATAGCAATTGCGTCTGTGTGAGTGTATGTATGCCTATGCGCATCAATTCGTGTCTGTGTAAGCATTTTCGCAGTCAACCAAACAGCAACATCTCTGAGATCCAGGTGTTCATACGGACGGACAGACGGACAGTCGGACAGACAGACAGGGCAAGATCGACTCGTCTCGTCATGCTGATCAAGAATATATATACTTTGTGGGGTCTGCCACGCCTCCTTCTGCCTGTTACATTTTTCAGCTCCCGCAAACCTAATATACTTCTGTACATTTCATTTACACAGTATAACAAATTTTTTTTTAATGCAAGGGCAGGAGCATACATAAGCATCGAAACATCCGGTCCGTATAGGGTATGCGGAGAGGAACAGCTGGCGGTCAGTCTACACTCTTATTGTTCCAGCTGCGCTCAAACTGACGCTGCCAATGCACCACTGCAGCGAGACGTTTTTGTGGGTATGTGGGTGTGTGAGTGAGCGCCAGAGAGCGCTAATAACGGGCGTAGAGCGAAGGCGTGGTGAGAATGTTGATGAGCCGGCTTATCTTAAGCGCTGGAAAGTTTGGCGGAGAAACACAAACGACAGAAGCCGAAATATATATGTATGTAGCTGTTTTGGGCTGTGTGAATAATAATAATGCTAGAAATTTGGGAAGAAATCTTATGTGCAATATAAAAGCAAGGCGATGCAATTTGCTACTTGGAGTTTTTGTGTTTTATTTATGGAAATTGTACAAGTGCACTGCGGCTTGAATAACCGAGAGAGAGAGAAATAAAAATATGCGCTCCGTGTATATCGTCTTAAGCGTGTATAAGCGAATTATATGTTAATAAACGCCAATAGGACTCGTACACTTATGAACACTTCTATGTTGGCACAATATTTTCACTTATACAAGTTGGAACTTAAGACCTTTCGAGCATGCCGAGTTTGAATGTGAAATTCTCAAAGAAGAAAAAAAAAGTATGGCGACTTATATAGTATCTTTATGTATACAAGTATATGTAAAATATATAATCTTCTATATATATAAAACAGTTTGTCCTGACTGACTGATTGGTGATCAACGCACAGCCCAAACGGTAAAGGCTAGGAAGCTGAAATTTGGACTCAAGTATCCTTTCATAGTCTAGGTCCCCACTAAGAAGGGATTTTGGAAAACTCGAGCTCCAAAGGGGGGAAAACAGGCTCCAACGTTTGTATGAAAAATCTACAGTTTTCATCTGATTAACTTTAAACTTAGTTTGTATACTCTCAGAAAAATTCCAAGAAAAACTGTATACTTGGTTTTTTGATATTTTTTTGGGGCCTAAAATATGGGAGTTTTCCTGTAAAAAAAATGTTGGGGCACAAAAGCAAACCGCGTCAACAGCCCACAGCCTACACGGTAAAAGCTAGGATGCTGAAATTTGGGCTCAAGTATCCCATCATGGTGTAGATGAGCACTAAGAAGGGATTTTGGAAAATTCGAGCTCCAAAGGGGGGAAAAGTAGCTCCAAAGTTTGTTTGAAAAATCCGCATTTTTCAACCGATCGACTTAAAACTTAGTTTCTAAAATCAATTCAAGAATACAAAGAAAACTGCATACTCGGTTTTTAAATTTTTTGTTGGAGCTTGAATTATTGGGGTTTTCTTGGGGCACAAAAGGAAACCGCGTCAACAGCCCACAGCCTACACGGTAAAAGCTAGGATGCTGAAATTTGGGCTCAAGTATCCTATCATGGTGTAGATGCGCACTAAGAAGGGATTTTGGAAAATTCGAGCTCCAAAGGGGGGAAAACGAGATCCAAAGTTTGTTTGAAAAATCCGCATTTTTTAGCCGATCGACATAAAATTTGGTTTCTGAAATCAATTAAAGAATACAAACAAAACTGCATACTTAGATTTGTGTTGGAGCTTGAATTATTGGGGTTTTAATATTTATTCACTATTTCAAATGAAAAGTTTGTGTTATAAATTTAGTCCGATCGATTTAAAATTTGGATAATGTAATCTACGTAACTAAATCTACAACTTTGCATTCAAGGATTTTCAAAATATGCATTTTACAAAAGCAGGCAGAACAAACAATACAAAATATCAAACAGTTGGGGACAACTAAGTATACATACACACACACACACACATGCAAACAGCTGTTCGTGTAGTTGCGTGCAAACGATTGAAATAGCCAAAGCAACATGTGAGACACTGTGTGAATGTCCATACATACATACATATGTGCACATCTATGTATGTACATATGTATCTACATGTGTATGTTTGTACATTCGTCTTGCACTGGCAGAGCAAGAAATGTTAATTAATTGAAAATTATATAACATTTTTTAAAGTAATTTTTTCTTTGTTTAGTGCATTTGGCATTAGTGTTTTCATTAATAACTTTATGCAGCAACAACAAATATCAAATAGTTGGGGACATCACATACACACACTCACACACAACAAGCAACAGTTCGTGTCTATGTGTGCGGTTCTCTACGTACGGTTGAAAAAGTAAAGAGAAACATACATATGTATGCCTGTGTATGAATATAGCATGTATGTACATTCGTATTAATGTATACATTGGGCAATCGAACACAGTTGTTTGATTGTAAAAAAAATAATGCTCTAAAAACAACAACAACTGCAAGTCATTGGCTCGCTCTTCCTCTTTCGTTTTGACCATTTAATGTTAATTGCAAAGGCAAAACGCCTAAAGTTTACAGTTACCGTCGCTACGCAACGACTGCGTAAGCGATAGTAAAGCAGAAACCGAATAACGGAGCTACGCATATTCTGCTTCGCATTGCGGGCAGATGTATGTATGTATGTGATTTGTTCTTATTGATCTCAATAAATAATTAGATTTTATTATTTAAATATTCTGCTTATTGCATTCAAACTTCGATATTTTGATGGTATCGGTGGCTTCAACTATCGAAAGTTTTACTCTAGCAAATTGAGATGAGAATTGTCAGTGCTTTTTGATCGTGACTCATCGCTGCACGGCATTGACACGTGTGCCGTGTTTCATATTCCGAGTTTGTGCGTGACCGTATTGACTCAATATGGCACGAAAAGACTCAAATGTGAATTTAAAATTAGGATATACCCTTTTATTCCCCTTTTTTTGCACATAGTCTATCGTAAAACGTTGCGGTTTCTCTATATATAAAACAGTTTGTCCTAACTAATTGGTGATCAACGCACAGCCCAAACGGCAAAAGATGAAATTTTGACTCAAGTATCCTTTCATAGTATCCATCATAGTGCAGGAGCACACTAAGAAAGGCTTTTGGAAAATTCTAGCTCCAAAGGGGGGAAAACGAGCTTTAAAAAATATTAGTTATAGTCGTCATGTTCGTTTAACGAAATAGTTTGGCAAGAACAAAAATGTAACGGACTACTGAACAATTTTTTGTCAAGAACAGAAAATGTTCATTTAAATACCTTAAATGCCTTCCTACTGGTAACTTAAAGGGTGAAAGCATATGGGAAGGTTATGCACACACAAAATAAATACAATTGGAAACATTATATTGAGCCGGGTTAAGACGGGCAATACCTGCTAGTATAATATATATAAAAGCTTCATTAAAGCCGTTAAAATTTTTCCTTTCTTTAGATTGCACTGGCACTTACACTTGGAAATTGTCTTTTAGAATATTAAAAGAATACAAAAAGTAGAGAAGCTAAAGTCGGCTGTCCCGACTGTACATACAAGTATGTGTGGAATAATTATGCGTGTATGTGTGTGTATGTCTCGTGTGCCTGTGCAAATCAGTAACAACAGCTGCGGGCACTGCTTGGTCTTACATACATATATGGCTATAACTTCCTGTTAAATCGGCCTATCAAGATGACACTTACTTATAATCATTATCTGGGAGTATTTTCCGAGGGAGGGAGGTAAATTCCAAAATACACATTTTTTGCGTATTCATATAAGGCATCTGGGACTTAAATTTGGTGTCCCTAGCTTTTATAGTATCTGAGATATGGGCGATTATATGAATGGAAAATCGGGAAAACCCCCATAGGGGGGAAGTGGGGGGGGGGGAATCAAAAAAATAAAATAAACTCGTCCTTTCTCGGACCTAGGAGAATCTGGATGCCAACTTTGGTTATTCTAGCTTTTATAGTTTCTGAGATCCTTGCGTTCATCCAGACGGACGGACAGACGGAGGGACAGACGGACTGACGGACATGTCTAGATTGATTTCTCTCGTAATGCTTATTCAGAATATATAAGGTGTATGGGGTGGGAGATGCTTCCTTCTGCATGTTACATACTTTGCACAAACTTAATATACCCTTTTTGGAAGGCAAAAAAGGAAGCACAGTATGGGGATGAAAAAGTGGTATATGAAGCGAGAGAAATTCACCCACACGAAACTCTTGAAGCAACTGAATGGTTATATATATGGTTATATATATGGTTATATATATGGTTATATATATATATATATAATCACTAACTGGATATTATATATATACATATATATCATACTCCTCTATACACCGCATCAGCAGACAGTTTACGAAGTCACCGCTTGTGAATTGAATATAAAAACAAACATAAAAGTTTGGTCCTACTCTTTAGCTACTTGGCTGTGTGACATTCCACATACAGTCAGCCATCTAAACGAATGAAGCTGCCCAATACATTTGTGCTCGTACCCGTACCACTTTTCCCGCCATCGTCACTGACCCTGACTGCCTTTCAATAGACCGATGGTCAAGTAAAGCAAAGGAACACATACAATAAGACTACCAATATATATTTTTATCTAGACAAAGTCTGTAAAAAAAACGTACAGGCAGCCATGTATAGATAGCAAATGCTGAAAAAATTGGTTTTATGATTCAAGGACATGAATCACATTATTTTTCCAACAGGATAAAACTCACATAGACAGTAGGTTAAGAGAAGGCACCATTGCACCAGTCTCTATTCCTATTCTGTACCATGCTTGCGGTTGTGCTATGTCTCTGCTGACTAGCACCGATTCAATGTAGAAGCAATAATTTAAAACTAACAGCCACACGTTCCCACATATATGTATGTATGTACATTCGTCTTCGCATAGATGTTCATAAGTATGTTGCTGCAAATATATGTATACACGTGGGTAAATGAGAGGACTTTCATTTTCGTTCAATCGCACTTTAAGCTTTTGATAGAAAAATAGATAAAAAGTTAAAAATATGAAAGGAAAATCCTTTTTACATGCATTTGCTCTAGTTCAGTCCCATAAAATGTTATGAGATAATTGTCAAGGCAATAAAAGAAATGTAATATAAACTTTGTGATCATTATATACGTGTATTATTTATATTCTGTACATGAAATGTACATGTTAGGTAAAATCGACCTAAATTTTTACACTTTGTACATGAAATGTACAAAAGTATATTAGGTTTGCACGAGCTGGAAAATGTAACAGGCTGAAGGAGGCGTGGCAGACGCCACAAAGTATATATATTCTTGAACAGCGTGATAAGATGAGTCGATCTAGCCCTGTCTGTGTGCCTGTCCGTCTGTCTGCCTGTATGAACACCTGGATCTCAGAGACTATAAGAGATAGACACACCAAATTTTGCACAAAGATTCATTATGTGTGTATTCTATACGAGTTTGTTTTATTTTTTCAATTTTCAACCCACTTCCCCCCTATGGGGATTTTCTCGATTTTCCATTCGTATAATCGCCAATATCTCGAACGCTATAAGACCTAGGGACACCAAATTTTAGTCCAGGATGCCTTATGTGAATACGCAGAAAATGTGTATTTTGGAATTACCCTCTTTCCCCCTTCTCCACCGCAAATCGCGATTTTCTTTAACTCCCGTAATTCTTGGAATTTCGAACAAAAATTTTGCAAATACCCCCAGTTAGTTATTATGTGTCAGTATGTCAAGTTTCATTATGCTAGACCGATTTAACAAGAAGTTAAAGCCATAAATATATTTGCTGCTGCAACGCTGCTCAAGCGCTGCTTGCGGCTGTTGTTGATGTTGCTTTTTTTATTTTCTTTATTTTTTTTATTTTTTATAATTATTTTAAACATATGTACAGAGTATTTCAAAGTCGGGACACCCGACTTTAGCTTTTTTACTTGTTTTTATTCTCTATAATTATTGTAACCATATGTGCAGTGTATTTCAAAGTCGGGACACCCGACTTTAGCTTTTTTACTTGTTTTTATTAATTTAATTAATTAATTAATTATACCCTGTACCCAAAGGGTAAAAGGGTATATTGGTTTTGTGCGAGTGTACATGGAACACACAGAAGGAGGCGTGGCAGACCCCACAAAGTATATATATTCTTGATCAGGATGACAAGCCGAGTCGATATAGCCATGCTCGTCTGTCTGTATGAACGCAAGGATCTCAGAAAGTATAAGAGCTAGAACCAAACTTGGTATCCAGATTCTCCTAAGCCCGAGAAAGGACGAGTTTGTTTATTTTTTCTGATGCAACCCCCCACTCCCCTCCTATTCGCCATTTTCTATAGCTCCCGTAATACTTGGAATTTTGAACTAAAATGTGGTAGTCACATCCAGTTAGTGATTATATATATATCTGTATACCTTATATCTGTATATATTATGGTAGGTTGATTAGAATGAAATTTATTGCCATATAACCAGGCCCAAGCTGTTGCCGCAGCGTATTTGTTAGTGCTTTGACACAATTCTGTAATGCACACATACATATATACAAGTACACAAACACGCATAGACACGATTCTGATGTAAATGTATGTATGCATGTATGGAATATTTTATATTTAATTTAGTTAATTAATTTAATTAAATTAATTAAATTAAATTTAATTAATTTAATTTCTTTTTTTGTGGGGTGGTACGGGATATTTAAGAGTTGAGCCTGCTCGACTTTAGCATGCCTTTCTTGTTTTAATTTATATAGTTATTATAAACATATGTACAAAGTATTTCAAAGTTGGGACACCCGACTTTACCTTTTTTATTTGTTTTGTGCTAATGTATGTAACATACAGAACGGGGCGTAGCAGACCACTGAAATTATATATATATTCTTGATCAGCATGACAAGACGAGTCGATCTAGCTCTGTCTCCCTGTCTTCCGCCTTTCCGTATGAACACAAAGATCTCGGGAAGTATGATGCTTATTTTCCATAACTCTCGTATTTCTTGGAATATTTCATTGAAATTCGAAAAATACCTCCAGTTGGTGATGATGTGTCCGTATGCCAAGATTAATTATGGTAGGTCGATTCAAAGGGATGTTATAGCCATATAGCCATCGAGAATGAATTAATCGGTCCCACAAATGTTGAGCTTCTCTGTTTTCTGAATTTAAACATATACTCTGAACTTATCGTTAAATACCATAATAGAACGCTACAGTCGAGCAATTCCGACAGTAAAATACAAAAAAAAAGAAAACTAAAAAAAAATATTTTAATTATTTACAAAAAAAAAAAAAAACAAGTAAAAAAGCTAAAGTCGGGTGTCCCGACTTTGAAATACTCTGTACATATGTTTACAATAATTGTAGAAAATAAAAAAAATTAAGAAAATTAAAAAAAAATTTTTGATCGATTTTACCTTTCTCGGTATTCGAACTTACGTAAATGGTGTATAATTGCACATTTACATAGCAATTGCGTCTGTGTGAGTGTATGTATGCGCATCTATTCGTGCGGGAGTTAGAGAAAATTTCGAACTCAAATTCGGGAAATACCCCCAGTTAGCGATTATGTGTCCGTATGATTAGTTTCATAATGATAGACCAATTTGTTAGAAGTTATAGCCATAAATATATTCGCTGCTGCAGCGCTGCCCGCGACTGTTGTTGATGCTGGTGCTTTGGTTGACTGCGAACATGCTTACACAGATACGAATATACGAGCATATACATACATACACTCACATAGACGCAATTGCTTTGTATATGTGCAATTATACACCCTTTACGTGAGTTCGGATACTAAAAGAGGTAAAATCGATCCAAAAATTTTTTTTTTTTTTATTTCTCTTACTTTTTTTTAATTTCTATAATTATTGTAAACATATATACAGAGTATTTCAAAGTCGGGACACCCGACTTTAGCTTTTTTACTTGTTCGTCAAGATCATTTAAAAGAATTTGGTCTTTGCCACCAAAACGAAAGTGAAAAAATTGCGGGAACAAACTTCAACTCATCTGATAATTACCCAATCATCGGGTGCCCCTTCGCCCCTCTTCAGTATTCGTCAATTACGAGGAGCGCATACTGCACGACCTTCAGGATAGGTAATGTCTGCGGAAATACATGTGAAATTAAAGTTATTTAATTTATTTATAATTTGTAAATTGCGTGTGCTAATAGATAAACGATTTTTACTATGCACACTAATATAAGCAGATCCACAACGAATAGTAAAACACTAATCAAGGTTCTTGCAAAGCCAAAAAACGGTTTACAGATATGCCATATAAATGCACAAAGACCTTGCAACAAAATTGAAGAGTTTAGGTATTTGTTTGTAAAGTCCAATGTTGATGTTATATGTGTTTTGGAAACGTAGTTTGTCTCTCAACTGAGTGATGTTTTAATTGCATGGATGGCTATGAACTTTATTGATCCAATCCAGAATGCCATGCAGGAGGGGTTGCTTATATATTGGCAATAAAAACTAAAGTCCAAAGTAATAAGCAAACAACCCACTGAGAGTGCAATAGAATACCTGTTCCTCGAAGTCTGTGGTAGAGGAAGCTCAAGAGGTATGCTAATTGGCTGTCTTTATAGACCAAATCGTTCCATAGATTACTCTGAAGCTATTGATATGATTACGACATTGTCGTTAAGATATGAAGACATAGTCATAATCTTAATAGCAATATGCTAAGGGAGTGGCACCTCGCTGATGAAATGTCTTCTCTGGGTTTAAATCTTGTCAATTCGTCTATGTCAACCCATTTCTCCAACACGATTAATACGTTACTTGATGTCTTTTTTGTTAGTAATACTAATAAGATTCTTCTATATGACCAAATTAACGTACCATTTTCTTTTTGCTAAGCATGATTTAATTTACTTGACGTATGAATTTAACCCACATGTGACTGACCAAATCGTATACTTAAGGGTCTTAAGAAGCATTAATATTGGACAACTGTGTAGAGAAATTGACCTATGTAATTGGAACTCAATATATTTACTGACGGACGTAAACTCTCAATTAAGACAACTGTCCATTTACATTGACGCACTATATGTACGCTTAAAAAAGACAATTTGTAAAGATTGCGATACTGCGTATTCTAGGTGGAAGCGATACAAAACTTCTGAACATTACCAGCAATTCTAAGTTTTAAGACGGTGATTAAATAAAATGTCTGTCAAATTCAAAAGCGTAATATCAGCTAAGCAAAGATGGGGTGAGCTCTGAAAGTTTCCCCAAAAATTACAGCCGATGTTAATGACCTGAACAGAAAATTTCTGCAATCGACTGTACCGGATATCTTGATTAACCCTTACATTGACAACGTAGTAAATACTGACTGTAATAATAGCTTTAGTTTTATGTGTGTAACTCCCTGTGATGTCCTGAGCTCTGTTCTTAGAATTAAGTCAAACGACATTGGATAATATGAATACAAAATTTTTTAAATTAATTCTGCCCAAAATAATTCATTATATAACGCATATATGCAACACTGCGTTTACAACTTCGAATTTTCCCGATCTTTGGAAATTGGCCAAAGTAATCCCTGTTCTTAAGGCAAAGGATGAATACAGGCCAATATCTATTCTGCAATTTCTATCTAAGGTATTCGAAAATCTTATGGCGAATCAAATCAATAAATACCTAGCACAACATTCAATACTGTGCAATAAACAATCTGGTTTTCGCAAATTTAGAAGTTGTATTACTGCCATTCTAGATGTTACTGAAAAAGAAGAACAACTTGACGAGAGTAATTTACATTTTTGACGCTTCTTGACTTTAGCAAAGCTTTTGACACGGTAGATCATAATATCCTATGTACCACGTTACACAAATTCTTAATTTTACAAGCACTGCTGTAAAATCAATATCGTCTTATTTACATGGACGAAGCCAAGCTGTGGCAACCGATAGTGCTAATTCAACATTTCTACCAGTAAAACGTGGAGTACCCCAAGGTTCAATCATTGGTCCACTCCTCTTCTCGTTATATGTTAATGATCTCCCAGCTTCGTTGTCCAATTGTAATGTTCATATGTACGCTGATGAAGTCCAAATGTATATTAGTTTTACGTTACGTAATATAAATTAGTGTGTGAATTTATGTAATGATGAACTGTCAAATGTTAGTAAAAGGGCTAAGTTCAATAGATTGTCACTAAATCCTGGTAAATCGATTAGCATTATAATAAACTTGTATGTTGAGGCACCGAGCTTTTTCGGTAGCCTTTTTTAGTCTATGGGGTTTGCCTGGAGCGGGCGACAAACACGACAATTAAAACAAGAACGATTTCTTTTCAAATCTACATATGTTTGTCTATAAACCGAATTAATATACACAAATTTAAGAGGCCATCTCGTACATCAGCACAGCGAGAAGCGTTAGATTGGCACGGCGAATCTAGGTCAACTAACATCGAGAAAAGTATAACAAAAGGAAATGTATAAAGAGAGCAATTATTGAGCACGATCAAAACAGAATCACCTTGTAGTCCTCGAAAAGCGTTGATACTTGTAGTTGAATGGAACGTAGCAGAATGTGAGTTCCATGATGTAGGCAAGCCAGTGTTAGGTCAGAGCACCGGATACGATGAATAAATTTGTAGACGAAACCAAAAACCCTTTGTAACTTGTAGAAAGAGTTTACGAACTTGCAGCCTACCGAAACATCTGTGTAGCATGCCGCTCTAGGCAGCACCTTTTGACGAAGTTCAGGCAGCGACTGTACAGACAAGCAGGATTCAGGCCATTCGCTTTTGCTTTCTATAAGAAATTTGGGTCCATGAGCCCACAACAAAGACTCCAAAAGTTCACCAGGCAGAGCCCCTCTAGATAAAATGTCTGCCGGACTTAACTTCGTTGCAAGTATTTCCACTCTATTCCAGATGTCAGCTCCTGAATTTTGGGTACACGATTGGAGACGAATATCTTGAAGCTCGAAGCCAAGCTAATACGACGGATGAGTCAGACCAGCAATAGCATGGACCACAGAATATCTTCATCTTGGCCACTTCATGCATAAGCTGCGCCAGTAACGCAGCACCGCAGAATTCCAACTTGGGTACTGAGGTCGTTTTTAAAGGTGCCACACGCGATTTAGCGCAAAGAAGTAGACGCAGGCTCCATAGGCGCTCATGCTGACAAGACAGAACGCTTGGTAAGCTTAGAAGGCACCTCTAAGGGTGAGAGCGAAAACAAAAACTGATCGGAAGCCGGATCCCAGACCAAGCCCAATGTTTTGGTGATGTCGCTGCCATCGTCAAATTTTAGCAGCGATTCCTTATCTACATCAGGGACGCCTTGCACTACTGCAGAGTTGCTTGAGCACCATTTCTGCAATTTGAAGCTGCCCGTCGACAGAAGAGTAGTAGTCTGATGCATGATCTCCATCACCTCCGGAACTGAACTGCCTCCAGTAATGAGATCATCCACATAGAAATCACGCTGAAGAATTTCGGCGCCAATGGGAAATGAGGCCTGCTCATCCATGGCCAATTGGTGCATTGTACGTACCGCGAGAAACGAAGCAGGTTTTGTGCCGTATGTTACGGTATCCAACTTATAGACTTGCACTTCTTGCTGCGGTGTATAACGCCAAAGAATACATTGCAAGAAAGTGTCGGGCTCTGCCACCCGTACACAGCGATACATCTTGCATACATCGCCTGTGAGTGCAATTGCAAACGAACGAAAACGTAGAAATGTGTTGAAGAGCTTGCTTTGAATGGTGGCACCTGCCATCAAAACTTCGTTCAATGAGTAGCCAGAAGTTGTTGCCACAGATCCATAAAACACAACTCTGAGCTTCGTAGTTGTACTATCCTCCTTTAGGACGCAATGATGCGGTAGATAGTACTTGCATTTATCCCTTGAGTCAGTGCTGACAAGAGACATGTGATTCAAATCCTTGTACTCCTTTATGAAGGCCGAGTACTGGACCTTTAAATTAGGGCTGCGCTCCAATTTTCTCTCCAAATTTAGAAAACGGAGGCGTGCCGCTGGTACGAGTCGCCTAGCAACTCAACGCTGTGTTTCGGAGGCAGTCGCACAGAATACTCGCCACTAGGTAGGCGAACAACGTTGGCCTTAAAATGCGCTTCGCACTCCAACTCCTCCTTGGTAGGCAGCATATCCATGTCGATTCAGCTCTCCAGCTCCCAGAATCTGCGTATGAGCCTTTCTATGCGAACATTCGACTCTGTTTCCTCATCTGCTACAGACTGAAATGAAACGAGAGCCGATTTACGGATTTGTGAACCACCTCCTTTTATGATCCATCCCAGGCGAGTCTTCTGAATCACCGGCAATCCGGGAGCCAGTTTGATCTGCCCAACGCAGAGCAGTTCGAAGAACAGGCTGGCGCCGATCAGCATGTCAACTTGTTGCGGCCTGTTGAAGCTAGGATCAGCCAAACGGATATTAGATGGAATTTTCCAATGCGTCGTATCGAAATTAATGTTGGGCTGGTTGTCCGTGATATTCGGAGCCACCAACGCCGAAATGTTGGTTGAATAATCTGACGCCCGAGACTCCAGACTAATGTCAACCGCGAATCCATTCGAAATGAAATTTGCCTCAACAAGGCCAGAGACGCAAGTTGTTGTTTTCACTTTGCGCAATTGAAGCTGATGAGCAAGTCGAGAAGTAACTATATGCACGTGCGATCCAGAATAGAGCAAGGCACGACAAGGTACCAATGTGCCAGCGCGACTCCTCACGTTGACAACGGCGGTCGCAAGAAGCACAAGATCAGTACTGAGATTCTGGGCTGAAATGGGCGGATGCGGAGATGTGGCAATCATGACGCTTGGAAATGACGACGATGTTGGCAATTGCGTTACTGCTTGCTGAGAGGAAACAGAAACTTGGGCATCAGATGCAAACACGTGCGCTACGGATCCTTCAAAATGCAGAAGGCTGTGATGCCTTGCACCGCAGACTCTACAGGACCGAGCCTTGCAGGTTCTATATTGATGGCCCTTTTGGAGACAGTTGAGACACAGGGAAAGCTTTCTGGCCTCCTTATGGCGCAGAATTGACGACAAATTTGCGAATTGGGAGTAGGTGTGTATTGAATGGCCCGTGGCATCACAAAATACACAGACTTTCGTACTAGGGTTAGTAGCAACAAAAGACCTTCTATTGTTATTAGTATTTTTGCTACTCTTTCCCACCTGTGATCCAGAATTGTACTCTGCGGTAGCCTGTTCCATATTTTCCAACTTCTGACATCACTTTTCCAGAAATGATGTGAACTGTTGTAGCGTCGGAACCGTTTCAAATGGGACAGTTTCTTCCCATTTGGCCTGAGTTGCATTGTGCAATCTCTGCAGCAGCGTATGGATGATGACACAATCGGCGATCTGCTCCGAAACCATTCCATGTAATGCCCGCACGTGCGCGTTCAGCTTTTTCGAAATCTCTCTCCTTCTCACCTTCTTTAGCCCCAGAACCTCAGCAATTTGTGCCTGAAATATAAGACGGCGATTATTAAAACATCGATTAAGAAAATCCAATGCCACTGTATAATTTTCCGTCGATATCTCTAAAGAGCGAATCGCATCTAATGCATTGCCCGTGAGACACGAGCGTAAAGCTTTTCCACTTGGGTTAACTCCAAATCCTTGTCGATCATTGTTGAAAAGAGCGACATAAAATCCGCATAATCCGTGTAACTGCCGCTGAATGAAGGCAACTTTAGCTCGGACAAGCGAGACCGATTTTGGACCACCATAGTTTGAGTCTCTGTAATCAAGTCATTCCGCATAGTTGACGAAGAGGTGCTTGAAACTGGCGCTTCCGTAACTCTACTTCCAGCTTGGCAGCTACAAACGCGGATTTTTAGTCAAACTCCTCATGCAGGATGAAGCTAGTGTCACCACAGTCGAACTCCTTCAAGCTACTGAGCGCGCGGTTAAAATTAATATTCTTATTCTCGAGCAGTTTTACAAGATAGAACATCTCATGATCTTCTTCATCTCATCTCATCTTCTCTCAACAAACCAATTTTGTCATCTTTTAATTCGCATTCCATTACCTTGAGCCTTTCACAAAGATATTAACCTTTGCGCTTAAAAAATACTACCCGATTTCCAGGCGCAGCCACGGCAGTGGGTCCACGTTCAATCTGACGCTCTGACGGTGGTACAGATGAATCATCACCATCCATTATTAGTGCAGTACTCTAATACGACTGAAATGTAATGCACAACGAAAACACAAGTCTCGGTTTGGCAACGGCAGCAACAACAACACGCGATAATGCACTTCAAATGTTCGGCACCGAAAATTGTCACTCGCGCCAAACACCAGCATATAAGCAACGGCGCTTGCTTGCGGTTTATTTGTACAAAAACTATGCGCTTTGTACGGTCAATTATGTACACACATACGTGCACTGATGCTGCAGCGGTATGTACAAGTTGTGTTCCAAAGTAAACAGGACTTTAAAAAAAAAATAAGTAAAAAAGCTAAAGTCGAGTGTCCCTACTTTGAAATACTCTGTACATATGTTTAAAATAATTATAGAAATTAAAAAAATTATTTATTTATTTATTTATTTATTTATTTATTTATTTATTTATTCCTAGTGCTACAAGAATGATTCTTATAAATTAATGCACTAGTCACATTAATTAAATTTCCTTAGATATTATTAAAATTCAAGTGATTCCATTAGCGTACTTAACCTATTTATATTAGATACATTTTAATTATACATAAATTTAAAGTGTATTTGGTTCTTATTTTTAATATTATTATTATTTTATAATCAGAACAAAAATGTTGCCTACTGAGTGTAAATGTATTAATATTGTGCTCTTACTTTATTTCATTTAGGTATTTTCTTGATAGTGCGCATGAATTCTATTTCTAAAATGCGTTTCATTGCTGATTGTTTTTAAGCCATGCGGTAACTCGTTCCACAGACGAACAGCAAATATAAAAAAGTGTTTTTCGGAACAAGATAATCTATATCTTATGCAGACTATATTATTTGTTCTTCTTGATGAGGTAAATGAAATTTTGTCATACAAATAATTCGGCTCTTTTCGAGTAATGGTTCTGTGTATAAAAATTAGGGTCCTAAGTTTAATCCAGGAGTTAAGAGTCAAGTTAAAAATTAGTTTTGCGTATTCCGTTATGGATTCTCTTCTTTTAATATCAAAGACATAACGTGCAATGCTGTTAAAGGCTACTTTTAGTTTGTTCTGGCTTACGGCGTCACAGTTTCCGAATAATTCTACTCCATAAAATAGTGAGGGTATCAAGTATGTCTTAGCAATAAGGAGCTTGAGTTTGGCTGGGAGGAAATTCTGCGTCAAAGAGAGAAACCTAAGTGCACTATACGTTCTTCCTACAGCATTATTAACATGATTGTGCCATGATAGTGTCTCATTAATGATTATCCCTAAATTTTTTGCCTGCCTTACGTATTCAATATGTTTGTCTATCAGTTGTAATTTCTCTAGATTAAGTAAGTTAATTTTCTTTTTATAAATTACCAGGCATTTAGATTTTTCCGGATTGACTTCCAGACCATTTATTCTCGCCCATTCACTGATTTTCAACAGATCGTCATTACAAGCACGTACACATTCTTTTAATCTATCTAACGGACGACTAACATACAACTGAACATCATCTGCATACAAGTGAATATCGCAGTTTGACACAGAGCATGGAAGGTCATTAACATAAATAGAAAATAGCAGGGGCCCTAGCACTGAACCCTGTGGGACTCCACGTTTTATTAACAGAAAAGACGAAACACTACACGAGGTGACGACTGCTTGATGGCGACAGGACAGGTATGATTGGACTAGATGTATAGCGGAGTCAGAGAAGTTATAGAGTCTTTCAAGTTTGGTGCAGAGTATGGTATGATTTACCGTGTCAAAAGCTTTTGAGTAGTCAAGAAGGGTCAAAAAAGTTACCATACTGTTGTCCATTTGCTCACGAATGTCCTCTGTAATTTTTAATATTGAAGTTATACAACTTCTATTTTTCCTGAAGCCCGATTGTTTGTCGCTTAATAGTGAGTTTCTTACCATGAAGTTAGTAATTTGGTTTGTCATCAGGTGTTCAAATGCTTTTGAGAGGAACGGTAGTATGGAAGAAAAAAAAAATTGGATCGATTTTACCTCTTTTGGTATTCGAACTCACGTAAAGGTGCAATTATACACATTTACATAGCAAATGCGCCTGTGTGAGTGTATGAATGCCTATGCGCATCAATTCGTCTCTGTGTAAACATGTTAGCAGTCAACCAAACAGCAACATCAACAACAGCCGCGGGCAGCGCTTGAGCAGCGCTGCAGCAGCAAATATAAAACTTCTTGTTAAATCAGTCTATCATGATAAAACTTGACACACGGACACATAATTACTAACGGGGGCTATTTGCAAAATTTTAGTTCGAAATTCCAAGAATTACGGGAGTTAGAGAAAATCGCGATTTGCATGGGAGAGCGGGGTGGAAGGGAAATTCCAAAATACACATTTTCTGCGTATTCACATAAGGCATCTTGGACTTTAAATTTGATATCCCTAGGTCTTATAGTCTCTGAGATATAGGCGATTATACGAACGGCGTTACGGAAAAACCCCCATAGGGGGGAAGTGGGGGAAAAACAAAACAAACAAACTATAGCGTACATACATAAGGCATCTTTGTGCAAAGTTTGGTGTCTCTAGCTCTTCTAGTCTCTGAGATCCAGGTGTTCATACGGACAGACGGACAGACAGACAGACAGGGCTAGATCGACTCGTCTTGTCATGCTGATCAAAAATAATGTACTTTGTGGGCTCTGCCACGCCTCCTTCTGCCTTCTGCTTCGAACGAGTGTTTTAGCTCGTTGGCCGGTATGGCCGCCAGTATGTCGGTGCAAGCCTTTTTAATGGCCTCTACGTCTGCATAACGCTTTCCTTTCATGGGCAAATGCATTTTTCCGAAAAGGTAGAAGTCGCACGGTGCCATATCAGGTGAATACGGCTAGTGGTTAATATTAATAATCACAGTTTAACTGTGATTTTTGGTCAAAATATCGGTCACAAGCATCGATCGAATGTTGGATTCTGAGCAATTTTTGGTCGTCAGTCAATTTGTGCAGAACAAACCGTGCACACACCTTTCGTAAGCCCAAGTGTTCGGTCAAAATGCGATAAATCGATGTTTTGGAGATGTTCAATTCCATTTCCATCAACTTCAATGACGATTTCGGCTGATTTTTGATGAATTCACGCACAGTTTCGATGGAATTTTTGGTGATCACGAATTTTGATTGGCCCACATGTTGATCGTCATTTATGTCCTCACGACCACTTTGAAAACGTTGAAACCACTCGTGCACACTGCTACGGGATAGGCAATCATCGCCATAAACTTGTTCCATCAATTAAAACGTTTCGGTAAAAGTTTTACCAATTGTAAAACAAAATTTAATGTTGGCTCTTTGTTCGAAGCTCATTTTCGCACCGATAACACAAACATACTGACACTTAAAACGTAATAACTTCACTTCCAATCGATGAAATGTCATGAAATTCTCACTGGACAATCGATAAAGATAGCAGATTCTAACGCACCATATATATATAGAAGTCCTGTTTACTTTGGAACGAACCTTGTATGTATGTATGCACACTAACTTTGCACACTCTTAGTGCTTAGTTAGTACACCAAATATATATCGTTTTGAGCCACAAATTATGGCTTTTCAGGGTCACCGGTTTTTTAATGTAAATCACGTCGGGGTCACCAAAATGTTGGGGCACCGAGCTTTTTCGGTAGCCTTTTTTAGTCTATGGGGTTTGTCTGGAGCGGGCGTCAAACACGACAATTAAAACAAGAACGATTTCTTTTCAAATGTACATATGTATATTTTGCCGCGCAGGGCCAATTATGTTTGTCTATGAACCGAATTAATATACACGAATTTAAGAGGCCACCAACTCAAATAGCTGAGCCTTTAAACAATATGCGCAAAAGAAGAAGTGCGTTGTCTCGTACAACGGCACAGCGAGAAGCGTTAGATTGGCAGGGCGAATCTAGGTCAACTAACACCGATTTCAGCTGCACTGGCAGCTGCAGAGACTAAGAAAAGGATAACAAAAGGAAATGTACAAAGAGAGCAATTATTGAGCGCGATCAAAGCAAACATTATAAGAGCTATTAAACGTTTAGCGCTTCTTGCTTCGCAGAGCAAGGTACAATTTGTATTTATGAATAATTATGCGTCTGCTGCGGACGACTGCGCTGCCTGCGCCTGCTTCTTGACCAAACAATATATATACATATAGATATATAAGTCGCCATACTTTTTCCTGCTTTTGAATGAAAGACTCGCACGAACTCCGAATTTCCTATTCAAACTCGGTCGTGTTGTAAGTTCCAAAGATCTTAAGTGTCAACCGTGTATGAGCGAACATATTGTGTTGTGCCGCAACCCCAATTGTGCCAACATAGGATTGTTCATAAGTGCATTAATCACATGGGCATTTTTTAACATTCAATCCACATATAATTTGCCTATACACGCTTAAGTTAAGACACTACACACGGTGCGCCTATTTGTATTCCTTTCTCTATCTCTCTCAATTATCCAAGCCGCGCACTGCACTTGCACAATTTCCGTAAACTAAACATAAAATTCAAAGTAGCAAATTGCATCACTTTGATTTCTACCATCTATTGTTTATTTGCTTCCGCATTATTATATTGCATATAAGATTTTTTCCCAAATTTATAACAATACTATTACTCTCACAAAGCCGTAATTGTGATACACCACTGGTAGTGCGACTATACTCTCCTCGCGAGGGCGGCTGGAAGCAGGCCCTTGGCAAGGTCATGTCTCTGCCAAGTGGTGCTGACGAATGGTAGTCGGGCGAGAGCTGAAAACTCTATAAAATTTTCGGAAAAGCTTAGGCCGATGGATGCGTGGCTGAGGGGGTGCTCAGTCTCTACTATGCAGTCTCTACCTGCCGACCTCCAGTTTTAACCAGGCTTCCCGGGGTACACGGGCTATGCCACGGGTGACCCACCCCTTCCCGCCTACTCGTGGGAACAAAAACAATGAAAACTTTTAAAAATAAAAACAATAAAACAAAAATTGAGACCGGAACTCGCCATAAGCCGGACGGGACAACAAATCCCTCTTTACAATCGGTCATAGACCTGACCGTCAACAGGATGGGAGCCTCCAGCTCTCATCCCATCGCTGTCAGTGCGGGTGGAGACAAGCCGACATGCTAATCGGTTGTCTCAGAATCTGCGGATAGTCAGATCCCCTCCACTTCGAAGGCAAAGCAGCTAAGCCAAGCTGCCAAGCCAGCAATCGAAGTGGAGGTGGCTGGCAAACCCGTAGAGCCAGGCACTTCGGCGATGATGCCACCAAAAATCAAAACAAAGTTTCAAGACAAGAAACGCGCAGCAGCCATACTGCAGAAGCACCATACCACTCCGGAGACGTCGCCAGACGGTCGAAGGATGGTAGAGTGGGCCAAAGGAATTTTACCGGAATTCAAGCCAGCAATTCCGATAAAACGACATAGGAATGCCCCGAAAAGGCAGAGGTCGGCAGAAGAGACGCCGCCACAGCCAGCCAAACGAACGCGACCACAGCTCATGCATCGAACCTTCGCAGAAGTGGCGAAGGATAAGATCCTCATTGGTGTCCTAGACATGGGCAACAAGGAGGGTCTGATCCCAAGGCACAGATGGCCAGGGGTTGAAAATGAGCTGCAAGGCCGCTTTTTGATGGACTTGGCCTCAAACGGTGGACCCCGACCGATCTGCGATGATGCAGGCTGGCATCAAGGCAGGATAAAGGCCATCGCTTGTTACGATAAACAGTCGGCTGAAGCTTGCAAAAAGTCAATTGCTGCACTTGGTGAGATGTACCCAGGTGCCAAGCTAGTTGCAGTGGATTGGTGCGACGTACCCAATAGACCGCGAGCCAGGGTCAGGGTGTCGGCTAAACCTGAAAAACCGGAGGAAATCCTGAAGGTTTTTCAGATATGCAATCCACAGTTAAAAACGGACGACTGGAGTGTGGCCAAGGTAGAGGAGGCAGAAGGAACCACACGCCAGGTCGTCCTCACAATAAACCAGGAATCTGCTGATGAACTGACAAGGATCGGTGGGCTGGTCAGGTATGGCTATAAGTCAGTAGCCATACGGGTCTACCGGTCCGACGCAGCACGTGGCAAGACAACCACGCAAGAAGCTGAGCTTAGCGATGCGGAACCAGTCTTTTCAGAGACGGAAACGATGACTGACGAAGAGGATATCCTTGAGGGGTATTCCTCCGAGACATCAGCGCTTGTACGAGGGCTCGCCACGCTCGGCCAAGAGGATGAAGATTCCATCCTTGACGATGACGACGCCGACAAGACAGTGGTGGAGATAGATGTAGATGCCTCTGAGGTTTCTACAAATTAATCTCCACCACTGCAAAGCAGCATCTGCTGCTCTACAACTTCGTCTAAGCCAGGACGAAGTCGATTTAGTCCTCATCCAGGAACCTTGGATCTGTAGAGGTAAAGTTTCTGGATTGAGGACGTCGGACTATAAGCTAATAATAGCGAACAACACAGGCAAGACCCGCACCTGCATTCTAACCAAGAAAAACATAAATATTTTTCTGCTACCCAATTTTAGCGATGGCGACAACACAGCGGCGTGCATAGAGGCAAAGCCAAAGCCTCTAAGAGTATGCTCCTCCTCTACTGACAAGACAAGTCATAGAAGATAGCAGGCAGAAGAAAATTGATCTGCTCATCGGATATGATGCCAACGCTCATCACACTCAGTGGGGAAGCACTGACACAAATATACGGGGTGAGTCACTTTTCAACTTCATCCTATCTACTAACATACTCTTATGTAACGTGGGATCAGATCCCACTTTTGTAATAAAGAATCGAAGCCAGGTTCTTGACCTCACACTGGCGTCAGATACGCTCTACAACCGAATTTCCAAGTGGAGAGTTCTATCGGAACACTCCTTTTCTGACCATAGATACATTCAATTCGAAGTATCTCTAAAGAATGAGCGATCAGTTGCGACTAGAAACCCTAGACGTACAAACTGGTCCGCGTACTCAAATCTTATTGGTAATTTATTATCAGACTATCCACCTCAGAGTCCTAACACAGTCGAGTTCACCTCGACTCTAATAAAAAAGTTCACTGCAGCATGCGATATCGCGCTACAAAAGTCATGCCCCATTGGGAAACCAAGGGGTAAACTTAAACCCTCCTGGTGGACTCCACAAGTCAGTGAGTCAAGAAAAAAGGCCAGGACACTCTTTAATGCAGCCAGATCCCAAGGAGAGGAGCAACACTGGTGTGCATACAAACAAGGTCTGTCAGAGTACAAGAAAGTACTCAGGCAGGCCAAAAGATCTTCTTGGCAGAACTTCTGCTCTGAGATCGAAAGCACTACCGATTCCGCAAGGCTACGAAAGGTGCTCTCTAAAACTCCCTCAACGCTTGGCTATCTACAGAAGCCAGATAAGTCATGGACGACTTCAAGCGAAGAGGCACTTGGTCTGCTTCTATGCACCCACTTCCCCAGCTCCACAAGCACTAAACCAACCAATGACACGACAAGCGCTGGTCTATCTCAAACGCTCCCTAACTTATTATCTGAAAATAATATCAGATGGGCGATAAAAAGCTTCAAGCCCTACAAATCAGCAGGGCCGGATAATACTATCCCGGCGCAGCTACTGCACGCAGGAGATACTGCCATCAGATGGCTGGCAGATATCTTTAATAGGATTTTCTTAACAGGAAATATCCCAGAAACGTTGCTTAGATCAAAAGTGGTCTTCATACCCAAAGCTGGTAAAGCCTCGCATATCAACCCGAAGGACTTCCGACCTATTAGTCTCTCGTCCTTTCTACTAAAAACGTTTGAGAGACAATTAGGTCTCTATTTAAGAATCAAAATCTCGCTCTCTGAGCTCTCACGTTCTCAACATGCCTATTGCAAAGGCAGATCGACAGAAACGGCACTTCACGCTGTTACTTCGAGTATTGAGAAATCTCTCAGTACCAAACACTACACCCTCCTAGATATAGAAGGCGCTTTCAACAATGTGTCCCCTGATGCTATTACCAACTCACTTATAGACCTGGGAGTGGACAGCTCCAACGTTGAACTGATAAGACAGCTTCTAACTAAGCGGTCCATCAAGGCAACGCTGGGGTCGTCCACGATTTCCACATTCGTACGCTGCGGAACACCTCAGGGCGGCGTTCTTTCACCCTTCCTATGGAACGTAGCGGTAAACACACTTCTACGATCCTTGGAGGGAATAGGGGGATGCCGAGCTGTGGCCTACGCAGATGATGTGACTATCTCCTTCTCGGGTAAATTCCCCCAAACTCTGTGCGAACGCATGACCGATGCCTTAAGCACATTATCAACTTGGGCTATTTCAAGTGGCCTGAGTGTAAACCCCAGCAAAACAGAGCTGGTGCTATTCACGCGGAAATATAAAATTCCGCCTCCTCGTCCCCCATTACTTAATGGGGTACCGTTATCCTTCAGCAGCTCAGCCAAATATCTAGGTCTGATACTGGATAGGAAGCTGGACTGGAACCTGAACATTGAGGATAGGCTGAGGAAAGCCACAATCGCACTCTATACCTGCAGGAAATCCATTGGACTGAAATGGGGCATGGCCCCTACGTTGGCGGCGCTTCGCATGAGAGAAACCAACCAGTGGTCAGAAGAATTTTTTGGTCATGCCAAAATCCTGAGAGGAAACGACACCATCCCCTCAGTCACTGACTACTGCACCCCCAAGGAGTATCACCACACTCACTTTCATACCATCATTCCCTCTAGGGAAGAATGGAATTCCGGCCCTCCAGGCCCCACAAACTCAATCAGAATATATACAGATGGTTCTAAGCTAGACAACCGCGTAGGCGGAGGCGTCTTTTGCGAAGAACTTGGTATGAAAAAGGTCTTCAGGCTCCCGGACCACTGCAGTGTGTTCCAGGCAGAAATCATAGCTATTCAAGAAGCTCTCCTTATGCTGCCATGTTCAGCCATAGGCATCAGAGAAACCTGCATATACACGGATAGCCAGGCGGCAATAAAATCCCTAAGTGCCATTACATCGAACTCGATGTCAGTGCAGAACTGTCGCAAATCTCTTCACGAGATGGCAGTACAGTTCTCTATTTACCTCATCTGGGTCCCAGGCCATAGGGACACTGAGAGAAATTGTGTAGCAGACGAGCTGGCAAGACACGGTACGACTACCTCTCTCCTTCCAGACAAGGAAAGTGTCGGTATACCGATGGCCAGCTGCAAACTCTCAGTTAGTAACCACTTTGAATTGATAGCAAATCAAATGTGGACCAACGAAACAGATTCCCACAAAATTACGCGTTTGACGTGGCCCTCTCGTAACAAAAAGCGCTCTTCAGAACTCTGCAAACTCGGCAGAAATCAATGCTCAACCGTAATAAGAGCCATCACTGGGCAGTGGTTGGTTGGCACCCATGCCGCCAGACTAGGGCTCTACCTACTTCTGCAGAAGTTGCAAATACGTAGAAGAGGAGGAAACTGTAACCCACCTCTTCTGCGACTGCCCAGCCCTATTAAGGACAAGATATCGCTTTCTAGGGGCATGTTTCCTCCCAAACTTATCGGCACTATCCATAAGGAAGCCGAGGGACATTTTTAAATTCATCCAGGCATCTGGATGGAGTTAGCACATGCGAAGACCTGCAGATTACCACGGGAAATGGGAAGTGTAACAGTCCACGCGATGCCACAATGGGCCAACTTCTAAGGCCTAAGTGAGCCAGGGTTCTTCACCCTGGCTGTCGCCTCTACCTACCTACCATTCCTCTCACAGCCCAAAACAGCTACACACATATAATTTTTGGGCTTCTTTCGTTTGTGTTGTCCGCTAGACTTTACAGCGCTTAAGCCGGCTCCTCTGCCCATCCACAATCCCACCACGCCTTCGCTCTTCGATCGTTCTTTGTTTTTGTAAATTCCGACAATCGTCTAATCGCGTTCTGTGGCCCACATATATATTTGGATATCTCCGTTAACTTTGATTCCACACTTGGGCGAAATTTCAATTTATAAGTATTTTATTAAATACTATTTTTCCCTCTAAATTATTTGGTCGTGTGCAAATTATCCACAGTTTGTACAAGCATTTATTTTGGATCCAAGACCAATCTCGGCGTTCATTAAAATATATTTTCCTCGTTTTTGCCTGCGCAAAATATTTATATCTTTTTTTCTATTCGCAATCAAAAAAAAAAAAGCCAGAGAGAACGCTACAGTCGAGCAAGCCCGACAGTAAAATAGCCTGTACTCTCCACAAAAAAGAAAAATTAATAAAAAAGAAAAAATTAAAAATAAATGAATTATTATTATTTATTATTAAAAATTGAATTAATTAATTAAATTAAATTAGAAGTCATGTTTATGTTTAGTTTTAACAGCATATATTTACATCATCGGCTCTATGCGTGTATGTAGTAGCACAAAGTTGAACCAAAGCAGCAACAACAACAACAGCTGCAAGCAGCGCATGGGCAGTGATTTTATTTATGGCTATAACTTTTATCAGAATTGACCTATCATGATGAAACTTGGCATACGGACACATAATCACTAACTGGATGTGACTACCACATTTTCGAAATTCAAACTTGATCTGCCTAGTGCTTAGGGGATCCTGAAAGTCAAGTTATGTTATCCTAGCTATTGTACTTGCTGAGATCGTTGCGCTCATACAGACAGACGGACGGACAGACGGACATAGCTATATCGACTAGTCTTGTCATCCTGATCAATAATATATTTACTTTGTGGGGTCTGCCACTCCTCCTTCTGTGTGTTACATACATGCGCACAAAACTAGTATAGCCTTTCACCCTTTGGGTACAGGCTAAAAAAAAATTGGAGTCTTATAAATATTTTTCAATTTAAAAAAAAAAAAAAAAAAATTTTACAAAAGGAACCCTAGGCTTTCCGTTCGTATTGCCGCCCAATATAGTCAGTCCAAGTCCGTTTTACACGCTTTATTATGCCAGCGGGTGATCAGGGAAAAGCTACAGAGCAACAAAACATAGCTGATCCATCTTCAAGGCCAGCGGTTGCTACGCTAAGCATTCCCACTCATTTCCAGAGACCAGGTCAAGGCGTTATGGGCCCAAATAGATCAGGAGTGCGATCAATGCACGAAATCACTAAGTGCGGTGGGCACCGAAGAAAGTAGGCATGATCTTGCAGTCGTCCTCGAGAAGTACGTTACTGCTATTTAATTGACGAAAGGTGTGCAGCGAGAGCATTGACAACCTTTCCGCCGCCAGTATGCCACCTAGCCAGCCCTTGCGGTCGACTCATCTTTCGACGAGCAACGGAGGCTGCTTCCTCCCTCCGGTCGACACTGAAGTTAACACGAAAAATTGGGACCCCATTTTGTGCTTCTTTTGTGAACGCAAGCTTCCCAAGATCACCTGAGCTCTGTGGGAGCAATCCTTAAAAGGTAAAATAGAAGTTCCAAAATGGATGGATCTCAACACGTTTTTGGTTGAACGCTACCGTACCCTTGAGGCAATGGACGACGAGAGGTCGGCGTCCAGTTTTCAGGACCAAAGCCATTCCAAGAAGGGCCGGGGTGCCTAAAAAACTGAATTCGTTTGAGGCAAACGTCAGCGTGAAACCAGCCTCATCCAGCAAAACTAAGCCACAAGCATGGAAGAGAGTGTAGCAGTGCACACACTTGTTTCACGTTTAAGGGTCGCCATTATACTCTTATTTATTTATTTATTTATTTATTTCATCGACAAACAATGCAGTCGATGTAAAAGAAAAAGAAAACAAAAAATCAATACAGAAGAGAACTTAAACTAAAATAAAGCTATAGGAATAAAAAGCCTATAAAAATGACACAAATATCTAATAACGAATCCGACACGGTGGGGGAATTTTATTTGCCAAACGGCCAGCTATGCCCCGATTCACAGCAGAGGGTAGTCAGATAAGTTATTAGACCTAACAAAAAAAAAAGGAATGGAGATGAAAAAATAGCAATAGAAGATAAGATAAGATAGAAGAAAAAAAACTTAAATAATAAGAGATAAAATATAATTAAAAGCTAAAGGTGAAGAATCACTGACCCGTTGGGGGAAAATTTATTAGCCAGTCCGGCAAGCTATGCCCCTACTCACAGCAGTGGTGATCAGTGATTCTGCCGGAGGTAGCTGAAAATAGAAGCTTTTAGTGAGGGGAGAGAGAGCTCACTTGAGATTAAAAAGTAAAAAGAATTATAATTAGAGCATAATACTCGAAAAGGGTTGTGCATGGCGTAATCACTAGTGCATCTGTTAAGTAGAAGAGGCAGAAAGTTCCTTGTTGGCCTGGAAGGAACAGAAAAATTAATACGACCTAAAAGCATAGAGGAATGAACTTCTCCAACAATCAATTTGTGGAGGAACAGAACACCAAGAACTATCCTACGGTGAGCCAAAGAGGGCAGGTTAATAAGGAGAAGCCTACTGGAGTAGGAAGGTAATCGCAGATTAGGATCCCAGTTAAGACCACGAAGAGCAAAAAGAAGAAATTGTTTCTTCTCCACCGTGTCTCCCCTCCACCTGCTGCGGCATTCAACGCTATACCCGCCGCTCAGCCCTCCACTCCACACATACAGTCCACATCCGATAGCCAGAAAGCAAGTGTCCATACCTACTTTGTTGCCAATTCGCAAAATGTCCTGCTGGGCACCGATTTAGTCGATATTGGTCATTTAGAGACCAATTATACAGCGCGAGCTCTGATCGATTCCGGATCAGAGGCTACTTTTATTTCCGAGCGACTTTTTAATCGCCTACAGCTTCCATTCCAAATGGTGGAAGCCCAAGTATCAGGATTTAACCAAGCTGTTTCCGACCAAGGGAGGGACCTGCCAAATGTTCAGCTGTCTGACCCTATGTTCCATAGAAGCTCGCAAATTGACGTTCTGATTGGCGCTGATATCCTCCCATCTATTCTTTTAGGCGGCTTCCAGAAGAATATTTGTGGCACTCTCCTTGAGCAGTATTCGATTTACGGCTGGATCCTAAGTGGTCCAGTGACCCAGAGCCCAGTCCAGCATCTTGCCTCGTTTTTCCCAAATTTTGGAAGGTGGAGGATCTTCCAGGCAGAGTGATGAAGGAATCCGATCCCGTATGCGAAAAAAATTTTGTCCCTACTACGCGAAGAGATAAGAGCGCCAGGTATGTGATCACATTACCTTTCAAGGATCCTGATCACACTAACCTGGGGCATTCCCAATCTATTGCTCTGGCTCATTTTCTGAAAAACGAGTTTCGTTTGAAAAATAACATCTCTCAGAAAGAGCAGTATGACTCAGTGGTCCAAGAATACCTTGATCTGGGTCATATGCGGCAAGTCCCTCCTGATACCGCATTCCTCATTCCGTGCTCAAGCCTTACAGTACCGCTACCAAGGTTCGGGTTCGGCAATAGCCTAAATGATGGTCTCCACTCAGGTTCAGTTTTACAATCCGATCTGACGATGGAAATTTTGAAATGGCGTTTTTTCTAGTATGTGTTTAGCGCAGACATCACGAAGATGTATCGCCAGATTCTTGAACATCCCAAACACACGCCGTTTCAAAGAATTCTTTTCCGCAACCAAGATGGTGATCTTTGTGACTACGAATTGAGCACAGTCCCCCCCCCCCCCCACCCCTTTTTGGCCATTTGAGTCTTATAGAAACTTGCCAAAGACATCCAAAGACACACAATATCCGCTGGCGAGCCAAGTGATCTCCAACTTTATGTTTGTCGGTGACGTACTAGCGGGGGACCATACAATACATAGCGCGGTGTCGACCATTAATGATCTGCGGGAAGCTCTTGAAATTGCTACGAGATGTGCCTCGTGAGCACATGCTGTGCGTCGATTTTCTGGATCTCGAAGACGCCAGCACAGCAAAAACCTTAGGAGGCCGTTGGAATGCCATAACAGATGAATTTTTCTTCATAGTTCCCAAGGTTGAACTCCAATCCTCATGTACAAAGCGCGATGTCCTTTCTCATATCGCTAAGTTATTCGATCCAGCGGACTGGCTGGCTCCTTTTATATTGCGCTCGAAAATGTTCATGCAGGAGCTTTGGCTGAGCGAGATCGGGTGGGACGACCCGTTGCCTCCGCAGTTGCATCATCAATGGAACGAGTTCCTGCAAGAATACCCTCAAATTAACCACATCCGAATACCGAGATGGCTTAATTATGAACCCCAAGCATCCTTCCAGTTTCATGGTTTTTGTGACGCCTCCCAACGCGCGGATGGAGCCGCATTTTACGGCCGGGTGCAACTCAGCACCGAAGTGCGAGTGCATCTCCTCACAGCCAAGACCAGGGTCGCTCCGGTTCAGACTGTGTCCTTGCCACGACTGGAACGGTGCGGTGCTTTTTTTTTGCCTGATATGGCTGCAGCCTTCCTGCCGAATCTTCCCCTCAGCAGATACGACACTTTCTTTTGGATGGATTCGACGATTGTGCTGGCCTGGCTCAGCAAACCGACTTGCACTTGTACAACCTTCGTTGCCAATCGGATTGCGAGGATTGCTTCCGTTGCAGAGAAGTGGTCACACGTGCGATCCGAGCACAATCCGGCAGACTTGTGGTGGCATGGCCTGATTGACTGGCATGATTAGCTCAAGCAGCCTCATGCAGAATGGCCCCGTTTGGGTCTACCGATGCTTGACACCGACATGGAGAAGCGCACCAGTAGAAGCCATTTTGCGAAGGTGCCACCAGCTGCGCACTTCCTCGAGCGATTCTCTGACTTCGGCAAAGCTCTTCGGGTCACAGCCTAAATTCTTCGTTTGAGCCCACGATGCCGGAAAGCTCGTCCTCAACGGCCCAGCGAGCTTAGCAGCACCGAGCTGGTCGAAGCTCAACGGGCTCTCATCATATACACTCAGCGAAGGGAGTATCCTAGAGAGTTCCAACCCTTGGAGAAAAAGCAACCGGTGTCCTCGTCAAGCTCAGTCCATAATTTGAATTCCTTCTTGGATGAGCACGGGATCATGAGATCGTGTGGCCGTTTCGTGGCCTTCCAGACATTGAGCTATGATGAACACCATCCAGTTGTGTTCCCCTACAGTTGTCGTTTTTCTCGTCTCCTGGTCTTGTTCACTCATCGGCTTTCTCTCCCAACTCAACGTATGCGTATTCGTTTGCTTCAGCACCCAAACAATCCATTTGGAGGCGACTTCCGATTTGACGACCAAAAAGTTCCTGGCAGCCTTTGCGCGTTTCGTGGCTAGACCGCCGTCCAACGCAAATCGCCACTCTGACAGCGGCACGACCTTTGTCGGAGCGGCCAAGGCGGTAGACCGCGATTTCGGGCCGACTTTCTATAGTCTACCTGATTCTCGGCGCTGATGTTTATCCGAACATCATCAACATCATCAGAATACTGCCTTTGGGTGGATTTTGTCCGAATTCTGCAGCAGCTTAGGTCTCCATATTCCGTCTCCACTTGCTTTTGCAATGTAATGCAAGGGGAGCGGAATGTTCGAGCAGAGGAGAGCGCACTGTTCGCTCAACTATTAAATACCCTGTACCACCTCACAAAAAAACAAGTAAAAAAGCTAAAGTCGGGTGTCCCGACTTTGAAATACTCTGTACATATATTTACAATAATTGTAGAAAATAAAAAAAATTAAGAAAATTAAAAAAAAATTTTTGTTCGATTTTACCTTTCTCGGTATTCGAACTTACGTAAATGGTGTATAATTGCACATTTACATAGCAATTGCGTCTGTGTGAGTGTATGTATGCCTATGCGCATCTATTCGTGTCTGTGTAAACATGTGTGCAGTCAACCAAAGCACCAGCATCAACAACAGCCGCGGGCAGCGCTTGAGCAGCGCTGCAGCAGCAAACATATTTATGGCTATAACTTCTCGTTAAATCGTTCTATCATAGTGAAACTTGGCATACGGACACATAATAACCAACTGGGGGTATTTCCAATTTTAGTTCAAAATTCCATGAATTACGGGAGTTACGATTTGCGGTGGGGAGGGGGGAGGGAGGGAAATTCCAAAATATACATTTTCTGCGTATTCACATAAGGCATCTGGGACTAAAATTTGGTGCTCCTAGGTCTTATAGTCTCCGAGATATAGGCGATTATGCGAATGGAAAATCGGGAAAACCCCCATAGGGGGGAAGTGGGGGGGGGGGGGAATCAAAAAAATAAAACAAACTCGTGTAGAATACACACATAACGCATCTTCGTGCAAAATTTGGTGTCTCTATCTCTTATAGTCTCTGAGATCCAGGTGTTCATACGGACGGACAGACGGACAGACAGACAGGCAGGGCTAGATCGACTCGTCTCGTCATGCTGATCAAGAATATATACTTTGTGGGGTCTGCCACGCCTCCTTCTGCCTGTTACATTTTTCAGCTCCCGCAAACCTAATATACTTCTGTACATTTCATGTACACTTTAAGTCGATGCATTTTATGCACCTTGGCGTCATATTGGAGACCCATTTCCATTTTCAAAATTTTTTGCAACTGCACTTGTAGCCCATTTATTTTGCTTTTTTAATCCTGCCCTTATTTGGGCGCAGCTCATTACTTTGGTGGTTGCCAAAGCTCGAATATGCCGTTTTGTGCGGTCACCAACTTTTGCAACTGCCCTTTTTCGGTTGTTATAGCCTGTACCCAAAGGGTGCGCATATATGTAACACACAAAGTATATATATTCTTGATCAGGGTGACAAGCCGAGTCGATATAGCCCTGTCCGTCCGTCCGTCTGTATGAGCGCAAGGATCTCAGAAGGTATAAGAGCTAGAATAACCAAACTTGGTTTCCATATTCTCCTAAGACCGAGAAAGTACGAGTTTGAGTTTTTTTTCGATGCACCCCCCCACTCCCCCGCAATTCGTGTTTATACTCTGTACATGAAATGTACAAGAGTATATTAGGTTTGCGGGAGCTGAAAAATGTAACAGGCAGAAGGAGGCGTGGCAGACCCCACAAAGTATATATATTCTTGATCAGCATGACGAGACGAGTCGATCTAGCCCTGTTTGTCTGTCTGTCCGTCTGTCCGTCCGTATGAACACCTGGATCTCAGAGACTATAAGAGATAGAGACACCAAATTTTGCACGAAGATGCGTTATGTGTGTATTCTATACGAGTTTGTTTTATTTTTTTGATTTTCCCCCCACTTCCCCCCTATGGGGGTTTTCCCGATTTTCCATTCGTATAATCGCTTATATCTCGTAGACTATAAGACCTAGGAACACCAAATTTTATTCCCAGATGCCTTATGTGAATACGCAGAAAATGTATATTTTGGAATTTCCCTCCCTCCCCCCTCTCCCCCGCAAATGCGATTTTCTCTAACTCCCGTAATTCTTGGAACTTCGAACTAAAATTTTGCAAATACCCCCAGTTGGTTATTATGTGTCCGTATGCCTAGTTTCACTATGATAGACCGATTTACCAAGAAGTTATAGCCATAAATATGTTTGCTGCTGCAGCGCTGCTCAAGCGCTGCTCAAGCGCTGCCCGCGGCTGGTGTTGATGTTGCTGTTTGGTTGACTGCGAAAATGCTTACACAGACACGAATTGATGCGCATAGGCATACATACACTCACACAGACGCAATTGCTATGTAAATGTGCAATTATACACCCTTTACGTGAGTTCGAATACCGAGAGAGGTAAAATCGATCCAATTTTTTTTTTATTTATTATTTTTTTTTTTCTATAATTATTGTAAACATATGTACAGAGTATTTCAAAGTCGGGACACCCGACTTTAGCTTTTTTACTCGTTTTTTTTTCCTTTTTTGTGGAGAGTACAGGCTATTTTACTGTCGGGCTAGCTCGACTGTAGCGTTCTTTCTTGTTTTTTTTTTCTGTGCTTAAGTCGTTTTCGGGGGGTATTTTAAACAACTATTAATTTTTGAGTTCGCCAAAGCACAACGATACGGCTTTTAATACGTCTCCAATAAATCTCCTTAACAATTACATTGTTTTTTAGAGATAATAATTGTGGCCTTCACTTAAATAGGTAGAAAGATGAAATGCACATTTATCCATTTGCTATGAGTGCATGAACTGGGATTCTTTTAAATGCTAACGGTACTTGAGATAAAGAACTGATAAGAAACGAATGTATAAGAAAGCAACACAAAGTGTATACACAAAACATTAGAAAATATATTAAAACTAGCGTCCTGCCCTTCGAACGGGTATTTTTACAAAAAATTTTAAAATTATACATTTTATAACACACACTTAACACACATACCCACTACTTGTATGAGTTACTAAGAAGGAGTAAAATTAATTTTGGATATTATTATTTTAATGATTTTTTGTTCGTCATTGCTTTCCTATGTCGATCCCTACTAATTCGAAGGCTTGGCCTTGGGACTACCGGAAATTGAAGCCATATAAATGATCAAATGGGATCATCGGTATCCTCGGTATCCTCGTTATATGAGCTAGTTGATCAGTTGCTGGGCCGTTGATAATAGTTGTTACACTTAAGTTGTCCTGCAATTTCTTAATAAGCAGCCTCGCCCTATTGCACATGCTTGGAAGGCTTTAATTTATCAAAAGCATGATTGCAATTCCGAATTTTACCGTCAATTCATGTGGCGGTCCAGAAGGGTTTAGAGAATTTAAATGTCTTCAATATTAATCATGTGAGTACTTTTTAGCGAGTAATTTTGCCTGCTGCCGCCACAAGTCAGCGGACTAGCATAAAAAATAATGTTCAAAGGAAATAGAGAGCGCAATAGAGCGTTGTCGTCGTGGACGAGCACCACTGCTCCGTCGTCCAGATTGGCCACGTCTTTGGCCCACTGCGCCAGCTTAAGGGCCGACAGCTGATGCCGCCGCTTCAAAAATCGGGACTCGGCTTTGATCGAATATTCGATCGTGCCCGCCTTCGTGCGCCAGAGAAAGAAGAGGGTGTCCGGTAAACAGGTGGCCCGGAGTGAGCATCTCTCCGTCGTTGAGATCACTGGAGGATCGCCTCCACGTCCACCCGGTGCGTTTCCAGGTCTCTCTTATCAGGTTCGCGTTGCATGAGCCCCTGACTAGACGACCATTCCCCACCTTCACTGCTGCCTCCCACAGTCCTCCGAAGTGAGGAGCTCTGGGAAGAATGAACCACCAATCGGTACCTCGCTCTGCCGCTAAGTCCATCAAGGAGTCCTTGCTCCCACAAAGTTGGTCGCGTTGTCGCTGAAGACCGTCTCCGACAGGCCGCGTCTCCCGATGAACCTTTTGAAGACGATAAGAAAGGCATCAGATGATAGATCGGTTACCAGGCCGAGGTGAACGGCCTTCGAGGCAAAACAAACGAACACGGCGACGTAATTTTTAACGGGCGGTCGCTTACATGGAAAGGACGGCAAAAATAATAATATAATGCTGCTATTGATGCATCTTTAGGCAGTAATAGCGGAAATTTTGCATCATAAGCAATTGGACCATGCAACAAACATCCACCTACTCAAATCAAAAGAAACTTAATCCCAGTTTCGAACTCGTGTATAAAGCGATTAAGAGATTGCAAACTTGGGGGGAGTGGCCCCAACTTTTGTAAAGACATGATGTCACGGCTGTATATATCAGCTTGCACTACTTCAATCAAATTAAAAAACGACAATCTTTTTTCTGAAGCTGATACAACTAAGGAATGCGGTATCTGACGATAATTCAACATGATGAAGATTTGGCCAATCACTCTCGCCGACTTTTAGAAAATTAGGGCCACTGAACCACAGTGAAGATACAATTTCATCTATGTCTGTTCCACGAGAAACTAGGTCAGCAGGATTGCAGTCCGTAGGCACATGACGCCAAACAGTATTCTCAGAAGCCTCTTGGATCTCAGCCACTCTATTTGCCACGAATCTGGACAATGTGGATGAGTCTCTCTCCAACCAATACAACACTATCTGAGAATCTAACCAGAAGTTTACACTTTCTATAGCAAACTTACTCGTGTCGCGAACATGCTGCCAGAGTTTGGCTAGTAAGAGTGCCGCAAACAACTCGAGTATAGGAATCGTCTTCACGTTGAGTGGTGCCACTCTGGATTTGAGGCGTCTGCGAAATCATGAATTTGCACTGTCTTATAAACGCTTAAGCAAACGTATCGCGGAATATGAATTTTGGGCAAATCACGCAGAGTCTCAATGAACTTATTCCACGAAGTATGCATACTCGCTGGAATAGTTTCATCCCAATTTACTTTCAACCGCCACAACTCCTGCAACAGAATTGTTTCCCTTGTGACTGGGTACAACAGCCCAAATGGGTCAAACAAACGAGACGCTATCGATAAGATGTTTCGTTTGTTGGCTTTAGCGAAATAAAGTTATCCACATCTAGATGGTACCAAAATACATCATCTTGAGGGGCCCAGCGCCTTCCAAGCATTTTAACTGATGTGGAGTAATAAAACTTAATTGCCTTTTCGATTATGTTGATCACCGAACAAGGCGTGATGATTTGGTGCCCACTTTTCCGAAGGGAACCCTCCTGAATCTAGTACCTCTCGTACTTGATTACAGGTTTATTTAGCTCATCTAAAGAATCTGCTCCTGCCAGCATATCGTCAACATAAAATGAATTTTTAATAACATTTGAAGCGACAGGGTGAGATCGAGCATAAATATTGTCCAATTCAAACAAAGAGCGCACAGCTAAAAATGACACTAATGCAGTCTCATAGCGCTTTCTCCCCAAAGAATGAGCTTGAAATTTCTGTCTTTTTCAGACACGTTTATTTGCCTGTACATCTTGGAGATGTCGGCAGTAAGTATTTATTCAACCGAATATTTATAAGTGTTGAATAAAGCTCCCTCTGAATAGTCGGCCCAACCATTAAATGATAGAGCCATCATTTAATGATAGAGCCGTTGACATCTTACCAGAAGCGTCAAACACCACACGCACTTTGGTTGTGGTGTTTTCAGACCACAGGACACACTGATGAGGAATATAGTAGTCCTGAAGAAGGAGATTCAAGAGCTGACAAGATCACGATACTCTCTTATGAAGTCATGGTACATGTCATGGAGAGTTTTGTCTTTTGCGAGTTTTCGCTGAAGTTGCCAAAATCGTTTTTCAGCAGTTTGAAAGGAAAGGCCTAGCACCGTGGGATCGGATTTGAACGTAAGTTTAACTTGAAAACGACCTGTAGACAGGCGCTGTATTGAATTTGTGAAGTAAGCTTCACAGGCCCTTTGTTAAGCTGTTCGGCGCACGGCCTTCGACTCATTTGGGCTCCGATCGAGCTTCCAAAAGCGTTGAACTAAGGTGTTGAGAAATTAATCTGTTTCTGAAATTAATCTGTTGAGCTTATTAAAATCGCCTTTCCGAAAACAACGGCGTGTACTTTTATGAGCCAATGAGGGAGAGGCTTTAGTTTCGTAAAAAGAAATCGAAATTTCAATAGTAGGGTGATACGGATCTTCGGGAATAGATAGAGGTGAACATCTAGAGATTACAGCATCTGTGCCCTCGTTTACAAAAATGAGGTCAAGCAGTCTATTTAGGTTATTAAAAATTGAATTAATTTGAACCAAAAACAAATGAAAGAGAGAATCTAGAAAGTCATCATGTGATGAGGGAACAAGGTGATTAGAGCCATTAAGAAAAGCCCAGGGAATATTTGGCTGATTGAAATAACCGACCATAATAAAGGCGTCATTATCCCGTAAAGAAGAAAAGACTTCGCTGGTACAATTTATATGGTGCATATAAACTTGAAAAGCAGAAGGAGGAATATAAGAGCTAGTAATAAATACAGCATGTGAAGATAGAATTACTTTAACATCAATAAATTCTTCTTCAGTAGACATATTTACAAAAACAAGTTCTGATCGAAGGGTGGATTTGACTGCGATCAATACACCACCATCACGAGGATTTGGGCGATCACGCCTATAAATGGTAAAGATATTTGAGAAAATTTCATAGTCATTTATATAAGTTAAGAGTTAAGAGTTTTTAAATAAGTTTTTATAGCCTGTACCCAAAGGGTGAAAGGCTATACTAGTTTTGTGCGCATGTATGTAACACACAGAAGGAGGCGTGTGCTTATGCTCATGTGCTGCCTGCAGCTCTGTCGGCAGCGCTGCTCGCAGCTGTTGTTGTTGTTGCTGTTTTGGTTCAACGTTGTTCTACATAAATACACGCATATAAACTATCTGATGGAAATGTATGCTGCTAAAACTGAACATATACATGTCTTCTATGTATCTATTAAATAAATTTTCTTCATTAATTTAATAAATTAATTCCATTTTGTTTTTAAATTTAATTTTAAAAAAATTTTCTGTTTTTCTTTAATTTTCCTTTTTTGTGGATAGTACAGGCTATTTTACTGTCGGGCTTGCTCGACTGTAGCGTTCTCTCTTGTTAAGTTTAGATAAAAGAACTCTAACATCTCTAACACTAACATTTTGGTAATGTAGAGTAAGGGGAACGTGAACAAGTTCTAGTTTTTTGAGGCATTAGTAGTAGTTGGTTGCGAAAAGGGGGCAGCAGGCAATGGACCAGCAGCTGGTTGAGTTCTTTTTCTTGGTTTCAACTCATGAACAATCATATGAGGATGCCAAAATGTAGGGTCACAAATGATTTAAAACAAGAGAGGATAATTTTGAACGACGATATTTCCCGAGGTTAGGAAAAATTAAATTTATAAACTAAAATGCTAGCAGAAGTTTGAGGACGTCTAATTCTATTGGTTAGCCTATCTTAACTAACACAGTATTGTATGCAGCTGTGTAAACCTTAATCTATAAGTGTAATTCTAAACGATGCAGCTGCGCGATCCTTGCCACTTAACACTTGAACCACAATGTGTGTGCAGGCGTGGGATCGCGTTTAGATAACACAGGCAGCAATGTAACGTCCGTTGGTCTTTAAGGCAGTCGTGGGACACTTGAGCAAGTCCTTCAACGATGCCGTATGTTCATTCCTGAACATTCTCCGGGGGGGCCAGAAAAAGTTACAGCTAACAATTGCCTATGTTGCATACATCTTAATCTAGCATAAATTGTTATGATTATAATTACTATTATTACTAAAACTAATGGTGAGTGGCCCGTCACGGTGTAAAATTGGAGTTTTTTAAGGCGTATTTTATGTTCCTCCAATTGCTTTATCTGTTGGTGAAGCTGGTTGAGCGCCTTTGTATTGTTTACCACTATATGGCTCACTGGTGCGAACTCGAATGAATTCGTCTCATTTGACTCTTTGACGAAATGTGCAGGATAATGCCGTGTTGCGGATGACTGAATTGCTTCCGGTGCTTGCATTGATATACCACTCAGTCTTACTGTGCAACTAGCTTCTAAGTGCATGATACCTTGTTGGGGAAGGTGAACCACTTCGTGAATGGAGTCACTGCATTGTAAGTGGCCAGTCGTCTCAGTTTGTAGAGCCAGCGATTAGGAACATCCATCCAAAACGATTGCTCCTTGTAGTCAACCATGATGCATAGCAGATCGGTATGTGGTTTGAGTGGCGATATCTCACACATTGTAGATAGCTATTCCCATTGCCAGTTTCCCTCGCAAACCATTGTTTCATCGTCGTCTTGACGGCATTTATAACGTTCCGCCTCTGACATTAAATGGTAAGAGTGAAGATCAGTATTGTATATTACATACCTCGCTTTGACCACTGGTATCATTTTGTGCCCAGCTTTGACTACCGGCATGTTAATTATTTTAAAGATGTCCGAATGTTGGTCCAAGTACAGTGGTATAGTTGCTTCGATAATAACAACACCGTCTTCGAATATTCCTTGCGCTGTGAGAAGTTTGTATATTACTTGTAACCGGCGTTCCGAGTTTATGCCAGGTAGAATGTGATTTCGTGGTAGCGATTGATGAATCTTTTGCATCTCTTCCTGCATTTGGTCAGGCTTTATGAGAAGAGGGTTGATTTTTCCGTGGCTCACGTTTATAAGTAGATCGATAACCTTATCTTGAATTTTTTCAGCCTCATCGACCCAGCCTTGTAGTTGATTTATGATCAAGAAAAATTTGATTGATTCTCGATATACTAGGAATTGTTTCTTGACTGCATCAGCCATATTCTCCAGGCTATCCGTGATTTGTTTCAAGCTTTTATTAACTTCTTCGGTAGTTGTTTTCACCAAGTTTTGTGTCACTCTTATAACTGACGTCTGATTTCCAGCATATGCTTTAAACTCCTTCTGGTTATCCAATAAATTTTTTATATTGATCATACCAATCGTGGTTACTGATATTGTCGAAGAAACCACCAGGACATACGAAAATACTAGCACAATCCCGTTTCTTGCGGTTTCTTGTAGTTTCCATAATGAGCTTGTTATTTTCGTCTATTGAGCTTAGTTGCTGCTCTATTTTGATAGTACCCGCAATACATTGTTGCTCGAATTCCTGTAACTTTAAACATATTCCTTTTGACTTTTCAATTTAAACTTTTGACTGAGTCAAGACATCGAAGTATGCTTGTAGATCGAAGTAGAATAACATTTTCCAATTAGACGACACTACCTCAACTTTTCCGATTTCTCAAGGAAAATGGCAGAGTTCTTTCCAATTTCCTGAATGTGTAAGTTGCTTGTATTTTGATATGGAATTGTGGCTGCGGTAGTCATTTGAAGAAGCAACATAAGACGCAATGATGAGGCAATCGTTGTATTTTGTCTAGTTCTCCGTTCCGGTAGGCTCTCCTTTCCTATCTTCTCCTCTTTTGAAATTGGTAATGGTCAGATTTTGTTCAGCGATCTCTGAATTTCGCCGCTGCTTGTCTTAATTTTGACAACTCTTACTTTGTTGTCTCGGCCTTTGGTAGTATGTACAATTTTACCCATTGGCCATTTCGCAGGATGTGTATTTTCCTCTTAAAAAAGAGCGACCTGCCCTTCTTTTAAATTTGAGCTTTCCGCGTGCCATTTAGATCTTTTTTGGAGGGTTACCAAATAGTCTTCCTTCCATTTTCTCCAGAATTCGCTGTCCAGATTTCCGATCGTCTTTTCTTCGTCGATGAATTCAGGTGGACCAATAAGTGGCCTTCCGACTAGGAAATGTCCAGGCGTAAGAACATCATCTAATTCCAGATCACGGCCCATCGCTATTAGTGGCCGCGAGTTTAGGACTGCTTCGATTTGGCATAAGAGTGTAGCAAACTCTTCATACGTAAAGCTGTTTTCACCGATGACACGCCTTAAGTGGTATTTAACCGATTTCACTCCGGCTTCCCATAAACCTCCCATATGGGGACTTCACGGGGGGATAAAATGCCATTTGACGCATTCTTTCCCCATTATAGGTGCCACTCTGTTATTGTTTTGAATGGCAGGTGCTAGCTCCTTGTCTAATTTCTTCGCAGCGCTAATAAAGTTTGTGCCGTTGTCCGAGTACAAATTTTCACCTTTGCCTCGTCTTGCAAAAAATCGGTGAAGTGCTTCAATAAATTTATCTGCTGTCATATCGCTCACTGCTTCCAAATGAATCGCTTTGGTTGCCATGCAGACAAATAGACAAATGTAGCCTTTATGCGACTTCTGACCTCGGCCTTTTGAGCAACGTATCAAGAAAGGTCCCGCGTAGTCAATTACAGTGTCATGGAAAGGATATTTTGCGGTAACTCGATAGTTGGGTTTCCCATAAGTTGTTTTGATACTTTTTGTTTGTATCTTATGCACGTTGTGCAATTTCGCAAAATTGCAATCGCAATCCAAAAATCCAATATTCGCGCTCAATTACATTTCGCATTAATTTGATCCCGCCATGAAGAGATATTCTGTGGGCATTATTTATTAACAGCCACGCGATGTGGGATTTTTCCATGATGACCAGATGCTTCACCCCAAATGGCAAATTTGAATTTTGCAAACGGCCTCCCACTCTTAAGACTCCGTCCTGGTCCAAAAATGGGTTGAGTGTAAGTAGTTTATTTTTTGTCTCCAGTGGTCTCGGGTTTTTTAACAAGGAGATTTCATGCGTGAAATCTGTTTGCTGTTGTAGGCGCATAATTGTTGTCCGCGCTTTTTTCCACTCGTCCACCGTTAAATGATCTGAGTTTGAAACTTTTTTACGCATTTTGGCAATGAAACGGAGTACATATGCGATGACATTTTCAAGCCGTTTAATACTCGAGTACTTTGTGAGTAGACTTGAGAATCCATTATCCATTTTCCACACTGTGGAGACAGTTGCCACTTCTTGTGACGCGGCCTTGCCACCAAATAGAGCACGATTCGAGTTGACTTGAGGCAATGCCTCTTGATGCTACGTCCGCAGGGTTTTCTTCAGACTTTACGTAGTTCCAATTTATCGTGCGGCACATAATTCCAATTTGGGAATAGTTTTTTTGTTTTTGATTTGGTTGACTTTACTTTTAGCCGCAAGCCGACGCATCGCAAAATCCGTGTATTTGAATAGAATTGGATTTTGAATCTCCAATCCAACGGGGAATACTTATTTTTGTCAATAGCGGAAGCTCTTCTGCAAATTTTCTCCAAATGCTTGCCAACGTCTGGTCTAGTTCTGCATCCCAAGAAAGTGTAATTTTCCATAATTCTTGGATGAAACACTTGCCTTGAAGAGCGACTGGAGTAAGCCACCCTAAAGGGTCGTATATTCTGGCCAACTGTGACAGTATCGTTCGCTTTGATATTTTATTCAGGTGAGGCACATCTACCTTGAAGGAAAACTCGTATTTTTTTGGGATCCCATTGCAGGCCCAAGGTTTTTATAGATTCGTCTTCCTGTATAGATATTTTCTCCACTTTGTTATTTAATTTTTTATTTATTATTTTAAATACTATCAATAGCTTGCATGTCGTTTGAAATCGATTTCCTCAGGTGCATTCCAGACTTCTCGAATATGGTTCGAAGTTTTTGCTGAATTTCGATGCATTCAGCAATTGTGTGTCGCCCAGACATCAAATCATCCATATAAAAGTCTTCCTTAATGACTTTTGCAAGATTGCTGTCGTGTTCACAGTATATGTTGGCTACTTCGTACAATGATCGAACTGCTAGGAATGGTGCGGACGATGTCCCGTAAGTGACTGTAAGTTTGAACTCGCTTATCGGCATCTTTGGGTTTTCTCTCCATAGTATGTATTGATAGTCTTGATCCTTTTCTGACATTTTTATTTGACAATACATTTTTTCAATGTCGGCGGTCATAACGTAATGCCACACTCTCCAACTGGCCAGAATATCAAAAATGTCCCTTTGTAATTTGGGTCCGGTTAACAATACATCATTTAAACTTAGTCCATTGCTCGTTTTCGCTGAGGCATCAAAAAACCACTCGTAGTTTTGTAGTCAGACTATCTGGTCTGATAACAGCTTGGTGGGGTAGATAGTATTTACCTTGCCCAATGGTATTAACTTTTTTCATATGGCCCAGCTGAAAATATTCGCTCATGAATGACTTATATATTCTTTGTAAATGTTTTCATTCTTTTTAAACTTCTCCATTTGCATAAATCTGGCAAGGGCTTGTTTCCGCGAGTCTCCCAGCTTTAATTCTTTGCGAAAGGGAAGCGAGACTATTAGGTGGCCGTTGGTATCCTTCGTTTTTTGACCTAATATTCCATCGACGGTTTTCACTTTTCCCATCATTATAAATGGAAACAGGTCTGCACCAATAATCATATCGATTCTACTTAGCTCATTGAAGTTTGGATCCGCTAGAGTGCACTTGTTGTATATCCATATCAATACTTTTGTCTGGTAGCGCTCTCTGTAACTTCGACATAACCAATTCCTTAGTTCGAGTCTCGAATTTGCTTTCAAATCTTGGTGTTGGATCAGGAGTTCCTAATTATAAGTTTAATTATAGATTGAATTGTTAGAATGTAGTTATACTTATTGTAAACGTAATTTGTAAGCCAATGAATTTTAGTATAATAGTAAACGTAGTGCATAAGCTTAAGTTAACATTGTAGCGCAAGGCGCGCTGTTAGAATGTAAGAAAAGCTCGCATTGTCGTAGGCCTAAACACATGAAAAAACGAATACGACTGGCACTCGTGAAGCAACATTTGAAGTAAGCAGCACGAATTTGTCAAAAAATAAATTTCGCCTTTTCGCCAGCAACCCAACTGTCTCATTACCGCGGTCGAACTAAAATTTCGTTGTATGTACATAAACATTAAAAGTTTATGTATATAAAATTGCAAAAACGCTTGCAATTTTACATTGGCGCCCGAGGAGGGACTTCGGTCTTGAGTGTTTCTCGTTGCAATAATTAGTGCATTCGACACTTATTTTTCATATTTCGTTGTTGTTGGGTTGCTGGTCGAGAGTGGTTATCTGGAATTTCCACTAACCAAGACGATAGATGTCCCGTGTTGAGCCAAAGGCTAAGAGGGAAGTGTCGGAACAATCCATGGACAGTTCACAGGTATTTCGTACTAAAAATTGAATGTTTCCTCGAGCAAAAAAGACAAACAAATACTTAGAAACAAAATAATTCAATTTTTGGTACTGTGAATTTTGCATGGTCATTATCGAACATATATACATATGTATACGTTATATACGTGTATTATAATAAATTGAAAAGAGGCTTAAGCCTGACGTTGGCACACTAAACTGCTAGCCCCTTCGCCCCCTTTTCCTTACGCCGTTATATGCACGCATAATTGTCGGACGGCCGCTAAGTACATTGCCCTTACAGCTGTACTTGCCGTCGTTGTTATTTCGTTCTCTTTGCGCGAGTACCGTATGGTTAGCTGTTGGTGCTAAACGTTGGTAGTTGTAGTTGCCTTTATACATTGCATACAAGAGAGTCGCGTTCAAACTACGTACGTACGTTTGAGAGCATAACCGCGCGCATTGCTATAGCTTGCACTTCTGGACAGTTCTCTTTTTGCGTCGTCGTGGGTAGCTTAAGAGATCGATCAAGCGCTCTATTTTCGTTGCACTTGCAAATCTCTTTGGCTGCTAGCGCGCTGCATAAGGTTTAACTTAGAAAGCTGCAAACTAGATACATACGTGCCTAAACAAACATAATTGTATTTATTCTTGCTCTTAAATCAACGCATAGGCGCGTAATTATTCTTGCACTGCTAACTCACTGTTTTCTTCGTTGGTTGCCGGTACAGTGAAGGCAATATAAAGCGGTCAGTATGGATCCGTCAAAGGTTAATGCCAAACTCACGTTAGCAGTGCAAAGGTACGACAGAGTCGTAAATAACATTAAAAATCTAAAAAATGGCTTTGAGCAGAAGACCATTTCATTTGATAAGGTTCAATTGAAGTGTCGTTTGGAAATTCTGACTGACTACATTGACAAAGCAATGGCAATTCAGGCAGAGATAGATACGCTAGATCCCACCAATGATAGTAGGTGTGCACTTGAGGATATTTGCGTGACTACGAAAGCTTTGTTTCTTTCGGCAGTGCAGCACGATGAGTCACGCATCGAACACAATTGTTCGGCGAGCATTTCCCATGGCCACCATTCTCAGTTGCCAAAGATGCGCTTGCCCAAGTTCAGCGGCAAGCACGCTGATTTTAAAAGCTTCGTAAATTTATATGAAAATCTCGTGCATAGCGATCCGACGTTGACAAATGTTGAAAAGTTCAACCATCCGATGAAGCGTTAGGTACAATAAAGGCATTCCCAATAACAGACTGCAATTATAAAAAGGCTCTCGCATGTCTTAAATCAGTTTATGACAATAAATGTCTAATATTCTTCGATACAGTGTCCCAACTTTTCGAAATCTCTGCAATGGCCAAACCGCCGGCATCTGGATTAAGACATATTATCGATACAGTTTCAGCTGTATACGCGTCTCTATTGTCAATTGGCGACGATAAAGAAATCCTGAACGCAGTCTTAATCCATTTGGTGATGTCTAAAGTAGACCATACCACCAAATCACGGTTTGAGGAGCAGCTCGATTATAATAAGCTTCCATCTTGGGCTGATTGCGCAGCACAATTAAATAGGCGCTATCAGTATTTATCTGCAGAAGAAGCAACTAAGAGCAAAGGCAAGCCAAAGCCAGAATTAGTCAAGGGCCAAGCCAAATCGGCATTTTCTTGTGCAAAAAGTGAAACAAGATCTGCGCACAAGTGCAACTACTGCAGCTCAGCAGACCACGACATAGCTGATTGTCAGCCTTTCGCAGCAATTCCTGTTGCAGAGCGATTCACTTTTATCAAAGCGCAAAAGTTCTGTATAAATTGCCTAAAAATCGGTCATGGTGTGTCGAAGTGTAAGGCTTCCAAGTGTCGAGTCTGTTCAAAGGCTCATCATACGCTGCTTCATCGGTATGAATGGCAAGGTGCCAATAATGCGGCAGCATCGCATCCGGCCAGTGAGGCGTATGTTAGCCATGTTCGAAGCAAGGATCAGGTAATCCTTGCTACAGCACTTGTAAAAGTTAATGATAGAACTGGCCAATTTCAAGTCGCTAGGGCATTGTTGGACTCTGGGTCCCAAGTCAACTTCATGTCGGAGTCGCTGGCTCAACGCTTGCGCCTACGCCGAGAAAATGGTGCGCTAAACATTTTAACAGTTGGCCAGTCGAACACTTCAGTTCGGCATAAAGTCAATACTTGTGTTCAGTCACGCACCACGGCATACAGCTTCGTGGCAGATTTTTGGGTACTAAGCTCAATATCTGCTTGTCAGCCAAGCGATGCCGTGCGTCTCGACCAGTGGAAGGTACCACCAAATGTCGAACTGGCTGATCCTGAGTTTTTCAGACCAGCTAAAATAGACCTGCTGCTGGGAGCTGAAACATATTTTGAGCTTTTGTGCGTTGGTCAAATAAAACTCGGTCCCACGCTTCCAATTGTACAAAAGACGCTGTTAGGTTGGATTGTGTCTGGAAAATGCACCCAAAGGTCACCTTCTGCGTCAGCAATATGTAATATTGCCATCAAAAACAATGAATGTTCTCTCGATTCTCTGGTTGAACGTTTTTGGGAGTTAGAGAAAGTCCCAGAGATATCGAAGGCTGGGTTTTACTCAGCTGAACAGTTAGCCTGTGAGCAAAGCTTCGTTCAAACAGTCCGCAGGCTACCTTCTGGACGTTTCGAAGTAAAACTTCCTTTTAAACGAAACCCTGATTCAAATGATTCCTTTGAGACAGCAAAAAGGCGTTTCTTATCATTAGAGCGTAGGCTGCTTAAAGATGAAAGCTCGCATAACATGTACAACAATTTCATGAAGGAATATTTAGATCTCGGTCACATGTCAGAGCTTGTTGGTACTCCTCCAGAACCACACTGTTATATTCCTCATCAGTGCGTTCTGAGGCCTGAAAGTAGCACCACTAAGCTGCGCGTAGTTTTCGACGCGTCTAGCAAAACTTCGTCACTAGTGTCGCTGAATGACATTCTTATGGTAGGTGCTACAATTCAGAGGGAACTATATGCCACTCTAATTAGTTTTCGGCTGCATAGATATGCAGTAAGTGCCGACATTTCTAAGATGTACCGGCAAGTCGAAGAAGCTGAATCAGATCGCAACTTTCAGCTGGTTCTCTAGCGACAGAATGCCTCTAAAGATCTGAAAACGTACCGTTTGAACACGATCACTTATGGAACTGCTTCGGCGCCATTTCAGGCAATTCGATGCCTTTTCGAACTGAGTGATCGGTACAGCAGCTCGCACCCAATTGGAGCGCACGTCATAAAGAACGACGTTTACGTCGATGACATGCTCACAGGAGCTGACACCTTGGCAGACCTAAAAGTCATCTGCAAACAAGTTTCGGAAATATTAGAATCCGGTGGTTTCCAGCTAGCCAAGTGGGCAACAAGTCACGCTGAGTTGTTTGCCAATGGTGGCGACGAAAAGCCGCTGCCGTTCGATATGTCAGAATCGGTAAAGGCATTAGGTATGAGATGGACGCCCCAACAAGATACTTTTTACTATTGTTTGGATAATACCTTTGAGTCGCTGAAGCCCACTAAGCGCAATATTCTGTCAGTCGCGTCCCGTCTATTTGACCCGCTTGGGCTGCTTTGCCCAGTTGTTACCAAAGCGAAGATATTGTTGCAAGAGTTGTGGAGGCAGAAACTTGATTGGGATGAGGCAATCCCAATGAGCTTGCATACGTTTTGGGACACGTTCAAGTCAAATCTGCTTAAGCTCGACCAAATCGTTATACCGAGATATGTAGGTCTCGCCGGAAGTTGAACCATCCAAATACATGGCTTCGCAGATGCATCCAGCCACGCTTATGGCAGCTGCATCTACATTCGAACCGACAATGGCAGCAATGTGGTTTCTGTCTTGTTGACGTCAAAGTCTCGCGTTGCTCCTCTAAAAACGGTGACAATTCCACGCCTTGAATTATGCGCTGCGCACTTGCTTGCTAAGTTGTGGGCTCAAGTGTCGCCTTTATTGTCCCAATTTGATATAGAGAGCGTTAATTTTTGGTCAGACTCACAAGTTACGTTGTACTGGATCAAACGAGATCCGTCTTCACTGTCCACATTTGTCGCCAATAGGGTTGCGGATATACAGGCAACTGCAAGTCAAACGGTTTGGCGTCATGTACCGACCGAATGGAACCCCGCCGATTTAGTGTCTAGAGGCACTAATGTTGACGAGTTGGTATCGTCCATTTGGTTTAATGGTCCCGAATTTTTACTACAACCTGTTGACCATTGGCCAAGCTTACATCGGTTTGAGTTAGCACCAGATTTAAAGTTGTCTGAGGATAAAAAAAGTGTTTCGGCCTACACTGTCACTGAGACGTGCTTAAGCCCTATTGAGTCCCTAATTGAAAGGTGCTCAAATTTTAGAAAACTGGTTCGTATAGTGGCATACGTGAATCGGTTCTGTTTCAGTTCGAAATGCAATAGCAGAGGCTTGCTTACTGCAAGTGAGCTAAAGTTGGCCTTCCTGAAACTAGTAGAAGCAGTCCAACCAATAGAATTGCGCAAGGAGGTTGAAAATTTAAAGGCGTCCAAATTGCTTCAACCGAAATATCAGCGTTTAAATCCGTTCTTGCATCAGTACAAGCAAAACTGAGTTAACTTGCAACTTGTGCGAGTAGGCGGACGATTGCTCAACGCTTCGCTACCGTACGACACAAATTCACGCTTTATAATTATTTTCGTTCGCGCCTTGCATTTTGAAAATCATCATGCAGGTGCCAAAGTCATGGTTGCTCTTCTAAGGCAACAAATATGGCTTATTAATGCTCGAGAGGCATGCACAAGGGCAGTAAAAAATTGCGTGCATTGCTTCCGCTACAAACCAAAGTTGCTGAGTCAGATAATGGGCAACTTGCCAGCCGATCGCGTGAATCCTGAGCACGCGTTCGCGGTTTGTGGCGTTGATTATTTTGGTCCTTTCCACGTGAGCCTCAGAATTCGTGGAAGAGCCCCTTTAAAGTCTTATGTCGCAGTATTTGTGTGTTTTACGTCAAAGGCAGTCCACCTCGAACCTGTTGAAGACCTGTCAACTGATTGTTTTTTAAATTCTTTTAAAAGGTTCATCGGCAGACGGGCTCTTCCACAGCGCGTGTACAGCGACAACGCGACAAATTTCGTGGGAGCAAGCAACGCTCTGAAGGAGCTTCGGGCAGTATTCAGCGACCAGAAGGACAGGATGGTGTCGTACGCCGCACAGCGAGGGATAGACTGGGTGTTCATCCCGCCGCGAGCACCCCACTTCGGAGGACTGTGGGAACCAGCAGTGAAGGCCGCCAAGAGTCATCTTCTGCGAGGAGTCGGGAACGCCAATCTGACGCAGGCAGAGCTGAACACGCATCTGGTGGAAGTAGAGGCTCTACTCAACTCCAGGCCTATCGCCCCCCTCAGCAGCGATCCAAGCGACGGCGAGGCCCTCACTCCACGCCACCTGCTAATAGGTCGGCCTCTACGTTCGCTGCCGCACGAATCCGAGCCAGGAAGGGCTGGCAGCAGGACCAGTTCCGGGTTGTTGAAACGGTGGCAGCAACTTTCGGCGCTCAAGCTGCAGTTTTGGCGCAGCTGGTCCAGGGACTACGTCCTCAGCCTACAGCAGCGAACTCGGTGGGACAAAGGAGAGCCCAACGTGGAAATCGGCACCCTCGTTCTCATCCACGAGGACAATCCACCCCAAAAGTGGCTGACAGGGCGCGTGGTTCGCACAACCGTCGGGCAAGACGGTAAGGCGCGTGTGGCAGAAGTGCGCACAACAACAGGAGTGGTGAAACGGCCAATTCACAAGCTGGCCGTACTGCCAATATGTTAAAGCCTATCGCTTTAACGGGGCCGGAATGTTGGATCAGGAGTTCCTAATTATAAGTTTAATTATAGATTGAATTGTTAGAATGTAGTTATACTTATTGTAAACGTAATTTGTAAGCCAATGAATTTTAGTATAATAGTAAACGTAGTGCATAAGCTTAAGTTAACATTGTAGCGCAAGGCGCGCTGTTAGAATGTAAGAAAAGCTCGCATTGTCGTAGGCCTAAGCACATGAAAAAACGAATACAACTGGCACTCGTGAAGCAACATTTGAAGTAAGCAGCACGAATTTGTCAAAAAATAAATTTCGCCTTTTCGCCAGCAACCCAACTGTCTCATTACCGCGGTCGAATTAAAATTTCGTTGTATGTACATAAACATTAAAAGTTGATGTATATAAAATTGCAAAAACGCTTGCATTTTACACTTGGTCTAATCTTTAATTGGACGCTGTTTTTTGCAATTTCCGTGCCATCTGCGCAAATTCCTTGTATTTCTACTACGTGCTTTACTCTTGGAAGCTGTAGAATTTGTGCGGCTTCTTCGGAAATGAGGGTTCTTCGCCAACCCTCATCCATTAATGCTCTAAGTAGCTCATAGTCTCCCCTTGCGTTTTTGACTTTTATTAGAGCTGTGGCCAAAAGTGTGTCTTGGCCGCTGGTTTCGTTCATGTTGTTCACACTTTCCTTTTTTGCTTCTTCATGTAACAACGTATTGTAATTTTTGTTAAACGACTGGCATTTCCACTCTTTCTTACAGTTTTTATAGCCTGTACCCAAAAGGTAAAAGGCGAAAGTATGTAACACACAGAAGGAGACGGGGCAGACCCCACAAAGTATTTATATTCTTGATCAGGGTGTCAAGCCGAGTCGATATAGCCATGTCCGTCTGTCCTGCAGCTCTGCTCGCAGCGCTGCCCGCAGCTGTTGTTGTTGTTGCTGCTTTGGTTCAACTTTGTGATGCAAACATACACGCATATAAACACGCATAGACACATGGTGTACATGTAAGATGGGAAGGCAGGATAGTGAGAATGGCGGAACACCTAGAAGCAGCATCGCTATCAGTACTCGGTACTCAATTTGGTTTTAAGCAGTCAGTAGAAATGTACTTAGTTGTCAGCCGTAAAGAAAGAAGCAGAAGTCAGCAGTCAGAAGAAGAAGCAGAGAGAAGCCGTCAGAGAAGTCAGCCGTCGAACCAGAGTTCATTAGCTGCATATGCTAATATTCGCCATCATCATTTTACATTATATTCCTATTTTAAACTATATCATATACACATCTTGGTATCGTTATCAATAATAAACTTTCTATGATACACAAGATCACATAAATATATACTGTTAAAACTGAACATAAACATGTCTTCTATGTATGTATTAAATACATTTTCTTTATTAATTTATCGTCGTGTCCAGTAAAGTTACAGTAGACACATTTCTTTTGCTTCTGTATTGCTGTAGCTTTTTTGACGTCCTTTTGTAATGAGCTTACTGAGTTGTAAATTTGCTCAATAAATTCAAAAATGTCTTGCAGTTTCTGGATCTCGCTTGCCTTCTTCACGTGTTGCTCATATAATTGCAACAACTCTTGTGAAAATCGGCCCAGCAATATTTGAGCAAAAATTACGTCTGCGTCCTGACCAATGCTACCCTTTTCTTTAATGATATGAATACTTTCCATTGCTGTATCCAAAAACTTGCGTATGCTTTCCTCTGACTCATGATTCAGTGGTTCCACCTCTAATATCGTGCGTAGACGATCGGCGAATATTTTCTGATTATTTCCATATCGCTTGCAAATTACCTCCCATGCTGAATCATAATTTGCTGCTGATCCGTTCAGCAGGTGGCCAAATACCAGCTTGGCCTCTTCCTTGAGGCAAGTCTTGAGGTAACTGAGTTTCCTTGCGTTGCTGAGATCTTTCCTTTCGTGTATGATCTCCTTGAACAGCTCGAAAAATATTGACCAGTCTTTGGAGTTCCCGTTGAAATTGGGAAGCTCTATTTTGGGCAATTCTGCAATCTCTTCTTTCTGCATCTTGAGGTTACTTGCCTTCCTGTCAATTTTCCGGGAGACAAGGCTAACTTCCTCTCTTAGCAAATCGATATCGTCTATATTAAAGGCGAAACTTTCATATTTGCTTTCCAATTTGTCGAGCGTGCTTTGGTCAGTTGACCATAAGATTTGCATCCGGTCCTTGGCATCTAGAAGCTCATCCATGTCATTACCCATTAGGCATTTGTGCACCTGTGTAAGGTATTGCCTGAGGCGCTCTGCCCGCTTATCTGCTATCTCAACCAGTTGATCAACTGGACTTGAATTACGAGATGCAAATCCAATCTGCACTTCAGATACTTTTGGATCGCGTGCAATTTCAGCCTCCACTTCAGGTACTTTTGAAGCGGTTGCAATTTCTCTGACAGAGGTTTTGGGCTGACTCATCTTTTCGACCTTCATCAATGACTCCCTATATTGTTTGATACGAACCATGGTGGTGTCGAAGATCCTCTCGTTGAAATACTGGTGGTCGATCACTCCACCTTTGACGAAGGCTGAGTTGTTTGAGACGAACTCCGTCGTTTTCGACTCAATCCTAGACAGGTCTCCTTTTAGAGATATTATTTCTAATATTTCTCTATGGAGATCTGCCTGCCTTTGGAAAAGCTGAACCACTTTATCGGACAGCATTGCGATTATTATTTGTTTTTAAAGGTTTTGGTGTACAAATTGGTAGAATCTTTAGAGGAAATTTAGTTTAGTTGCCTGGTTGACCTTGCTGTGCCTCGACTCAGAGCTGACTCTACCAATTCACACTTAAATTCTTTATTTAACAAATTTGCTTTCGCTGTCGAGCACCCTAAATCACTTATTAAGGCACTATATCACTACTTTCTGTTGTTAAAGCCACAGAAACGCTTATAAGAATCAGTTAAATCTTTAATCACCTATAAAGCACTGATTACTTTTAATTATCACCTTATCTCCAACTTATAGTATTATATTGTAACAAGAATAAGGATATCCGGCTCGAAGGACCAAAAAATGTAGATACTTTTACATTTGAAATGAATACGCGTCGGTTCTTTGATTTGTCCTTTTATTCAAAACTCACGCTGTGTTGTAGGGCAGCAGCGTGTGGAACTTGATTTCTATTGGACAATATCTATAATAAGGATGGTCCGCATGATGCGTTTGTAGGGCGCCGCATGAGGACGTCTAATTCTATTGGTTAGCCTATCTTAACTAACACAGTGTTGTATGCAGCTGTGTAAACCTTAATCTATAAGTGTAATTCTAAACGATGCAGCTGGGCGATCCTTGCCACTTAACACTTGAACCACAATGTGTGTGCAGGCGTGGGATCGCGTTTAGATAACACAGGCAGCAATGTAACGTCCGTTGGTCTTTAAGGCAGTCGTGGGACACTTGAGCAAGTCCTTCAACGATGCCGTATGTTTATGCCTGAACAGCTAGCAATATAAGATTTAATAGATTCGCAAGTCGTATCAGCGGGTAACCTCGATACAAACACTTGTTTCCGAGGGGCCACCACATTGAGAGTAGGAGGATTGGGAGCAGAAGCTGCAACCTCCGCCAATTTAGGCGTTAATCCTGAAATGCGTGTATTCCTTTTTGAAGCAGTACGTAAGCCATCTTTTTCATTGTTAATATATTAGGGGAAGCTGGCAGAGATAAAACTAGAGAACAAAGCTCATAATGAGGAGTTGCCGTTAGGGGCAAATGTGACAAGGTTGAGCCAGAAGGGATAGATAGGGAAACATTTAACAAGTAAAAAAGCTAAAAGCGATATATAGGTGATTATACGAACGGAAAATCGGGAAAACCCCCATGGTGGTTCTGTCTGTCTGTCCGTCTGTCTGTCCGTATGAACACCTGGATCTCAGAGACTATAAGAGGTAGAGACACCAAATTTTGCACAAAGATGCCTTATGTGCTGTGCAAGTTTGTTTTATTTTTTGATCCCCCCCACTTCCCCTTTATGGGGCATTTCCCGATTTTCCATTCGTATAATCGCCTATATCTCAGACACTACAAGAGGTAGGGACACCAAATTTTAGTCCACGATGCCCTTTATCAACACGCATAAAATTTTGTAATTTCCCTTCCCCCTCTCCACCACAATTTTCCATAACTCCCGTAAATCTTGGAAGTTTTTACTCATATTCGGCAATTACCTCCAGTTAGTGATTATGAGTCCGTATGCCATAATGATAGGCCGATTTCACAGGAATGTATAGCCATTTATATTTATAGCTGTGCCAAGCTGTGCCCGCAGCTGTTGTTGTTGTTACTGCTTTGCACAGGCACACGAGACATACACAACACACATAAGCACACAAATAGTCGCATAATTTTCTACACATATGTACAGAGTATTTCAAACTCGGGATACCCGACTTTAGCTGCTCTACTTGTTTGAAGTTTTATTTAGCTTAAGTTCACTATTGTATTGATTTTTATACGCTGTACCCGCTGTGAAAGGGTATACTAGTTTAGTGGGAATGTATGCAACAGGCGGAAGGAGGCATGGCAGACCCCACAAAGTATATATATTCTTAATCAGGATGACAATTCGAGTCGATAAAGCCGTGTTCGTCTGTCCGTCTGACCGTCTGTCTGTCCATCTGTCTGTATGAACGCAAGGATCTCAGAAAGTGTAAGTATATATTTTAGAGCTAGAATAATCAAACTTGGTATCTAGATTCTCCTGAGCCCGAGAAAGGACGAGTTTGCTCATTTTTCTGATCCACCCCCCATTCCCCCCCTATTCATGATTTGCTATAACTCCCGTAATTCTTGAAATTTGGAAAATTGAAAAATTTGGTAGTCACATTAAGTTAGTGATTACATATCCGTTTACCAAGTTTCATTATGATAGGTTGATCAGAAAAAGTTATAGCCATATAACCAGGCCCAATGCACACATACATACATATGTACCAGAGAACTGAAACAAGTATGTTCGAGTATGTTCGACCACCCTTGCTGAAAATTCAATCAAATTAGATCTTTGCTTGGCTGCAAACGAGCTCTAACGAGTTGAGTACTCTCAGCATTTTTCTTATGATCGAACTGGCATGAGCAATCTTTGTACTTTTACGAACAAGCACCGGTCTTGATTGTTTTGCTTTCGAGCACACCAGGCTCGGTCACTTTGCTTATTGCGGCCGGTTCGAACGAGTACCGGCCTTGACTGGTTTGCTTTCGAACAGTTCAGGCTCGGTCACTTGGAGTATTCTGTTCGTTGCGAACGGGTACCAGCCTTGATTGGTTTGCTTTCAAACACTTCAGGCTCGGTCACTTCGTTTAAGATGACTGGGTTCTGATCGAAGCAAACCAGATTTTGCAGAATGAGCGTTTGATCGAACGAGTATAGTGCCGTTATTTGTTGAGTATTGTTTGGGTATTGCGCGAGCTATACTCGGGCAATACTCGAATATTCCGCGGGTTTTACCCGAGCCTGACCGTAGGTAACTGCGTCTGACCGTACAAAAAATGCATGTATGTGTGTACATATGTATGTTTGTGCGTGTATATTATGTTTTTAATTATTCGGAAACATGTGTAGGTACGTATTTTAAATAAAGAGGCACAGAATTAAAGCAAAACATATTTATGCATTTATTTTTCTATTATGATAAATCTGTTACATGATGATAAAAACGGAACTCAAACATCTTTAAAAAAAAAAGCTAATTAATATAAATTAAAATAGCATAACTTTTTTTAATGTAAATAAAAAGGAAGGTATTTCTTTTCGCTAATAGTTTTGTTGGCTTCTTTAATTTATATGCATTTACATACTTGTATACGAAGTTACTATTAAACTAATAGCCGAAAAAACAATAGAAAATGTAAGTGCACGTGCACCCGCCGATATCATTGGTCATTTCATGTACGCAGGCAAGTTTCGGCCACCGCCGCTTATTCTGAGTCTTTGCAGTTGTGAGTCGAACTGATTGGTTGGTGAGGGTTCGTTCACAACCGGTCATTGCTTGCATTCATGCGACAAGTTTCGGTCACAACCGCTGACTTCTGAGTTTTTGCAGTTGTGAGTCGAACTGACTGGTTGGTGAGGGTTCGTTTAAAACCAATCATTGCTTGCATTCATGCAAGAAGTTTCGGGCACAACCGCTCACTTCTGAGTTTTTGCAGTTTTGATTCGAACTGAGTGTTCGTTGAGAGGTCGTTCGCAACCAGTCATTGCTTGTCACTATACCCATTTCATTTGTGTGGGGTGGTACAGGGTATTTAAGAGTTGAGCCTGCTCGACTTTAGCATTCCTTTCTTGTTTCCTTTTTGATGGGAGGTATAGGGTATTTAAGAGTTGAGCTCGCTCGACTTTAGCATTCCCTTCTTGTTATAGCCTCTACCCAAAGGGTGAAAGGCTATACTAGTTTTGTGCGCATGTATGTAACACACAGAAGGAGGCGTGGCAGACCCCACAAAGTATATATATTATTGATCAGGATGACAAGACGAGTCGATATAGCCATGTCCGTCTGTTCGTCCGTCCGTCTGCCAAGTTTCATCATGATAGGTCAATTCTGAAGAAAGTTATAGCCATAAATAAAATCGCTGCTCATGCGCTGCCTGCAGCGCTGACCGCAGCTGTTGTTGTTGCTGCTTTGGTTCACCTTTGTGCTGCATACATACATGCATATAAACACGAATAGGCACGTGATGTAAATGTTTGCTGTTAAAACTGAACAAAAACATGTCTTCCAATTTAATTTAATTACTTAATTAATTAATTCATTTTTTTTTAATAATTTAATTTTTGTTTAATTTATTTGTTTTAATTTTCCTTTTTTGTGGAGAGGGCTTGCTCGACTGTAGCGTTCTCTCTTGTTTTTAATTGAATCAATAAATAAATAATAATGATAGGCCCATTTAACAGGAAGCCATATACATATGTCATCTTTGCCCAAGCACTACCCGTAGTTGTTATTGTTGCTGGTTTGAACAGGCACACGAGACATACACAGACACACACAAACAACGCATATACACGCATAATTATTCTTCACATATGTACAGAGTATTTAAAAGTCTGGACACCCGACTTAAGCTTCTCCACTTGTTATAGCCTGTACCCAAAGGGTGAAAGGCTATACTAGTTTTGTGCGCATGTATGTAACACACAGAAGGAGGCGTGGCAGACCCCACAAAGTATATATATTCTTGATCAGGATGAGAAGACGAGTCGATATAGCCATGTCCGTCTGTCCGTCTGACCGTCTGTCTGTATGAGCGCAAGGATCTCAGTAAGTACAAGAGCTAGGATAACCAAAATTGGTATCAAGGTTCCTATAAGCCCTAGGCAGAACGAGTTTGTTTATTTTTTCTGATACACCCCCCCACTCCCCCGCAATTCGTATTTTTTCTTATAACTTCCGTAATTCTCGGAATTTAAAAATCAATTTTGGTAGGTACATCCAGTTAGTACTAATGTGTCCGTGTGCCAAATTTCATCATGATAGGTCAATTCTGAAGAAAGTTATAGCCATAAGTAAAATCGCTGCTCATGCGCTGCCTGCAGCTCTGTCGGCAGCGCTGCCCGCAGCTGTTGTTGTTGTTGCTGCTTTTGTTCAACTTTGTGCTGCATACATACCCGCATATGAACACGCATAGGTACGTGATGTAAATGTATGCTGTTTAAACTGAACATAAACATGTATTCTAATTTAATTAAATTAATTATTTTAATTAATTAATTCATTCATTTTTTTTAATAATTTAATTTTTTTTTAATTTTTTTTTTTTTTAATTTTTCCTTTTTGTGGAGAGTACAGGCTATTTTACTGTCGGGCTTGCTCGACTGTAGCGTTCTATCTTGTTTTTAATATAATTATTATATAATACTTTTTTATAAAGGCAATATTGAAAATTAAAGTCGTCAAAAATTAATAGACACCATTATTATGAAAGAGAAGAAACTTAAGCGTATATTTTAGTCTATTGCGAAAACAAACAATTTTACTTGTCGTTTCTATTTTAGTATGTACTTATACCCGTACATGCGCATATATAAGTAAACATACATATATGACACACATATAAAAAAACATGAGCTCAGAGGGTCTGCCAAAAAGGTGGACAGAGTTTAACGTCCCATCGAGTTGGTTAATAATTACGACGCGCCGCTGGACCGTTAGCATCAACGGTTGACTGTCCTGTTAGGCTTGTAGGAAAATTTGCTTGTGCCGGGTCATTTGATAGAAGCACAATTTTGTGATAGGTGCGGTTTGTGAAAGCTGGGTCATGGTGCGAGAGGTGTTAGAAACATACACGCACTGGTAAAATGACCACACTCAAACGAACGCTGCAAACCTTTTGTTACCCCCCAACTTGAAATGTCCAAAAAAGGGATGAAACGGTTGAAAAATGCTTACGAGTAGGTTTGGAAAATGTTATTACGAATATATTATGCGTATATACATGAGGCACTTTTACTTAATGTATGTTATATTTGTGTGTATGTATGCATGTATATCCGAATGTTTATATATATTTATATATATCTGAATATTAGTGTGCATGCAGTATACATATGTATTTTAACATAATATAAAGCTACATCGTGCCCCGGTAGTGGTCAACACGTTTGGGATGGTTTGATAAGCCCAAGAATGTTCTGAATCGGGGCTATTGTACAGGCCCAATGGGGTCCAGGTTGAGCTGCGACCAGATCCTGTGAGTACGGTCGTTTGTGCACTACTACCCTCATTACATAGTTAAAGCTCAACTTACTAAAAACAGGGTTAATAGTGGAAAAGGACTCTACGGTGTAATAGTAACAGTTGATATTAATTTTACAACGAACCCGTGACAGTGAATGATATGGACGTTGCGGAAATAACCAGTTTGCTTAATACTTACGGTCGTCGAGAATATATTTTCTTCTTATGACATCACCCTACACTGTATAGTAAACTACAAATTTTCCTTGATTGTAAAAGAGACAAGAATGGAAAGCTCGATTAAAGCAGGCAAACTCTAATATAACTTATACCCACTCCTAAAAAAATACAAGAGAGAACATCACAGTCAAGAAAGCCCGACAGTGAAATATCCTGTACTCAGATACACTTGAACAAAATAAAACAAGAGAGAACGCTACAGTCGAGCAATCCCGACAGTAAAATAGCCTGTACTCTCCACAAAAAAGAAAAATTGAAAAAGAACAAGATAGCAAGCCCGACAGTAAAATAGCCTGAAATCTCCACAAATAAGAAAAATTAAAAAAAAAAAAATAAAAAAAAAAATTAAAAAAAATTAAATTATTAAAAAAAATGAATTAATTAATTAAATAAAATTAGAATACGTGTTTATGTTCAGTTTTAACAGCATACATTTACATCACGTGCCTATGCGTGTATATATGCAGCATAAAGTTGAACCAAAGCAGCAACAACAACACCAGCTGCGGGCAGCGCATGAGCAGCGATTTATTTATGGCTATAACTTTCTTCATAATTGACATATCATGATGACACTTGGCATATGGACAAATAACCATGAACTGGATATATATGCCAAATTTGAGTTCAAAATTCCAAGAATTACCGGAAGTTACGAAAAACACGAATTGCGGGGGAGTGGGGGGGTGTATCAGAAACAAAAAACACAAACTCGATCTGCCTGGGGCTTAGGGGAACTTGAATGCCTAGTTTGGTTATCCTAGCTATTGTACTTGCTGAGATCGTTGCGCTCATACAGACAGACGGACGGACGGACGGACAGACGGACTTGACTACATCGACTCGGCTTGTCACCCTGATCAAGAATATATATACTTTGTGGGGTCTGCCACGCCTCCTTCTGTGTGTTACATACATTCGCATAAAACTAGTATAGCCTTTCACCCTTTGGGGACAGGCTATAATAAACTCGACGGCATAAGTATTTTGGGAAAACCCAGAAAAACCCAATCAGACCATTAAAAACAAGATAGAACGCTACAGTCGAGCAAGCCCGACAATAAAATAGCCTGTACTCTCCACAAAAAAGAAAAATTAAAAAACAAGATAGAACGCTACAGTCGAGCAAGCCCGACAGTAAAATAGCCTGTACTCTCCACAAAAAAGAAAAATTAAAAAAAAAAATTTAAAAAAAATTAAATTATTAAAAAAAGTTAATGAATTAATTAATTAAATTAAATTAGAATACATGTTTATGTTCAGTTTTAACAGCATACATTTACATCACGTAACTATACGTATTTATATGCGTGTATGTATGCAGCACAAAGTTGAACCAAAGCAGCAACAACAACAACAGCTGCGGGCAGCGCTGCCGACAGAGCTGCAGGCAGCGCATTAGCAGCGATTTTACTTATGTCTATAACTTTCTTCAGAATTGACCTATCATGATGAAATTTGGCATACAGACACATTGGTACTAACTGGATGTACCTACCAAAATTTATTTCAAAATTCCGAGAATTACGGAAGTTATAAGAAAAAACACGAATTGCGGGGGAATGGGGGGGTGCATCGAAAAAAAACTCAAACTCGTACTTTCTCGGTCTTAGGAGAATATGGAAACCAAGTTTGGTTATTCTAGCTCTTATACTTTCTGAGATCCTTGCGTTCATACGGACAGACGGACAGACAGACGGACAGACAGACGGACAGACGGACGGACGGACAAGGCTATATCGACTCGGCTTCTCATCCTGATCAAGAATATATATACTTTGTGGGGTCTGCCACGCCTCCTTCTGTGTGTTACATACATGCGCACAAAACTAGTATAGCCTTTCACCCTTTGGGTACAGGCTATAAAAAATTAAATTATTAAAAAAATGAATGAATTAATTAATTAATTAAATTAAATTAGAATACATGTTTATGTTCAGTTTTAACAGCATACATTTACATCACGTACCTATGCGTGTTTATATGCGTGTATGTATGCAGCACAAAGTTGAACCAAAGCAGCAACAACAACAACAGCTGCGGGCAGCGCTGCCGACAGAGCTGCAGGCAGCGCATTAGCAGCGATTTTACTTATGTCTATAACTTTCTTCAGAATTGACCTATCATGATGAAATTTGGCATACAGACACATTGGTACTAACTGGATGTACCTACCAAAATTTATTTCAAAATTCCGAGAATTACGGAAGTTATAAGAAAAAACACGAATTGCGGGGGAATGGGGGGGTGCATCGAAAAAAAACTGAAACTCGTACTTTCTCGGTCTTAGGAGAATATGGAAACCAAGTTTGGTTATTCTAGCTCTTATACTTTCTGAGATCCTTGCGTTCATACGGACAGACGGACAGACAGACGGACAGACAGACGGACAGACGGACGGACGGACAAGGCTATATCGACTCGGCTTCTCATCCTGATCAAGAATATATATACTTTGTGGGGTCTGCCACGCCTCCTTCTGTGTGTTACATACATGCGCACAAAACTAGTATAGCCTTTCACCCTTTGGGTACAGGCTATAAAAAATTAAATTATTAAAAAAATGAATGAATTAATTAATTAATTAAATTAAATTAGAATACATGTTTATGTTCAGTTTTAACAGCATACATTTACATCACGTACCTATGCGTGTTTATATGCGTGTATGTATGCAGCACAAAGTTGAACCAAAGCAGCAACAACAACAACAGCTGCGGGCAGCGCTGCCGACAGAGCTGCAGGCAGCGCATTAGCAGCGATTTTACTTATGTCTATAACTTTCTTCAGAATTGACCTATCATGATGAAATTTGGCATACAGACACATTGGTACTAACTGGATGTACCTACCAAAATTGATTTCAAAATTCCGAGAATTACGGAAGTTATAAGAAAAAACACGAATTGCGGGGGAATGGGGGGGTGCATCGAAAAAAAACTCAAACTCGTACTTTCTCGGTCTTAGGAGAATATGGAAACCAAGTTTGGTTATTCTAGCTCTTATACTTTCTGAGATCCTTGCGTTCATACGGACAGACGGACAGACAGACGGACAGACAGACGGACAGACGGACGGACGGACAAGGCTATATCGACTCGGCTTCTCATCCTGATCAAGAATATATATACTTTGTGGGGTCTGCCACGCCTCCTTCTGTGTGTTACATACATGCGCACAAAACTAGTATAGCCTTTCACCCTTTGTCCATATGCCAAGTGTCATCATGATATGTCAATTATGAAGAAAGTTATAGCCATAAATAAATCGCTGCTCATGCGCTGCCCGCAGCTGGTGTTGTTGTTGCTGCTTTGGTTCAACTTTATGCTGCATATATACACGCATAGGCACGTGATGTAAATGTATGCTGTTAAAACTGAACATAAACACGTATTCTAATTTTATTTAATTAATTAATTCATTTTTTTTAATAATTTAATTTTTTTTAATTTTTTTTTTTATTTTTTTTTTTTAATTTTTCTTATTTGTGCCGACAGAGCTGCAGGCAGCGCATTAGCAGCGATTTTACTTATGTCTATAACTTTCTTCAGAATTGACCTATCATGATGAAATTTGGCATACAGACACATTGGTACTAACTGGATGTACCTACCAAAATTTATTTCAAAATTCCGAGAATACGGAAGTTATAAGAAAAAATATGAATTGCGGGGGAGTGGGGGGTGCATCGAAAAAAAAAACTCAAACTCGTACTTTCTCGGTCTTAGGAGAATATGGAAACCAAGTTTGGTTATTCTAGCTCTTATACTTTCTGAGATCCTTGCGTTCATACGGACAGACGGACAGACAGACGGACAGACGGACGGACGGACAAGGCTATATCGACTCGGCTTCTCATCCTGATCAAGAATATATATACTTTGTGGGGTCTGCCACGCCTCCTTCTGTGTGTTACATACATGCGCACAAAACTAGTATAGCCTTTCACCCTTTGGGTACAGGCTATAAAAAATTAAATTATTAAAAAAATGAATGAATTAATTAATTAATTAAATTAAATTAGAATACATGTTTATGTTCAGTTTTAACAGCATACATTTACATCACGTACCTATGCGTGTTTATATGCGTGTATGTATGCAGCACAAAGTTGAACCAAAGCAGCAACAACAACAACAGCTGCGGGCAGCGCTGCCGACAGAGCTGCAGGCAGCGCATTAGCAGCGATTTTACTTATGTCTATAACTTTCTTCAGAATTGACCTATCATGATGAAATTTGGCATACAGGCACATTGGTACTAACTGGATGTACCTACCAAAATTTATTTCAAAATTCCGAGAATTACGGAAGTTATAAGAAAAAACACGAATTGCGGGGGAATGGGGGGGTGCATCGAAAAAAAAACTCAAACTCGTACTTTCTCGGTCTTAGGAGAATATGGAAACCAAGTTTGGTTATTCTAGCTCTTATACTTTCTGAGATCCTTGCGTTCATACGGACAGACGGACAGACAGACGGACAGACGGACGGACGGACAAGGCTATATCGACTCGGCTTCTCATCCTGATCAAGAATATATATACTTTGTGGGGTCTGCCACGCCTCCTTCTGTGTGTTACATACATGCGCACAAAACTAGTATAGCCTTTCACCCTTTGGGTACAGGCTATAAAAAATTAAATTATTAAAAAAATGAATGAATTAATTAATTAATTAAATTAAATTAGAATACATGTTTATGTTCAGTTTTAACAGCATACATTTACATCACGTACCTATGCGTGTTTATATGCGTGTATGTATGCAGCACAAAGTTGAACCAAAGCAGCAACAACAACAACAGCTGCGGGCAGCGCTGCCGACAGAGCTGCAGGCAGCGCATTAGCAGCGATTTTACTTATGTCTATAACTTTCTTCAGAATTGACCTATCATGATGAAATTTGGCATACAGACACATTGGTACTAACTGGATGTACCTACCAAAATTTATTTCAAAATTCCGAGAATACGGAAGTTATAAGAAAAAATATGAATTGCGGGGGAGTGGGGGGTGCATCGAAAAAAAAAACTCAAACTCGTACTTTCTCGGTCTTAGGAGAATATGGAAACCAAGTTTGGTTATTCTAGCTCTTATACTTTCTGAGATCCTTGCGTTCATACGGACAGACGGACAGACAGACGGACAGACGGACGGACGGACAAGGCTATATCGACTCGGCTTCTCATCCTGATCAAGAATATATATACTTTGTGGGGTCTGCCACGCCTCCTTCTGTGTGTTACATACATGCGCACAAAACTAGTATAGCCTTTCACCCTTTGGGTACAGGCTATAAAAATGAAACATTCAATTATTTCTTTACAAAAAAAATTTAAACGAAAAGTCGTGGATTCAATATAAAATTTGCTTCATCAATTTAGTCGTCATCAGTAAGACCCATCTGACCTCTTAAGCTCATGAATCTAACTGCAGGCAGGGGTTTCGTCATCATATCCGCCAGCTGGTTGTCTGTGGGAATATACTCAACAATAATTGATTTATTTGTTATTTGTTCTCTGGAGAAATGGTATTTGATATCAATATGTTTTGATCGTTTGTGGCATGTTGGGTTATTAGATATACTTATACATCCTTGATTATCCTCAAAAATTTTAATTGGTTCGTTTATTTGAAACTTTTTTCCTTGCATTAATGATTTCAGCCATAAAGCTTATCTAACTGATTCAAATAAAACCATATACTAAGCTTCTGTAGAAGAGGCTGCCACTGAGTTCTGTTTCCTAAAATTCCAGCAAATTTGATTACACTCAAACATTTTCAATATATACCCAGCAGTACTTTTCCTGTCACCTTCACTTCCTGCCCAATCAGAGTCAGCATATCCAACAATAACATTTTTAAAGTTTGAACATTTAGCATACGTTAATTTCAAGTTGACTGTACCTTTTAGGTATCTAAGAACTCTTTTCAGGCATTGCCATAGTTCTTTGTTATTTCTGTTGGTATATCTACTCAAAATGCACACTGATGTACATAAATCAGGACGTGTACATAACATAATATACATTAGGCAACCGATCAAATTTCGACAAGGAGAGTCACATTTCTCCTCAGATTTCGAGGCTTCATAATCGAGCTTATTTGGAAGAGGCGTACTAACTGGCTTGCATTCATGCATATGAAATCTCTCTAAAACATTATTTATATAAGCAGACTGACTAAGGGTTAATCTATCTCCTTTTCTTTTCTCTTTAATTCCAATGAAATATCTTATTTCCATCAAGTCAATCATTCTAAATTTGCTCATTAAATATGACTTCAATTTTGACATTGTTTCAAGACTTTTCGTTGCTATGACTAAATCATCTACGTATAACAATACATAGATATTTTTCAAAACATCACCTTTATCAATGATGTATATGCAACGGTCTACTTCTGAACTTACAAAACCTATTTCTTTCAGTGCTTTCTCAAAAATTTCAAACCAACATCTCGCTGCTTGCTTAAGTCCATAGATAGCTTTATTTAATTTACAGACTTTATTCCTGCCTTGTGATAAACCTTCAGGAATTATCATATAAATTTCCTCACCGTTTAAAAAAGCAGTCTTAACGTCTATATGGTGGACCTTTAAATTAAATTGGTTTGACAAGGATAATATAAGTCGGAAGCTGGAAATTCTAGCTACTGGAGCAAATGTTTCCTCATAATCAACCATGTACTCTTGTGTAAAACCACGAGCTACAAGTCTTGCTTTATATTTAGTTGGACTTCCAAATTCATCATGTTTTATTGAGAAAACCCACTTACTGTCTACTAGGTTTTTATTTTCCGGTTTTTCTACTATAGTCCAGGTTTCATTGTGATAGTGAGAATCCAATTCTTCTTTGATAGCTTTAACCCTCTGTGCCTTATCATTTCTATGCTTAATCTCATCAAATGACTTCGGAATGTTACTGGGGAAATTCAGAGCATTCATTAAGCAACTGTTTAGAAATCTGTAAGAAGTCAGTGGTTTGCTCTTTAATCTTTCACTTCGCCTAATATCACTCTGCTCACCAGGGGATTGAACATCAATTATCTTACAAGAATTTTCAAGAGAAGTAGATATAAATTCAACTGGATTTTCTTCCATACTATCATTCTGGAAATCATCACATTTATTACCACAGCTCCTAATATCCTTACTCTCATTCGGGATATCACATTGGTCTACATTTAAAAGATCTGAATTTGCAGTAGTATTAGTATTAAATATATATATATATATATATATATATATATATATATATTTAATACTAATACTACTGCAAATTCAGATCTTTTAAATGTAGACCAATGTGATATCCCGAATGAGAGTAAGGATATTAGGATATATATGTAGGGATCTTTAGTGAGTTCCCTACGAGTGAGTAAAAATCTGCTCCAGAAACTCCGTCAATAATAAGTACACCACACGTCGTCGTTTTAATCAATTGAGTACAATATTTATTCATGTGCAAATTAAATCAAATTAAATTAAAGTTTATTCATAACTTGTTCACAACGTCTGCTCGCTTCCGAAGTCAAACTCTTACTCCTAAAACGATATACTTTCTTAGACTACCCTGGACTGACCACCCCGATAGTCCGATGATTATCTGCTGGTTCAAGAGCTGCCAACCCTACATTCGGCCGTCCTGATTCATTATTCGACCCGAATGATGGAGACCACATTTTCATATACTCTGCCAGCGTATTGGTCTTTAATGGCCCTTCACCATCGCCCACTTTCTCAACAATGTACCGGCCATGTCTTAGTTTACGCGTCACAACATAAGGACCCAAGAATTTTCCCTTCAGCTTCAATCCGGCGCCAAATTGGGTACGCTTGATAGCGACCATATCATTGACTTGGTACTCTTTTTCTGGCTTTCGGGACTTGTTGAATAACTTGCGATTTTCATCTTGTATTTGTGCTATGTTCTCTTTAGCTGTCTTGCGAATATCTTCTTTCTCCTGCTGCAACTCCAAAATATACTCTTCCTCTACAAGCTTTTCTATATCACTGTCATACTTGGTTCTCATTTGTATGCCTGTCAGAATCTTAAATGGAGATATCTTAGTACTTCTCGGAGGGGTGGAATTTATAAACGATTGTACCCTACCTACATGCTTGTACCAGGCTTTCGGATCCTCTGCGCAAAGTTTGGTTAACATAGTAGTGACCACCCTATTAATTCGCTCCACCTGTCCATTACCACGCGGCACTCCTGTCGCTATCAGCAAATGTTGGATACTCTGTTCCTTACAATATTCCTCAAACACGTGTGCAGTAAATGCGGTACCTCTATCGGTGATCACGCGCTTTGGGTTTCCAAATACTTCGCCCTGTTTCTGCAACTTGTCAACCACCTCATCGGCGCCTGTACTCTTTGTTGGATAAAGCCAAACAAATTTAGAAAAAGCGTCGACAACTACTAAAACGTGGTTATATTGTTTCCTAGTCAACTCCATCGGTCCGATATGGTCGATATGATATGTTTGCAAAGGCTCATCAGATTTGTCGATTACATTCAAAAACCCTTCTTTCTTTCCAAATTTCGCGTCACTCACAATGCACTCTACACAAGACTTAACAATCCTATCTACTTTCCCTAACAACTCTGGAATAAAGTATTCTCGCTGCACTAAATCGGTAGTTCTTTTAACACCAAAATGCCCTTGACGATGAGCTGTCATTATGATTTCGTTTTCCATCCTGGTTGGTATTACAATCAATTCCTTAACTGGGTCCTTGTGCAAGATTTCATACTTCAAATAAAAGTCGTCGTAAGTACCGGACTCTAACACTTTACAAATTGCTGCTATCCACTCATCCTGACGCTGAGCTTGCTTTATTCGGTGTCTTAGTGAATCTGCCAACAATAAACAATGCACTCTACTCAATGCATCGACGTGTTTCATTTTTGTCCCTGAACGATGCTCAATTTCATAATCGAAGTCCTGCAGAAATATGGCCCAACGAGATACCTTCACTGGAACATCTTGCTTCTTCATCGTTAACGCAAAAGCATTACAGTCAGTAACGATCTTTATCTTTCTACCAAGCAAATAAACTCTCCACTTCTTAAGAGCCTGCACTATAGCGAGTACTTCAAGCTCGTATGAAGGATACTTTTCTTCAGCTGGGGTTGTCTTACGACTCATATATTCTACCGGGTGGAGACTTTGGTCCTCCGAGTCCTTTTGTAAGAGTATGGCACCATACCCATACATACTTGCATCGCAATGAACTTCTGTATAGCCCTTCTGATCAAACAGTTTTAAAACAGGGGAACAGGATAAATAAACTTTTAACTGATTGAATGCTGCTAACTCTTCCTCGCCCATTTTGAAACAAACATCCTTCTTCATCAGATTTGTCAGTGGTCTGGCAACGACAGCAAAATCCTTAACAAATCTACGGAAATAAGATGTGAGGCCCAAATAACGTTGAACTTGTTTCCGGTCTCTCGGAATTGGAAAGCTTTCAACTGCCGAAGTCTTCTCTTTAGATGGTCTTATTGTTGAATTTTCTATTATGTAGCCCAAAAAATTCACCTTGCGCTGTAACACCTGAGATTTTCCCCATTTAATGCGCAATCCTGAAATCTCTGCGAGGCACAATACCTTCTCTAACTTTCTGAGTCCTTCTTGCTCATCTTTTGATGGAATAATGATATCGTCCATATATAGGATCAATGTACCGTCGTCTATCAATGGTCTTAGAACAGCAAATATATACCTCATAAAGACCGGGGGTGAATTAGAAATCCCGAATGGTACGTAATTAAATTCATATTGTCCACTTTGTGTGACGAAAGAAGTATATTTACGAGAATCCTCATGTACCGGGACATGAAAGAAACCATTAGACAAGTCCAATGTAGTGAAAATACGTCCTTCTTGAAGTTTGAGCAAAACATCATCAATTAACACCATTGGAAAATTGTCGCGAATTATCTTCTCATTAAGTTTTCTATAATCGCAGCAAAGTCTTTTTGAGCCATCCTTCTTGGCGACAAGCACCACAGGGGAAGCGTATTCGGACACACTATGTCGAATTATCCCCTCCTTTAACCAATCCCTGATCTGCCTATCGACTTTCTCATTGTCCACGAAAGGTAAACGTCTAGGTCTTTGACGGACTGGTACTTCATCTGACAATATTATTTTCATTTCGACAGGGCTTCTTTCTGGTTTTACTGGGCTATAATTTTCTACCAATCTCCCTATTTTTGACTTCATATCACGGTTCAAATGCGACAGCTCTATTCCTCGTGAAAACTCTTCGATAACATTGGTAGACAGTATTTGACGGAACGCATTTTCCAAATCATTTATTGAACTCGCTGATTCTGAAGGCCTGGTCCCTTGAGTATCACTATGTTGAGTGAACTCTAAGTCACGGCTTCCCTTTGCCAAACTACTGCTAATTGCTTTTTCCGATGAACTGATTCCTTCCATAACCTGGCACCCTTCACTTGTCGAATGAAAGAACACTCCTTTTTTTCCTATGCTCGCACTGACAAAATCGAGAACATCACTTCCGATCACACCTTCGTACAGCGTATCATCGTCACGGACTATGTGAAAACACATTTCCAAAGGAGCATCGTCCAACTTAGTGACCACATTAAACGAACCCAATGTATAGATTTTCTTGCCTCCTATTCCGATCAATTCTTTTACATCATTTTTCAATGCAACTGGGAAAATCTTTCTGTAAACTTTCTCGCTCATCGTACAAATATCGCTGCCAGAATCAAACAATGCAGTGATCTCTATATTACCGATGGCAACATTTTTAAAAGCCCGATTGAAACTGGTCTGAGAAAATTGCTGGACATTCGACATTTTCTTCTCCCTTTCCATTCTTGGACCTTTTGCTTCGCATTGATTTGCCTTGTGGCCTAGCTGATTGCAATTGAAACACTTGACGGCATTTTCTTTGCAATCCTTTGCAATATGGTTGTTACCTCCACATTTGAAACAACGCCTATTGTCCTTGATTTGAATCGAACTATTCTCAAATTTTGATTTTGTCTTTAGTGTACTTCCTTGATTCGAACTGATCTTTTCATAAATTTTAAGTTGCTCACGAAACTCCTTGAAATTGTTTGCTTGGTATAAGCAGCTCTTGTTTTGCTTGGTATCTTGAATGCCTTCAATAATATATTCAATAATGCTTTCTTCATCTAACTGGGATTGACTTGCCAAAGTACACATACTATAGAAATATTCAATTAAGCTTTCCTTATGACTCTTCTTCCTATTTTCCAATAACTTATGGAGCTGCTTTGCTGTTAACTTTTCACTAAATTCACGTTTTAGTGCTTCCTTCAGAGAATTCCAATCATTAATACCGGATTGACTACTCAAAAATAATTTCGCTGCACCTTTTACTAATGTCCTGCCATAAACAAACTTTTGTAAATCATTCCAATTCACTGTTAAAGCATTAAGTTCAAAATCATGCAACCAATCATCAACTTCCGGAGAGCCATTGCCAGTAAATGCTAAAAGGGAATCTTCGATGTCTCTTAATGTGAACGCCATATTTACCGAACTATCCACTGCTGCTTCGTTTACTGGATTTAAAACTTGAGCGTCTTCTGTCTGTTCGTCCCCAGTTATGTTAATCGTTTCTTCATAAATAGATTCCTCGTTTTCGTCTTGATCGAATCCAAAATAGGACAATAGTCTTTCCTGTAAAACTGCTTTAGCGCCTGAATGCTTCAACTGTAACTCTTTCAATTTTTCCTTCAACTCTGCCACTGTTAAGCTTAAAATTTCGTCGCGTTGCATATTACAATATTAGCTTATTTTAAAGTCTGTGAATTAAATTTACATTAAATAAAGTTTAAGTTGAGTCCGCTTGCTTAATTTGCTACACCATGCATTTCTTCTATATGATCAATACTTGCGTATACAGACATCATATGTGAATACACACAAACAGATGGTGCTTTTTCTTCTTGGTCTTCTTTACGTCGTTCGCAGGGAATACAAGCCGCACGTGGCCGTGCGAATGGCCACTGGTATTGTTCGTCGTCTGTTGCTTTCCTCTATGTTCGCAATGCGGGCGAAAACGAATAATGTCGGTTTTCGCCTTTCTTGGTCTGTAGATCCGTCGTTTTCTCCTTTCCTTAACGTTCGCTATTCTTTCGTTCGCCTTGCACGAAAACGAATAGCGTCGTTTACATCTTCTTTACTCTTTACTTTCGTTGTTTGCTGATTTCCTCTACTTTCGCAATGCGGACGAAAACGAATAATGTCGGTTTTCGCCTTTCTTGGTCTGTAGATCCGTCGTTTTCTCCTTTCCTTAACGTTCGCTATTCTTTCGTTCGCCTTGCACGAAAACGAATAGCGTCGATTAAGTCTTCTTTGCCTTCTATTTTCGTCGTCGTTGTGATTTCTCTCTGCTCTGCTTCTACTGTTTGCTACAGTACCTTCGTCTTTGCGTCGTACTGTAGCCTCGTCGTATTTTAGCTCTTCGTCGTTAGCTACTTCTTCGTTCTACACTTTGGACGAAAACGAATGGCGTCATTTTACGTCCTCTTTACTGCGTTTAGCAATGCTGATTCTCTGCATCTGTTTTCGTCTGATCTTCGTTGCGTCGTTCGTGATAATTTCACAATGTTGCGCAAAACTTAGTGGTTGGCAACTTATACATACACGTACACACACATTAAATGCTTCATTTGTACAATTTCTTAATGTTAATTTATAATTTGCACATTCACTTGTGGTTCTATCCCGGACGAGCCCCCAAAATTGTAGGGATCTTTAGTGAGTTCCCTACGAGTGAGTAAAAATCTGCTCCAGAAACTCCGTCAATAATAAGTACACCACACGTCGTCGTTTTAATCAATTGAGTACAATATTTATTCATGTGCAAATTAAATCAAATTAAATTAAAGTTTATTCATAACTTGTTCACAACGTCTGCTCGCTTCCGAAGTCAAACTCTTACTCCTAAAACGATATACTTTCTTAGACTACCCTGGACTGACCACCCCGATAGTCCGATGATTATCTGCTGGTTCAAGAGCTGCCAACCCTACATATATATATATATATATATATATATATTTAATACTAATACTACTGCAAATTCAGATCTTTTAAATGTAGACCAATGTGATATCCCGAATGAGAGTAAGAATATTAGGAGCTGTGGTAATAAAAGTGATGATTTCCAGAATGATAGTATGGAAGAAAATCCAGTTGAATTTATATCTACTTCTCTTGAAAATATATATATATATATATATATATATATATATATATATATATATATATATATATATATATATATATATATATATATATATATATATATATATATATATTTAATACTAATACTACTGCAAATTCAGATCTTTTAAATGTAGACCAATGTGATATCCCGAATGAGAGTAAGGATATTAGGAGCTGTGGTAATAAAAGTGATGATTTCCAGAATGATAGTATGGAAGAAAATCCAGTTGAATTTATATCTACTTCTCTTGAAAATTCTTGTAAGATAATTGATGTTCAATCCCCTGGTGAGCAGAGTGATATTAGGCGAAGTGAAAGATTAAAGAGCAAACCACTGACTTCTTACAGATTTCTAAACAGTTGCTTAATGAATGCTCTGAATTTCCCCAGTAACATTCCGAAGTCATTTGATGAGATTAAGCATAGAAATGATAAGGCACAGAGGGTTAAAGCTATCAAAGAAGAATTGGATTCTCACTATCACAATGAAACCTGGACTATAGTAGAAAAACCGGAAAATAAAAACCTAGTAGACAGTAAGTGGGTTTTCTCAATAAAACATGATGAATTTGGAAGTCCAACTAAATATAAAGCAAGACTTGTAGCTCGTGGTTTTACACAAGAGTACATGGTTGATTATGAGGAAACATTTGCTCCAGTAGCTAGAATTTCCAGCTTCCGACTTATATTATCCTTGTCAAACCAATTTAATTTAAAGGTCCACCATATAGACGTTAAGACTGCTTTTTTAAACGGTGAGGAAATTTATATGATAATTCCTGAAGGTTTATCACAAGGCAGGAATAAAGTCTGTAAATTAAATAAAGCTATCTATGGACTTAAGCAAGCAGCGAGATGCTGGTTTGAAATTTTTGAGAAAGCACTGAAAGAAATAGGTTTTGTAAGTTCAGAAGTAGACCGTTGCATATACATCATTGATAAAGGTGATGTTTTGAAAAATATCTATGTATTGTTATACGTAGATGATTTAGTCATAGCAACGAAAAGTCTTGAAACAATGTCAAAATTGAAGTCATATTTAATGAGCAAATTTAGAATGACTGACTTGATGGAAATAAGATATTTCATTGGAATTAAAGAGAAAAGAAAAGGAGATAGATTAACCCTTAGTCAGTCTGCTTATATAAATAATGTTTTAGAGAGATTTCATATGCATGAATGCAAGCCAGTTAGTACGCCTCTTCCAAATAAGCTCGATTATGAAGCCTCGAAATCTGAGGAGAAATGTGACTCTCCTTGTCGAAATTTGATCGGTTGCCTAATGTATATTATGTTATGTACACGTCCTGATTTATGTACATCAGTGTGCATTTTGAGTAGATATACCAACAGAAATAACAAAGAACTATGGCAATGCCTGAAAAGAGTTCTTAGATACCTAAAAGGTACAGTCAACTTGAAATTAACGTATGCTAAATGTTCAAACTTTAAAAATGTTATTGTTGGATATGCTGACTCTGATTGGGCAGGAAGTGAAGGTGACAGGAAAAGTACTACTGGGTATATATTGAAAATGTTTGAGTGTAATCAAATTTGCTGGAATTTTAGGAAACAGAACTCAGTGGCAGCCTCTTCTACAGAAGCTTAGTATATGGTTTTATTTGAATCAGTTAGATAAGCTTTATGGCTGAAATCATTAATGCAAGGAAAAAAGTTTCAAATAAACGAACCAATTAAAATTTTTGAGGATAATCAAGGATGTATAAGTATATCTAATAACCCAACATGCCACAAACGATCAAAACATATTGATATCAAATACCATTTCTCCAGAGAACAAATAACAAATAAATCAATTATTGTTGAGTATATTCCCACAGACAACCAGCTGGCGGATATGATGACGAAACCCCTGCCTGCAGTTAGATTCATGAGCTTAAGAGGTCAGATGGGTCTTACTGATGACGACTAAATTGATGAAGCAAATTTTATATTGAATCCACGACTTTTCGTTTAAATTTTTTTTGTAAAGAAATAATTGAATGTTTCATTTTTATAGCCTGTACCCAAAGGGTGAAAGGCTATACTAGTTTTGTGCGCATGTATGTAACACACAGAAGGAGGCGTGGCAGACCCCACAAAGTATATATATTCTTGATCAGGATGAGAAGCCGAGTCGATATAGCCTTGTCCGTCCGTCCGTCTGTCCGTCTGTCTGTCCGTATGAACGCAAGGATCTCAGAAAGTATAAGAGCTAGAATAACCAAACTTGGTTTCCATATTCTCCTAAGACCGAGAAAGTACGAGTTTGAGTTTTTTTTTTTCGATGCACCCCCCACTCCCCCGCAATTCATATTTTTTCTTATAACTTCCGTATTCTCGGAATTTTGAAATAAATTTTGGTAGGTACATCCAGTTAGTACCAATGTGTCTGTATGCCAAATTTCATCATGATAGGTCAATTCTGAAGAAAGTTATAGACATAAGTAAAATCGCTGCTAATGCGCTGCCTGCAGCTCTGTCGGCAGCGCTGCCCGCAGCTGTTGTTGTTGTTGCTGCTTTGGTTCAACTTTGTGCTGCATACATACACGCATATAAACACGCATAGGTACGTGATGTAAATGTATGCTGTTAAAACTGAACATAAACATGTATTCTAATTTAATTTAATTAATTAATTAATTCATTCATTTTTTTAAGCAACTGTTTAGAAATCTGTAAGAAGTCAGTGGTTTGCTCTTTAATCTTTCACTTCGCCTAATATCACTCTGCTCACCAGGGGATTGAACATCAATTATCTTACAAGAATTTTCAAGAGAAGTAGATATAAATTCAACTGGATTTTCTTCCATACTATCATTCTGGAAATCATCACTTTTATTACCACAGCTCCTAATATCCTTACTCTCATTCGGGATATCACATTGGTCTACATTTAAAAGATCTGAATTTGCAGTAGTATTAGTATTAAATATATATATATATATATATATATATATATATATATATATATATATATATATATATATATATATATATATATATATTGTTGGATTGTATATGCACTCGATAGCTAACCGACAATTAGTTAAGTCCGATTCTATTTAATTCCGATAGCATTTAAGTGGTTCCGATGAATGAACCATCGGAACCGGAGAATGATCGGGGCACTTGTAATTCGGCACCACGTGAGACGCACGTACAATCAGTTAAAATAAAGCAAATCCTTGTAAAATTAACTCATCAACTTCAGAAGTGAGATAGACACCCCGTAAACTACTTGCCTACAATAATCTGCTCATCCATCCAAAGAATTTTGCTAATTTGATAAAATGAACAAGGCACAGATCATTGAGTTGCTGATTTCAAATGGAATTGATTTTCCGGCTACTGCAACGATAAGACAACTACGCAGACTTGCAAGAAACAACAAAATTGACGGCATTGATGGTATTGAAGAAAATGAGGACCATGAGGAAACTGTGTCGCTATGTGAGAGCATGTCCAGAGAAGCCCGAGCTAACCAAACTTTAAGCGACTTGAAAGAAGAAGAAGCATTAATTGACGCTGCCATTAGAATTGCAGAGAAGAAGAAGACGCTTATGGGTTTATTGCCTACTGGAAACAAAATTGCAGCAGATATCCAACTGATTAAGCAATCTATTGCGCCTTTCTATGGCAATGGCTTGGAAACGGCAAACGAATGGATCTCCGATTTCGAGCGTACTTGCCAGGACATTGATGACAGCGACAACTTCAAACTGCGATGCGTACGTATGCTGATGAAATCAGGAACCGAAGCTGAATCGTTTTTACGTGTTAATCGTTCTAAAACATATGACGATTTTAAAGCATCATTTTTGAAGACATTTGGTCGCAGCAATTGAATGGCCGAAGTTATATTGCTGCTAAAAGAAACGATATTTAAGTCCGGCAAAATGTCCGTTTTGGGATATATATTGAAAATGGAAGAAATAGCATCTCGTGCCGGGATTGATGAAAAACTAACTGTTCAGTTCATTATTGATGGTATGCGCGACAAATCACCTAGTGTCGCTTTATTGTACTCCGCACAAACTGTCGACCAACTCAAAGAGATTGCTCCCAAGTATTCAGCACTCCGTAAGAATATTGCTACACCACAACCACCGCCAGTTAAAGAAGTCCGCTGCTACAACTGTTCTGCTTACGGGCATTATTCTTCTGCTTGTACTGCACCAAAACGGGAGAGAGGATCGTGTTTCCGCTGTGGATCTCTTCAGCACGTGATCAAGAATTGCCCACAGAAGATTGGACAACCGTCCAAGTTTGTTGCTGGAACCACGGGTCAGCTGGACCAAGAGAAGACCAATGATTTCATTCCCATTTTTAATAAGGTAGGAGTTTATTTTGACACTGGTATAAATCGCATTAATAATTTGAAATATATTTCCGCCCTTCTCGACTCTGGTAGCTGCATTAATTTGATACAAAAATCGGCAGTGCCTTATGATAACTTTAACTTTACATTGAAACCTACAAAATACTTTTGTGTGAATGGATCGACTATATTTTCATTTGGAAAAATTAAGCTCAACATACTCTTTCTTGGCGAAGTGAAGAATATTACCTTTTATGTTGTTCCAAACATTAGCATTGTGACCGAAGCATTACTAGGCCGGAACTTTTTGAAATCTTATGGGTTAGGATTTACTACATTGAATAAAATTAATTGTCTAAAAAATTTTAAAAAGTGTATTGAACTAAAAGGTGGTGTTTTGAATGACAATAGTGATAGTGAACTCTGTAAAGAGATTGTTAATGACCATTTAACCAACAGTGTTTTAGGAAAAAGTGATGTTGCCACATTTAGAAAAAATGAAGATATTAGAAAGGACACATTGAATTTCACGAAATTGTCAACAAATATTGATGATTTGGTACAAGAAAATATTAAAATCGTGAATTGTGAAAACACAGACGTTATTGAATCAGATATTCCGTATATTTATAATATTGAAACATGTGATTTTGAAGAATATAATATTGACCCCAAATTGAACGTTGAACACAAAGAAAAACTTATCGCTTTAATCAAATCGAATTATTTAGATTTGCACAACATTCCAGCTGTTGATCATAGTTATGAGATGAATATAAAACTCAATTCTGTTGAACCAGTAAGGTCTGTTCCAAGAAGGCTATCATACCAAGAAAAGCAAGAAGTTGAAAATACAATTGACGATTTATTGACAAAGGGATACATTAGACCTAGCAATTCGCCCTATACTTCGGCAATAGTTCTGGTAAAGAAAAAATCAGGAGAAAAAAGAATGTGTGTTGATTATAGACAATTGAACAAAATAACTATCCGAGATGGATATCCATTACCCCTTATAGATGATTGCTTAGAAAGAATGGAAGGAAACCAGTTTTTCACGCTATTAGATTTAAAAAGTGGTTACCATCAAGTAAGAGTAGCAGAAACTTCAGTGCAGTATACATCTTTTGTCACGCCCAATGGCCAATACGAGTACACCAGAGTCCCTTTTGGACTTATGAATGCACCAGCTGTTTTCATGAGATTTATAAACTTCATATTACAGCCGTTGATTCGTGAAGGTGACGTAGTTGTATATATGGACGATATAGCTATAGGTTCAAAGTCAATTGACGACCACTTCAAAACAGTGGGCAAAGTGTTACGACTTCTGGCAGAGTATAGACTAGAAATAAAAATTAGTAAGTGCCAATTCGCATATACAAGCATAGAGTTCTTGGGATATACCGTAAGTGGAAAAGGAATAAGTCCAAATAACGAGCACATTTCTACAATAAAACATCTTCCATTACCTAGAGACTGACATGAAATGCAAAAGTGCTTAGGATTATTCTCATACTTTAGAAGATTTATTCCAGCATATTCAAAAGTCGCGAAGCCATTGCAAGAACTTACGAGGATAAATACGAGATTTGAACTTAATGATAAGTGTGTTGCAATTTTTGAATACCTTAGAGAAAAATTGATTTCGTCTCCTATATTAGCTCTTTATAATCCAAATCGAGAAACTGAATTGCACTGTGACGCAAGTAGTGACGGATTTGGAGGAATTTTACTACAGAAACAAAACGACGGGAAATTTCATCCGATTGCATATTTTTCGCGGAGAGCAACTAAACAAGAATCGAGAATGGAAAGTTTTAAATTAGAAACACTAGCTGTATACTATTCATTGAAAAAGTTTCGTATTTATTTAGAGGGTATACCGTTTACTATTGTAACAGACTGCAATGCACTAGTATTATGTCTTGAGCGAAGAGGAATGAATTCAGCAATAGCAAGATGGGCTATGGAGATTGCTAACTATAATTGTACTAGGAAACATCGTAGTGGAAAATATATGCAACATGTGGATGCTTTAAGTAGATACTCTTCAGCTATTCAACAAGAATTTAAGTACGAACCAACAGTGACCATTGAGGAAGACGTGAACAAAGATAAAATAATTGCAGTTATTGACAGTGACGATATTAATTTTCAAATTCAACTAACACAAAATCGAGATAGAAACATTACAGAGCTTAGAAATAAATTGGAGCATGGTATTGTTAAGAATTTTGTATTAAGTGACGGCATTGTATATAGACAAGGTAAAGATGATATTGACTTGTTATATGTACCAGAAGAAATGGAAACGCATTTAATAAGAAGGATTCATAAGAAATTGTGCCACCTAGGGACCGAGAAATGTTTAAAAGAAATAGCAAAACACTATTGGTTTCCGAATATGAAAACCAAAATTGATTCGTTTATTCAAAACTGCTTAAAATGCATTATGTTTACTGTGCCTGCACATGCAAATAATAGAACCCTTCATAATATCCCCAAGCGATCGATCCCATTTGATACCATACATATTGATCACTTTGGCCCTCTTCCTTCTATAATTTCAAAAAAGAAACATATATTAGTTGTTATTGACGGATTTACGAAATTCGTAAAATTATTTCCTGTGAACGCCACTAGTACAAAAGAAGTAAACATATGTCTTTCAAAATATTTCGAATACTATAGCAGACCACGTAGAATTGTTAGTGACAGAGGTTCATGTTTTACGTCTTTAGAATTTGATAAATTCCTTTTGGAAAATAATATTGAACATATAAAAGTAGCAACAGCATCACCGCAAGCAAATGGTCAAGTCGAAAGGGTCAACAGGGTAATAAAAGCAATGTTAGCTAAAATTAGTGAGCCAGTGCAACATTCAGATTGGAGCAAACTCCTTGTTAAAGTCGAATATGCTATAAATAATTCAGAGCATTCAGGTACAGGTGAGCTTCCGTCAAAATTATTGTTTGGGATTCAGCAAAGAGGTTGCGATATTGACGCATTGACAGAATATTTGGAAGACCAAATTGATTCGCCAACAAATCGTCATTTAGATTCTATACGCAAAGAAGCCTTTGAGAAGATTGAACACCACCAAAAGAAAAGTGCTCTGTATTTTGAAAAAAAACCACAAAGAACACGCAAAATTTTCCGAAGGTGATTTTGTTGTAATGAGAAATATCGACACAACAATTGGTACCAATAAAAAGTTTGTCCCTAAATATAGAGGTCCATACACAATTAAAAAAGTTTTATCAAACGACAGATATGTCCTCACGGACATTGAAAATTGTCAAATTAGTCAAATTCCGTATGATGGTATCGTAGAGGCATGCCGAATTCGAAAATGGGCTGATTGGCGTAACCAGTGTGAAAATAGCTCCGATTAATTTAATATAAATTTATTTATCTATTTATTTATTCATTCATTTAACTGTTATCTTTACTAAATTAATTTATAAGCATTATGATCGAGGACGATCTCATTGTCAGGTTAGCCGAGTTGTTGGATTGTATATGCACTCGATAGCTAACCGACAATTAGTTAAGTCCGATTCTATTTAATTCCGATAGCATTTAAGTGGTTCCGATGAATGAACCATCGGAACCGGAGAATGATCGGGGCACTTGTAATTCGGCACCACGTGAGACGCACGTACAATCAGTTAAAATAAAGCAAATCCTTGTAAAATTAACTCATCAATATATATATATATATACATTATGAACCTAAAATATTGTGCGAGAGTGTATGTGTCTAAAGCTCCTAATATCCTTACTGTCATTCGGGATATCACACTGGTCTACATTTAAAAGATCTGAATTTGCACATTCCTTACTCTCATTCAGGATATTACTTTGACCATAATCCTTACTCTCATTCAGGAAATCCACTTGGTGTGAATTTTCATCGTCCTTACTCTCGTTCAGGAACTTGTCATCTGAAGCTGATTCTTGGATTTGAACTTTAGAATTCATACTAGTTTCATCTACTATAACATCTCTTACTACCACAAATTATCTTGTATTTAAATCCCACAGTCGAAAACTATTTGGTTCATAACCTACAAGGATAGCTTGAAGCGTGCTGCCTATGCGGCTATGCAGCGGATCGTCCTGATCTTTTTCTTTATTTGTTGAACGAAACGAACCACATATATTGTCTAAAGGTTCGGGGCGTGCAACTCTAGCTATGCTCTAACTAGCTCGCCGGATTGTCGGGGTTCTTCCTACACTTTAGACACATACACTCTCGCACAATATTTTAGGTTCATAATGTATATATATATATATATATATATATATATATATATATATATATATATATATATATATATATATATATATATATATATATATATATATATAGCATATATAACCAACGTGCTGCGTCTTCATTGAGCTCAACGAACACAACGCCGCAGTGAGTATGTAATGAAAACTAATACTGAAGTGCATTTATATTTTCGCTACATTTTAATATTGAAATTAATTATTTAATTTTGGGTTGTTACTTTGAATACAACACTGAACAGAAGATTATTATATTAAATAGCACTTTTTTTTTTTTGCCAATTAGAAACGATAATTAGATCTGTTTATTTCTATTCTAAGTAATCTCCTTTCTTTATACGTAATTTAATTATTTTCTTTGCCTCCTTTTTGAATATTCGAAATAATTCTCTTTTATCGGCTTGGCCCAAATACTATGAAAATGTTTAATAAATGAAGTTAAATAAGAAATGATGGCTTAAACCCTTTGAAGTGTCCTTACTGAAGCATAATGAAGTTCTACTAGACAAGAAAGCTTTTAGTTGTATGAGGGTCAATTCACTATCGATATATATATATGATTTGAATTGCATTGGTTGGGTGGGTAAAGAAAGGGAACAGACAACACCTTGGTCCCCAACCAACAAGTAATTGATCTGATTAGACGAGAGATTCTGTCGGGTAACACAGTAGGTTTTAGTTGGTTTTATTGATATTGCTTTTTCCCGTTTAGTGCACCTAAAATATTGTGCGAGAGTGTATGTGTCTAAAGTGTAGGAAGAACCCCGACAATACGGCGAGCTAGTTAGAGCATAGCTAGAGTTGCACGCCCCGAACCTTTAGACAATATATGTGGTTCGTTTCGTTCAACAAATAAAGAAAAAGATCAGGACGATCCGCTGCATAGCCGCATAGGCAGCACGCTTCAAGCTATCCTTGTAGGTTATGAACCAAATAGTTTTCGACTGTGGGATTTAAATACAAGATAATTTGTGGTAGTAACAGATGTTATAGTAGATGAAACTAGTATGAATTCTAAAGTTCAAATCCAAGAATCAGCTTCAGATGACAAGTTCCTGAACGAGAGTAAGGACGATGAAAATTCACACCAAGTGGATTTCCTGAATGAGAGTAAGGATTATGGTCAAAGTAATATCCTGAATGAGAGTAAGGAATGTGCAAATTCAGATCTTTTAAATGTAGACCAATGTGATATCCCGAATGAGAGTAAGGATATTAGGAGCTGTGGTAATAAAAGTGATGATTTCCAGAATGATAGTATGGAAGAAAATCCAGTTGAATTTATATCTACTTCTCTTGAAAATTCTTGTAAGATAATTGATGTTCAATCCCCTGGTGAGCAGAGTGATATTAGGCGAAGTGAAAGATTAAAGAGCAAACCACTGACTTCTTACAGATTTCTAAACAGTTGCTTAATGAATGCTCTGAATTTCCCCAGTAACATTCCGAAGTCATTTGATGAGATTAAGCATAGAAATGATAAGGCACAGAGGGTTAAAGCTATCAAAGAAGAATTGGATTCTCACTATCACAATGAAACCTGGACTATAGTAGAAAAACCGGAAAATAAAAACCTAGTAGACAGTAAGTGGGTTTTCTCAATAAAACATGATGAATTTGGAAGTCCAACTAAATATAAAGCAAGACTTGTAGCTCGTGGTTTTACACAAGAGTACATGGTTGATTATGAGGAAACATTTGCTCCAGTAGCTAGAATTTCCAGCTTCCGACTTATATTATCCTTGTCAAACCAATTTAATTTAAAGGTCCACCATATAGACGTTAAGACTGCTTTTTTAAACGGTGAGGAAATTTATATGATAATTCCTGAAGGTTTATCACAAGGCAGGAATAAAGTCTGTAAATTAAATAAAGCTATCTATGGACTTAAGCAAGCAGCGAGATGCTGGTTTGAAATTTTTGAGAAAGCACTGAAAGAAATAGGTTTTGTAAGTTCAGAAGTAGACCGTTGCATATACATCATTGATAAAGGTGATGTTTTGAAAAATATCTATGTATTGTTATATGTAGATGATTTAGTCATAGCAACGAAAAGTCTTGAAACAATGTCAAAATTGAAGTCATATTTAATGAGCAAATTTAGAATGACTGACTTGATGGAAATAAGATATTTCATTGGAATTAAAGAGAAAAGAAAAGGAGATAGATTAACCCTTAGTCAGTCTGCTTATATAAATAATGTTTTAGAGAGATTTCATATGCATGAATGCAAGCCAGTTAGTACGCCTCTTCCAAATAAGCTCGATTATGAAGCCTCGAAATCTGAGGAGAAATGTGACTCTCCTTGTCGAAATTTGATCGGTTGCCTAATGTATATTATGTTATGTACACGTCCTGATTTATGTACATCAGTGTGCATTTTGAGTAGATATACCAACAGAAATAACAAAGAACTATGGCAATGCCTGAAAAGAGTTCTTAGATACCTAAAAGGTACAGTCAACTTGAAATTAACGTATGCTAAATGTTCAAACTTTAAAAATGTTATTGTTGGATATGCTGACTCTGATTGGGCAGGAAGTGAAGGTGACAGGAAAAGTACTACTGGGTATATATTGAAAATGTTTGAGTGTAATCAAATTTGCTGGAATTTTAGGAAACAGAACTCAGTGGCAGCCTCTTCTACAGAAGCTTAGTATATGGTTTTATTTGAATCAGTTAGATAAGCTTTATGGCTGAAATCATTAATGCAAGGAAAAAAGTTTCAAATAAACGAACCAATTAAAATTTTTGAGGATAATCAAGGATGTATAAGTATATCTAATAACCCAACATGCCACAAACGATCAAAACATATTGATATCAAATACCATTTCTCCAGAGAACAAATAACAAATAAATCAATTATTGTTGAGTATATTCCCACAGACAACCAGCTGGCGGATATGATGACGAAACCCCTGCCTGCAGTTAGATTCATGAGCTTAAGAGGTCAGATGGGTCTTACTGATGACGACTAAATTGATGAAGCAAATTTTATATTGAATCCACGACTTTTCGTTTAAATTTTTTTTGTAAAGAAATAATTGAATGTTTCATTTTTATAGCCTGTACCCAAAGGGTGAAAGGCTATACTAGTTTTGTGCGCATGTATGTAACACACAGAAGGAGGCGTGGCAGACCCCACAAAGTATATATATTCTTGATCAGGATGAGAAGCCGAGTCGATATAGCCTTGTCCGTCCGTCCGTCTGTCCGTCTGTCTGTCCGTCTGTCTGTCCGTCTGTCCGTATGAACGCAAGGATCTCAGAAAGTATAAGAGCTAGAATAACCAAACTTGGTTTCCATATTCTCCTAAGACCGAGAAAGTACGAGTTTGAGTTTTTTTTTTCGATGCACCCCCCACTCCCCCGCAATTCATATTTTTTCTTATAACTTCCGTATTCTCGGAATTTTGAAATAAATTTTGGTAGGTACATCCAGTTAGTACCAATGTGTCTGTATGCCAAATTTCATCATGATAGGTCAATTCTGAAGAAAGTTATAGACATAAGTAAAATCGCTGCTAATGCGCTGCCTGCAGCTCTGTCGGCAGCGCTGCCCGCAGCTGTTGTTGTTGTTGCTGCTTTGGTTCAACTTTGTGCTGCATACATACACGCATATAAACACGCATAGGTACGTGATGTAAATGTATGCTGTTAAAACTGAACATAAACATGTATTCTAATTTAATTTAATTAATTAATTAATTCATTCATTTTTTTAATAATTTAATTTTTTATAGCCTGTACCCAAAGGGTGAAAGGCTATACTAGTTTTGTGCGCATGTATGTAACACACAGAAGGAGGCGTGGCAGACCCCACAAAGTATATATATTCTTGATCAGGATGAGAAGCCGAGTCGATATAGCCTTGTCCGTCCGTCCGTCTGTCCGTCTGTCTGTCCGTCTGTCCGTATGAACGCAAGGATCTCAGAAAGTATAAGAGCTAGAATAACCAAACTTGGTTTCCATATTCTCCTAAGACCGAGAAAGTACGAGTTTGAGTTTTTTTTTCGATGCACCCCCCCATTCCCCCGCAATTCGTATTTTTTCTTATAACTTCCGTAATTCTCGGAATTTTGAAATCAAATTTGGCATTTATATCCAGTTCATGGTTATTTGTCCATATGCCAAGTATCATCATGATATGTCAATTGTGAAGAAAGTTATAGCCATAAATAAATCGCTGCTCATGCGCTGCCCGCAGCTGGTGTTGTTGTTGCTGCTTTGGTTCAACTTTATGCTGCATATATACACGCATAGGCACGTGATGTAAATGTATGCTGTTAAAACTGAACATAAACACGTATTCTAATTTTTATAGCCTGTACCCAAAGGGTGAAAGGCTATACTAGTTTTGTGCGCATGTATGTAACACACAGAAGGAGGCGTGGCAGACCCCACAAAGTATATATATTCTTGATCAGGATGAGAAGCCGAGTCGATATAGCCTTGTCCGTCCGTCCGTCTGTCCGTCTGTCCGTCTGTCTGTCCGTCTGTCCGTCTGTCCGTATGAACGCAAGGATCTCAGAAAGTATAAGAGCTAGAATAACCAAACTTGGTTTCCATATTCTCCTAAGACCGAGAAAGTACGAGTTTGAGTTTTTTTTCGATGCACCCCCCCACTCCCCCGCAATTCGTGTTTTTTCTTATAACTTCCGTAATTCTCGGAATTTTGAAATCAATTTTGGTACGTACATCCAGTTAGTACTAATGTGTCCGTGTGCCAAATTTCATCATGATAGGTCAATTCTGAAGAAAGTTATAGCCATAAGTAAAATCGCTGCTCATGCGCTGCCTCTGTCGGCAGCGCTGCCCGCAGCTGTTGTTGTTGTTGCTGCTTTGGTTCAACTTTGTGCTGCATACATACACGCATATAAACACGCATAGGTACGTGATGTAAATGTATGCTGTTAAAACTAAACATAAACATATATTCTAATTTAATTTAATTAATTAATTCATTAATTTTTTTTAATAATTTAATTTTTTTTTTAATTTTTTTTTTTTTAATTTTTCTTTTTTTGTGGAGAGTACAGGCTATTTTACTGTCGGGCTTGCTCGACTGTAGCGTTCTATCTTGTCAATATTAAAATTTAGCGAAAATATAAATGCACTTCAGTATTAGTTTTCATTACATACTCACTGCGGCGTTGTGTTCGTTGAGCTCAATGAAGACGCAGCACGTTGGTTATATATGCTAGAACATAAGTATTAAGTATTATATATATATATATATATATATATATATATATAGATATCCATACAAAAGTGCAAGTACCGAAGTTGATATACATAAGGTAATACTAATATTCATTTTAAAGGAACAGGAGATTATCTCTATCATTTCATTATTGTGACCAGATCGATGGAATAAATCTATAATTTTAACATGGGCTGATCAGCAAAATAACAAATGCACTATTTATACGTCTATATAGATATGCAAAATATATATATATATCCTGGTGAATAGAAGATCTATATAATCCTCAAATGGAATTGCAGTCGCGCCAACGAAGATTAAAGCTGGGTGCTCAGCTGCGACCGGGACGGCAAGCGGTGGTTGACGGGTGACGTAATATGCTACGTTGAGCTTAAATTTCCATTTCATCCATGGCCATTCCGTTTAAATAAGAAACATCGCTGACTGGACAAATGGCTTTTACTGGATTCTGTCTGGGAAGATCCGAGCGCCTCCCAGTCGATTTAGGACTGGTCGTAGAAAGTTTGGGGATATTGCGTGGTTCACCAATTATATTCCACGTTTAGCAATTAGCAATTGTAGCTTTTAGGTGGTCGTGCTCTCCAACCGTATCTACCACTTGTTTAAGAATATTACCAATTTGAGGTTATTGGATAATGCCGGCAAGACCAATTTCTATAAACATGTTTACTTTAGTACGGGTACCACTTTAGCAGTAATAACATACCTTGCCAGACAGCAAATACACTTCACTGATTTTATTATCCCAATTCTTGTAACCTGGTTAGCGTATTGTGCTATTTTAATCAAAGCACATGTAATTTAATTTATTGTTGTCTCAAAAATTAAATATGCACGTCCGCTTAGCTCAAACTTCTCTTTCGCAATGCCTGGCCTTTGCTACTTAATATAAGCGGAGAGTGCAAAAATCGAACTTTTTGTACAGTGCCAATGCATTACATGTGCTTGTACATAGCTTAAAAGATAAGCGCTCTAGCTTTCGTTTAAATAACTGTATGATCGTATGACCATCGCCCAAGCAAGTGAGCTTAAGTCAAGGTCACCTAAGAGAACAAAATCAACGTTGTTCTTATCTCTCAATCTGGCAATAATTAAGAGATTGGATAAATACAACATTGTAGAAAATCAGCCACTACAAGCTTTAGACGATTTGTCATCAAATTTTTTTTTTCCTAGATTTTTGATGCACGTATACTATTGAACCAAACACCTTTAAATATTTTAAATTTGGTTTTCGGTTGTGCCACATCTCATATGGGGTTGCTTCGCCCCAAAACTTTTTATCTAGATGTGCTCCGCTTATCATGGCGCGAGCTTTCTCTGTTATTGTTCTTATCATGCGCTCAGAAACGCCATTTAACTGTGGGGTATGTGGTACTGTCAAATGATAGCTTATTCCTTTATCTACACAAAACTGCCGCATCTCATTCGACAAATATTCCCTTCCATTATCTATATAGAGGTTGACCATTTTCAAATTGAAATAGGCCTCACTTTTTGCTACAAAATCTTTAAAATTATAAAATACATCGGACTTGTAGGTCAAGAGATATGTAACACAATAATGTGTAATGGTCAACGAAAACCACATAATAATTTTTACCATCTACAGTCGAAGGTGTAATTGGACCACAAACATCGGAATGAACAATAAACAATGGCCTTTTAATGTACTCTTTTATTTTAAATTTTTCAAATGGAAGCCTACACTGCTTTCCATTTATGCATGCTTCACATATATCATCATTAAACTCAATTTCTTTTAAAAGGTGAATATCTTCAAACATACTGTTACGCTTAATCTCTAAATATTTTCCTTTGCTAATATGCCCCAACCTTTCATGCCACAATCGATACTCTTTTTTATTTGTTTTATAAGTTAAGTATGCATTATGACATAACTTAAATTTAACAATTGGTACATTATACTCACATATACCTTCTAGAATAACTTGTCCATCTTTTGTGGCTTTCACTCCTTCTGGGTGGAATTCGATAGTTATACCAGAATCTTTTTATTTTATTTTATTTTTATTCAAAATATCAACAACACTACAGTCGATTATATTATAAACCTTAATATAACAAATTAAACTAAACAAAATAAAACATAAGAAAGCCTAACACAAAGCTGTACAATGACGTCTATTAATGCCTCTGACACGTTGGGGGAATTTTATTTGCCAATTGGCCCGATTCACAGCCATATGCGGTCAGAGACATTAAAGACCTAAAAAACTATGCAAAAAGTAGATAAAGGTGAAAAATTAATTATATTTAACAACTAATTAGAAAAAGTACGAAGTAGAACGAGAAAGAGAAAAAGAAAGAAGGAAAGAGAGACAGAGAAACAGAAAAAGAGAAAGGTAGAAAGAGAGACGAAAAGAAAAAGAAAAAGAGGGAAATCTCCAACCGGGTGGGGGAAATTTTAAATGCCAGTCCGGCAGGCTATGCCCCAACTCACAGCAGTAAGTGGTCAGAGATTTCCCCGAAGATAATTATAAAGAATAGATTTGATAGAACAGAGAGAGGAACTGAAAAATTAAGGCGACCTAAGAGGGCAGAGGAGTCAACCTCACCAATAACCAACTTGTGGAGAAAAACTACTCCAAGAACCGTCCTACGATGTACTAAGGAAGGAAGGTTTATAAGCATCAGCCTGCTAGAGTACGATGGCAAGCGGAGATTGGGATCCCAGCTTAAACCACGTAGAGCAAAAAGAAGGAATTGCTTCTGAACAGACTCAATATGTTCCTGTTGCTTTCTATACTGCGGTCACCAAACGCATGAGCAGTATTCAAGCACAGGGCGTACTAGTGCAGTGTAAAGAAGCTTAGTGGTATATGGGCCATTGAATTCCTTGGACCAACGTTTAATGAATCCAAGTAATCCCTTAGCCTTATTAACAATACTAGATATGTGAAGGTTGAAGTTCAATTTGGAATCAAAAAGAACCCCAAGGTCTTCAACAGTCGATATACGTTGCAATGGCACATTGTCAATCGTATACGTCCCTAAATAAGGCAAGATTCGGTGAAATGAGGTGCAAGTGGTTAGCTAAGCACCAAGATTGCATGCAGTTCAGATCATCGTGCAGGCGATGAAAATGAGAAGGGTCTTTGTAAGTCAGAATAAGTTTCACATCATCAGCATACATAAGAATATGAGAGTGTGACAATGTAGAGGGGAGGTCATTAATAAATAATGTAAAAAGTAAGGGGCCAAGATGGCTACCTTGAGGCACACTTGATGATGCAAACACGGGCTTATCTGCTCCAGGACAGTATGAAGATTTTAAAGATTTGATAGCAGAAAGTAGACAGCTATCAGTAATTATGGGAGCGTAAATAGTGTGGGAAGATGATATGCTATAAGGATAGGAGGAACTACTAATAGAGACAGAGGAATAAGTTGACTGGAAGAAGTTGGCAAACAAGTCAGCAGCTTCAGAATCGTTGCTGGCTTTTTTGTCACCAAGGAAAAATGATGAAGGTAGAGAAGTAGTTTTACGTTTAGAATTAACGAACTTATAGAATTGTTTAGGGTCCTGTGCAAATTGCATCTTGAATCGGGCAAGGTAATTATTGTAACATAGTGAATTAAGAAGAACAAAATTGGATTTCGCTATAGAGTATTTATAGAAGTCAAGAGATAGGCCCGACTGCTTATACTTTTTAAAGCATCTAGATTTAACATTTTTTAAGTTTGAAAGTCTTGGTGAAAACCATGGAGGTTTAGATGACGCAGACGATATGACACTATTTGGGATACAGACATCAAAAAGAGCATTAATAGTGTCATAGAAAAACTTGACGACTATGTTGATATCAACCGCACTATACAAAAAGGACCAATTAGCTGCTAAAATAAGTTCGTTAAGCAAAGAAAAATTTCCTTTGCGAAAGCAACGACGTGTTTTGTTAGAATTAAGTGTAGGAATAAAGGTGTGATTTGAAAATGATAGGGAGATTTCTAAAGTAGGGTGGTAAGTATCTTCAGGCACTGACAGGGGTACAGACCTAGAGACTACAGCGCTACTAGGGTCAGTGACATAGACGAGATCAAGCATTTTGCTGAGGTGATTAGGTAAAGAATTAATTTGAAACAAAGAAAGGTCCAACAGGCAGTCCAAAAATTCATGTTCTGCTGAGGGCACCAAATAATTGGACTCATTGAAAAATGACCATTCTATGTTAGGCAAATTAAAATCACCTAGCACAATAAACGCATCTCTGTCACGGAGATGAGTGGAAATTGCATTAATACAAGTTATATGTTGCATTTAAACTTGAATATTGGAAGAGGGAGGTATATACGAGCAAGTGATGTAAAGAGCAAAAGACGAAAAAGTTACTTAACAGCAACAAATTCAACATCATTTGGACCATCACCATCAATGATTTCCGACCGAAGGTTGGATTTGACTGCAATCAGTACCCCTCCACCTCGACGACTCGGATGATCATGACGAAAAATACAAAAGTCATCTGATAAAATTTCATTATCAGAAATCGAAGGACTTAACCACGTTTCTGAAAATGCAATAATATTAGAATCAAAAGAAAAACTGCTAAGAAATAAATTCCCGAGCTTGGACAAAAGACCCCTAACATTCTGATACAGAATATTAGGCGAAAAAGGTCGCGAGTCTAGTTTTTTGAAGCCATACTTGACGTTGGTTTCGAAGAAAGAGTACTAGACTGTAAATCAACAGGCAGTGACGAAACTCGTTTTTTCTGCCTAAACTCATGGACAATCATATGTGGAGGCCAAAATTTTGGGTCACAAATAATTGTAAAAGCCTCAGGCGGAACACTTATTTTAAACGAGGCTATTTCACGGGGCTCAGCAAAACTGATCTTCGAAATAGATACACTAGCCGTCGATTTACTGGCAATATAGGCTGCTATAGATTCACGAGTGGTATCGGAAGATAATCTTGATATAAAAACTTGTCTTCTGGGAGCTATAACAGTAAGAGCCGGGTGCTGAGGCAGAGCAGCAACTGACGCACAATCTGCAGCACGTGATGGGACTGCGGGGGAAATTGCAGAAAATTTAATGGAGGAAGCTTTCTTAGAAGCTTTCGAGGCCACTACTATCTTGCTTACTGCAGGAGGTTCAATCAAAGGGGCTAAGGTGACCTGAGCAGGAGAAGGCATAGGGGAAATTTCAAACATATTTCCAGGGGAAGCAGACAGCGATATTGTTGGCGATAGATCAAGATCTACTGGAGAACTTGGGCGTAATGAGGTTGACGGCGCCGAGCAAGGCGGTACCTCAAGAAATAGAGGCCCTAACCTACGTTTGGGCGGAGACACAAACTTATATTGACTTAGCAACTGTTCTCCAGAGTCGAACTCAGTTGAAAGTTGCTTAGTTAACTTTTGCAATTTTAAAAATTTATTTCGCACATTATTACACATATGTGAGAAATTAAATTGGATGTTAATGCATACAGGGCATGACCACCTCAAACCACCACAGCCTTTTTTAGGTGAGTAAACTTTGTCGAGGTCACGCCCACTTAATCCTGCACATTTAATATGCATAAAATTCTCGCACAACCAACAGTTAACAAACCGAAGTTGATCAGAATCAATTGCATCTTTAACTGTGCAAGACTTGTTGCAGCAAAACATTGTGGGCAGAATAAATGTAAGGATGAATGACCTAAATAACGTAGTTGGCGCAAAGCTTAAGAAGAATGCTGTAAGCAAAAATTGAGCAAAGAAACTGAGCGGCACTAAGATGAGCTTTTAGGTAATGCGAAAAACAGCAAACACAAACAACAACAGAAGGCTGAGTGAGAGCAAAGTGCACAATGAGAGGGCTGCCGCGAACACTCACACAAACCTTATGCACGCAAACGGAGCTGCTTAAAAGCAAAATGCAAAATAATTGCAAAAACAAAATGTAGTGCACTGACGCCGACACTATAAAAATTATAAAATAAATACCTGTTAAATGCACAACCACTAAACTGAGCACAATACGGGCCAAATAGACATTAACTTTACAGTGTAAAACAATAATTACAAATTAAAAGCTGCTTTAAAAGGCAAAAAGTAATAAAAAACACAGAGCTCAAGAAAAACACGTCTTTCACAGACAACAACTCTCTCTTGCATCCTTTTTACCGAAAGCAAGTTATGAGGAATTTGGTTGCAGTATAAAACATCCTGTAGGGCAGCGGTGGGCACGAAATTTTAGTTTGGGAGTCCTACAACAACATCTACAACAAAAACTACCGTTTGGGTTATGAGAACATCATAAACTGCGAGCAAAAAATTAGGAAAAAAAAAGTACACCGAAAAAAATTTTGATCACATATATGAACATTCATTTAATAATTTTTCGAAGTCTATTTCCTCTTCACTTAAAGCAATTCGTAATAAATCTGATAAATTTATGTCACTTAATTTATTCCTATAAACATTTTTAATATATTTAATGTTTGAAAATGCAGCTTCGCACACATAAGTGCTGGCAAAACTTGCTTCTAATTGAAGCATTGAAGATGTTAATAATGGATACTGTTTGCCACACACTTTTTTCAGTTTTAAATCAAATATAGGTAAGATTATAAGTAAATAACTTGACGAAAATCATAAAAGTTTTACTGAAACACTATAATTTATAATTTGTCAATACACTTTGAATGTCAGTGCTTAAGTGACCGTCAGCGGGTATTGCAAATCGATCATCAGTACACACACTGTGTGTATTTTGTTATTGCATCGATCTACTTGTGCGTCTGGCTGGCGACAACACTGCATGTATTTTGTTTTTGTAAACTCTGTCGCGATAGGTTTGTAAGTTCGGTCTTCTACTTGTGCGTCTGGCTGGCGGCAACACTGCGTGTATTTTATTATTGTAAGTTTGCTCGAGATCGGTACTTTGCTTGTGCGTCTGGCTGTCGCCAGTTACCAAAACATAACGGAAAGAGCCCTGGGAGCCCAAAGAGCCACTACGTGCCCATCGCTGCTCTAGGGTGACATTCACCTGGGAACTGCTGCAGAGCTTAACTATGCCTTTTGCTGTAGCATGAACATACTCTCCACACTTTGCTACTGCAATCCCAATAGGTGATTCCAGATCGATGTGATCAACAGATAGATTCTTATTATTTATAATATGGTCTGATGCTCCAAAGTCTAAAATAAAAGACACACCACCTACTTCGGCATTGCTCACTACCTGTCTAATCATAAAAGCAAATCCTCGTTCCGGCGCAACTACAACTGTTTGGGCCTGCTTTTCCTTCTCTTTATCAGTATTCTGTAGACTCTTTTTAAATTTAAAACAATCTTTTTTAATGTGTCCCTTTTTACCACAGAAATGGCACTTTATATTATATTTTGCTTTATATTTGTTTGTACGAAATATTTTGTTTTTTTTATTCAAAGCCATAATTTCTCTATTTTTATTATGCCCATTACTGCTCACAGCATGTAATATTTTTGCGCTTGTGTCTTTACTGGCATTTCTTAATTTGATCTCTTGATCAAGTAGTCGATTTTTGACAAATGTCAAAGTTATATTTTCTTCGGACAATGTTCGATAGCAGTAATAACCCCATCATAGCAAGGAGACAGTGTCAACAATAAGTGACTAACTTTGTCCACCTCCTCAATCTTTGCACCCGATTAAATTAATTCAGTAATAAGATCGTCAAAAATATTAAAATGATTGATTAAAGGTGTACCACTTTTCAATTTCAAAGATAGCAATTACTTTCGAACGGAAAGTTGAGATGCCAATTAACACACGCCACGCCACAGTGACCAGATAGATATTTGGTGTATTCTCAACACTTTCTTATCTTTTATTTTGTTTAGTTTAATTTGTTATATTAAGTTTTATAATACAAGTATAACCGACAGTAGTATTATTGTTATTATGAATAAATAAAATAAAATAAAAAATAAAATAAAATTAAATTGCCAAAAGTGTCATGAAGGGTCTGAGTTGATGTGGACAGGTTTGGTGGAATATATAAGCATATACAAAAAAAATTCGATTTTTGATTGGATTGTATTGAGACAGCTACTGTTTGATTGTTGCTACTGTGGTTAGATGGAGTAAGCATATTGTGTTGGAGAGAACTATGAATTAATAAAGCTACTCCGCCGTAGGAGTGATGGGAGTTATTGTTGTGGAATAGAGCGTAGTTGATTGGGATGGGAATAGCGTTGGTGTTAAGTATGTATGTGTGTTTCCTGAAGGGAGATTATTTTTGGAAGCTTTTCTTTTATTAACATTTGTAAGTGATCATAATTGTTAACATAGCCGTTGATGTTCCATTGTAGTACCTTGATCATTAAACTTAAGAGATCTGTTCAGTTTTTATATGAAATGTACAAGAAATATTAGGTTGGCGGGAACTGAAAATGTAACAGGCAGAAGGAGGCGTGGCAGACCCCACAAAGTATATATATTCTTGATCAGCATGACGAGACGAGTCGATGTCTGTCTGTCTGTCTGTCCGTCTGTCCGTATGAACACCTGGATCTCAGAGACTATAAGAGGTAGAGACACCAAACTTTGCAGAAAGATGCGTTATGTGTGTACGCTGTGCAAGTTTGTTTTATTTATTTTTTCCGTTCGTATAATCACCTATATATCGGAGACCATATAACCTAGGGACACCAAATTTTATTCCGAGATGCCTTATGTGAATACGCAGAAAATGTATATTTTGGAATTTCCTTCCTTCCCCCTCTCCCCCGCAATTAGTGATTATCCATAGCTCCAGTATTTCTTGGAATTTTTCATTGAAATTCGGAGTCTGTATGCTAAGTTTCATAACGATGGGCCGATTTAACTGGAAGTTATAGCCATATATGTATGTATGACCAAGCAGTACCCGCAGCTGTTGTTGTTGTTACCGTTTTGCAAAGGCACACGAGACATACACAGACACACACACACAAACACATAATTATTCTACACATATGTACAGAGTATTTCAAAGTCGGGACACCCGACTTTAGCTTTCCTACTTGTTTTTAAGAAATTTTTTTTTTTTAATTTTCTTATTTTGTGGGCTTGCTATTTTACTGTCGAGCTTGCTCGACTGTAGCGTTCTCTCTTGTTGTTGTTGTTTTTCTTGCAATTATGCAACACTCGGATTCATCGGGATCAATGTGGGCAGAATTGCAACAGTTGAGACATAGTTTTGGGCTTCTGCAGTTGAGAGTGGTATGGCCATAGCCTGCGCAGTTTCTACATCTGAGAGGTTGGGGAATATATGGACGGACTTGTACTTGTTGGTAACCGATCTTGATGTCGGAGGGGAGATCCGAGGCGCCAAAGGTAAGTATGTTTCCAGGAGAGATTCGTTAACTTTTTGTTAGAATTTTGATACATTCTGGAACATTTTGCGATTTAAGTTCGTTAAGAATTTTTGCTTCTGGTATTTTACGTAGATCACTTAGATTACAATATATTACTCCTTTAGTGTAGTTGAGGGAATGGTGTTCGGAGATGTCCACGTTTATCGTGTTGTTGAGGGCAGTCAGTTATATTAGTTGCTTGGTTAAGTGATTTTGTTTTTAATAATATTGTTTCGTTTCGTAGTTTGTTGCATTCTTGAATTTTGCCACTGCACACGTTGTCTATTATTTTTATTCCCTCTACCCGTAGGGTAAAAAGGGTATATTAGGTTTGTGCAGAGTATGTAACAGGCAGAAGGAAGCATCTCCGACCCCATAAAGTATATATATTCTGAATCAGCATGACGGGAGAAATCGATCTAGACATGTCCGCCCGTCTGTCTGTCCGTCCGTCTGGATGAACGCCTGGATTTCGGAAACGGCTGAGCGTACATAAACCAAACTCGGTATGCAGACGCTCCTAGTCCCTATACGAGTTTATTTTATTTTTTGGATTTTCCCTCCCTTCTCCCTGCTATAGAATTTTGCTAATATTGTCCAAATTTTCAATCCTACATAAATCAAACTTGGCACAAGTAATCTATACACAAATATCTACAAATATCTTTTTTATGAAATTTCTTCCAAATCGGTAAATTCTAAAAAAAGTTATTAGCGAAACAACTTCATTGCAGTACTACGCCCACAAACTGCAGTATCCGAATTGCGTCAATACTATCCACATTTTTAAAGCTTTATGAACAAACTTGGTATGTAGGCACTCTTAATATACAGGCAACACTAGCTTATTTTATTTTTTGGATTTCCTCCCCCCTCCTTCCGCTACAGAATTTCGTCAATACCGTCCACATTTCAAAAGCTACCTAAACCAAACCTTGCACACAAAATTATATATAATATACATAATAATCTACTTTTGTTTCAAATTTCATCTGAAACGGTTAATTCTAAGAAAAGTTATTAGCGAAAAAAATTCTCTACAGTACAACCCCCCCCCCCCCCCCCCCCCAAACTGCAGCGTCAAGTTCGCTCTTCTTCTTCTTCCACTTTTTGCTTCTGCTATGGGCGCATATAACGGAAGTTAACCTGGGTACACGGTATTTCACTGTCGGGATTGCTCGACTGCAGCGTTCTCTCTTGTTATTTATTTATTTAGTAAATCAAGAATAGTTCTGTCGATACATTCCATTATAACTATTAAAATATATTTTAACATTTTATATACAAGGTGTGTTCCAAAGTAAACAAAATCAATTTATTTTATTCAAAATAGTCTCCTTCTGCTTCAATGCAGCTTTTTGCACGATCCAAAAGCATGTCGAACGAGTGTTTTTGCTCGTTGGCCGGTATAGCCGCCAGTATGCCGGTGCAAGCCTTTTGAATGGCCTCTACGTCTGCATAACGCTTTCCTTTCATGGGCAAATGCAGTTTTCCGAAAAGGTAGAAGTCGCACGGTGCCATATCAGGTTAATGGTTAAAATGTGATTTTTGGTCAAATAATCGGTCACAAGCGTCGATCGTCTGAGCAATTTTTGGTCGTCAGTCAATTTGTGCTGCACAAACCGTGCATACACCTTTCGTAAGCCCAAATGTTCGGTCAAAATGCGATAAATCGATGTTTTGGAGATGTTCAATTCCATTTCCATCAATTTCAATGATGATTTCGGCTGATTTTTGATGAATTCACCCATAGTTTCGATGGAATTTTCAATGATCACGAATTTTGATTGGCCCACATGTTGATCGTCATTTATGTTCTCACGACAACTTTGAAAACGTTGAAACCACTCGTGCACTCTGCTACGGGATAGGCAATCATCGCCATAAACTTGTTCCATCAATTGAATCGTTCCGGTAAAAGTTTTACCAATTTTAAAACAAAATTTAATGTTGGCTCTTTGTTCAAAGCTCATTTTCGCAACGATAACACAAATATACTGACACTTAAAATGCAATAACTTCACTTCCAATCAATGAAATGTCATGAAATTCTCACTGGACAATGCTGGTGGCGCTATCTATATGTCGACTGGTGCGTTAGAATCTGCTATCTTTGTCGATGACAATTTACTTTGGAACACACCTTGTATATGTATATACATACATAAGTGATCATGTACAATTTCAATAGAATAAAATACCATCAGAATCGTGTCTCTGCGTGTTTATATGCATACAAGTATATGTATGCAGCACAAAGTTGAACCAAAGCAGCAACAACAACAGCTGCGGGCAGCGCTGCCGGCAGAGCTGCAGGCAGAGCATGGGCAGTGATTTTATTAATGGCAATAACATTCCTCAGAATTGAACATGATGAAGGTGACCATTGATTCATGATGAAACTTAACATAAGGACACATAATCATCTAGTTAGATGTAATTACCGAGTTTAAGTTCGAAATTCCAAGAATTACGGTTAGTTATGGCAAATCACTAATAGCGGGTGAGTGGGGGGGTTCATGGAAAGAAACTCAACCTCGTACCTTCTCGAACTTTGGAGAATCTGGATACCGAGTTTGGTTATCATAGCTCTTACACTTTCTGAAATCCTTGCATTCACACAGATAGACATACAGACGGACGGACAGACCGGTGGATAGACGGACAGGGCTAGATCGACTCGTCTTGTCATTCTGATCAAGAATATATATACTTTGTGAGGTTTGCCACGCCTCCTTCTGCCTGTTACATTTTTCAGCTCCCGCAAACCTAATATACTTCTGTACATTTCATGTACAGAGTATAAAAATAAAAGACAAGTCGATATAGCTATGTCCGTCCGTCCGTCTGTATGAGCGCAACGATCTCAGCAAGTACAATAGCTAGGATAACCAAACTTGGCATTCAGGTTCCCCTAAGCCCCAGGCAGATCGAGTTTGTGTTTTTTTTTTTCTGATACACACCCCACTCCCCCGCAATTTGTGCTTTTCCTAACTCCGGTAGTTCTTGGAATTTTGAACTTAAATTTGGCATATACATCCAGTTTGTGGTTATTTGTCCGTATGCCAAGTGATCTGCTTGCAGCGCTGCCTGCAGCTGTTGTTGTTGTTGCTGCTTTGGTTCAACTTTGTGCTGTATACATACACACATATAAACACGCATACGCACGTGATGTAAATGTATGCTGTTAAAACTGAACATAAACAGGTCTTCTAATTTAATTAATTATTTAATTAATTCAATTTTTTTTAATCATTTAATTTAAAAAAAAAAATTTTTTTTAATTTTTCTTTTTTGTGGAGAGTACAGGCTATTTTACTGTCGGGCTTGCTCGACTGTAGCGTTCTCTCTTGTTTTAAAATGCTCGCTTGCCCGCTCAAATAACAGACCTAGATATAGACTTTATTAAAAGATTGCAATCACTTTGTAAGGATGTTGGGAAATATAAGATATTCTCACATTTATATATTCCTGGTATGAAATGCTTTCCTATCGATTAGGGACTAGACTGAAGAATCTGCTGAATCGAAAAATAAGGACATGCAAATATTTCGCCCAACAAATGAAGATTTTGGGCTGTTAGAATGATAGATTGAATCATATTTTACTACATACTACAGTAAAATATCATACGGCTTTATACGGACCTATATGATATATAGGTCCAATCTGGATAAAAGTTGATCAGCTGACGTAAAACCTCCTTAAATGGGCACAAACCAAATTTTGTTCAATTCGGATAAAACACAAAACAAATGAATGTACTAACAGTTTATTCTGAGTCGGTCAGTTATATGGGAGCTATGTATATGATATAGTTATCCGATCGTGACGATACATATTGTCATCTTACTATAAATAGAAGCATATGTCAAGCATTTCTGTACGATAGCTCCTCTATAACTATTTTTGTCGCTTATTCCCATACATGCCTGACCACTGTGGGACGGACAGATAGATAGGGCTAGATCGTCTCGTCTTGTCATGCTGATCAAGAATATATATACTTTGTGGGGTCTGCCACGTCTCCTTCTATGTGTTACATACATTCGCACAAAACTAGTAACCCTTCTACCCTTTGGGTACAGAGTATTTAAGAGTTGAGCCCACTTGACTCAATCATTCCATTTTTGTTATTATTCTGTGTGAAAATATATATGCAGTTTTGCGTTTAACATCTGTCAAAGGTTCAATGGTCTTCTGTCTCAGAGTCAATCATATATAGATACATACATTATATCAGAGCAATGTTCTTGTTATACTCGGTACATCAAATGTACAAGAGTATATAGTATTAGGTTTGCGCGAGCTGAAAATGTAACAGGTAGAATGAGGCGTGGCAGACCCCAAAAAGTATATATATTATTGATCAGAATGAAAAGACGAGTTGATCTATGTCTGTCTGTCCATATGAACACCTGGATCTCAGAGACTATAAGAGGTAGAGACACCAAATTTTGCACAAAGATGCCTTATGTGTGTACGCTGTGCAAGTTTATTTTATTTTTTCTAATTTCTCCACTTCCCACCCTGTCTCTCCTGTCTCTCACCTCTCACAATAAGTAATTTTCCAAAACTCCCGTAATTCCTTTAATTTCGAAATTTCGCAAATATCTCCAGTTAGTGATAATGAATCTGTGAGTTTCATTATGATATGCCGACTTAACATAACACATGCATAGATACGCATAGACTCAATTTGTATGTTAGTGTGCAGTTACACACGCTTTACGTGAATTCGAATACCAAAGGAGGTATCAAATCAAACGTATCAAATGTTGTCGTATACTTTTTTTATTCTTCCTCTATAATTATTCTACCCATATTTACAGAGTATTTCAAAGTTGGGAGACCCTACTATAGCTTCTCCACTTGTTTTTCTTTTTACATTGACTGTGATTATTGATCGCTCAGATCATGCAAAGTTGCCGGTAGGCAAAGTGAAGGGGTCCCTCGTCGCGACGATCAACTCAAAGATATATGTATATAAGTACACTTGTACTTATATGCACGAACGCACTGGCTTATGTACACTGAAGAGCACCGAAACGAAAGAAAGTAAACTGCACAAATCGACTTCCAATTTTCAAGTGCTTTATTGCTAGCCATGCAAGGCTTAGCATACGCATAACATAATGTGGACATTAACTTAACAGCGACCAAGAGACTAACATAAACAGCTGTTATTACAAATTAACATTTAAGTCTACAATTCAATGATAATTCAAACAACTTATATCTACAATTCAGATTATTTCAACAAACTTAAATCTATACTTAAGTATATAGGCATGAAATGCCCATACTAAGGCGCATTACTATATTGACAGCGGTTGCATGCCAATTTCGTCGCATCGCCCTGGGGGTTAGCTTTAAACTTCCTCAGCTCAATTCTGCCTCAGCATACAACAGATAAATGCTTTAATACTCGATTGCAAAACAATCAGACCCGTTATTATAGTAATTTTTTTATACAACTGGTCAGCCGCCGCCATCGGCAACAATAAAACAACCAAAAATTATCAACACGCGATATTGAATTTAAACAAGAATGAAATGTTGGTGAGGATCGGGCCCAACTCTTAAATACCCTGTACCGAGTCCCACAAAAAAAACAAGACAGAACGCTACAGTCGAGCAAGCCCGACGGTAAAATACCCTGTACTCTCCACAAAAAGAAAATAAAAAATACAAATATGAAAATTTTTTTTATAAATTTAATTAATTAATTAAATTAAATATAAACAAGTAAAAAAGCTAAAGTCGGGTGTCCCGACTTTGAATTCCTGGAATTACGGGAGTTACGATTTGCATGGGAGAGGGGGGAGGGAGCAAAATTCAAAAATATAAATTTTCTGCGTATTCACATAAAGCATCTGGGATCGTCCGAGTCGCGATTTTCTCTAACTCCCGTAATTGTTGCAAATACCTTCAGTTAGTTATTTTGTATCCGTGTGCCAAGTTTCACTATGATAGACCGATTTAACAAGAAGTTATAGCCATAAATATATTTGTTGCTGCAGCGCTGCTCAAGCGCTGCTGCAGCGCTGCCCGCGGCTGTTGTTGATGTTGCTGTTTGGTTGACTGCTAACATGTTTACGACACGAATATACGAGCATATACATACATACACTCACATAGACGCAATTGCTTTGAATATGTGGAATTATACCCCCGCTACAGTCGAGCAAGCCCGACAGTAAAATAGCAAGGCCGCAAAATAGGAAAATAAAAAAAAAATTTCTTAAAAACAAGTAGGAAAGCTAAAGTTAGGTGTCCCGACTTTGAAATACTCTGTACATATGTGTAGAATAATCAAAAAAAATAAAACAAACTCGTATAGTGTACACACATAACGCATCTTTATGCAAAGTTTGGTGTCTGTACTTCTTATAGTCCCTGAGATCCAGGTGTTCATACGGACAGCCGGACAGACAGACATAGGTCGACTCGTCTTGTCATGCTGATCAAAAATATATATACTTTTTGGGGTCTGCCACGCCTCCTTCTGCCTGTTACTTTTTCAGCTCGCGCAAACCTAATATACTCTTCCACATTTCATATACAGAGTATAAAAACATAAAAAAATATAAAATTGTAAAGCAGATGCGTTAGATATTTCGAAATAGATATTTCGACCTGATTTTTGTAAGTATCAGTAGTAAGATGAAAGACAGATTTTGTGCTAAGACAATATTACATTGAAAAAGATTTTAACGCGGTTGCTCAACTTAATCACGGTATTGACTTAAATACATTTGACAGTATACCACTACATTATACTTGTAGTAACGCAAATATAGAAGCTGCCTGGGAGAGGCAAGACCCTTTTTGTGGGGTGCGTAATGAGGTTATGACCGGTACCTCGGCGAAGCCCGAGATGACTCTAATACGCTGCCAAACCTCCAGCTCCTCTAATTTGTACATGAAATGTACAGAAGTATATTAGGTTTGCGGTAGCTGAAAAATGTAACAGGCAGAAGGAGGCGTGGCAGACCCCACAAAGTATATATATTCTTGATCAGCGTGACAAGACGAGTCGATCTAGCCCTGTCTGTCTGTCCGTCCGTATGAACACCTGGATCTCAGATACTATAAGAGATAGAGACACCAAACTTTGCACAAAGATGCCTTATGTGTGTATTCTATACGGGTTTGTTTTTTATAGCCTGTACCCAAAGGGTGAAAGGCTATACTAGTTTTGTGCGCATGTATGTAACACACAGAAGGAGGCGTGGCAGACCCCACAAAGTATATATATTGTTGATCAGCGTGACAAGACGAGTCGATCTAGCCCTGTCTGTCTGTCTGTCCGTCTGTCCGTCCGTATGAACACCTGGATCTCAGAGACTATAAGAGATAGAGACACCAAATTTTGCACAAAGATGCGTTATGTGTGTATTCTATACGAGTTTGTTTTATTTTTTTGATTTTCCCCCCACTTCCCCCATATGGGGGTTTTCCCGATTTTCCATTCGTATAATCGCCTATATCTCGGAGACCATAAGACCTAGGAACACCAAATTTTAGTCCAAGGTGCCTTGTATGAATACGCAGAAAATGTATATTTTGGAATTTCCCTCCCTCCCCCCTCTCCCCCGCAAATGCGATTTTCTCTAACTCCCGTAATTCTTGGAATTTCGAACTAAAATTTTGCAAATACCCCCAGTTAGTAATGTGTGTGTGTGTCCGTATGCCAAGTTTCACTATGATAGACCGATTTACCAAGAAGTTATAGCCATAAATATATTTGCTGCTGCAGCGCTGCTGCAGCGCTGCCCGCGGCTGTTGTTGATGTTGCTGTTTGGTTGACTGCGAAAATGCTTACACAGACACGAATAGATACGCATAGGCATACATACACTCACACAGACGTAATTGCTATGTAAATGTGCAATTATACACCCTTTACGTGAGTTCGAATACCGAGAAAGGTAAAATCGATCATTGATTTTTTTTTTATTTTCTTAATTTTTATAGCCTGTACCCAAAGGGTGAAAGGCTATACTAGTTTTGTGCGCATGTATGTAACACACAGAAGGAGGCGTGACAGACCCCACAAAGTATATATATTCTTGATCAGGATGAGAAGACGAGTCGATATAGCCATGTCCGTCTGACCGTCTGTCCGTCTGTCTGTATGAGCGCAAGGATCTCAGTAAGTACAAGAGCTAGGATAACCAAAATTGGTATCAAGGTTCCTATAAGCCCTAGGCAGAACGAGTTTGTTTTTTTTTTCGATGCACCCCCACTCCCCCGCAATTCATATTTTTTCTTATAACTTCCGTATTCTCGGAATTTTGAAATAAATTTTGGTAGGTACATCCAGTTAGTACCAATGTGTCTGTATGCCAAATTTCATCATGATAGGTCAATTCTGAAGAAAGTTATAGACATAAGTAAAATCGCTGCTAATGCGCTGCCTGCAGCTCTGTCGGCAGCGCTGCCCGCAGCTGTTGTTGTTGTTGCTGCTTTGGTTCAACTTTGTGCTGCATACATACACGCATATAAACACGCATAGGTACGTGATGTAAATGTATGCTGTTTAAACTGAACATAAACATGTATTCTAATTTAATTTAATTAATTATTTTAATTAATTAATTCATTCATTTTTTTTAATAATTTAATTTTTTTTTTAATTTTTTTTTTTTTAATTTTTTCTTTTTGTGGAGAGTACAGGCTATTTTACTGTCGGGCTTGCTCGACTGTAGCGTTCTTTCTTGTTTTTATTTTCTATAATTATTGTAAACATATGTGCAGAGTATTTCAAAGTCCGGACACCCGACTTTAGCTTTTTTACTTGTTTTTTTTTTTGATTTTCCCCCCCACTTCCCTCCTATGGGGGTTTTCCCGATTTTCCATTCGTATAATCGCCTATATCTCGGAGACTATAAGACCTAGGAACACCAAATTTCCCTCCCTCCCCCCTCTCCCATGCATCTCTAACTCCCGTAATTTCGAACTCAAATTTGGGAAATACCCCCAGTTGGTTATTATGTGTCCGTATGCCAAGTTTCACTATGATAGACCGATTTAACAAGAAGTTATAGCCATAAATATATTTGCTGCTGCAGCGCTGCTCAAGCGCTGCCCGCGGCTGTTGTTGATGCTGGTGCTTTGGTTGACAGCAAACATGTTTACACAGGCACGAATAGATGCGCATGGGCATACATACACTCACATAGAAGCAATTTCTATGTAAATGTGTAATTATACATCCTTTACGTGAGTTCGAATACCGAAAGAGGTAAAATAAATCAAAATTTTTTTTTAATTTTCTTATTTTTTTAATTTCTATAATTATTTTAAGCATACGTACAGAGTATTTCAAAGTCAGGACACCCGACTTTAGCTTTTTTACTTGCTGATAACTAACTCTGAAAAAATTCCTAGCGAAAACTTCGTCACCTAAACGAAGTTCAACATTGCGACTGCGCAATTGCTATGTAAATGTGTAATTATACATCCTTTACGTGAGTTCGAATACCGAAAGAGGTAAAATCAATCAACATTTTTTTTAATTTTCTTATTTTTTTAATTTTTATAATTATTTGAAGCATATGTACAGAATATTTCAAAGTCAGGATACCCGACTTTAGCTTTTTTAGTTGTTGATAACTAACTCTGAAAAAATTCCTAGCGAAAACTTCGTCACCTAAACGAAGTTCAACATTGCGACTGCACAAATTATACCTGTGTACGTTGTCATCATGAGCTTTGTCTATGTTCTATTTAGCCTCTTGTCTGGCCAACTGTAGTCTATCTGTGTGGCTAATTCTCACGTCATCTCCTAATAAATTAAAGTTACACAAAAGTGCCTAATCTTTCCCATTAAGAACCATGTTTTGTCCAAATGCCAATAATTATGGCGAATATCCTGTGGTTCGGTTCAGAGTTGCTCTCAGCGCACCACTTATTGCACTCAGATTATAATCGCAATGCTCATTTCTTGGTCGATATAAGCGCGTATCAAAACTGATCGATTTAATCTTTCAGTTGCATTTGCCTGGGGTGAATATATAGCCGTAAAGCGGTGCGTTGAGCCAAACTGGGTTAAGAAGGCTTCGAAAATGCTAGACCTAAATTGACTTCCATTATCTGTCAGAGTGACTTCTGGAACTCCAAACGTATAAAATATGGCGGTTTCTAAGTACTCACATATTTTAGGTGATGTAAACTTCTTAAGCGGATTGAGAAAATGAAATTTCGTATTGTGATCTACGACGATAAGTAACCCAATGTTGCCAGTTTTAGTTCTTGAGTACGGACCTAGTAGATCTAAATAACGTTTCTGAAATAATCTATCAGATGTTAACCCATTGGGGGTTTTAAAACTATATTGGGGCTCTTTGTGGAACGACAAATGACACAATCCGATATATAGGCTCGTATTTGGGTCACCATTCGAGGCCAAAACAAATAACGTCTTAGTTTCTCTACCGTTTTTGACATTCTACATTGGGCTGAGCCTGGCGAACCATGCGCTTGAAATACAATATCCGGCAGTAACGCTGAAGGTACCCACAGTTTCCAACCACTGGTATCTTGAGACGAAATGTCATTACTAAAATCTATTCTCTTATACACGTAATTATCCACGACTTTAAATCGGGTAATTTGTGTTGATTAGCTTTAACCCGTTCTATTAGGCTCAAATATTCAGCCGATTGAAAGTGTGTAGATTGAAGATCAACCATAAGACCGTTAGATACGAACTCCTCCACGGCTGGTTCATTTTGACGTCATAATGCACCTGGAACGACGTTTTCTGACCTGCGCCTGTGAGTTATGGTAAAAGTAAACACTTGTAATTTCATGGACCATCTAGCTAGTCTACCTGACAAGCCTTTTTTCGCATTAGTCATTGCAGCGAGGCATGGTCAGTGATAACAACGAAGTCTTGACCTTCTATGTACGCCCTAATTTTTTTAATATACTTTAACACGGCTAAGCATTCCATAATAATTACGCTAGGCTTTTGTTCTTAAGCGTTGAGCGCTTAGGTTTGTAATTAATTCTATCCGATATATCATTTACATCAGCGAATGTAATTGTATAAGCTAATATGAAAAGGAATAAATTTAGTACGAGGGTTATCCTCAATTGAGAACTGATAATTGAATCTTTGGCTCTACATTATTTTGCACAATTGTGTGTCTATTTGCTGTTTAGTGACACATCCGTCAGTTAGTTTCCCGTTGGGTTACATTTTGTACATCTGGGCTTAAAGATCCATTTGGCACCACACCCATAGCAAAATATATTTCTTGGCTCGAGACAATGGTCGAATCTATGACCAGCCTAATCGCAGTTCCAACAGATTGTTGCCGTGGACTGTATGGCTAGAACTTCTTCTGAAATTTCTGAGTCGTCAATGTTGGTTTGGTTCTCTGTTGTTGTTGTTAGTTCAGTCACATATGATCGAAGAACCCGTGGCTTGTAAGACTTCATTTCTGAATTAAACTGTACATGCTTCTCGCAATTGGGGCCTTTTCGAAATTTGTAAATGCAATAGGTCATAGTGAAGATTGGGCTTAGAGTTTCTGATTAATATATCTACTAGCTGCTCTTCGGACATACTTCTCTGAAGTCTATCTGCTAGATCTTCAATAGCTTCTTGGAAATTGTCAAATGGTTCATTGTTCCCTTGGCGTCTTTTCCTGATATCTTCCCAAATATCCAAATCAGTTTCTCTCTCCTCGAATGTTTCACGAAATTCTCTACAAAAAGTTTCCCATTTGAAATTAATGTGGTCGCGGCGAAACTTTCACTACCAATCGTTTGCTTTACCCGCGAAGAAAAGGTCCAGGTGATCACACAACAGCTGATAGTCTCTATTTAAATTCTGTTCGATCAGAGCCCGAATACGATAAATGAACTCTTCTACGCGCATTGTTTTGAACCATCATACTTGATTCGTCAATTTAGAATAATTCCAGCTGCCTTTTCGTATACCTCTGGTGTAATTCGATGTTGCGGATTCGGATTGATTCAGCAAGCAGCATGATTCTAAGTTTTGGCTGAAGAAAGACTGTAACTCTTCAAGCATCTGTGCTTGCTGGACTGACCTAGCGGACCATACATAGTTCACTATCTCATCCTTTGCATTGAGGTATGAACTACTCTGTGGCGGTGGTTCATAACGTACTTGATCTAAATTTGCTCGTAATGTCGATCTAGAGGACATCCCTATTTTAGGAGTGTACCTGTACCTCTTCTTAATTTTTGTTTAGAAGCCCCTTCAAATACCAATGAGTTATCAGTAAAAGATTAGTCGATATTGCCCCCGCTGAATTATTGTTTGAGTACGTTAATTGCATAAACTTACAATCTGCATCACATATCGGACACTTAACTTTAACCCTGATAACTTCGACAATGCAGTTCTTGTGAAATCTGTGTATGCAAGGAGTGTAAGCGGCCAGACCTGCAGCGGTCATAACCTCATTACACACCCCACAAAAAGGGTCTTGCCTATCCCAGGCAGCTTCTATATTTTCGTTACTACAAGTATAATGTAGTGGTATACTGTCAAATGTATTTAAGTCCATACCGTGATTAAGTTAAGCAACCGCAAGTTTAAATCTTTTCCAATGTAATATTGTCTTTGTTGTGACGCGGCATAAACAGTGCCGGCAATTCAGTGCACCTGTAGGTTACATGAAGGAAGGCTAGTTATTAGAATCAAATGCAATTGACAAACAATGTCTATATATGCCTGATGCATAGCCAACAGAGATTACGCAAATTGCGAAAGAATACGCAATTGGGGGGGGGGGGGGGGGGGGGAGGGAGAATGTTGCACACTATGCGTAATAAGTTAATAAATTGCGAAAGGTCGCAATTTAGGGGGGGGAGAATGTTGCGACGCGAAGGAGTATATGACACCTCATCAACGCGACGCAAACAGTCATTCAATAAAATAGCTTGGCAACAGATATCATACATATAAGTACACATAAATCTGTACACCCATGTTGTTTTAGCTGTCAGGTTCTTTAATTGTATGCATTTCTTCAGTTTATTAACAAGTTATTAATCAAACAATATATCTAAGAACTTAAAATAAGAATAACTTCTGCTGTGCTCTTGTCCACGCACACGTCTGCTCTCTTCGACGACTCAAACGATACTCCCTCTCCTCATACTTGACATTCGGCGTCTCTCTTAATCCGCCGTCATCGCTTGTGTATTCATACATCTGCTCGTCGATATCCAAGTTTGGAATTAAGGCCCACATTGGCCTCATATGGTCACTGGATACCACATTGCAGTAACGTCGTAGGGTTAAGGGCTGATCTGGCAGGTCTTCTACAATGTACCGATCGTTGTCCAAAACTTTTGTGACCACATATGGTCCTTTATATATTGGATCTAATTTGTATGAATCTCCTGTGGTTGCTGGAACAAAGATAATGACAACTAAATCATTCACTTTGTACTTCGTCGGCTGAGCATGTTTAGCGTCGAATCGAATTTTCCATTTCTGCTGCTCAGCTATTATATTTGCTTCTGTTTGCTGCCTCTTACTCTCTATGTCTGCTTCTGGAATCGCTTCGTTTGAAAGAGCCTGTATTAAACGATTGTTTGTCACGTCACGTGGGTTAAAGTTGAAAACTAAATCGTTGGGAGAAAATTTGAATGTAGCATTAATGTGTGTATTCATGCCCCATTGTATTTTGAATAATTGCTGGTCCTATTCCTTAGTTTTTTCTGTGCTGGTCTTTAAAGCATTTAATAATGTTTTGTTCATCCGTTCTGCTTGCCCGTTAGCTCTGGGTGTACGTACTGCCGTTTTAACGTGTTGTATGCCATGCTCCTTTGTAAAGCTTTCAAACTCCTTTGACGTGAACGCTGTTCCTCGGTCTGAAATTATGCGCATCGGCTGACCAAATACTGCAAATAGCTGATTTAGCGCTCTTATAACAGGTGTTGCCTTCGTTGTTCGAGTTGCCGCCAGAAATGTATATTTGGTAAATGCACATACAATTACCAAAATATGACAATTTCCGCTCTTGCTCTTTGGAAATGGGCCTATGTGATCCATATTGATCGTGCGAAATGGTATAGGTATGACATCGTGAACATGTAGCTCGCCTTCTGGTTTGCCCCCTTTTACTTTATTAATGCAGCACTCTGGACATGAAGCCATGTAAGACTTAACATACCTCCTCATACGTGGGAACCAAAAATAGCGTTGAATTCGTTGAATTGTCTTCTCTGTGCCATAATGTCCTATATCGTCGTGATTTGCCTTTGTTATACGCCAACGAATTACCTGGGCTACAACCAATTTGTTGCCATCAGCCGCTTTACGTATAAGTCTGCTTGCATCGATGACATAATCTTCGTTGACTTGGCTCCATCGTGGGCTCTGCTCTTTGATGTGTAGCATGTCAACTCCTGGACGATGCTTGCATGTAAAGTCAAACTCCTGTAGTTTGAGCCACCATCTAATCATCATAATCATTTCTAATCCATAGCTGGAATACCTGCTTTTGGCATCGCTACATAATCGGCTGTAATAGAATACAGGTTTCGTGCCTTCCTCTTCTCGTTGGAACATAATGCCAGCTATTCCCATCTTACTAGCATCGGTATGCACCTCGTGGTATTTCATGGGGTCGTAAAGAGTCAAAACTGGCTTCGAGGTTAGGGCGTCTTTTAGCTGTAGAAATGCCTGTTCTTGGTCTTCTCCCCACAAGAACTCCACATCTTTTTTCAACAGCTTGCTTAACGGGTATGCGATCATACTGTAATCCTTGACGAATTTGCGGAAGAATCCAGTGATGCCAAGGAATCTTCGTACCTCTGTTTCATTACATGGCTGTTTATAGTCTTTGATGCACTCGGTCTTCTCGTTGCCAGGCTGGATTCCGCCGCCTGTGATTACGTGTCCCAAAAACTTGACTTTTGTCTGCATGAATGCACATTTGGATGGACATAGCGTTAGACCAGCAGATCTAACAGCTTTCATAAATTCGTTCAGTATGAGCAGCCCTTCTTCCACTGTTTTTGACGAAATTATGACTTCATCTACGTAGTTAATGATATTTCGTTGGTACTTCAATTGCCGTATTATTTCTGTTATGACTTCTTGAAATACCATAGGCGCATTTACCAAACCAAATGGCATAACATTGAATTCGAATAATCCATTTGGTGTCATGAAGGCTGTAAACTGTTTGCTTTCGTCGCTCATCGGGATCTGATAATATCCTGACGTCATGTCTAGCGTTGTAATGTACACGTTACTGGACAACTTGGCCAACTGCTCCTCTACAATGGGCATCGGGTACCGCTTCTTTATGGTGACTGCGTTGAGAGCTCGATAGTCAACACATAGCCTTTTTTCTCCGTTTGCCTTGGGTACCAATATTGCTGATGCTGGATGTGTTGACTTGCTCCTCTGAATAACATTGTAGCTTAATGGTACTTGGTATTGCCTTCCCAAAATGGGCTTCGTTGTCGATACTTCAATCGTCATTACCGTTGCTTTGCACCTGCCAATATTTGATAAATCTTCGGCAAAACAGTCTGTATAGCTTTTTAACAGATCGCTCACCTGATTGCGCTGGTCGGGGCCGATATCGGTGCCAACATCAAACCCGACCTGTTCCATCGTTGCCACCTTTGAAATTGGTCTATCTATGTCCAGCAGATCTTTATCATGGCATATAATATCTCTTCCCACTAGAACATCATATGGAAGAACTTCGTCTGGCACCACCTGGATTCTCGTGTACAATTTTAAGATGCCGCATGTGAACTCGGTTAGGATGCATTTCTCTGATTTAACAACAGAGCCTCCAAAACCTTGAAGACTTTTGGTAGACGGCTGCCGCAATGTTCCTTTTGGCACTGATGAGTCTTTAATAAGTGTGTTATCGCTGCCCGTGTCAATAAACGCCTCAAACGTGTATCCTCCGATATGTACTGTTTTCATTATTGGTGGATACTCTTTGGATAGTGTCTCTTTTACTTGAGCCACCTTTGCAGGTTTCACATAACAATCCTTTTCTTCATGTCCAATCTTTGAACACTTGGAGCAACGTTTCTTTCGTTCGGGCTCTGGGCATTTTGCTGCAATATGCCCCAGATTATTGCAATTATAACATTTAATTGCCTTCCCCTTGCCATCAGCTTCGTCATGGTGCGTCTTGCTGTTAACAGTAGGTGCGTTGTAATGGTGTTGTTGTTTGTTTTCCTTGAGCCGATCTCATATTCTCCAGTGATCTGAAAAACTCTGAACAAGTGCGTATGTTCATCGCTAGCAATGCCTTTGTTGTCTCTTGCTGGTTGAGTCCGTTGATAACATATGAATTTATCGATGGCTCATCGATATTCGCTCGAAGCCCGATAGCTAACATCGCATATAAATACTCACTTAACGATTCGTTGCTACGCCGTTTACGTCGCATTAATTCTCTATGCACATCTCTATGCACATTTGTAACGACGCGTTGCGCAGCAACCAGCCGCGCGTCATTACGAGTAGTTATAAGTACAAGTAATTATAAGAAGAGTAAGCCATGAAGGCAAGTAATTGTAAATTCGTTTTAAGTTAGTTAGTTCTCTGCTTTCGGCCCACACGCACTGAAGCGCGGGCAGTTTGAGTTTTGATTTTTGTTAGATTAAAGAAACACGTGGAGAAGTTTTGGCATACCGCCTCTCTTTTATTTGTTGGACAACTCGGCACTTTGGGGTGCCTTATTTATATTAGCATACTCTGGCCGGCGAGCATACCCGCGGCAGAGTAACAACGTTACAAGTGGCGCCCGAGCAGGGACCCCAAAGAAGTTTGAGGTTAGATCCGACCAAGTAGGGAAGAGAGCGTGGACCTACAATGCTACGAACGAGCTGGATACGTGTGCTGCGGAAGGCAGAGCTCAGCACGGTGCTGCGCGAGTTCGACATCGAGGAGACCGGCACCGTGGAGGCGTTGCGGGTACGGCTGGCAACGTTCGTGAAGTCGGCCCAAGAAGAGTACCGACCCCGCCTTGAAGAACTAGCGGCATATTACGAGAACATGTCGTCGCGTACCGCGGCGACAGGTCAGTTGAGCCCGGTGCCCGGCGGACGGCTGGGAGTCCCGAAACAAGAGGACGTACCGGAGGGGCTGCTCGTCGTGACAGAGGCAAACACGACACCGCTAACTCCTGCGACAGTGCCGACCATCTCGGTAGCGGTCGCGGCCTCGCCGGGAGCTACCACAACCGAGCCCACGGCAGCCTCAGCGACGCCAACAGTGGCTCCAGTGCTCTCAACGGCGGACCTGACACAAGCGATTGCCGAGTTGGCTCAGTACACCCACCGGTTGGCCCAGGCTATGGAGGATGGTTTCCAGAAGCTGTCGAGCCAGGTCTGCGGTCCCACCGCGCCTGCTGGTAATGTGCCTGACGAAGATGACCCAACAGCACCGACTCCAGCGTCACCGCTCGCAAGCGCGCAGGCGGTGGCAGAACCACAGGCGCCAACATCAGCCGTGTCAACCGCATCCGCGGCTGGTTCGGCCCACTCGACAATGTCACGAGCGGAGCGGAGAGCCCTGAGCACGGAGGTGGCACAGTGGGGAGTACGTTTCGACGGCAGCGGGGACCCAAGAACGTTCCTCCGGGACCTGGAAGATAAGGCAGAGATAAGGAACGTGCGATTAGATGAGTTGGTGACCGTGTTACCGGAAGTCCTGGTTGGCGAGGCGAAGGAGTGGGAGTGGTCAAGGCGCAATTTGGTACAACGGTGGGCCGAGTTCCGCCAAGACCTACTAAAAGAATATCCAGCGGGTCCCCACATAGAAGAGCGCCGGCGGGAAGCATACAGCCGGGTCCAGGGCGCATCAGAGAGCCCTATCGAGTATGTCCGAGCGATGCAACGACTGATGCGCGGCGCGGGGATGACTGCAGAGGAGCAGCTGAGACTTGTCCACGCCAACGGGCTACCAGAAATACGCGCTAATCTCCGCCTGGCAGGCGAAGAAGTGAGCTCACTCGATGGGTACGTACAGGCGGCACAGGGCGTGCACCAAGCAATCTTAGCACGGTCACAGGCGGCCGGCAATGATGAGACGAACGCCACACACCCTACGCCGATCCCACAGCCGGTGGCGGTTGGCCCAGCGGACACGTATCGCCGCCCACCCATCTGCAGACGTTGCGGGATGGGAGGGCACAGTACGGACGCGTGCCCAAACTCTCAACAGCTCTACTGTTGGGACTGTGGTAAGATGGGGGTGCGTGCGAACGAATGCTGCCGACGCGCGACGGGAAACGCCAGGGGGGCTCGTCCCACATCAACAGTCGGCGAGCCCACGCAGGCAAATTCCAACTAACAACGACACGCAGGGTAGCGGCCGCGCTACCAGTAGACTGTGATGGTGTACTGGTAGAGGCGGTCGTGGACACCGGAGCGACACGCAGCTTCGCGAGTCCGAGGCTGGCGCAACGCCTGCGGGCGCCAGACGGAGGAAATGTACGGTCCGTGAGCGTGACTGTGTCCATGGCTGACGGGACACAGAAGACGGTCCGTGAAGAAACGAAGGCGACGGTCACGGTGGGCGACAGTCGCGTAGTACTGCCGCTACTCACACTCCCCGGTTGCATAGATGAGCTCACACTGGGACTGGATTATGTCCAAATGGCCAACGGGGCGGTGACTGTGGGCGGTCAAGCTGTAGAATTGCGAACGAACGATCCACGGCCACGCAGACGGCGGAGGCGAAATCGCAGAGCCCGACATGCAGCCTTGGTGACAAGCGAACAGGCGGGGCTCACTATAGCCGCCCACCTGACGGAGCAGCAGACCCAGACGGCCGCCGGATTCCTCGAGGGGGAGCTGGCAAGCTTTGAGAGCATCACAGGAGTCTCGTCGGCGGCGGTGCACACAATCCGGATGAAAGACGAGCGTCCCATCAAACAGCGGTACTACCCCCGCAATCCGGCCATGCAGGCAGTGATCAACCAAGAAGTCGACGAATTGCTGGCAAAGGGCTGCATCGAGCAATCCGACAGTGCCTACAGCGCACCCATCGTGTTGGTGCGCAAGAAGACAGGCGCCTGGAGGATGTGCATCGACTATCGGCAGCTGAACGAACGCTCAGAACCAGATGCGTACCCAATTCCGCGGATCCAGCACATTTTGGAGCAGCTGCGCCAGGCCAAATACATAAGTAGCATCGATTTGCGGAATGGGTACTGGCAGATTCCGATGGAGCGCGAAAGCCAGCGATATACAGCGTTCACGGTGCCAGGACGCGGGCTGTTCCAGTGGCGTGTGATGCCGTTCGGCCTGCATTCTGCGCCCGCAACATTCCAGAGGGCGTTGGACAGCGTCATTGGCCCGGACATGGCACCGCACGCGTTTGCATACCTCGACGACATAGTGGTGGTCGGTAGGACGTTCGAGGAACACTTGAGCAACTTGCGCGAGGTGTTCCGGCGACTGCGAGCGGCCAATCTGCGAATAAATCGAGATAAGTGCGAATTCTTTCGTAAATCCATTAGGTACCTGGGGCACCGGGTGACGGAGGCGGGCATCCAAACGGATCCGGAGAAGGTAGCAGCCATCCACGAGCTGAAGCCGCCATCAAATCTAAAACAATTGCGGCAGTACATTGGAATGGCCTCGTGGTATCGACGCTTCGTACCAAATTTCGCCACAACGGTTGGGCCCCTTACCGAACTGTTGAAGAAGGGCCACAAGTGGAGTTGGGGAAAGCAGCAGCAGGAGGCATTCCAGTGTATCCAGAAGCAGCTGATGGAAGCTCCGGTGTTGGCGTGCCCCGATTTCTCTCGACGTTTCTGCCTACAGACGGACGCCAGCGAGTATGGGCTGGGCGCGGTTCTGACGCAGGACATAGACGGCCACGAACACGTAATTTCCTACGCCAGTAGGAAGCTGCAGAAAGCGGAGGTCAACTACAGCGCCACGGAGAAGGAGTGCCTCGCAATTGTTTGGGGAATCCGAAAACTGCGACACTATTTGGAAGGCTACCATTTCACTGTCGTGACTGATCACTTGGCGTTGCGTTGGCTCAACTCGATTGAGAGCCCCACCGGCCGCATCGCACGCTGGGCTTTGGAGCTGCAGCAGTACACCTTCGATGTCCAGTACCGAAAAGGAGCCTTGAATGTGGTGGCCGACGCGCTGTCACGACAGCCGCGCGAGGTGGCTGGCCATGCACACGTGGAGCCAGAGGCAGCGCCAACTTGTAAATGGTTACAGCGGTTGACGGCAGCGGTATTGGAGAGTCCCAGCAAGTACCCAGATTACGCCATACAGAACGACAGGTTGTACCGCCGCATCGCTCACGTGCTAGGAGAAGATGAGGTGTCACCATGGAGGCTATGCGTGGCCGCGCCTCTACGACTGGAGGTGTTGAGAGAATGCCACGACGACGCAACAGCGGGCCATATGGGAGTACGCCGAACCTGTGCACGCGTTGCAGACCGATACCACTGGCCTGGTCTGTATCGCGACGTAGCGAAGTATGTGCACCAGTGCCTGTTGTGCCAACGCTATAAAGCCCAGCAACAGCTGACGGCAGGCAAGATGCACTTCAAACCAGCGGAGGCAGCGTGGGACGTCGTCTGCGCCGATTTTGTGGGGCCGCTGCCGCGGTCCAAGCGGGGCAACGCGTATCTACTGGTCCTGGTCGATAAGTTCAGTAAATGGGCAGAACTGGTCCCCATCCGCAAGGCGACGGCAGCGGCAGTGAAGCTGGCCTTGCGAGAGCGGATTCTGGCACGGTTTGGCACACCAAGAAAGCTCATTACAGACAACGGAGCCCAGTTTACGAGCCGCGCGCTGAAGCAGTTCCTCGCCGAGGCAGGCATACAGCAACAACTGACGGCACCATACACACCTCAGGAGAATCCCACTGAGCGGACCAATAGAACGGTCAAAACATTGATTGCCCAGCTGGCGGACGGGCAGCACAACACGTGGGACGAACAACTGCCGGAAGCACAATTGGCCATTAATACAGCAATTTCAGACGCAACGGGCTACTCACCGGCTTTCATCCTATTTGGAAGAGAACCACGGCATCCACACACACTGTACGGCAGGGATCCTGATGCCCCTGAGGCAGCACCAGGTAGCCCAGAAACACACGCGACGCTGCTACAGTTTGTTGCCCGCATAGCAAGAAGAAACCAAGGGGTGGCCAGCGAGGATCAGGCACGCCAGTACAATCTGCGGAGACGCGAGTGGCGACCCAAACTGGGCGACGAGGTGCTCGTGCGACAACATCACCTGTCCAACGCAGCCGAGCAGTTTGCGGCCAAGCTGGCGCCTCGCTTCGATGGACCATTCACGGTGCGAGCATTTATATCCCCAGTCATAGTGCGTGTGCGACCAGTGGCGGGCGGCAGAGGTAGAACGGTACATGTGCGGGATCTAAAAGCGGTGAATGCAGAAGACAGCGAAGCCGACGAAGGCAGCGACGACAGAGGCAGCGTTAGTATGGTCACCAGGGCCACGCCACCGACAGCTTCACAGCAACCACAGCAGGCCACTCCTCAGCGTCAACAAAAGCAGCCACAGCGGCAGTCCGGGCAACAAAATCGGCCATATCAACGAGCACGACGACAGCAGCCACGGTCACGACAGCCACGACAGCAGCAACAGCAACCAGGGCTTCGTAGCAGCCACACCGACAACAGCAACGGCAACACCACCGGCGTCCACCAAAGCGGGAACAGCAAAGCTGCCGTTCTAGCCGAAGAAGATGTCCATGTAAGCCTACAAACATAATTAAACGAAGTTGGTTGTTACGTTTCAGGCCATGTGAAGCGATGTAGATTACCGCACCGCCTGAGATACACACACAGCGCCGAATATACCAGAGACGCAGCAGATGGGCGGTATGATAATTCCATTGGCGATCCCTAAACAGCTACGGCAACGGCAGCCAGTCCCACAGCAGCCACTACAGCACCCATTACAGAATCCAGAGGATGACGACACGTCAGCACCACGCGGCGGAAATGCAGAAAACAACAATGCGACCGAATGACAGAGCGAACAGCTGACGGTGAAGGTACAGGTGGCGTTGACAGGTGGCCAAACGCGAGGGGTGGCAGCGCTGCCACCCAGCTGCTACACATCTGCCGTTCGACCCCTTGGGGAAAGGGGGAGGTGTAACGACGCGTTGCGCAGCAACCAGCCGCGCGTCATTACGAGTAGTTATAAGTACAAGTAATTATAAGAAGAGTAAGCCATGAAGGCAAGTAATTGTAAATTCGTTTTAAGTTAGTTAGTTCTCTGCTTTCGGCCCACACGCACTGAAGCGCGGGCAGTTTGAGTTTTGATTTTTGTTAGATTAAAGAAACACGTGGAGAAGTTTTGGCATACCGCCTCTCTTTTATTTGTTGGACAACTCGGCACTTTGGGGTGCCTTATTTATATTAGCATACTCTGGCCGGCGAGCATACCCGCGGCAGAGTAAAAACGTTACAAGTTTAAGAGAAATATTTGAATTTTAGTTTAGGGCGAAAAGAGAGCGCGAGAGCAGCCGTTTGCGGACGTCGCCTCGCGCCCTTTTTTCGCCGCCTTAGGCTTAGTTTAGCATGTAAGCCGAATTTTGAAGTTAGTTGTAAAATATAACTAAATAGAAGCACAATCGCCACCGCATCGTTTCGTAATTTTCTATATTAAAGTTAAAGTTTAAAGCAAGCGTCCCATTTTTCTTTGTTTTTAATAATTTATATAAAATCATATAAATTTTCATTGGCGCCCGAGCAGGCAAAAAACGCTTCTCGGCTGGACAGTGTCAGGCAGATGCTCTACTCAACCTACAACGAGTATAGAAGGAGCAGTGAATTTAAGTTGCCAAGAAGAACAATTACTTTCGATAGACTCAACGATACAAAAGTTTTGGTCCATTGAGGACTTGCCTAATAATTCGAAAGTTCTCTCACCTGAGCAACAGCTTTGTGAACAACACTTTGTTGAAAATACAAAAATCTTGTCGTCTGGTCGATTTCAGGTACGGTTACCTTTTAAATCTGACCCAAAAAGTCTTGGCTCGTTGCGAAACGTCGTTTTTTGTCGCTTGAAAGGAGGTTGTCAAAAGACCCTCAATCTGAATCTGGAATTTATGGACGAGTATGTTTCGCTCGGTCACATGTCCTCAACGGACAACAAAATTCCAGATACTCCACACTATTTTATTCCGCATCAGTGTGTCCTGCGGCCTCAAAGCACGTCGACCAAGTTGCGTGTCGTTTTCGATGCCTCTTGCCGCACGTCCACTCAGATTGCGTTGAATGATACCTTAATGATGGGTCCAACAATTCAGGAGGAGCTTTATTCTACGTTGCTTCGTTATCGTTTGCGAAAGTTCGCCTTAGCGGCAGACATTAAAAAATGTACCGTCAGGTGATGGTGCACGAAGCAGATATAAACTATCAGCTCATAGTGTGGCGAAGAGATCCGTCTGAGTCTTTGAAAATCTTCAGGTTAAACACTGTAACATATGGCACGTCGCCAGCTCCGTTCTCGGCGGTGCGGTGTTTAACAAGGCTGAGTGAAATGGTCCGTTCCTCACATCCAACAGCTACTGAAGTTATTCGGAGCGACTTTTATGTCGACGATATGTTAACTGGTGCTGAAAGCGTTGAACAGCTAAAAAAGCTTCGAGCAGAAGTGTCGCACGTTCTTCAAAGTGCAGGCTTCGAATTGGCAGAGTGGTTTTCGCACTGCTCGGAACTGTCCGCATTTGATAGCACAGTTATTCCAGTAGCCACAGTCGACCCAGACCCAACCAAAACGCTCGGCGTTATGTGGTTGCCGAAGGAAGATGTATTTCAGTTCCAGTTGGAAAATTCCTTCCTAGATCTCCGCTCGACAAAACGGAACATATTATCGGTGACTGCCAGGCTTTTCGATCCTCTGGGCCTTCTTTGCCCGCTGATCACCAAAGCAAAAATGTTGCTGCAAGATTTATGGCTACAAAAACTAGATTGGAACGAATCCATCCCTGAGAATCTTCATACAGTTTGGGAGTCATTTAAACAGAATTTGTTGAACCTCAGCGGTATTCAAGACCCTAGATTCGTCCATACAGATACGCAGTCACCCATTCAAATACATGCGTTCGCCGATGCCTCAATGCGAGCTTATGGCGCCTGTATTTATGTTCGTGTTTCGACTGCGAATGGTTTGAAAGTGTCACTTTTGACCTCAAAATCCAAAGTAGCTCCACTCAAGACGAAAACTTTGCCTCGTCTTGAGCTGTGTGCAGCTCACCTTCTCGCAGATCTTTTTCGTCAAGTCCGCCCGTTGCTTAATTTTCTAATAGACAAGATAGTTATGTGGACTGACTCGGAAATAACGCTCTACTGGATCAAGTCACATCCGTCGGCATGGTCAGTTTTCGTTTCAAACAGGGTTTCTCAAATCTAAGAGTGGTCCGAGAATGCAACATGGCGACATGTCCCAACGAAATCCAACCCAGCAGACATCGTGTCCAGAGGATGTAATGTAGACGAGTTGCGTAGTTCCATTTGGCTTACAGGGACAGCCTTCCTCATGGAATCGGAAGAAAATTGGCCTGTGAATGCTCACTTCGAGCCGCCTAAAAATTCAGCTGCCCTAGAAATTCGTAAGTCTGCTGTAGTTTTACTCGCAGATCGGCAAGCCAATTACATTCTCGAAGTTATCGAAAGCTACTCGTGACATTCAAAATTTCTGAGGGTGTTCGTTTGGGTTTTTCGATTTTTACAAAGGTGCAAAAAGGTCTCGAAGCCCTTTGATCCTATAGCCAAGCCAAACGAACTCAATTTGGTATTCAACAAAATTGTTCAAGTCGTCCAGGACAATGAGTTCGGTGACGAAATCGACAAGGTTCGAAAAAAGAGAACACTTAACGCTAGCTTACAGCGTCTGAGTATATTTCTACATGAGTTTAGAGAAGATGGTTTCTTGGTTTCCTTGCTGAGAGTGGGGGGAAGATTATTAAATGCTCCTATCCCGTATGAAGCCAAGTTTCCGTTGTTGCTTTCTAAAAAGTCGCAATTCATAAGATCGTACGTATCTTATTTGCATGTGTCAAATTGCCATGCTGGGCCTAGATCGCTGGTGAGCCTGCTTCGTGAGCGAGTTTGGCTGGTTAACGCTCAGGAAGTGTGTCGCCGAACAGTACGTTCGTGCATCCTCTGCTTCAAATGGAAGCCCCGGTTGGCCTCCCAAGTAATGGGAAATCTTCCGGCAGACAGGCTCCAGCCTTTCCACCAGTTCGAAGTATGTGGTGTTGATTTTTGTGGCCCTATAAGCACAACGCTCCGCATCCGTGGCAAGCCACCGTACAAGTCGTACGTGGCTCTTTTCGTTTGTTTTGCCTCGAAAGCGGTTCACTTAGAGCTTGTGGCAGACCTAACCACTGATGCTTTTCTCTTGGCTTATGAAAGGTTCGTCGGCAGTAGAGGCGTCCCTCGCAAAGTTTACTGCGACAACGCAACGAACTTCGTGGGAGTCGACAGGAAGCTGCAGGAGTTTCGAGCGAGATGGGAGAAGGAGGCGGAAGGCGTACGCGAATCCGCATCAAGAAAAGGATGCGAGTTTGCGTACATACCACCCAGAGCACCTCACTTCGGCGGTCTATGGGAAGCAGGTGTCAAGTCTGCAAAGCACCTGTTCCTACGGACGGTGGGCAATGCGCTCCTGACCGCAGAAGAGCTCGGAACACTCCTGGCGAGCGTCGAGGCGGTGCTGAACTCTCGGCCACTGGGACCACTCAGCGCGGACCCCAGCGACGGCGAGGCGCTAACCCCGGGCCACTTTCTAATCGGGCAGCCTCTTCTGGCGACTCCAGCTCCACCGCACCCGAACATCGACAGCCAAACTTGCTTAAGGCGATGGCGCAATGCCTCGTGTCTCAAGCACAGGTTTTGGCAGCGATGGTCCCAGGAGTACATTTCGAGCTCCAGGTGCGAGCGAAGTGGTTCCAGGAGGAACCCAACGTCGTCGTGGGACAACTCGTCGTGGTGGCCGAAGACAACGTGCCGCCACAAAAGTGGGTACTTGGCAGGGTCACCACAACTCACGCCGGGACAGACGGGAAGGTGCGGGTGGGCGACGTCGCCACGAGTAGCGGCAATCTCCGAAGGGCGATTCACCGGCTGGCGCCATTGCCCGTTGAAGGACGATGTCCCTCCAAGGGGGCCGATGTTGGCGCAGATGCTGTTTTAGATTAGGATAGTTTAAGAGAAATATTTGAATTTTAGTTTAGGGCGAACAGAGAGCGCGAGAGCGGCCGTTTGCGGACGTCGCCTCGCGCCCTTTTTTCGCCGCCTTAGGCTTAGTTTAGCATGTAAGCCGAATTTTGAAGTTAGTTGTAAAATAGAACTAAATAGAAGCACAATCGCCACCGCATCGTTTCGTAATTTTCTATATTAAAGTTAAAGTTTAAAGCAAGCGTCCCATTTTTCTTTGTTTTTAATAATTTATATAAAATTTATTTATTTATTCGTACATCTTCGTTTCGCAGCGGCTGTTTTACCTCAGTTGCATTGCCATGTGCCGTTACCGTTTCCAAGCGCCCTTGTCTATGCGTGACCTGCGCTTGTTGTTGTTGCTGCACACACACCGTTTGCACTTTTGTCGTTAGGCTTGCCACCATCTGCTTTCATTCGACGATTTGTTTCTGCATACTTGCATTTACTTCCAATGCCGGGTACTCATCTGTGTCAATTTCGTCTCCGCCTATGACTTGTATCAACTCGTTAATTTTCGCTGCCTTGTTTCCTTTCACTTGGATATTATGCTCTTGCAAAATAATATCCAAATCGCAAATTCGCAATTAATTTAGTGTCAGTCGCATCGTTGGTTATTATACTCTGTACATGAAATGTACAGAAGTATATTAGGTTTGCGGGAGCTGAAAAATGTAACAGGCAGAAGGAGGCGTGGCAGACCCCACAAAGTATATATATTCTTGATCAGCATGACGAGACGAGTCGATCTAGCCCTGTCTGTCTGTCTGTCCGTCCGTATGAACACCTGGATCTCAGGGACTATAAGAGATAGAGACACCAAATGTTGCACAAAGATGCGTTATGTGTGTATTCTATACGAGTTTGTTTTATTTTTTTGATTTTCCCCCCCACTTCCCCCCTATGGGGATTTTCCCGATTTTCCATTCGTATAATCGCCTATATCTCGGAGACTATGAGATCTAGGAACACCAAATTTTAGTCCCAGATGACTTATGTTTATACCTAGAAAATGTATATTTTGGAATTTCCCTCCCTCCCCCCTCTCCACCGCAAATCGCAATTTTCTCTAACTCCCGTAATTTTTGGAATTTCGTACTAAAATTTTGAAAATACCCCCAGTTGGTTATTATGTCTCCGTATGCCAAGTTTCACTATGATAAACCGATTTAACGAGAAGTTATAGCCATAAATATATTTGCTGCTGCAGCGCTGCTCAAGCGCTGCCCGCGGCTGTTGTTGATGTTGCTTTTTGGTTGACTGCGAAAATGCTTACACAGACACGAATAGATGCGCATAGGCATACATACACTCACACAGACGCAATTGCTATGTAAATGTGTAATTATACATCCTTTACGTGAGTTCGAATACCGAGAGAGGTAAAATCGATCAAATTTTTTTTTTTATTTTCTTAATTTTTTTTATTTTCTATAATTATTGTAAACATATGTACAGAGTATTTCAAAGTCGGGACACCCGACTTTAGCTTTTTTACTTGTTTTATTTGTTTCTTTGTGATATTTTTCTATCATTGTTGCTGAATGTCTGTCTTCTTCCCCGTTGCTGCCGTTCGGTGCAGCTTTTATTTCCCCTTTTTCTATTTCCTTGTTCTCCTTTCGTCGTTGCTAGAAACTCGACTCGTTGCTATGCCGTGCCGTGCGTCGATATTTATACTCTGTACATGAAATGTACAAGAGTATATTAGGTTTGCGGGAGCTGAAAAATGTAACAGGCAGAAGGAGGCGTGGCAGACCCCACAAAGTATATATATTCTTGATCAGCGTGACAAGACGAGTCGATCTAGCCCTGTCTGTCTGTCCGTCTGTCCGTCCGTATGAACACCTGGTTCTCAGAGACTATAAGAGATAGAGACACCAAATTTTGCACAAAGATTGTAACGACGCGTTGCGCAGCAACCAGCTGTGTGTCATCACGATGCCAATGAGTAGTTTAAGTAGGTGTAAGTAGATATAAGTAAAAGAGAGTCTTTTTGGAGTTAGTCCTGTTCTAGTTTTAAACGAACGCGCACTGAAGCACACCCCCCTCTTTTGTAAATTTCGAAGAATTAAAACCCACGTGGAACGGATTCACTTGACGTACCGCCCCTTTTTATTTGGTGGACCCCTCGGCACTTTGGGGTGCCTAACTTATTATTTATTTCAGCAAACTCTGGCCGGCGAGCATACCCGCGGCAGAGTAACAATGTTACAAGTGGCGCTCGAGCAGGGACCCCAAAGAAGTTTGAGGTTAGATCCGACCAAGTAGAGAAGAGAGCGTGGACCTACGATGCTACGAACGAGCTGGATACGTGTGCTGCGGAAGGAAGAGCTCAGCGCGGCGCTGCGCGAGTTCGAAATCGAGGAGACCGGCAACGTGGAGGCGTTGCGGTCGCGGCTGTCCACGTTCGTGAAGTCGGCCAAAGAAGAGTACCGACCCCGCCTGGAAGAACTAGCGGCATATCACGAAAACATGTCGTCGCGTACCGCGGCGGCAGGCCAGTTGAGCCCGGTGCCCGGCGGACGGCTGGGAGTCCCGAAACAAGAGGACGTACCGGAGGGGCTACTCGTCGCGACAGAGGCAAACACGACACCAGCCGTGGTCCCGGTGCGAGCCGCATCGCCGACTCCAGCGCGGACGACATCGCTAACTCGAGCGTCAGTGCCGACCATTTCGGTAGCGGTCGCGGCCTCGCCTGAAGCGTCCGCAGCCAAGCCCACGGCAGCCTCAGCGACGCCAACAGTGGGTCCAGTGCCTGCAACGGTAAACCTGGCACAAGCAATTGCCGATTCGATGACAGTTGTGTTGGCACACCTACCGGTTGGCCCAGACCATGGAAGATGGTTTCCAGAAACTGTCGAGCCAGATCTGCGCTTCCACCGCGTCTGCTGCTCCTGCTGGTAATGCGCCTGACGAAGATGACCCAACAGCACCGACTCCAGCGCCGCCGCTCGCGAGCGCGCAGGCGGTGGCAGAACAACAGGCGCCAACATCAGCCGAACGAGACAGACGAGCCGCGTTGCGGACACAGGTAGCCCAGTGGGGCGTGCGATTTGACGGCAGCGGGGACCCAAGAACGTTCCTCCGGGATCTGGAAGATGAGGCAGAGATGAGCAACGTGCGATTGGATGAGTTGGTGACCGTATTACCGGAAGTCCTGGTTGGCGAGGCGAAAGAGTGGGAGTGGTCAAGGCGCAATTTGGCACAACGGTGGGTCGAGTTCCGCCAAGACCTACTAAAAGAGTATCCAGCGGGCCCCCATATAGAAGAGCGCCGGCAGGAAACATACAGCCGGGTCCAGGGCGCATCAGAGGGCCCTATCGAGTATGTCCGAGCGATGCAACGACTGATGCGCGGCGCGGAGATGACTGCAGAGGAGCAGTTGAGACTTGTCCACGCCAACGGGCTACCAGAAATACGCGCCAATCTCCGCCTGGCAGGCGAAGAAGTGAGCTCACTCGATGGGTACGTACAGGCGGCACAGGGCGTGTACCAATCAGTCTCAGCACGGTCACAGGCGGCCGGCAATGATGAGACGAACGCCACACACCCTACGCCGATCCCACAGCCGGTGGCGGTTGGCCCAGCGGACACGCATCGTCGCCCACCCATCTGCAGACGTTGCGGGATGGGAGGGCACAATATGGACGCGTGCCCAAACACTCAACAGCTCTACTGTTGGGACTGTGGTAAGATGGGGGTGCGTGCGAACGAATGCTGCCGACGCGCGACGGGAAACGCCAGGGGGGCTCGTCCCACATCAACAGCCGGCGAGCCCACGCAGGCAAATTCCAATTAACAACGACACGCGGCCGCGCTATCAGTAGACTGTGATGGTGTACTAGTAGAGGAGGTCGTGGACACCGGAGCGACACGCAGCTTCGCGAGTCCGAGGCTGGCGCAATGCCTGCGGGCGCCAGACGGAGAAAATGTACGGTCCGTGAGCGTGACTGTGTCCATGGCTGACGGGACACAGAAGACGGTCCGTGAAGAAACGAAGGCAACGGTCACGGTGGGCGACAGTCGCGTAGTACTGCCGCTGCTCACGCTCCCCGGATGCATAGATGAGCTCACATTGGGATTAGATTACGTCCAAATGGCCAACGGGGCGGTGACTGTGGGCGGCCAAACTGTAGAACTACGAGCGCTCCGACAGTGCCTACAGCGCACCCATCGTGTTGGTGCGCAAGAAGATAGGCGCCTGGAGGATGTGCATCGACTATCGACAGCTGAACGAACGCTCAGAACCAGATGCGTACCCAATTCCGCGGATCCAGCACATTTTGGAGCAGCTGCGCCAGGCCAAATACATAAGTAGCATCGATTTGCGGAATGGGTACTGGCAGATTCCGATGGAGCGCGAAAGCCAGCGATATACAGCGTTCACGGTGCCAGGACGCGTGCTGTTCCAGTGGCGTGTGATGCCGTTTGGCCTGCACTCTGCGCCCGCGACATTCCAGAGGGCGTTGGACAGCGTCATCGGCCCGGACATTGCACCGCACGCGTTTGCATACCTCGACGACAAAGTGGTGGTCGGCAGGACGTTCGAGGAACACTTGGGCAACTTGCGCGAGGTGTTCCGGCGACTGCCAGCGGCCAATCTGCGAATAAATCGAGATAAGTGCGAATTCTTTCGTAAATCCATTAGGTACCTGGGGCATCTAGTGACGGAGGCGGGCATCCAAACGGATCCGGAGAAGGTAGCAGCCTTCCACGAGCTGAAGCCGCCATCAAACCTAAAACAATTGCGGCAGTACATTGGAATGGCCTCGTGGTATCGACGCTTCGTACCAAATTTCGCCACAACGGTTGGGCCCCTTACCGAACTGTTGAAGAAGGGCCACAAGTGGAGTTGGGGAAAGCAGCAGCAGGAGGCATTCCAGTGTATTCAGAAGCAGCTGATGGAAGCTCCGGTGTTGGCGTGCCCCGATTTCACTCGACGCTTCTGCCTACAGACGGACGCCAGCGAGTGTGGGCTGGGCGCGGTTCTGACGCAAGACATAGACGGCCACGAACACGTGATTTCCTACGCCAGTAGGAAGCTGCAGAAAGCGGAGGTCAACTACAGCGCCACGGAGAAGGAGTGCCTCGCAATTGTTTGGGGAATCCGAAAGCTGCGACACTATCTGGAAGGCTACCATTTCACTGTCGTGACCGATCACTTGGCGTTGCGTTGGCTCAACTCGATCGAGAGCCCCACCGGCCGCATCGCACGCTGGGCTTTGGAGCTACAGCAGTACACCTTCGATGTCCAGTACCGGAAAGGATCCTTGAACGTGGTGGCCGACGCGCTGTCACGACAGCCGCGCGAGGTGGCCGGCCGTGCACACGTGGAGCCAGAGGCAGCGCCAACTTGTAAATGGTTACAGCGGCTGACGGCAGCGGTGTTGGAGAGTCCCAGCAAGTACCCAGATTACGCCATACAGAACGACAGGCTGTACCGCCGCATCGCCCACGTGCTAGGAGAAGATGAGGTGTCACCATGGAGGCTATGCGTGGCCGCGCCTCTACGACAGGAGGTGTTGAGAGAATGCCACGACGAAGCAACGGCGGGCCATATGGGAGTACGCCGAACCTGTGCGCGCGTTGCAGACCGATACCACTGGCCTGGTCTGTATCGCGACGTAGCGAAGTATGTGCACCAGTGCCTGTTGTGCCAACGCTATAAAGCCCAGCAACAGCTGACGGCAGGCAAGATGCATTTCAAACCAGCGGAGGCAGCATGGGACGTCGTCTGCGCCGATTTTGTGGGGCCGCTGCCGCGGTCCAAACGAGGCGACGCGTATCTACTGGTCCTGGTGAATAAGTTCAGTAAATGGGCAGAACTGGTCCCCATCCGCAAGGCGACGGCAGCGGTAGTGAAGCTGGCCTTACGAGAGCGGATTCTGACGCGGTTTGGCACACCAAGAAAGCTCATTACAGACAATGGAGCCCAGTTTATGAGCCGCGCGCTGAAGCAGTTCCTCGCCGAGGCAGGCATACAGCAACAACTGACGGCACCATACACACCTCAGGAGAATCCCACGGAGCGGACCAATAGAACGGTCAAAACATTGATTGCTCAGCTGGCGGACGGGCAGCACAACACGTGGGACGAACAACTGCCGGAAGCACAATTGGCCATTAATACAGCAATTTCAGACGCAACGGGCTACTCACCGGCTTTCATACTATTTGGGAGAGAACCACGGCATCCACACACACTGCACGGCAGGGATCCTGACGCCCCTGAGGCAGCACCAGGTAGCCCAGAAACACACGCGACGCTGCTACAGTTTGTTGCCCGTATAGCAAGAAGAAACCAAGGGGTGGCCAGCGATGATCAGGCACGGCAGTACAATCTGCGGAGACGCGAGTGGCGACCCAAACTGGGCGACGAGGTGCTCGTGCGACAACATCACCTGTCCAACGCAGCCGAGCAGTTTGCGGCCAAGCTGGCGCCTCGCTTCGATGGACCATTCACGGTGCGAGCATTCATATCCCCAGTTATAGTGCGTGTGCGACCAGTAGCGGGCGGCAGAGGTAGAACGGCACATGTGCGAGATCTAAAAGCGGTGAACGCAGAAGACAGCGAAGCCGACGAAGGCAGCGACGACAGAGGCAGCGTTAGTATGGTCACCAGGGCCACGCCACCGACAGCTTCACAGCAGCCACAGCAGTCCATTGCTCAGCGACCACAACAGCAGCCGCAACACCAATCTCCGCAGCCACAACGTCAGTCCGGGTCACAACATCGGCCACATCAACGAGCACAACGGCAGCAGCCGGCTTCGTAGCAGCCACACCGACAACAGGAACAGCAACCCCACCGGCGTCCACCAAAGCGGGAACAGCAAAGCTTCCGTTCTAGCCGAAGAAGATGCCCATGTAAGCCTACAAACATAATTAAACGAAGTTTGCTGTTACATTTCAGGCCATGTGAAGCGATGTAGATTACCGCACCGCCTGAGATACACACACAGCGCCGAATATACCAGAGACGCAGCAGATGGGCGGTATGGTAATTCCATTGGCGATCCCTAAACAGCTACGGCAACAGCAGCCAGTCCCACAGCAGCCACTACAGCACCCATTACAGAATCCAGAGGATGACGACACGTCAGCACCACGCGGCGGAAATGAAGAGCGAAAACAACGAGGCGACAGAATGACAGCACGAGCAGCTGACGGTGAAGGTACAGGTGGCGTTGACAGGTGGCCAAACGCGAGGGGTGGCAGCGCTGCCACCCAGCTGCTACACATCTGCCGTTCGATTATGGCGCGGTGAAGGACAATTCGAAAAAACCACCGATCGGGCCGTTCGACCCCTTGGGGAAAGGGGGAGGTGTAACGACGCGTTGCGCAGCAACCAGCTGTGCGTCGTCACGATGCCAATGAGTAGTTTAAGTAGGTGTAAGTAGATATAAGTAAAAGAGAGTCTTTTTGGAGTTAGTCCTGTACTAGTTTTAAACGAACGCGCACTGAAGCGCACCCCCCTCTTTTGTAAATTTCGAAGAATTAAAACCCACGTGGAACGGATTCACTTGTCGTACCGCCCCTTTTTATTTGGTGGACACCTCGGCACTTTGGGGTGCCTAACTTATTATTTATTTCAGCAAACTCTGGCCGGCGAGCATACCCGCGGCAGAGTAACAACGTTACAAGATGCGTTAAGTGTGTATTCTATACGAGTTTGTTTTATTTTTTTTATTTTCCCCCCCACTTCCCCCCTATGGTGGTTTTCCCGATTTTCCATTCGTATAATCGCCTATATCTCGGAGACTATGAGATCTAGGAACACCAAATTTTAGTCCAAGATGCCTTGTGTGAATACGCAGAAAATGTATATTTTGGAATTTTCCTCCCTCCCCCCTCTCCCTCCACTCCCCCCTCTCCCACCTCTCCCCCGCAAATGCGATTTTCTCTAACTCCCGTAATTCTTGGAATTTCGAACTAAAATTTTGAAAAAACACCCAGTTGGTTATTATGTGTCTGTATACCAAGTTTCACTATGATAAACCGATTTAACGAGAAGTTATAGCCATAAATATATTTGCTGCTGCAGCGCTGCTCAAGCGCTGCCCGCGGCTGTTGTTGATGTTGCTGTTTGGTTGACTGCGAAAATGCTTACACAGACACGAATTGATGCGCATAGGCATACATACACTCACACAGACGCAATTGCTATGTAAATGTGCAATTATACACCCTTTACGTGAGTTCGAATACCGAGAATGGTAAAATCGATCATTGAATTTTTTTTTATTTTCTTAATTTTTTTTATTTTCTATAATTATTGTAAGCATATGTACAGAGTATTTCAAAGTCGGGACACCCGACTTTAGCTTTTTTACTTGTTTTTTCTTTCGATCGACCGTTTGCTAATTCCTGCCGTTTCGTCGATCTTCCTATTTGCTATCAACCGTTTTGCCAATTCGTGCCGTTTCGTTGATCTTTTCGCCCCCGTTCGTTGAGCTTCGTTTACTATCGACCGTTTTGCTTTGCATTGCCGTTTTGCTTTACCGTGCCGTTTTGCTTTGCCGTGCCGTTTGTCGAAGTTATTATACATACATTTTATTAATTAAATATTCTCTCGTGTAGAGATGTCCTCGTATCCCACTTCTGAACTGTCAGGTTCTTTAATTGTATGAATTTCTTCAGTTTATTAACATACAAGTTATTAATCAAACAATATATATAAGAACTTAAAATAAGAATAACTTCTGCTGTGCTCTTGTCCACGCACACGTCTGCTCTCTTCGACGACTCAAACGATACTCCCTCTCCTCATACTTGACATAGCCTAGATAATATTGGCACCATAGTCTGCACGCGCACACGAATTACAGGTGCATTGACACTGGCCAGCCAACATAAGCAATAATAAGCAAGAGTAAGACATATATTATTCTGCTACATAAGACCAACAATCAGGCCATAGCTTATGAGCCAAATTGGGCTGACACCAGCATACTTAAGCTTAAAATGTATGCTTGGGCATCATTATTGTGAAACTGCCAACACATAGAAATAGTAAATGTAAACAGTCATAAGCTAGTTTTAAGCATAGCTATATAAGCCATGATTTGTAAGAATAAAATCAGTATGCAAATTATCAACGAACGGCCTCTTACTTTGGGTCAGGAACCGCTGATCTTTATCACGCCGACTACCACGTTGACTACATGCTCCCAAGGATACCGGATACAGGATACATTAATTTCAATGGGATTGCCATCCGGTATCCTTGGTCACTACAAACGTCCTGCGTCGTTTCACTCAAGCGCAACCAGGACAACCGGTGTTACTTGCACCTACTGGACCACGAGGGTCCCTTGAAGCAGCAGGGCCAAAAGGGCCTTTAATTAAACGGACCACGAGTGTCCACCCAAATATCAAATCGGACCATTGGGATCCCGCCTTGATCAACAGAAGGACAACAAGCGTCCTTTAGCTTAACTCGTCAGGACCACGATCGTCCTGCCGATTCGCACTACCGCACATGTGCCAATAAACAATAATTATACCCCAGCGCATCAGGTAATTATTAATATATTTAAATTCAAATTTAGTACCTTAAGTAAATTTATCACCGATTTAGAAAATCACAGTAGTATAATACATAACAAGTTAACATTAGAAGGCAATCGAGAAAAACAAAGAATTTACACAAATGCTTTAAGCACAGCAGTTCAAAAAATTATACAAAAAGAATTACCAGACAGAATATATTGCACATTTTGTAGATTTGACATTAGTAATCCAACAAAATTAAAACAAGCTGCTCAAGAGAACGGTTTATATGAATGCAATAATATCTGTTAAAATACATTTCATTCAAATTTCAAGCCCAATTACATTTACAAGAAATATCCGCTCTCGCAATAATAACTTAAATGAAAACGAAAGGCAGTGGTTTTATCCAAATAATAACGGTTCCCGTAATCATAGAGGTTTTTTGGTTCAGCCAAGGCAAACACATCAAATTAACAATCCATTTCGTAGCTACACCAGGCAGCAACACTTTGATAATAATAGATTTTCCCAACCGAATGAAATGTACAGAAGTATATTAGGTTTGCGGGAGCTGAAAAATGTAACAGGCAGAAGGAGGCGTGGCAGACCCCACAAAGTATATATATTCTTGATCAGCATGACGAGACGAGTCGATCTAGCCCTGTCTGTCTGTCTGTCCGTCTGTCCGTCCGTATGAACACCTGGATCTCAGAGACTATAAGAGATAGAGACACCAAATTTTGCACAAAGATGCGTTATGTGTGTATTCTATACGAGTTTGTTTTATTTTTTTGATTCCACCCCCCCCCCCCCCCCCCCCCCACTTCCCCCCTATGGGGGTTTTCCCGATTTTCCATTCGTATAATCGCCTATAACACAAAATTTTAGTCCAAGATGCCTTGTGTGAATACGCAGAAAATGTATATTTTGGAATTTCCCTCCCTCCCCCCTCTCCAACGCAAATACGATTTTCTCTAACTCCCGTAATTCTTTGAATTTCAAACTAAAATTTTACAAATACCCCCAGTTAGTAATTATGTGTCCGTATGCCAAGTTTCACTATGATAGACCGATTTACCAAGAAGTTTTAGCCATAAATATATTTGCTGCTGCAGCGCTGCTCAAGCGCTGCCCGCGGCTGCTGTTGATGTTGCTGTTTGGTTGACTGCGAAAATGCTTACACAGACACGAATTGATGCGCATAGGCATACATACACTCACACAGACGCAATTGCTATGTAAATGTGCAATTATACACCCTTTACGTGAGTTCGAATACCGAGAATGGTAAAATCGATCATTGAATTTTTTTTTATTTTCTTAATTTTTTTTATTTTCTATAATTATTGTAAGCATATGTACAGAGTATTTCAAAGTCGGGACACCCGACTTTAGCTTTTTTACTTGTTTTTTCTTTCGATCGACCGTTTGCTAATTCCTGCCGTTTCGTCGATCTTCCTATTTGCTATCAACCGTTTTGCCAATTCGTGCCGTTTCGTTGATCTTTTCGCCCCCGTTCGTTGAGCTTCGTTTACTATCGACCGTTTTGCTTTGCATTGCCGTTTTGCTTTACCGTGCCGTTTTGCTTTGCCGTGCCGTTTGTCGAAGTTATTATACATACATTTTATTAATTAAATATTCTCTCGTGTAGAGATGTCCTCGTATCCCACTTCTGAACTGTCAGGTTCTTTAATTGTATGAATTTCTTCAGTTTATTAACATACAAGTTATTAATCAAACAATATATATAAGAACTTAAAATAAGAATAACTTCTGCTATGCTCTTGTCCACGCACACGTCTGCTCTCTTCGACGACTCAAACGATACTCCCTCTCCTCATACTTGACATAGCCTAGATAATATTGGCACCATAGTCTGCACGCGCACACGAATTACAGGTGCATTGACACTGGCCAGCCAACATAAGCAATAATAAGCAAGAGTAAGACATATATTATTCTGCTACATAAGACCAACAATCAGGTCATAGCTTATGAGCCAAATTGGGCTGACACCAGCATACTTAAGCTTAAAATGTATGCTTGGGCATCATTATTGTGAAACTGCCAACACATAGAAATAGTAAATGTAAACAGTCATAAGCTAGTTTTAAGCATAGCTATATAAGCCATGATTTGTAAGAATAAAATCAGTATGCAAATTATCAACGAACGGCCTCTTACTTTGGGTCAGGAACCGCTGATCTTTATCACGCCGACTACCACGTTGACTACATGCTCCCAAGGATACCGGATACAGGATACATTAATTTCAATGGGATTGCCATCCGGTATCCTTGGTCACTACAAACGTCCTGCGTCGTTTCACTCAAGCGCAACCAGGACAACCGGTGTTACTTGCACCTACTGGACCACGAGGGTCCCTTGAAGCAGCAGGGCCAAAAGGGCCTTTAATTAAACGGACCACGAGTGTCCACCCAAACATCAAGCCGGACCACTAGGATCCCGCCTTGATCAACAGAAGGACAATAAGCGTCCTTTAGCTTAACTTGTCAGGACCACAATCGTTCTGCCGATTCGCACTACCGCACGTGTGCGAATAAACAGTCTTAACACAAAATCTGTCTTTCATCTTACTACTGATGAAATCAGGCCGAAATATCTATTTCGAAATATCTAACGCATCTGCGTTACAATTTTGTTTTATTTTATGTTTTTATACTCTGTACATGAAATGTGGAAGAGTATATTAGGTTTGCAGGAGCTGAAAAAGTAACAGGCAGAAGGAGGCGTGGCAGACCCCACAAAGTATATATATTTTTGATCAGCATGACAAGACGAGTCGATCTATGTCTGTCTGTCCGTATGAACACCTGGATCTCAGGGACTATAAGAAGTAGAGACACCAAACTTTGCATAAAGATGCGTTATGTGTGTACGCAATACGAGTTTGTTTTATTTTTTTTTTTGATTCCGCCCCCTCCCCCCCCCTCAACTTCCACCCTATGGGGGTTTTCCCCATTTTCCATTCGTATAATTGCCTGTATCTCAGAGACTATAAGACCTAGGGACACAAATTTTAGTCCAAGATGCCTTATGTGCATACGCCAAAAACGTGTATTTTGGAATTTCCTTCCTTCCCCCCTTCTCTTCGCAATTAGTGATTTTCCATAGCTCCCGTATTTCTTGGAAATTTTCATTGAAATTCGGAAAATACCAGTTAGTGGTTATGAGAATGTATGCTAAGTTTCATAACGATAGGCCGATTTAACTGGAAGTTAGAGCCATATATGTATGTATGACCAAGCAGTGCCCGCAGCTGTTGTTGTTTTTACTGTTTTGCACAGGCACACGAGATATACACAGACACACACAAACACGCATAATTATTCTACACATATGTACAGAGTATTTCAAAGTCGGGACACACGACTTTAGCTTTCCTACTTGTTTTTAAGAAATTTTTTTTTTTAATTTTCCTATTTTGTGGGCTTGCTATTTTACTGTCGGGCATGCTCGACTGTAGCGTTCTCTCTTGTTTTTATACCCTGTAGGGTAAAAAGGGTATATTAGGTTTGTGCAAAGTATGTAACATGCAGAAGGAAGCATTTCCGACCCCATAAAGTGTATATATTCTGAATTAGCATGACGAGAGAAATCGATCTATACATGTCTGTCCGCCTGTCTGTCTGGATGAACGCAAGGATCTCAGAAACTATAAAAGCTAGAATAACCAAAATTGGTATCCAGATTCTCCTAAATCCGAAAACGCGTATTTTATTTTTTGACAGAATTGTTTAGGGTCCTGTCAAAATTGTATCTTGCATCGGGCAATTATTATAACATCGTGAATTAAAAGGAAGAACATAATTAGAGTTGGCTGAAGAGTATTTATAGAAGTCAAGAAATAGGTCCGACTGCTTATACTTTTTAAAGCATCTAGATTTAACATTTTTTAAGTTTGAAAGTCTTGGTGAAAACCAAGGAGGTTTTGATGACGCAGACGATATGGTATACAGACATCAAAAAGAGCATTAATAGTGTCATAGAAAAACTTGACGGCTATGTTGAAATCAACCGCACTATACAAAAGGGACCAATTAGTTGCTAAAATAAGTTCGTTAAGCAAAGAAAAATTTCCTTTGCGCAAGCAACGACGTGTTTTGTTAGAATTAAGTGTAGGAATAAAGGTGTGATCTGAAAATGATAGGGAGATTTCTAAAGTAGGGTGGTAAGTATCTTCAGGCACTGACAGGGGTAAAGACCTAGAGACTACAGCGCTTCTAAGGTCAGTAACATAGACGAGATCAAGCATTTTGCTGAGGTGATTAGGTATAGAATTAATTTGAAACAAAGAAAGGTCCAACAGGCAATCCAAAAATTCATGTTCTGCTGAGGGCACCAAATAATTGAACTCATTGAATAATGACCATTCTATGTTACGAAAATTAAAATCACCTAGCACAACAAACGCATCTCTGTCACGGAGATGAGTGGAAATTGCTTTAATACAAGTTATATGTTGCATATAAACCTGAATATCGGAAGAGGGAGGTATATACGAGCAAGTGATGTAAAGAGCAAAAGACGGAAAAGTTACTTTAACAGCAACAAATTCAACATCATTTGGCACATCACCATCAATGATTTTCGACCGAAGGTTGGATTTGACTGCAATCAGTACCCCTCCACCTCGACGACTCGGACGATCATGACGAAAAATACAAAAGTCATCTGATAAAATTTCATTATCAGAAATCGAAGGATTTAACCACGTTTCTGAAAATGCAATAATATTAGAATCAAAAGAAAAACTGCTAAGAAATAAATTCCCGAGCTTGGACAAAAGACCCCTAACATTCTGATACAGAATATTAAGCGAAAAAGGTCGCGAGTCTAGTTTTTTGAAGCCATACTTGACGTTGGTTTCGAAGAAAGAGTACTAGACTGTAAATCAACAGGCAGTGACGAAACTCGTTTTTTCTGCCTAAACTCATGGACAATCATATGTGGAGGCCAAAATTTTGGGTCACAAATAATTGTAAAAGCCTCAGGCGGAACACTTATTTTAAACGAGGCTATTTCACGGGGCTCAGCAAAACTGAACTTCGAAATAGATACACTAGCCGTCGATTTACTGGCAATATAGGCTGCTATAGATTCACGAGTGGTATCGGAAGATAATCTTGATACAAAAACTTGTCTTCTGGGAGCTATAACAGTAAGAGCCGGGGGCTGAGGCTGAGCAGCAACTGACGCACAATCTGCAGCACGTGATGAGACTGCGGGGGAAATTGCAGAAAATTTAATGGAGGAAGCTTTCTTAGAAGCTTTCGAGGCCACTACTATCTTGCTTACTGCAGGAGGTTCAATCAAAGGGGCTAAGGTGACCTGAGCAGGCATAGGGGAAATTTCAAACAAATTTCCAGGGGAAGCAGACAGCGATATTGTTGGCGATAGATCAAGATCTACTGGAGAACTTGGGCGTAATGAGGTTGACGGCGCCGAGCAAGGCGGTACCTCAAGAAATAGAGGCCCTAACCTACGTTTGGGCGGAGACACAAACTTATATTGACTAAGCAACTGTTCTCCAGAGTCGAACTCAGTTGAAAGTTGCTTAGTTAACTTTTGCAATTTTAAAAATTTATTTCGCACATTATTACACATATGTGAGAAATTAAATTGGATGTTAATGCATACAGGGCATGACCACCTCAAACCACCACAGCCTTTTTTAGGTGAGTAAACTTTATCGAGGTCACGCCCACTTAATCCTGCACATTTAATGTGCATAAAATTCTCGCACAACCAACAGTTAACAAACCGAAGTTGATCAGAATCAATTGAATCTTTAACTGTGCAAGACTTGTTGCAGCAAAGCATTGTGGGCAGAATAAATATAAGAATGAATGACCTAAATAACGTAGTTGGCGCAAAGCTTAAGAAGAATGCTGTAAGCAAAAACTGAGCAAAAAAAAATTGAGTGGCACTAAGATGAGCTTTTAGGTAATGCGAAAAACAGCAAACACAAACAACAACAGAAGGCTGAGTGAGAGCAAAGTGCACAATGAGAGGGCTGCCGCGAACACTCACACAAACGCAAAGGGAACTGCTTAAAAGGAAAATAATTACAAAAACAAAATGCAGTGCACTGACGCCAAAACTATAAAAACCAGCAAATATATTTATGGCTATAACTTCTTGTTAAATTGGTCTATCATAGTGAAACTTGGTACACGGACACATAATAACCAACTGGGGGTATGTCCAAAATTCCAAGAATTACGGGAGTTACGATTTGCGGTGGTGAGGGGGAAGGGAGGAAAATTCCAAAGTATACATTTTCTGCGTATTCACATAAGGCATCTGGGACTAAAATTTGGTGTTCCTAGGTCTTATAGTCTCCGAAATATAGGCGATTATACGAATGGAAAATCGGGAAAACCCCCATAGGGGGGAACTGGGGGGAAAATCAAAAAAATAAAACAAACTCGTATAGCGTACACACATAAGGCATCTTTGTGCAAAATTTGGTGTCTCTATCTCTTATAGTCTCTGAGATCCAGGTGTTCATACGGACGGACAGACGGACAGACAGACAGAAAGGGCTAGATCGACTCGTCTTGTCACGCTGATCAAGAATATATACACTTTGTGGGGTCTGCCACGCCTCCTTCTGCCTGTTACATTTTTCAGCTCCCGCAAACCTAATATACTTCTGTACATTTCATGTACAGAGTATAAAAACACAGAGCACACACACTGATAACCGCTCCTTTGAGTCAGGTGATCTGCGCGCTTGCCACTCCCACTGAAGCCTTCTCTTATTTCGTAGCAGCTCCTCAATATGCCTATGAACACGACTGCTTTTGTAAAGTTTATAAGCTGTGATTTCTGTAGTGGAATGTTTTGCCGCCAGTGACATTACAGAAACTGCTTAAACTGAGGTATCTACATATGTCATCTTTGCAGTTAATGTTTGGGCAGCCATTAATATGGGAACTTACGTACTTCCTGTATTTAAGCCAGTCAGTTTTTCTAGAAGTTAAAAAGTGTGTGCGCTCCGAGTACTGTGGGTGGTCATAAAGGTGAAGAAGGATTGGCGAGTGATCCGATGATAGATCTGTTAAGTGCTCCACACAAATCTGAGCCTGTGGCACTCTTCTTGTAACAGCAAAACCAATCAAGTCTGGTTGCTTCTCCATGAGTCTTACCATCGGGATGATTGGTCGCATAGAAGTTGTAGCCGTTGAGATGAAAATAATTTTTGTTTGTTAGGTGAGTCTCTGGTATGAGCATGGCGTCAATGTCATGTTGATTGAGGAACTGCAAGAGCTCGCATTTGTGCTGTGAAATGCCATTCGCATTCCAGAAACATATTTTTAGTGATGCCATTTGAGTAGATTTCTGTTTGATTAGTAATTCCAGAAGGAGATTTTGATTGCGCATAATTTAATGCATCGTTTGTTGTATTGCTACCATTGTATTTGTTAGAGTTGCCAGAATTGATTCAATCCCACTAGGCAATTATGATGGATTTGAAGTGATATGTTGCGAAGTAGTTTCTGGCCCCTGTTGCGATGTCTGACGATTCATTATTCCTGCAGTGGTTTGCTTAGAGACTGAGGCATACGACTCGTTGGTGTAACTTAACGCCTTAGCAAAAGATACTCCTGGAATCGTAGTTGATGGTATATATGGCAAGTTTTGTCGGGTGACTGGATTTCGATCTGCGGATTTTGGTTGGCTTAGGCCATTTTTTAACTCTTTGTATACAGGGCAACCTCTATAGTTAGCAGTGTGGTTTCGCCCACAGTTGCCACATATTTTAGCAGAGGGGTCCTCCTTATTTACAGGGCAGGCCTCATTGAGATGTACATCCCCGCAGGCATAGAGTCTATCGTCAGTTCTACCTTGAACATAGGCTGGGGAATTTTATTTCTATTTATTATGTTCATGGCCATTTTGACATTAAAGCCCTTATCTTTAAGTCCATCTTTTGTCTCGCTGACTGGAACTGTTGGCTCGATTTCTTTGATAACCACTTGTAATCCCTTGCTACTTTTAAGTTGGTAGGTGTAGTAGTACATTTTTGCATCGTCGAGGTATTTGACCAGTGATCGATAGGTATTTTCATCATTGACTTGTATTTTAGTTTCATTTATGCTACCCCTTTTTATAGACGTAACATAGAATTTGTTTTCGCCAATTTTAGTAGTGAGTTTTTTAACCAATTCTGTAAAATTTTCCTGACGCAGATAAATAGGTGGCGGCTTCAGTTGCTTGACCGTAGCTTTTCCGGCGTTATCTTCTTCAGGTAAACTAAGAATCGCAAATCTATTGTTTTTCAGCGCCTCAGTTGGCACAGTCTTTTTTGCTATTTTAGATATTTTGGGTAAGTTGCTTGTGGGCTTAGTTTTCGTTTAATTTGCACATAGTGATCGAGCCCAGTCTGTATTAACGCTCCGTTAGCGCTTTGCGTACTTTTCAGCTGGAAGAGGGGGAGGTCGCAGTGAATTGACAATACCGGGCGCTGAGAAACTGCTGCTGTTGTTGTAGTTGTCGTTTTCGAAGACACAGTTGTAATCGAGGGCATTGTTCTGGTCGTTGTTGTTATCAGCAATTCATTGGTAAGACAGTAGGGCTCTGGGCACTGCGCACTCCATGACCCACTTTGCAATGGGCTGGGTGAGCATATTAACGCAGGGGAGAGAGAGCGTTCTCTTTCCGAATTAGCTTGCAGTAATGCAGTTGTTGTTGGTACCGTTACATCAGGTGCACGTATAAAAAAGTATGCGTTGTTACGAAGTGACGAAAGTCAATGTTGGTCTTGTTGTTGTTGCTGCCGAGCACGATTCTGGCTCATTTTTTCTTTGTTGTTTACAGAGCTTATGATTTTTCTCATTGGCATTGCTTTATTTTGTTTTCACAAAATTTAGTTCGTTTTTCTTAGTTCTAATCACAATATATGATAAATTTACATGGGTCACACGAGCATTGGCGTTAATTGCACTATATTTTAAACACACGGAGGAGCGAAATAATAATACGTCTGACGTCTACGACGTTCATTTTTAGCATTTAGCATTTGAAATCGACACACAATTTTCGCCAAGTTTGTTCAATTAATACATAGTTATGTGGTACCTATTTGAAACAAGAATTGCGTCTAATATATATTTTATTTTACCCTGTACATAAAATGTACAAGAGTATATTAGGTTTGCGGGAGCTGAAAATTTAACAGGCAGAAGGAGGCGTGGCAGACCCCACAAAGTATATACAAGTATATTCTTGATCAGCATGACGAGACGAGTCGATATAGCTCTGTCTGTCTGTCTGTCTGTCTGTCAGTCCGTCTGTCAGTCTGTCCGTCCGTACGAACACCTGGATCTCACGTTTTGCACAAAGATCCTTATGTGTGTTTGCTCTTCTTCTTCCCCTTTTTATACCTTGTACCCATAAGGTAAAAAGGGTATATTAGGTTTGTGCAAAGTTTGTAACATGCAGAAGGAAGCATCTCCGACCCCATAAAGTATATATATTCTGAATCAGCATGACGAGGGAAATCGATCTTGACATGTCCGTCCGTCCGTCTGTCCGTCTGGATGAACGCAAGGATCTCAGAAACCATAAAAACTGGAACAACCAAAGTTGGTATCCAGATTCTCCTAGGTCCGAGAAAGGACGAGTTTATTTTTTTTTTAATTTCCCCCCCCCCCCCCCCCCCCCCCCCCCCCCCCCCCCCTTCCCACGCTACAGAATTTCGTCAATAGCGTCCACATTTCAAATGCTACCTAAACCAAACTTTGCACACATAATCTCTATATATATAAAACAGTTTGTCCTGACTGACTGATTGGTGATCAACGTACAGCCCAAACGGTAAAAGCTAGGAAGCTGAAATTGGGCTTAAGTATCCTTTCATAGTGTAGGTGCCCATTAAGAAGGAATTTTGCAAAATTCGAGCTCCAAAGGGAGAAAATCGAGCTCCAAAGTTTGTATGAAAAATCTACAATTTTCATCTGTTTAACTTTAAACTTAGTTTGTATACTCTCAGAAAAATTCCAAGAAAAACTGTATACTTGGTTTTTTGAAATTTGGGGACTGAAATATGGGAGTTTTCCTGTACAAAAAATGGGGCACAAAAGGAAACCAAACGGCAAGAGCTATGAAGCTGAAATTTGGGCTCAAGGATCCTATCATAGTGAAGGTGCCCACTAAGAAGGGATTTTGGAAAATTCAAGCTCCAAAGGGGGAAAAACGAGCTCCAAAGTTTGTTTAAAAATTCTACATTTCTGCACCGATCAACTTTAAATTTGATTTTTGTAAGGGGGGCTACACTTTATCCCATGTAGAGCGTCTCTGAGAGAATAAAAAAGGAAACAAACCAATGCTTAAATTTCCAATTTCATTCTGATTTTATTTCTGAAATTCCTTCAGTATTTATACAATTTTTGTCTTATTTACTAGGTTTTTCCTTATGTACTAATAATTCAATATTTGACTCTTTCTTATTTTCTAAACATTGTACTTACTCTAATTTTACATTTTTCGTCTTATTCTATCCTAACGGTGTCAAGTGGATTTCCCCTCCATATGTATATTCCAAGCCTTTCTTGAACGCAGTGTGCACCCACCCTTAAACGCTGTCGCGGTCCTATTTGCCTATGCATTTCCTGTTACCTACTATGCGTTGGTCTGTACCACTGCTGCATGAGGCTATTTTTAGACCGAGATTTGTAGTTTAGCCTACCTACTGCTTGTGCTCCCTATGCTAACTTCTGAGCTCTTCACTTTTGTGAACATCTTGCGCAGGGCAAACCTAACTGTCGCTGGCGACTAAAACTATGTTCACTTTTGTAAGCAATTTTCATAATCTATAAAAGAATACAAACAAAACTGCATACTCGGATTTGTGGTGGGGCTTGAATTATTGGGGTTTTATTATTTATTCACCTTTTCAAATGAAAAGTTTGTGTTTTAAATTTTTTCCGAACTCTTTAAAAAACTTTAGAGAGCGTCGAAAGAGGAATATCATATAGTAAATCAACTTATAATTATAAGCACATTTTACTTAACCCAGCAAAGACGGGCAAGACCTGCTAGTTTATATATAATTATCTAATTTTATTCAATTCGGTCTATTCTAAGAAAAGTTATTAGCGAAACAAGTTCTCGCCAGTACAACACCCACAAACTGCAGCAACAAGTTCGCTCATCATCTTCCTCTTTTTGCTGCTGCTCTGGGCGCATATAACTCAGTGACGGAAGTTCACATGTGTACAGGGTATTACACTGTCGGGCTTGCTCGACTGTAGCGTTCTCTCTTGTTTTATTTTCGTCCAGACCTGACTTGATGATAGGGCTGATGTAAATTTGGCTAAATAATGGGCACGTTTAGCATTTCTGATCTTCAGCACAACTATTTTCCTAAGTTTTTTATAGTGCATTAGGTGAGCCGTGGTCTTATAGCGTTTCCACTTATTGAAAGCATGATCTCGGCGTTTTATTGCATAACCAATTTCTCTACTAAACCATTCGTTTTTTACTGAAGGTGAAGGTGTTGAATGTGTTCATTGAAAAATAAAAATAAAAAAAACACAAAAAAACTAAAGACAAACCACGTTTCAGACACACGCACTACATCTACATTAGAATTAACAAACATAGATCTAAACCCGTCCATTTTTATAGCCTGTACTCAAAGGGTGAAAGGCTATACTAGTTTTGTGCGCATGTATGTAACACACAGAAGGAGGCGTGGCAGACCCCACAAAGTATATATATTCTTGATCAGGATGAGAAGCCGAGTGGATATAGCCATGTCTGTCTGTCCGTCTGTCCTTCCGTCTCTATGAGCGCAAGGATCTCAGGAAGGTACAAGAGCTAGAATTACCAAACTTTGTATCCAGGTTCCCCTGAGCCCTAAGCAGGTCAAGTTTATTTATTTTGAAATCAGTCTTAGTAGTTATGTCAAGTTAGTGCTTATGTGTTTGTATGCCAAGTTTCATCATGATAGGTCAATTCTGAAGAAAGTTATAGCCATGAATAAAATCGCTGCCTATGTATGTATTAAATAAAATTTCTTAATTATTTTAATAAATTTATTAAATTTTTTTTAAATAATTTAATTTTTTTAAAATATTTTTTTTAATTTTTTTTTGTGGAGAGTACATGCTATTTTACTGTCGGGCTTGCTCTACTGTAGCATTCTAGTTTGCGAGCTGTAAAAGTTCGTCCTCTCGTTCTTCCTAAGCTTCACGTACACTATGCTTCTACGTGAGAACACAGCAACAACACGTTTCTGTTTTTTAAGCTTTATCGCCTTTTTGAAGATTATATAGTTATGTCTTGTTAGCAGTTCATTAAAGTATATGAGGTCTGGAGAGTCAAATCCCAGCATTTGCAAGCTTAGTGTTTTATTGTTTTGACGACGTGGTTTTTATACTCTGTACATGAAATGTACAAGAGTATATTAGGTTTGCGGGAGCTGAAAAATGTAACAGGCAGAAGGAGGCGTGGCAGACCCAAAAAGTGTATATATTCTTGATCAGCATGACAAGACGAGTCGATCTAGCCCTGTCTGTCTGTCTGTCCGTCTGTCCGTCTGTCTGTCCGTATGAACACCTGGATCTCAAAGAAGATGCCTTATGTGTGTACGCTATACGAGTTTGTTTTATTTTTTTGATTACCCCCCCACTTCCCCCTATGGGGATTTTCCCGATTTTCCATTCATATAATCGCCTATATCTCGGAGACTATAAGACCTAGGAACACAAAATTTTAGTCCAAGATGCCTTGTGTGAACACGCAGAAAATGTATATTTTGAAATTTCCCTCCCTCCCCCTCGCAATCACTGCGAATAACTCCCGTATTTCTAGGAATTTTTCATTGAAATTCGGAAAATACTTCCAATTAGTTTTATGAGTCCATATGCCAAGTTTTATAATGATAAGCCGATTTAACAGGACGTTATAGCCATATATGTATATATGACGAAGCAGTGCCCGCAGCTGTTGTTGTTGTTACTGCTTTGCACTGGAACACGAGATATACACAGACACACACAAACACATACATACACGAATAATTATTCTACACATATGTACAGAGTATTTCAAAGTCGGGGCACCCGACTTTAGCTTCTCTACTTGTTTAGTGATGGATTTTTGCAGTGTCCTTTGTATGCCATTTTCGTACAACATCAAAGCTTTTTTAAATCCTTTGACTTATTTATTCTAAGTTTTACCTTAATGTTTTCATTTGGTCAGATATCCACAAGGCTAGATTAATGATTTGCATATAAAGTATACTCTTTAATTTAGAACTATGGTCATTGTATGTATATGTATATAAAACGAGTATAACCGGAAAGTATATGAGAGATTATTTTATTGATAACTATTAAAGTAACTTATCGGCTACTGTGCGTTACCATATTAACATCTAATAGATATGATTGTAAATTTATGGGTGTTTTAAATTACCAACACTCCCTCTCAATGCTTATATGTTTATAAATACAGGACTTTAGTTTAAACCAAGACAAGCGCTATTTTGTACTCTGAGCATGAAATGTACAAGAGCATATGTACATACATATTAGGCCTGCGGTAGGTGGGAAATGGAACAGGCAGAAGGAGGCGTGGCAGACCCCACAAATCTCTATATATATAAAACAGTTTGTCCTGACTGACTGATTGACTGACAGATTGACTGATTGGCAATCAACGCACAGCCAAAACGGTAAGAGCTAGGGAGCTGAAATTTGCACATATGATCCTTGTCACAGTGAAAGTGAGCACTAAGAAGGGGGTTGTTGACGCGGTTTCCTCTTGTGCCCCAAAAAAGCCCCAATAATTCAATCTCCAAGATAAGATTCAAAAAACCAAGTATGCAACTTTCTTTGTATTCTTTTATTGATTTTAGAAACCAAGTTTTAATACGATCGGTTAAAAAATGAGGATTTTTCAAACAAACTTTGGAGCCTGTTTCCCCCCTTTTCAAAATCCCTTCTTAGTGGGCACCCACACTATGAAAGGATACTTGAGTCCAAATTTCAGCTGTCTAGCTTTTACCGTTTGGGCTGTACGTTGATCACCAATCAGTCAGTCAGGACAATCTGTTTTATATACATACATATATAGAGATTAAAAACGATTTAACATTTTCAAAAGTAATTTTTATTTTTGGTTAGTACATTTGGCATTATTCATTTATTAATTAATCGCATCGTGCATTATTTTATCAAAATTATAATTTTTTGGAGCCCCTTTAGAAAACCTGCGTACGCCCTTTACGGACTACACATACACGGTTCTCTACGTACGGTTAAAACAGTAAAGAGAAACAAAACAAAACCCATGGATGCATATGTACATATGTATGTATGTACTTATATATCTACATATATTTGTATGTATGTACATATATGTTTGTATATATACAGTGGGCCATCGAACACTGTTGTTTAATTGTAATTGTGGTTTTAAATCATAAATAAAATTTTTAAAACGAAAATCAACAACGGCAACTGCAAGTCATTGGCACGCTCTTATTCTTTCGCTCACTTTTTATGTTCATCCACGTCTTTTTGTTGCGAAGGCAAAATGCCAAAAATTTACAGTTACCGTCGATGCAACGACTGAATAAGCGATAGTAAAGCAGAAACCGAATAACGGAGCTCCGCAGATGTATGTATGTATGTACATGCATACATATGTATATGATTTCTTCTAATCAATAAATTATAAGTTGTTATTATTTAGATATTCCGTTTATTGCATTCAAACTTCTCTGTATCGATATCGATAGTATCGGTGGAATCAACTATCGACAGTTTTACTATAGCAAATTGAGATGGGAATTGTCAGTGCGTTTTGATGGAGGCTTATCACTGCACGGCTATTACTCCTTAAAATAGATCTGAGTTGAATTTGTTGAAATTTTTTCATTGATCATATGCATAAGTTATTTTTGAAATGCATCGTGCATTATTTAATCAAAATTTTAATTTTTTGGGCCCCCCTTTGGTAAAAGCTGCCTACGCCCTTGCTGTTTTGTATTTTGCCACAAAATTTGATCAATTTCAAATCTATCTTATATACTTGTACTACTAGCGGCCCGGTACCTGCTTCGCTACGTATACATTGAAATAATAAAAAAATGTAATTGAAACATTAAATTCATTTATTCCAACAAGAAAATATTTTATTAATTGCTAGCCATTTTAAAACTTAATCCAAAACATTTGGATAAGTTATATTTTTATAGCCTGTACCCAAAGAGTAAAAGGCTATACTAGTTTTGTGCGAGTGTATGTAACATACAGAAGGAGGCGTGGCAGACCCCACAAAGTATATTGTATATTATTGATCAGGATGACGAGTCGAGTCGATATAGCCATGTCCGTCTGTATGAACGCAAGGATCTCAGCAAGTACAAGAGCAAGAATAACCAAACTTGGTATCCAGATTCACCTAAGTCCGAGAAAGGACGAGCTTGTGTTTTTTTCTGATACACCCCCCACTCCCCCGCAATTCATGTTTTTCATAACTCCTGATATTCTTGGAATTTTGAACTAAAATTTGGTAGTCACATCCAATTAGTGATTATATATCCGTATACCAAGTTTCATTATGATAGATTAGAAAGAAAGTTATAGCTTTGACATAATTATGTAATGCACACATACATATGCACAAGTACACAAACAGACACATTAAATGTAAATGTATGTATGGAATATTTTATATTTAATTTAATTAATTTTTTTTGTGGGGTGGTACAGGGTATTTAAGAGTTGAGCCTGCTTGACTGTAGCTTTCTTGTTATAGCCTGTACCCAAAGGGTAAAAGGCTATACTAGTTTTGTGCGCATGTAACACACAGAAGGAGGCGTGACAGACCACACAAAGTATATATATTCTTGATCAGGATGAGAAGACGAGTCGATATAGCCATGTCCGTCTGTCTGTATGAGCGCAAGGATCTCAGTAAGTACAAGAGCTAGGATAACCAAAATTGGTATCAAGGTTCCTATAAGCCCTAGGCAGAACGAGTTTGTTTATTTTTTCTGATACACCCCCCCACTCCCCCGCAATTCGTATTTTTTCTTATAACTTCCGTAATTCTCGGAATTTTGAAATCATTTTGAAATTTTGGTAGGTACATCCAGTTAGTACTAATGTGTCCGTGTGCCATCATGATAGGTCAATTCTGAAGAAAGTTATAGCCATAAGTAAAATCGCTGCTCATGCGCTGCCTGCAGCTCTGTCGGCAGCGCTGCCCGCAGCTGTTGTTGTTGTTGCTGCTTTTGTTCAACTTTGTGCTGCATACATACACGCATATAAACACGCATAGGTACGTGATGTAAATGTATGCTGTTTAAACTGAACATAAACATGTATTCTAATTTAATTTAATTAATTATTTTAATTAATTCATTCATTCTTTTTTTTAATAATTTAATTTTTTTTAATTTTTCCTTTTTGTGGAGAGTACAGGCTATTTTACTGTCGGGCTTGCTCGACTGTAGCGTTCTATCTTGTTTTATCATATCAATGTGGAGTATTGTAATTCAGTCAAATCCATTAAACATATTAGCAACTATGTAAATAAAGGGAGCGATATGGCTGTTTTCGGTGTAGCGGGTGATAATAGAAATGATTAAATTTCTCAGTATCAAATGGGGCGCAATATTAGTAGTAATGAAGCTGTCTGGAGGATTATGTCGTTTCCAATGTACGAAAGACATCCTATGGTTGTTCACTTGGCTGTGCATCTTCAGAATGGCCAATATGTTTATTTTAATGTTTATAATAATAATATAATATGTTTATTTATCGTGGTCATTTATCCACCCAAAAACACATCCATCCATGCTATCTGGACTGCACAATAGTTAAACCCCCAAGACGCCTCTCCCCGGCGGCGACAGGTGACAGCCCCACCACTGGGATAAGTCGCATCTGGCCAATCACCAGGTCGACTGACAACTACATGATTATGGAAACTACTACAAGACAACTGAATCCAAAAAGGACTCCCACTACTTCGATGTTTGATGTCAAGGATGGCGCTGGAACCCCCAAGGAAGCAGACTGGATCGGCAGACCTAAAAAAGACGGCAACCTGGCGGCGGATGCACCCTTCAGGAAATCTCCCAGAAACAACAACACCACATGGGACACAGCCAGACAGACGGCTAGAAATAGAGAGTGTTAAGATTGGAAAAATGTCCTTGTAGTAGCCCTAAGCTCCCAAAGCAAAGGAAATAAAAAAAAAAAAAAAAAACGAAGAAGAATATGTATTGGAAAGAGCAGCACAACCACCAGCGACTACGTGACCGCTTTTTTCAAATTATGCGAAACTAATACATTTGCGATAAATTTGTTATATTCTGAAGTGCCTCAGTTTTACAAATGGAATGTGTCACCGAAAAAATGTCAAGGAAAAGCATTCGATGGGCAATCAGGCATTTTCCAAACAGATGCAATTGGGAGAATATACAAGTATACAGTGCAACCAAACAAAGCTGAATGTTTTTATTTGCGATTGTTATTAGTTAACGGCAATGGCCCAAAATTATTTCAAGAATTGAGAACAGTCAACGGTCTTTTGTGCCAAACATATCGTAAATCACATCAACTCTTGCATTTGTTGGAGGATGATGCACATTGGGACTCAACACTTCATGATGCATCTACTTCAGCTCATCCACAACAAATACGAATGCTATTTGCCATTATATTATCAATATGTATGCCATCAAATCCACTTGAATTATGGAACAAATATAAACATTATATGGCAGAAGATTTTTTAATTCGTATGAAAGAAATCCTGATTTGTTGATTACCTTGGAAATGTACAACGAAGCTTTGATAATGATTGAAGATATGTGTCTAAGAAGAAGTTCTGTTGAGAGAGTCAGTCGTGTTTCTTGTGCGCTCATTAGCTTTATTATTTTTCGCGATAAATCTTGCCTTATATCAGCCTAAATTGTAGAAATTTGTTGCCAAAGCGGTGAGCCCGAGTTTTGTGTTTTGTTATCAGTTGTGCACTGCAATTTTGTGTTTTCTTTTCATTATAGCCTGTACCCAAAAGGTGAAAGGCTATACTAGTTTTGTGCGAATGTATGTAACACACAGAAGGAGGCGTGGCAGACCCTACAAAGTATATATATTTGATCAGGGTGACAAGCCGATGCTTGCAGCGCTGCCGGCAATTTTTTAATGTGATGAGTGTACAATGGCGAATAAAAAATCACTAGAATCATTTAATCGAACAATGCAAGATTTACGTGGAGGTACTTTTACTGCTATTACTGTCAGGGGATTTTCGTCAAACATTGCCTGTCATTCCTCGATCAACTTCTGCTGATGAAATAAATGCCTGTTTGAAGTCATCAGTTCTTTGGAGATATGTACAAAAATTGGCACTGAACATTAATATGCGTATTCATCTACAAAAAGATCACGCTGCCCATGAGTTTTCAAAACAATTGTTAGAAAATGGTGATTACAAAATACAAATCAACAGTACCAACGGATTGATCGCTGTACCGAAGAATTTGTGTACGAATGCGCAATCGATAAATGAATTGATTGAAAGTGTTTTACCGAATATTCTTCAGAATTACAGAAATCATGATTGGTTGAGAGAAAGCGCCATTTTGGCACCGAAGATCATTCATAACAATGCCATTAATTTTCAAATTCAAACAAAACTGCCAGGCGTAGTCACGACATATAAATCAATTGACAGTGTTATGAATCAAGATAAGGCAATGAATTATCCAATTGAATTTTTAAATTCATTGGAATCGGCTGGTATGCCACTGCATTGCTTGAATCTGAAAGTTGTTTCTTTGATTATATTATTGCGAATGTCAAATTTATCTTATACTAGCGGCCCGGTACATGCTTCGCTACGTGTAAATTGAAATAATAAACAAATTTAATTGGAACATTAAATTCATTTATTAAAACAAACAAATATTTTATTAATTGCTAGCCATTTAAAAACTTAATCCAAAACATTTGGATAAACAATATTTTTGGTTTTTCCATTTTGAGCATGAATAAACAAACGGCTGGGGGTACCGACTATAGATCAGGCAACATGAATATAATAATAACTAGCAGGTATTGCCCGTCTTAACCCGGCTCAATATGTTTCCAATTGTATTTATTTTGTGTGTGCATAACCTACCCATATGTTTTCACCTTAAAGGTTACCAGTAGGAAGGCATTTAAGGTATTTAAATGAACATTTTCTGTTCTTGACAAAAAATTGTTCAGTAGTCCGTTACATTTTTGTTCTTGACAAACTATTTCGTTAAACGAACATGACCACTATAACTAATATTTTTTAAAGCTCGTTTTCCCCCCGTTGGAGCTAGAATTTTCCAAAAGCCTTTCTTAGTGTGCTCCTACACTATGATGGATACTATGAAACGATACTTGAGTCCAAATTTAAATTCACATTTGAGTCTTTTCGTGCCATATTGAGTCAATACGGCCACGCACAAGCTCGGAATATGAAACACGGCACTCGTGTCAATGCCGTGCAGCGATGAGCCACGATCAAAAAGCACTGGCACCGATACCATCAAAATATCGAAGTTTGAATGCAATAAGCAGAATATTTAAATAACAAAATCTAATTATTTATTGACATCAATAAGAACAAATCATATACATACATACATCTGCCCGCAATGCGAAGCAGAATATGCGTAGCTCCGTTATTCGGTTTCTGCTTTACTATCGCTTACGCAGTCGTTGCCTAGCGACGGTAACTGTAACATTTTGGCGTTTTGCCTTTGCAATTAACATTAAATGGTCAAAACGAAAGAAGAAGAGCGAGCTAATGACTTGCAGTTGTTGTTGTTTTTAGAGCATTATTTTTTTTTACAATCAAACAACTGTGTTCGATTGCTCAATGTATACATTAATACGAATGTACATACATGCTATATTCATACACAGGCATACATACATATGTACATATGTTTCTCTTTACTTTTTCAACCGTACGTAGAGAACCGCACACATAGTCACGAACTGTTGCTTGTTGTGTGTGAGTGTGTGTATGTGATGTCCCCAACTATTTGATATTTGTTGTTGCTGCATAAAGTTATTAATGAAAACACTAATGCCAAATGCACTAAACAAAGAAAAAATTACTTTTAAAAATGTTATATTATATAATTTTCAATTAATTAACATTTCATATGTACATACATAGATGTGCACATATGTATGGACATTCACACATTAGTGTCTCACATGTTGCTTTGGCTATTTCAATCGTTTGCACGCAACTACACGAACAGCTGTTTGTATGTGTGTATATGTATACTTAGTTGTCCCCAACTGTTTGATATTTTGTATTGTTTGTTCTGCCTGCTTTTGTAAAATGCATATTTTGAAAATTCTTGAATGCAAAGTTGTAGATTTAGTTACGTAGATTACATTATCCAAATTTTAAATCGATCGGACTAAATTTATAACAAAAACTTTTCATTTGAAATAGTGAATAAATATTAAAACCCCAATAATTCAAGCTCCAACACAAATTTCCTTTAATTGATTTTAGAAACTAAGTTTTAAGTCGATCGGTTGAAAAATGCGGATTTTTCAAACAAACTTTGGATCTCGTTTTCCCCCTTTTGGAGTTCGAATTTTCCAAAATCCCTTCTTAGTGCGCATCTACACCATGATAGGATACTTGAGCCCAAATTTCAGCATCCTAGCTTTTACCGTTTGGCCTGTGGGCTGTTGACGCGGTTTCCTTTTGTGCCCCAAGAAAACCCCAATAATTCAAGCTCCAACACAAATTTCGAAAAACCGAGTATGCAGTTTTGTTTGTATTCTTTTATAGATTATAAAAACCAAATTTAAAGTTGATCGATTCAGAAATGCAGAATTTTAAAACAAACTTTGGAGCTACTTTTCCCCCTTTGGAGCTCGAATTTTCCAAAATCCCTTCTTAGAGCGCATCTACACCATGATAGGATACTTGAGCCCAAATTTCAGTTTCCTAGCTTTTACCGTTTGGGCTGTGGGGTGTTGATTGTGTTTCAATTTTTCCACGGAAAACCCCCCTTTTTCATGCCCCAGGAAAAATGGTGAAAAACCAAGTATACAGTTTTTCTTGTTCTTCTTTTTGAAAGTATACAAACTAAGTTTGAAGTTAATTGGATGAAAATTGTAGATTTTTCATACAAACGTTGGAGCCCGTTTTCCCCCTTTGGCGTTCGAATTTTCCAAAACCTTCTTAGTGCTCACCTACACCACTGAAGACAACATGTGTCCAATTTTCAGCCTCCTAGCTCTAACCGTTTGGGCTGTGCGTTGATTGCCAATCAGTCAGTCAGGACAAACTGTTTTATATATATATACACCATGATAGGATACTTGAGCCCAAATTTCAGTTTCCTAGCTTTTACCGTTTGGGCTGTGGGGTGTTGATTGTGTTTCAATTTTTCCACGGAAAACCCCCCTTTTTCATGCCCCAGGAAAAATGGTGAAAAACCAAGTATACAGTTTTTCTTGTTCTTCTTTTTGAAAGTATACAAACTAAGTTTGAAGTTAATTGGATGAAAATTGTAGATTTTTCATACAAACGTTGGAGCCCGTTTTCCCCCTTTGGCGTTCGAATTTTCCAAAACCTTCTTAGTGCTCACCTACACCACTGAAGACAACATGTGTCCAATTTTCAGCCTCCTAGCTCTATATATATATATATATATATATATATATATATATATATATCCACAAAAAAATAAATTAATTAATGCAATTAAATATAAAATATTCAGCACATGCATTCATACATATATATATTATATGCGTGTATGTATGCAGCACAAAGTTGATGAAACTTGGCGTACAGACACAATCACTAATTGGAGGTATTTGCCAAATTTCAGTAGAAAATACCAAAAATTACGGAAGTTATGAATCATCCTCATCAAGAATATATAATATACTTTGTGGGGTCTGCCACGCTTCCTTCTGTCTGTTACATACATTCGCACAAAACTAGTATACCCTTTCATCCTTTGGGTACACGTATAAAAATTAAGATTGATATCCAGGTGTTCATACGAACAGACAGACAGACAGGGCTAGATCGACTCGTCTCGTCATGCTGATCAAGAATATATACACTTTGTGGGGTCTGCCATGCCTCCTTCTGCCTGTTACATTTTCAGCTCCCGCAAACCTAATATACTCTTGTACATTTTATGTACAGAGTATAAAAATAGTCAACACGGCTTTTGTTAATTATTGGACACTAATAATGGAAAAAAAAATTTCTGGGTGGGTCAAAAATATATTTTGAAATATATAACTATATATGTACTGCTGTTGATCCAGGAATTTGTATGTTCAAGAACTGGAAAAAAGCTAAAAAAATTATTTGAAATTGCTAAGGCATATATCAAGACATATACATACATATTCACTATCCCTCACTGGTTTTCTAACAAGTGAGCGAGTTTTTTGTTCGTGTCTGGAGAAATTTTAAATAAGCGACCAGCTCGACTTCTTAGCTCAAATATAGATGAATACATATTCTTTAATACAAATTTAAAGTGCTTAATATGGATATATTTTTCGTTTTTACATTTAATGACATGTTCGTGTTGGGCCGTGTTTAGAAATATTTTCGTCTTGCGTGCGCGTGCGTGTTTCCAAAGGTTCATTTCGTGGCCGTGTTGTGTCGGGCCGAAAATATCCGGCACATGCCCATCCCTAGTACAGGGTATTTAAGAGTTGAGCCTGCTCGACTTTAGCATTGTTAGTGTATAGAGTAAAGAAAAATTCGATTTTATTTATTAATTAAAACTTTACTGCCAAGTGTACTAAACAAAGAAAAAATTAAATTTTTCATGCACCAGGAAAAATGGTGAAAAATAAAGTACAAGTATGCAGTGTTTTTTGAATTCTTTTATAGATTACACAAACCGAGTTTGAAGCCAATCAAATAAAAATTGCAGATTTGCCATACAATATTTGGAGCCCGTTTTCCCCCCTTTGGCGTTAGAATTTTCCATTATCGCTTCTTAGTGCTCACCTACACCATAAGAGAGAACTTTTGTCAAAATTTCATCTTCCTAGCTCTGACCGTTTGGGCTGTGCGTTGATTGCCAATCAGTCAGTCAGGACAAACTGTTTTATATATACTTGTATAGAGATTAATCCGGATAGAAAAATAAGGCACTAGGGGCTTAAAATTAATCATCCAATTGTCCATGTGGCAAACATATACTATTTGCATCAATGAATAGGAGTGGAAAGACACAATTTCACCGTGCTACTTAGTGACATGGTAGTATGGGACATGGGATCTGCTAGCCACCTTCTAGGCATTATAAGTATCGGAACAAGTAAATAATAAATGCACCACTTACTTATAGACTGTAAGGTATAATAGGATACTTTGGAGGTTTGCAAATAAATATATTCAATTCATTGACTAGATTTTATATAAATGAAATTAATTAGAAACTTTTTAAAAGTTAGGCATTCCATAAATTGAGTTCGTATTAGTTGGCTTCATATTAAGGCTGAACATTTTTTAGGCTCTTATAAAATATAGTAAAGTAACGTCAAAGCCAAGCCCCAGCAAAAATCTTTTTGTACAATATCAGCAATTTCCTTCGCTACTCATTTGTTTCCTCATATCTGCCACGTTGTTATGGTTCCTCTCCCCTTTCAATACATATTCCACATATACAGACATACACGTATGTATATATTTACATACATATGTGCGTCTATGTGGGTCCAGTTTATTCTTCAGTCTGTCCACTTGTTCTGTCTTTAATGCAGACGTGGAGAGTGTTGTGTTCAATGCCTAGACCGACCAAAACACAGACTACTGGATGGGCAAGTAGCATGGGGACATCTCGGCAGACGACCTATGTCCATGTATATATATTTCTACATATCTATGTATGTAGGTGGGTTTTTAAACGTGCGTGTATGTGTGCAAACATATACGACAAAACTCATACTCACTAAACCCCACGCCCATACTTCTATACATAATGTAAAAGTCCACAATTTCTTTTTGGGCATCTCTTAGCTGTCGCTGCCACTGCTGCCGCTAACGTTCTTGCCGTTTAGCTTGAATGCGAGCTCATTCCTTTGCCTTCCTGTCCTTCCAGTTGCGCCATTGCTTATACGACAGCGACAAAGGGAAAGAGGATGGTGACGTCTCCCCACACGGTACACCAACTCACGTCGCAGCGCAGATTGCTTCTGCTGCCGACGCCACGCTTTCATCATTGCTCCCAACCACCTGGCACCAAAGGAAAAGCAAGTCGATCGATAATTTCCATAGTTGACCACTGCTGTGTATGCGAATTTCGAAGCGGACATCTGCACAAACACAGGCAAGTAGACGGGACGGAATCACTCTTCTCTAACTCCCACCCACAATGCCCACTACTCAATTTCCCCCACAAACACAAACGAACACACACACGCAAAGCATTCACTCTTAGAAGTATGGACGACACATACGAAGCTGAAGCCGTTGGCATAGAGGCTGAATAAAGCTTTGGAAGTAGAAACATCTACATCAGCTGAGACGACGTCAGCAACCGCGTTGGCCAGCCGGGCCTGCATGACACGGCATGGCTGGGATGGCAACGGCAATTGCGACGCTGCTGACCAGCCCACAATAAGTAAGGGTCTAACATGAAGATAAAGCGAAGACCAAGGAACGAACTGTTTCTGCAAAATGTTTGCATACGACTTGCGACATGTGAAAAGGATAAGAGTGAATGTATATATCTATATATATATATATATATATATATATATATATATATATGTTGTATATATACATATGCGAATGCGAATGAGGCTGGGTGTGTGGCGTATAACTGACACTGCCATCGAATACGTGAGTGGGAGTTTGGTGCTGTTGGGGACCGTCAGACTTGTTGTGGGCATTTTCCACGGATAGAGCTGGTTGGTTTCTGGTCAAGCAGCGGACGGCGGTAGAATAAGTCCTGTCTAGGCAACGGCTACAGCAGTCATCCTGCGTCGTGAGAGTGCTTGCGTGGAATGAGAAATCTGCACTAGGCGATTGTAAAATTTCACATTTTAGAGAATTAGACGTGCACATGAATACGAACACATACACTTATATATATGCACAGTCATCTGCTGATGCTTGTATAAAATACGAACATAGCAATAAGAGTATGTGTTTCATATATGTATGTGTGTATCAGTAAAAACTGGTACATAAGCAAATGCTGGTGGTGATATATGTAGGTTTTGTTAGCGTGTGAGTTCATAAGAATAAGAATGGGTATTTAAGAAAATTTTGATATTTTTGCAAGTTTTGTACAAGTATACTGAAAATTTTCAGTGGCTTTTGGTGCTACGCAGGAATGGAGCTTAAGATATGGGAACTCTTGCGCAAACGCTAATAGTATATAACCCCTAAGAACATTAGGTACATAGATGCATAGGTACATAAATATTATTTGTTCATATTCATTAGCATTCAAGTTGACTATCGTTTTTGCTACGAGAATATCACGCGAATAAATCTTTGTTAGGAATTCTCAAATGTATGCACTAGTACATAGTACACAGTAAAAAATTATTTTAAAAACGAAACTTTAATTTTATAGAAATCGTCATTTGTATTCCATGCAAAAAATGTATACTACATTTTTATTTAATTTTTTCACGGAACATAATATATTAAATATTTGTCTTTATCAATTGACAGTAATTTGTTATTTGTTGTTGTTTTACTCTGTATATGAAATGTCCAAGAGTATATTAGGTTTGCGGGATGCGAAAGATGTAACAGGCAGAACGAAGCGTGCAGACCGCACAAAGTATTTATACAAGTATATTCTTGATCAGTCTGTTTGTCTGTGTGTCCGTATGAATACCTGGATCTCAGAGACAATACACCAAATTTTGCACAAATATGCCTTATGTGTCTACGCTGTCAAGTTTGTTTTATTTTTGCCAAATATTGGAGGTACTTGTTAATGATTATATGTTGCCTTGATGTGCCGATTTTAACGGAAGTTATAGGCATTTATGTAATATTTGTTGTTGTTGCTTTGGCTTAACTCTGTGCTGCACAAATGTAACTTAACGACTCTTGTACGTGTTATATTTTTTATAGCCTGCACCCAAAGGGTGAAAGGCTATACTAGTTTCGTGCGAATGTATGTAACAGGCAGAAGAAGGCGTGGCAGACCCCACGAGGTATATATATTCTTGATCAGGGTGACAAACCGAGTCGATATAGCCATGTCCATCTGTATGAGCGCAAGGATCTCAGAAGGTAGAAAACCTAGAATTACAAAACTTACCAGGTGCCCCTAAGCCCTAGGCAGGTCATGTTTGTTTTTTGAAGTGAAACTTCTTACTTCAGGGTTTCGTCGGCTCGAACGACAACATTTTCTGTAACACAAGTGGCGCCAGTGTCGTTTCCCCCCTACAAAAAATGTTACCATATAAAGTCAACTACACGTTCATAATTATGACGCACTATTTCGCCTGAAAATGGAACTTAGTTGGATTTGTTGAAGTTTTTTCATTGATCATATGCATAAATTATTTTTTACATTAATCGTGCATTATTTAATAAAAATTTTAATTTTTGGATCAGGTTGACAAGCCGACAACGCAAGGATCTCAGAAAGAATAAGAGTTATAATTACCAAACATGGTATTCAGATTCTTCAACGCCCGAGAAAGGACAAGTTTGTTCATTTTTGATTAATTTAATTAGCTAAATTTAAAAAAAAAAATTTTTTTGTGGGGTGGCACAGGTTATTTAAGAGCTAAGCCTGCTCGACTTGTTTTTTTATTGTGATACACCGCCCACTCCCCCGCAATTAGTGATTTTCCATTTCTCCCGTAATTCTTGGAATTTTGAACTCAAATTTGGCATATACATCCAGTTTGTGATTATGTATCCGTATGCCAAGTTTCATCAATATATAGCTCAATATTGAAGGAATTTATAGCCATAAACATAATCTCTGCCGAAGCTCTGTTGTTCTTGTTGCTGCTTGGACATAATTATGTATGTAAGATGAGAAGGCAGGATAGTGAGAATGGCGGAACACCTAGAAGCAGCATCGCCATCAGTACTTGGTACTCATTTCGGGTTAAAGTAGTTAGTTTGCTACTACTATGTACGTAGTAGTCAGCCGCACGTTGAACACAGTCGTCAGCCGATTTATTGTTTTGTATCGTAGATTTGTTAAATTCCACATGTATGATTTATAGGGAACATTGTAATGTTCTTTTATTAATTTTGTAATGACCCTTATATTATTGTTTGGATTGAGAATGAGGGGGAATTTTATGGTTTGTTTTGCGGAGGCATCGGATCGTTCGTTTCCCTGAATATCGCAGTATCCGGGACCCCAAGCTAGAACTACTATATTTGTGGAGAATTTGAAGTAGCTGGCGGATTGCGATTACTTTTGCGAATTTAATTCCTTGAAGAATAGCTATTATTTCTGCTGTGTATATGGAGCTAAAATATGGAAGTAGACCATTTTCAATCGTGGATTTGGTGGTTGTGATGCTAAATGATGTACCAGATTTTGATTTTGAGCCGTAGGTGTATATGAATTTGTATGGTTGGAGTGAGTTTTTTAATTCGAGGAAATGTTGCTTGTAAACTGTTGCTTGTAAATGTTGCTTGTAAACTGCTTGGTGTGGTATTTTTTGGGAAAGAAAGTTATAGCCATAAATAAAATCAATGCTCTGCTTGAAGCTCTGCTCATAGCTGGTGTTGTTGTTGCTGCTTTGGTTCAACTTTGTGCTGCATACATACACGCATATAAAGACGCAGAGACACGATTCTGATGTAAATGTATGCTGTTCAAACTGTACATGAACATGTCTCCACTTATGTGTATATGTATTGAATAATTTCTATTTAAGTTAATTAATACTTGTATTATTTTTTTAAATTAATTAAAAATGCACATATGCACAGAAATTGAATTGTTTATGGAAGGTTTTGTTGAGTTTATTGAAAGCTATAAGATAAAGGATAACTGATAGGAGGGACTTATATTTGACGAAGCTGACCAATATCCTTTGGTTTGTCATGAAGTTTTTTATATATCTGATCATTTTTGGGCGTATTTTCCATTGTATATGTTCATCAACTATTGTGTGGAGTCCTATTTTGTCAAAGGCTTTAGCGAAGTCTATGGATATTATTGAACAGTGGCTTTTATACTCTGTACATGAAATGTACAAGAGTATGTTAGATTTGCGGGAGCTGAAAAATGTAATAGGCAGAAGGAGGCGTGGCAGACCCCACAAAGTATATATATTCTTGATCAGCGTGACAATACGAATCGATCTAGGCTTGTCTGTCGGTCTGTCCGTCCGTATGAACACCTGGATCTCAGAGACTATAAGAGATAGAGACACCAAATTTTGCACAAAGATGCCTTATGTGTGTACGCTATACGAGTTTGTTTTATTTTTTTGATTTTCCCCCCTATGGGGGTTTTCCCGATTTTCCATTCGTATAATCGCCTATATCTCGGAGACTATAAGACCTACGGACACCATATTTTAGTCCAAGATGCCTTATATGAATACGCAGAAAATGTGTATTTTGGAATTTCCCTCCCAACCCCCTCTCCTATGCAAATCGTAACTCCCGTAATTCTTGGAATTTCGAACTAAAGTTTTGCAAATACCCCGAGTTAGTAATTATGTGTCCGTATGCCAAGTTTCATCATGATAGACCGATTTAACAAGAATTTATAGCCATAAATATATTTGCTGCTGCAGCGCTGCCCGCGGCTGTTGTTGAGGCTGGTGCTTTGGTTGACTGTGAACATGCTTACACAGACACGAATATACGAGCATATACATATGTACATACACTCACATAGACGCAATTGCTTTGTATATGTGCAATTATACACCCTTTACGTGAGTTCGAATACCAAAAGAGGTAAAATCGATCAAAATTTTTATAGCCTGTACCCAAAGGGTGAAAGGCTATACTAGTTTTGTGCGAATGTATGTAACACACAGAAGGAGGCGTGGCAGACCCCACAAAGTATATATATTATTGATCATGATGACAAGACAAGTCGATATAGCCATGTCCGTCTGTCCGTACGTCCGTCCGTCTGTCTGTATGAGCGCAACGATCTCAGCAAGTACAATAGCTAGGATAACCAAACTTGGCATTCAGATTCCTAAGCCCTAGGCAGAACGAGTTTGTGTTTTTTTTTTTGATACACCCCCCCACTCCCCCGCAATTCGTGGTTTACCTAACTCCGGTAATTCTTGGAATTTTGAAGTCAAATTTGGCTATATGCCAATCAAATCCAGTTCGTAGCTATTTGTCCGTATGCCATCATGATAGGTCAATTATAAAGATAGCCATAAATAAATCGCTGTTCATGCGCTGCCTGCAGCTGCGGGCAGCGCTGCCGGCAGAAGCTGTTGTTGTTGCTGCTGCTTTGGTTCAACTGTATGCTGCATACATACACGCATAGGCACGTGAAGTAAGTGTATGCTGTTAAAACTGAACATAAACATGTCTTCTAATTTAATTTAATTAATTAATTAATTTTTTTTTAATAATTTAAATTTAAAAAATTTTTCTTTTTAAATTTTTCTTTTTTGTGGAGAGTACAGGCTATTTGACTGTCGGGCTTGCTCGACTGTAGCGTTCTCTCTTGTTTTTTTTAATTTTCTTAATTTTTTTTATTTTCTATAATTATTGTAAGCATATAGTATGTACAGAGTATTTCAAAGTCGGGACACCCGACTTTAGCTTTTTTACTTTTTGGTATTTGCTAATAATCTAGTGCACCTAGAGAATGGGATAGTGATTTTCCAATTCGGAATACGGATTGCCGACTATCGATTGATTTGTTGCGTGTGACGAGCCATCTTGTCTCACAGCTTGGAGATACATAAATTAAGGGAAATGAAGTTATGGATGTTTTATTTGTGTTTGGTTTATTAAGTGGGATAATCTTACTCAGTTTGAAGTTATGGGGAGTTGATGACAATAAGATAGAGTTAAAGAGGTTAAGAAGTCTTTGCTTTACTGATGGATGTAAGTTCTTGAGCATTGAGATTCGGTATAGACCTGGTGTTCTGCCGTTAAGTTTAGTTAATGCGCTGTGCAATTCAATCATAAGGATAGGATTTTCAAAGAAGTTTGCGGAATGGCTGATATTATTAAATATCATGCATTTGTGGTTTCAGAATGAGGTATAGAAAAGACTATCATCGGATTCTGTTGACCAGTGTCGGCACAGTACCTCAGTGATACTTTGTTTGCAAGTTATTGGAGACAGTGTGAATGGGCTGATTATACAGTGAATGGTACCTCAGAAGGTTATAATGTTAGACCATATTCTGGAGGTGGGAGTTAAGGGATTTATTTAAGCTGTGCATTTTTTAGAGCAGCCCTTTTTTCTAAGTTAAGCTCTCTTTTAAATTGTGCGTTTGATCTTTCGTAATTTATTATATTGGGTGTTGTAATGTTGTGTTTTAGTATTGACCAATGTTGGTTTTTAATGTCTTTGTATTGTTATAATTTATCGTTCTACCAAGACACGTTTAACTTGCGTTTATGTAGGGGATGGGTTTGGTGTATTGAAATGTTTGCTGTCCGTCTAATAATTTTGGTTATATTTGCAGTTTCCTTATTGATGTTATGGCTAGGGGACTTGTTTATAGAAAATTGCTCGGATGCGCTGGTAAATTTTGGCCAATTGGCATTTTCTAGTCTAAATTTGGAAGTAAATTAGGATGATATTTATAGTAATAGGAAAGTAATCGCTACCACACGGTATTACGTTCAGTGCTCCATGTTGATTCGAGTGTTCAATGTTCAATTTATGTTAAAAAACAAGTAAAAAAGCTAAAGTCGGGTGTCCCGACTTTGAAATACTCTGTACATATGCTTAGAATAATTACAGAAATTAAAAATTTAGAAAATTAAAAAAAAATTTTGGATCAATTTTACCTCTCTCGGTATTCGACATCACGGAAAGGGTGCACAATTACACATTTCCATAGCAATTGCACCTATGTGAGTGTATGTATGTTTATGCGCGTCTATTCGTGTCTGTGTAAGAATGTTTGCACTCAACCAAAGCATCAACAACAGCTGCGGACAGCAACAATATTTTGACTATAACTTCCTGCTAAATTGGTCTATCATGATGAAACTTGGTATACGGACACATAAGAACTAACTGGGCGCATTTGCAATTTGGCTTATACATTCAGTTTGTGATTATGTATCCGTATGTCAAGTTTCATCATTATAGCTCAATATTGATGGAATTTATAGCCATAAACACAATCTCTGCCGAAGCTCTGTTGTTCTTGTTGCTGCTTGGACATAATTATATAGTTTCCTATAGTTTCTTCAGGAGCTGTAGAATGTGCGGCCCTTCCTCTGCCCCCGTCTCTTACAGTGGTAGCTCCTAGAAAGCAAGTTTTCGTGTCTCGGTTGTCCCCTGATACTTCTTGTGAGGCTATCGCTGCCTATATCGCAAGTAAGTCGACAGCTGCTGTATCTATTTCTAAGTTTAGCTTTTCCGAGCCCCGAGAAATAGCCTCGTTCAAAATAAGTGTACCGCCTGAATCATTTACAACTATTTGTGACCCAAAATTCTGGCCGCCACAAATGATTGTACATGAGTTTAGGCAGAAAAAACGAGCTCGCTCTTTGCCGGTCAACTTACAGTCTGCTGGTCTGCTGGCAGCCAACCTCAAGCTCGACTTCAAAAAACTAGGAGCTCGTCCACTTTCGTTAAGCATTCTATATCAGAATGTTAGGGGTATTGTGTCCAAGCTCAGTAGTTTATTTCTTAGTAGTTTTTCGTTTGAATCTGATATTATTGCGTTCTCAGAGACGTGGTTAAATCCCACGATTTCTGATAACGAAATCTTATCAGATAATTTTTGTATCTTTCGACGAGATCGTCCGGCTCGACGTGGCGGAGGCGTACTGATTGCAGTCAATTCCTCCTATCGGTCGGAAATAATTGATGTAAATGTACCTAATGATGTTGAATTTGTTGCTGTAAGAGTATCTTTTCCGTCTTTTGCACTATACATCTGTTGTTCTTATATACCTCCCTCTTCTGATATACAGGTCTATATGGAACATATAACCTGTATAAAAGGAATCTCTAATCTCCTACGTGACAGTGACGCGTTCGTTGTGGTAGGTGATTTTAATTTGCCTAACATTGAATGGTCATTCTTCAATCAGTCTAATTATTTGGTACCCTCGGCAGAGCATGCCTGTTTAGACTGCTTGTTTGACCTTTCATTGTTCCAAATTAATTCTATACCTAATCACTTAAGCAGAATGCTTGATCTCGTCTTTGTCACCGACCCTGCTAGTACAGTTATCTGTAGGTCTTCTCCCCTTATACTGCCTGAAGATTCTTACCACCCTACTTTGCAAATTTCCCTCTCAATTTCAAACCCTACCTCTACTCCAGCACTTATTCCCAAAAATACTAACTTGTGCTTTCGCAAAGGAAATTTTTCTTTGCTAAACGAACTTATTGCAGCAACTAATTGGTCTTATTTGTATAGTGCTGTTGACATCAACATAGCCGTCAAGTTTTTCTATGACACTATTAATGCTCTTTTTGATGTCTGTATCCCAAATAGTGTCATATCGTCTGCGTCATCAAAACCTCCTTTGTTTTCACCAAGACTTTCAAACTTAAAAAATGTTAAATCTAGATACTTTAAAAAGTATAAGCAGTCGGGCCTATCTATTGACTTCTATAAATACTCTTTAGCGAAATCCAATTTTGCTCTCCTTAATTCACAATGTTATAATAATTACCTTGCCCGATGCAAGATGCAATTTGCACAGGACCCTAAACAATTCTATAAGTTCGTTAACTCTAAACGTAAATCTGCTTCCCTTCCTTCATCATTTTTCCTTGGTGACAAAAAAGCCAGCAACGATTCTGAAGCTGCTGACTTGTTTGCCAACTTCTTCCAGTCAACATATTCCTCTGTCTCTATTAGTAATACCTCTTATCCTTATAGCATTTCATCTTCCCACACTATTTACGCTCCCATAATTTCTGATAGCTGTCTACTCTCTGCTATCAAATCCTTAAAATCTTCATACTCTCCTGAAGCAGACAACATTCCTAGTTGTGTTCTCAAGGAGTGTTCTAGTTCCCTTTTACAACCATAATCTGTCACTTGGTTCCTCAATCTTTCCAACTATTTGGAGAGAATCTTTTATTATTCCTCTTTATAAAAAGGGTGGTAAGTCTGATATTTCAAACTACAGAGGAATTGCAAAGTTGTCTGCCATACCAAAATTATTTGAAAAAATAGTTTGCAGCACTTTGCAGCACCTCTGTAAATCTGTCATATCTCCAGCTCAACATGGATTCATGAAGAGACGGTCTACTACGACCAGTTTGCTGGAATTTACTTCCTTGGTAAATGAAGCATTTATTCTAAAAATGCAGACTGATGTCGTTTACACTGACTTCAGTAAAGAATTTGAATCTGTGAACCATGATCTTCTGCTCTTTAAGCTAAGTCGTATAGGATTTCCCTCCGCTTTTTTGTGTTGGATTTCGTCTTATCTAAAAGACAGATCCCAACGGATCTGGCTTAGGTCGCACATTTCTAAGCGTGTGTTTGCCCCTTACTTTTTACATTATTTATTAATGACCTCCCCTGCTTATGATGTGAAACTTATTCTGACTTACAAAGACCCTTCTCATTTTCATCGCCTGCACGATGATCTGAACTGCATACAATCTTGGTGCTTAGCTAACCACTTGCACCTCATTTCACCGAACCTTGCCTTATTTAGGGACGTATACGATTGACAATGTGCCATTGCAACGTATATCGACTGTTGAAGACCTTGGGGTTCTTTTTGATTCCAAATTGAACTTCAACCTTCACATATCTAGTATTGTCAATAAGACCAAGGGATTACTTGGATTCATTAAACGTTGGTCCAAGGACTTTAATGACCCTTATGCCACTAAGCTTCTTTACACTGCTCTAGTACGCCCTGTGCTTGAATACTGTTCATGCGTTTGGTCTCCACAGTATAGAAAGAATCAGGAAAGTATTGAGTCTGTTCAGAAGCAATTGCTTCTTTTTGCTCTACGTGGTTTAAGCTGGGATCCCAACCTCCGCTTGCCATCGTACTCTAGCAGACTGATGCTTATAAACCTTCATTCCTTAGTACATCGTAGGACTGTTCTTGGAGTAGTTTTTCTCCACAAATTGGTTATTGGTGAGGTTGACTCCTCTTCCCTCTTAGGTCGCCTTAATTTTTCAGTTCCTTATAGACCAACAAGGAATTATTTGCCGCTTATATTGGCCAGATGCACAACCGATTACGCTTTGCACAATCGTTTTCGGGTCATGTGCAGACATTATAATGATCTTTCACATTTACATTAGACAGGACTCTCTCTCTCTGTTCTATCAAAATTATTCTTTATAATTATCTTCGGGGAAATCTCTGACCACTTACTGCTGTGAGTTGGGGCATAGCTGGCCGGACTGGCTTAAAACTTTCCCCCACCGGGTTGGAGATTTCCCTCTTTCTCCTTTTGTCTTTCTTGTTCCATCTTTCTCTTTCCCAGTTTCTCTTTTTCTTCCTTTCTCTCCCTCTTTACCTCTGTCTCTTTCTACTCCTTACTTTTTCTAATTAGCTCCTAAGTAGAATTAATTTTCCTCTTCTACATACTATTTGTTTAGATTTTCAGGTCTATAATGTCTCTGACCACATATGGCTGTGAATCGGGGCATAGCTGGCCAACTGGCAAATAAAATTCCCCCAACGTGTCGGAGGCATTTATAGACGTTATTGTACAGCTTTTTTGTAGGCTTTCTTATCTTGTAAGTTAAGACTTTGTTATATTAATCATATTTGTATTTTTAATTTTAAATCTTAATATATATATAATATGTTAATACATATATATTGTTTTTGAATAAATCGACAGAACTACTTGTTGATTTAAATAAATAAATAAATAAATAAATAAAATCAAAAATGTAAGATGAGAAGGCAGGATAGTGAGAATGGCGGAACACCTAGAAGCAGCATCGTCATCAGTACTTGGTACTCATTTCGGGTTAAAGTAGTTAGTTTGAACACAGTCGTCAGCCGAACATTGAAATGCAGAAGTCAGCAGTAGAAGCAGAGAAGCCGTTAAAAAAGTCAGCAGGCAGCCGACGAAGCAGAGAACATAAGCTACATAAGCCGATATTAGCATCTACTACGTGTTCACCGTCCACACCATTCGATCATTATATTTCTAATTAAAACTGTTGGAGCACCCTACTTAGCTTCTAAGCCTTTTCTTTTCGCTCTCTATCGCGCCCTTTACTGCGCTCTCTGTGGCGCTCTCTTTGTGCATTCCTTTTCTTATGCCGGCCCGCTGACTTGTAGCGGCAGCAGGCAAATCACTTGTCTTGCAATATCGGCACTGTGAACCTCGCTTGTACAATTTTCCAAGCCATTAAAAGCAATACTAATAATCGAAAGAATACCGCGTCTCATTAAATTACAATATTGTTTGTTGCAATCGCTAAAAAGCTAGCGATTTTTCATTGGCGCCCGAGCAGGGACATGAGTTTTCTTAAGATTATTTTCTCGTTTGTTTGCGGGCTTTGTGGCTTGGTTTTTGTGCGCGGTCGTGTGAAAACTACTCGTTTGTTTGAGGCTGGTGTCGATTGGATACCATCCTGCTACATTTATTTGGATTTGGAGTTTGGTGCCTTGGTGTTCTGGATACAATCAACTACAACTGCTTGTTTGGATTGTGGAGCTGCTGTCTGCCCTACTTGTGGTACTATCGCTCGGCTTGGCTAATGGGTGATCGTAGCTCGGAATCCAGGGAAGTTTCAGTGGACTCCTGTGAGAGCTTACAGGTATTCTGTGCCAACAATTGAGCATAAAGCTCTAAGAAGTTTAATTGCTGCAAATTTGTGCAAGCGAAAGTTGTCTAAACCTAGTCACATACGTACATACATACATATGTATATATAGTACGTATAAGCATACACGGGCTCAATTTTTGGCACTTAAATTATTTGTGCAACCACATTACATACACAAATACATATACATACGCACATACACCACACCTTGCATAAATTAACAAATTATACACCATCATAAACATACATAACTACTAACAAACCTCGAGGCAAAACAAACCACAACAATTAAAAAAGGGCTATTAAGCTGACTCTTAACATCGAAAAGAAATATTCTGAAGTTATTTTTATTTATATTGTGTTGGTTACTTCGGTAGATGTTTGTTGCATCAGCTGCATACATACATACAAACATAGCTTTGTTGTTGCTTGAGCCGCTAGCGTAGCAAAGAATTTTGTCGCTCTCTCTTTTGTGCGCGCCTTTTTATACTCTGTACATGAAATGTACAAGAGTATATTAGGTTTGCGGGAGCTGAAAAATGTAACAGGCAGAAGGAGGCGTGGCAGACCCCACAAAGTATATATATTCTTGATCAGCATGACGAGACGAGTCGATCTAGCCCTGTCTGTCTGTCTGTCCGTCTGTCCGTCTGTCCGTCCGTATGAACACCTGGATCTCAGAGACTATAAGAGATAGAGACACCAAATTTGTTTTATGTTTGTTTTATTTTTTTGATTTTCCCCCCCACTTCCCCCCTATGGGGGTTTTCCCGATTTTCCATTCGTATAATCGCCTATATCTCGGAGACTATAAGACCTAGGAACACCAAATTTTAGTCCCAGATGCCTTATGTGAATACGCAGAAAATGTATATTTTGGAATTCCCCTCCCTCCCCCCTCTACCCCGCAAATCGTAACTCCCGTAATTCTTGGAATTTCGAACTAAAATTTTGGAAATACCCCCAGTTGGTTATTATGTGTCCGTATGCCAAATTTCATTATGATAGACCGATTTAAGAAGAAGTTATAGCCATAAATATATTTGCGCTGCCCGCGGCTGTTGTTGATGTTGCTGTTTGGTTGACTGCGAAAATGCTTACACAGACACGAATTGATGCGCATAGGCATACATACACTCACACAGACGCAATTGCTATGTAAATGTGCAATTATACACCCTTTACGTGAGTTCGAATACCGAGAGAGGTAAAATCGATCAAATTTTTTTTTTTATTTTCTTAATTTTTTTATTTTCTATAATTATTGTAAACATATGTACAGAGTATTTCAAAGTCGGGACACCCGACTTTAGCTTTTTTACTTGTTTCGGCTACACCTGTCGCTGGGCCAACGAACTTCCCCCCGCTACCCGTTCGAATTAGCGTTGCCTACAAGCGTGCTTGCGGTAATCGACGCCTCTTTTCTGAGAACAGCTGAGACTGCTTGCAGATTTCGTTGTTGTTTGTGCGATCGCTTGGACTGCTACTTTGCTTGCGTGCATACTGTATTGAGTGCGTGTGTACGTAATCTGCGTGCATTTCAGTTTGTCTCTTGCTGTTTTAGCGCGTTGTTATTTGCGAGGGCTGTTAGGAAAGTTCGGCTTTCATTTTCTTTGATTTGCAACTTGTTTAGAGTTTATTTTGGTTATACTCTACCATGTCGGAATCTGAAAAGCAAAAAGTAGTAGCTAAATCTAGTTCTAGTAACTAGTACAATGCTTGCAGAAATTTAATAAGGTTAGCGCTGATATTGCTCGTATGAGAACAGCATTTCAGTTAAAGACAATTTCGTTTGAACAAACAGAACTCGAGTGTCGTCTCGAGCTGTTAGAAGATTACATAAAGAAAGCTATGGCGCTTCACGCAGATTTGGATGGTCTCAATCCAAGTAACGATAGTAGAGGGCCACTTGAGGATTTGTGCATTTCAACTAAGGCGTTGTATGTGAAGGCAACGAAACAAAAAGTTGAAAGTCAGACTTCTCATGACTGTTCTATGATGGCCAGTCAACGGTCCCAGTTACCCAAAATGCGGCTGCCTACATTCAGTGGAAAGCATGCCGAATTTAAGAATTTTATGTGCTTATTTGAAAGCCTAGTTCATGACGATCCTTCGTTGACCAACGTCGAGAAGTTTAATCATTTGGTATCGTGCTTGTCAGGTGAGGCTCTAGGAGTTGTGAAACCGTTTCAGTTAACGGAATGCAATTACTCGAAAGCCATTGCTAGCCTCAAGTCTGTGTACGACAACAAATGTTTGATATTTTTCGACACTATCTCGCAATTGTTTGACATCCCAAGTATGACCAAACCTAATGCGTCTACTTTGCGGTCCATCATTGACACTGTTTCTGCCATTTATGCGTCTTTAACTTCGTTGGGAAGTGAAAAGGACATTTCGAATGCAATGATCATACATATGGTTATGGCCAAAGTTGATCATGCAACCAAATCTCGTTTTGAGGAACAGCTCTATTATGACAAGTTGCCTTCTTGGGATGACTGCGCTAAGCAGTTAAACAGGCGTTACCAATATTTAGCGGCTGAAGAGACAACTCGGGTTCCAAATAAACCGCGAGTAGAACCTGCAAGAAATAGTAAAGCTTCGTTTTCTTGCACAAAGGGTCCTTCAAAGCCTTCAAAACCGGTTTCGAAGTGCACATATTGTGGTTCTGCGGATCACAATATTTATTCTTGCCCTTCCTTCGGTTCTATATCTGTTATGCAGCGATTTGAGTTTGCTAAGACTCAAAAAATGTGCCTCAATTGTTTAAATGTGGGCCATATAGTTTCCAGCTGCGAGGCTTCCAAGTGTCGGGTGTGTTCAAAACCACACCATTCGTTGTTGCACAGATACTCTGTAACTGTGCCAAATTCACCCGCTCCACACGCAGTCGCACCTCCAGAAGCGTACTTAGGTCACGTTTTAAGTGCCGATCAAGTAATTCTTGCCACAGCAGTCATAAAAATTAAAGATAGATTCGGCCATTACCATCCTGCTCGTGTGTTACTTGATGGCGGCTCACAATTGAACCTCATGACTGAGAACCTTGCGCAGCGCCTTCGATTAAAGCGTAAAGACACAGCTGTGAGTATTGTAATGGCAGGTGGAACCACTACTGGTAGTAGGCAATCTCGTTTGAATTCTCACAGCTTTGGTACTGATTTTTGGGTTCTTAAATCCATATCTACTTGTCAGCCTGGTAACTTTGTGCCCACATCGAATTGGAAAATACCCGCAAACTTTGAGTTGGCTGACCCAGAATTCTATAAGCCAGCCAAGGTTGATATTCTCCTAGGCGCTGAACTTTTTTACAAGCTATTATGCGTTGGGCAAATCGAGCTCAATTCCTGTCTTCCATTGTTGCAGAAGACATTGCTGGGATGGGTTGTTGCTGGAAGATATACAAGGCAAATACCTCCTCAACAATTCAGCGTTAACGTTGTCGCTCAAGTTAATGATTGTTCTCTCGACACCTTAGTTCAACGCTTTTGGGAACTCGATCGGAGCCCAAATGAGTCGAAGGCTTTGCGCCAGACAGCTAAACAAAGGGCCTGTGAAGCACACTTCACAAATTCAGTACAGTGCCTGTCTACAGGTCATTTTCAATTCGAACTTCCGTTCAAACCCGATCCCACTGTACTAGGCCTTTCCTTTCGAACTGCTGAAAGGCGGTTCCTACAACTTGAGCGTAAACTCACAAAATATAAAACTCTCCATGATATGCACCACGATTTCATGAGAGAGTATAGTGATCTTGGGCATATGTCAGCCCTTGAATCTCCTCCTCCAGGGCAGCACTATTATATTCCTAATCAATGTGTCCTGAGGCCTGAAAGTCCCACAACCAAATTGGGTGTGGTGTTTGACGCTTTTAGTGAGACGTTAACGGCTCTATCATTAAACGATACGTTAATGGCTGGGCTGACTATTCAGTGGGAGCGTTATTCAACATTTGTAAATTTCCGGTTGAATAAATACGCAATTACTGCCGACATCTCCAAGATGTACAGGCAAATAAACGTGTCTGAAAAACACAAAAATTACCAGCTCATTCTCTGGCGAGAAAGCGCCTCTCATGAGCTGCAGTCCTTTAAATTGAACACTGTAACATACGGGACTGCATCAGCGCCATTTTTAGCTGTGCGCTCGTTGTTTGAATTGGCAAATACTTATGCTCGATGTCACCATGTCGCGTTAAATGTCATTAAAAATTGTTTTTATGTTGACGACCTGCTGGCTCCTCATAATGATGTATTTCGTTATCATCTGCATGAGGATAGCTTTACTTCGTTGAAGCCGACAAATCGGAATATATTATCTCGTTTGTCTGAGCAACTTGGACCTTTGTGCCCCATCGTCACAGCGGCCAAAACTCTGTGGCAAGAGCTGTGGCGATTTAAGATGTTAGTTGGGCTGCTAAAGCAACAGATTTGGGTGATAAATACTCGTAGGTTTTGCTCAGCAGTTTTACATAACTGCCTTCGATGCAAGCCCAAGTTAGTTGAGCAAATAATGAGAAATTTGCCAGGTGATCGCCTTCGAGAAGGTCGACCTTTCAGGGTTTGTGGACTCGAACTTTGCGGCCCATTCCATGGTAGCTATCGCATACGCGGAAGACCGCCCGCTACAAATTACGTAGCGGTATTCGTTTGTTTTGCCTCGAAGGCCGTTCACCTCGAACTGGTAGCTAATTTATCCACTGATACTGTCCTTAACGTCTTTACAAGGTTCATCGGGAAGCGCGGCCTGCCGGAAATGGTCTTCAGCGACAACGTGACGAACTTCGCGGGAACAAGCGGCTTGCTGAGGGACATGCCGTCGGCTTTCGAGCGGAGAAAGGACGCCCTGACGGACTATGCGGCAGAGCGACGAATCGAATGTTGGAGCACCCTACTTAGCTTCTAAGCCTTTTCTTTTCGCTCTCTATCGCGCCCTTTACTGCGCTCTCTGTGGCGCTCTCTTTGTACATTCCTTTTCTTATGCCGGCCCGCTGACTTGTAGCGGCAGCAGGCAAATCACTTGTCTTGCAATATCGGCACTGTGAACCTCGCTTGTACAATTTTCCAAGCCATTAAAAGCAATACTAATAATCGAAAGAATACCGCGTCTCATTAAATTACAATATTGTTTGTTGCAATCGCTAAAAAGCTAGAGATTTTTCAAAAACTATATTATATATCTTGGTATCGCTAATAATAAACATTAAATGATACACAAGATCACATTGCATAAGACCACGCATAGACAAGATGATGTAAATGTATGCTGTTGAAACTCTACATAAACATATCTGCTTTTTTGTATGTATGTATGTATTAAATATATTTTACTAGCAGGTATTGCCCGTCTTAACCCGGCTCAATATGTTTCCAATTGTATTTATTTTGTGTGTGCATAACCTACCCATATGTTTTCACCTTAAAGGTTACCAGTAGGAAGGCATTTAAGGTATTTAAATGAACATTTTCTGTTCTTGACAAAAAATTGTTCAGTAGTCCGTTACATTTTTGTTCTTGTCAAACTATTTCGTTAAACGAACATGACCACTATAACTAATATTTTTTAAAGCTCGTTTTCCCTCCGTTGGAGCTAGAATTTTCCAAAAGCCTTTCTTAGTGTGCTCCTACACTATGATGGATACTATGAAACGATACTTGAGTCCAAATTTAAATTCACATTTGAGTCTTTTCGCGCCATATTGAGTCAATACGGCCACGCACAAACTCGGAATATGAAACACGGCACTCGTGTCAATGCCGTGCAGTGATGAGCCACGATCAAAAAGCACTGGCACCGATACCATCAAAATATCGAAGTTTGAATGCAATAAGCAGAATATTTAAATAACAAAATCTAATTATTTATTGACATCAATAAGAACAAATCATATACATACATACATCTGCCCGCAATGCGAAGCAGAATATGCGTAGCTCCGTTATTCGGTTTCTGCTTTACTATCGCTTACGCAGTCGTTGCCTAGCGACGGTAACTGTAACATTTTGGCGTTTTGCCTTTGCAATTAACATTAAATGGTCAAAACGAAAGAAGAAGAGCGAGCTAATGACTTGCAGTTGTTGTTGTTTTTAGAGCATTATTTTTTTTTACAATCAAACAACTGTGTTCGATTGCTCAATGTATACATTAATACGAATGTACATACATGCTATATTCATACACAGGCATACATACATATGTACATATGTACATATGTTTCTCTTTACTTTTTCAACCGTACGTAGAGAACCGCACACATAGTCACGAACTGTTGCTTGTTGTGTGTGAGTGTGTGTATGTGATGTCCCCAACTATTTGATATTTGTTGTTGCTGCATAAAGTTATTAATGAAAACACTAATGCCAAATGCACTAAACAAAGAAAAAATTACTTTAAAAAATAATTTTCAATTAATTAACATTTCTTGCTCTGTCAGTGCAAGACGAATGTACATACATACATATGTAGATACATATGTACATACATAGATGTGCACATATGTATGGACATTCACACATTAGTGTCTCACATGTTGCTTTGGCTATTTCAATCGTTTGCACGCAACTACACGAACAGCTGTTTGTATGTGTGTATATGTATACTTAGTTGTCCCCAACTGTTTGATATTTTGTATTGTTTGTTCTGCCTGCTTTTGTAAAATGCATATTTTGAAAATTCTTGAATGCAAAGTTGTAGATTTAGTTACGTAGATTACATTATCCAAATTTTAAATCGATCGGACTAAATTTATAACACAAACTTTTCATTTGAAATAGTGAATAAATATTAAAACCCCAATAATTCAAGCTCCAACACAAAATCTAAGTATGCAGTTTTGTTTGTATCCTTTAATTGATTTTAGAAACTAAGTCGATCGGTTGAAAAATGCGGATTTTTCAAACAAATTTTGGAGCTCGTTTTCCCCCTTTTGGAGCTCGAATTTTCCAAAATCCCTTCTTAGTGCGCATCTACACCATGATAGGATACTTGAGCCCAAATTTCAGCATCCTAGCTTTTACCGTGTAGGCTGTGGGCTGTTGACGCGGTTTCCTTTTGTGCCCCAACATTTTTTTTACAAGAAAACTCCCATATTTTAGGCCCCAAAAAAAATATCAAAAAACCAAGTATACAGTTTTTCTTGGAATTGTTCTGAGAGTATACAAACTAAGTTTGAAGTTAATCAGAAACTGTAGATGCAGAAACTGTAGATTTTTCATACAAACGTTGGAGCCTGTTTTCCCCCCTTTGGAGCTCGAGTTTTCCAAAATCCCTTCTTAGTGGGGACCTAGACTATGAAAGGATATTTGAGTCCAAATTTCAGCTTCCTAGCCTTTACCGTTTGGGCTGTGCGTTGATCACCAATCATTCAGTCAGTCAGTCAATCAGTCAGTCAGTCAGTCAGTCAGGACAAACTGTTTTATATATATAGATTTAATTTTAAATTATTAATTAATTGTTTTTTTTTTAATTTAATTTTTTTTAAAATAATTTTTCTTTTTAATTACTTTTAATACTAAGCCATTTAGCCAAACGCGGTCAAAGGCTTGGGCGACCTCCAGAAAAACAGCGGAGCAATACTCTCGTTTTTCAAATGCATTTCGTATCTCAGAGATTATTCGGTTGACTTGTTCAATGGTTCCATGTTTTTCGCGAAAACCAAATTGGTGATTTGGGATTGAATTGTAGGTGTTGCTTGATGCGATTCAGGAGTAGTTTTTCGAATATCTTCGATAGGCACGGAAGGAGACTGATAGGTCTATATGATGATGGCTGAGACTTGTCCTTTGCGGCTTTATGGATCAAGGTGATGACAAATTTTCACCATTGTTGAGGATAATAGCCCCATTTCATCATGCTGTTAAAAATTATGGTGAGAAAATATACAGCACAGCTCGGAAATTCAATGATCATTGTGGGGGAAATTAAATCGTGGCCCGGCGCTTTTTTTTTGGCTTTAAGACTTGGCCCTTAATGACACTTGTAACTTCTCCTGCTTGGAATACGATAGGCGTGGTAGCTTGAAGATGATTGGTTAGTGGGAGCACAAAGCTATTTGTTGCTGGATGTGGCTTGTAGACTTTTTCTAAATGTGCGGCAAATGGATTTGCCTTCTCTGCCTTGCTGCGAGCCCACTTTCCTCTTTGTCTATGTAATGGTGATTTACGTCTGATTTAGCTTTCCACAATGGGAATCGTTTGCTGTTTGGGGAGAGTTGCTCCATATAATCCACTTGAGCTCGGTGTTTCTCATCTTCTAGGGCTTGAAGTAGTAGATGGTTGGCTATTTTTATATTATTTAGAATATCAACAATAATTCTGTCCATTATATAATATAACTTAATATAACAATTTAAACTAAACTTAAGAAAGCCTAACACAAAGCTGTACAATAACGTCTATTAATGCCTCCGACACGTTGGGGGAATTTTATTTGCCAGTCCGACAAGGTATGCCCCAACTCACAGCAGTAGGTGGTCAGAGATTTCCCCGAAGATAATTATAAAGAATAATTTTGATAGAACAGAGAGAGAGAGTCCTGTCTAATGTAAATGTGAAAGATCATTATAATGTCTGCACATGACCCGAAAACGATTGTGCAAAGCGTAATCGGTTGTGCATCTGGCCAATATAAGCGGCAAATAATTCCTTGTTGGTCTATAAGGAACTGAAAAATTAAGGCGACCTAAGAGGGAAGAGGAGTCAACCTCACCAATAACCAATTTGTGGAGAAAAACTACTCCAAGAACAGTCCTACGATGTACTAAGGAAGGAAGGTTTATAAGCATCAGTCTGCTAGAGTACGATGGCAAGCGGAGGTTGGGATCCCAGCTTAAACCACGTAGAGCAAAAAGAAGGAATTGCTTCTGAACAGACTCAATATGTTCCTGTTGCTTTCTATACTGCGGTCACCAAACGCATGAGCAGTATTCAAGCACAGGGCGTACTAGTGCAGTGTAAAGAAGCTTAGTGGTATATGGGCCATTGAATTCCTTGGACCAACGTTTAATGAATCCAAGTAATCCCTTAGCCTTATTAACAATACTAGATATGTGAAGGTTGAAGTTCAATTTGGAATCAAAAAGAACCCCAAGGTCTTCAACAGTCGATATACGTTGCAATGGCACATTGTCAATCGTATACGTCCCTAAATAAGGCAAGATTCGGTGAAATGAGGTGCAAGTGGTTAGCTAAGCACCAAGATTGCATGCAGTTCAGATCATCGTGCAGGCGATGAAAATGAGAAGGGTCTTTGTAAGTCAGAATAAGTTTCACATCATCAGCATACATAAGAATATGAGAGTGTGACAATGTAGAGGGGAGGTCATTAATAAATAATGTAAAAAGTAAGGGGCCAAGATGGCTACCTTGAGGCACACTTGATGATGCAAACACGGGCTTATCTGCTCCAGGACAGTATGAAGATTTTAAAGATTTGATAGCAGAAAGTAGACAGCTATCAGTAATTATGGGAGCGTAAATAGTGTGGGAAGATGATATGCTATAAGGATAGGAGGAACTACTAATAGAGACAGAGGAATAAGTTGACTGGAAGAAGTTGGCAAACAAGTCAGCAGCTTCAGAATCGTTGCTGGCTTTTTTGTCACCAAGGAAAAATGATGAAGGTAGAGAAGTAGTTTTACGTTTAGAATTAACGAACTTATAGAATTGTTTAGGGTCCTGTGCAAATTGCATCTTGAATCGGGCAAGGTAATTATTGTAACATAGTGAATTAAGAAGAACAAAATTGGATTTCGCTATAGAGTATTTATAGAAGTCAAGAGATAGGCCCGACTGCTTATACTTTTTAAAGCATCTAGATTTAACATTTTTTAAGTTTGAAAGTCTTGGTGAAAACCATGGAGGTTTAGATGACGCAGACGATATGACACTATTTGGGATACAGACATCAAAAAGAGCATTAATAGTGTCATAGAAAAACTTGACGACTATGTTGATATCAACCGCACTATACAAAAGGGACCAATTAGTTGCTAAAATAAGTTCGTTAAGCAAAGAAAAATTTCCTTTGCGCAAGCAACGACGTGTTTTGTTAGAATTAAGTGTAGGAATAAAGGTGTGATCTGAAAATGATAGGGAGATTTCTAAAGTAGGGTGGTAAGTATCTTCAGGCACTGACAGGGGTAAAGACCTAGAGACTACAGCGCTTCTAAGGTCAGTAACATAGACGAGATCAAGCATTTTGCTGAGGTGATTAGGTATAGAATTAATTTGAAACAAAGAAAGGTCCAACAGGCAATCCAAAAATTCATGTTCTGCTGAGGGCACCAAATAATTGAACTCATTGAATAATGACCATTCTATGTTACGAAAATTAAAATCACCTAGCACAATAAACGCATCTCTGTCACGGAGATGAGTGGAAATTGCATTAATACAAGTTATATGTTGCATTTAAACTTGAATATTGGAAGAGGGAGGTATATACGAGCAAGTGATGTAAAGAGCAAAAGACGAAAAAGTTACTTAACAGCAACAAATTCAACATCATTTGGACCATCACCATCAATGATTTCCGACCGAAGGTTGGATTTGACTGCAATCAGTACCCCTCCACCTCGACGACTCGGATGATCATGACGAAAAATACAAAAGTCATCTGATAAAATTTCATTATCAGAAATCGAAGGACTTAACCACGTTTCTGAAAATGCAATAATATTAGAATCAAAAGAAAAACTGCTAAGAAATAAATTCCCGAGCTTGGACAAAAGACCCCTAACATTCTGATACAGAATATTAGGCGAAAAAGGTCGCGAGTCTAGTTTTTTGAAGCCATACTTGACGTTGGTTTCGAAGAAAGATTACTAGACTGTAAATCAACAGGCAGTGACGAAACTCGTTTTTTCTGCCTAAACTCATGGACAATCATATGTGGAGGCCAAAATTTTGGGTCACAAATAATTGTAAAAGCCTCAGGCGGAACACTTATTTTAAACGAGGCTATTTCACGGGGCTCAGCAAAACTGATCTTCAAAATAGATACACTAGCCGTCGATTTACTGGCAATATAGGCTGCTATAGATTCACGAGTGGTATCGGAAGATAATCTTGATATAAAAACTTGTCTTCTGGGAGCTATAACAGTAAGAGCCGGGTGCTGAGGCAGAGCAGCAACTGACGCACAATCTGCAGCACGTGATGGGACTGCGGGGGAAATTGCAGAAAATTTAATGGAGGAAGCTTTCTTAGAAGCTTTCGAGGCCACTACTATCTTGCTTACTGCAGGAGGTGACCTGAGCAGGAGAAGGCACAGGGGAAATTTCAAACATATTTCCAGGGGAAGCAGACAGCGATATTGTTGGCGATAGATCAAGATCTACTGGAGAACTTGGGCGTAATGAGGTTGACGGCGCCGAGCAAGGCGGTACCTCAAGAAATTGAGGCTCTAACCTACGTTTGGGCGGAGACACAAACTTATATTGACTAAGCAACTGCTGGAGAACTCAGTTGAAAGTCGAGAAATTAAATTGGATGTCAATGCATACAGGGCATGAGCCACCACCACCACAGCCTTTTTTAGGCTGCACATTTAATATGCATAAAATTCTCGCACAACCAACAATTAACAAACCGAAGTTGATCAGAATCAATTGCATCTTTAACTGTGCAAGACTTGTTGCAGCAAAACATTGTGGGCAGTATAAATATAAGGATGAAAATAAATAACGTAGTTGGCGCAAAGCTTAAAAAGAATGCTGTAAGCAAAAATTGAGCAAAAAAACTGAGCGACACTAAGATGAGCTTTTAGGTACTGCGACAAACAGCAAACACAAACAACAGCAGAAAAGAAAATGCAGTGCACTGACGCCGACACTATAAAAATTATAAAATAAATACCTGTTAAATGCACAACCACTAAACTGAGCACAATACGGGCCAAATAGACATTAACTTTACAATGTAAAACAATAATTTCAAATTAAAAGCTATTTTAAAAGGCAAAAATAATAAAAAACACAGAGCTCAAGAAAAACACGTCTTTCACTGACAGCAACTCTCTCTCTCTCTCTCTTATATGTTTATTTATTTATTTATCTTATTTATTTATTTATTAACCTTATCCTAGCGTTACAAGTATCGGTTACTTTTAAATTATTACGCTAGTCATTACAATTTAATCATAGTTTTAGTTTTCACATTAAACATTTTCATTATTCTTTATAATTATATATTTTTAATTGAATAGTTTAATAGTTTTATACTTACTCTAAATTGCCTACTGAACTAAGTGTGTCGTTAATATTCTAATTTTTGGTAACGTTAATTTAGTTAATGTTTTGTAAGTGTGCTAGAATCAACTCTAAAGTGCGTCTCACTGCTAATTGTTTTTAGGTTATGCGGTTATTCCACAGACGAACAGCAGAAATAAAGAAATGTTTTTCCGAGATTGCTAATTTAAATTTAGTGCAAACTATGTTGTTCGTTCTTCTTGATGTCGTGAAAGCAATTTTGTCGTGCAGATAATTTGGTTCCTTACGTGCAATAATTTTGTGCAAGAAGATTAGGGTTCTAAGCTTAATCCAGGAGTCAAGGGTCAGATTGAATATTTTATTGGTGTATGTCGTTATTGAATCTCTTCTTTGAATGTTGAAAATGTACCGTGCTATGCTATTAAAGGCTACTTTTAATTTGTTTTGACTTACTGCATCGCAGTATCCAAAAAGTTCAATCCCATAAAATAGCAAGGGTGTCAGGCATGTTTTGGCAATAAGGAGCTTTAGTTTTACGGGAAGAAAATTCTGCGTCAAAGACAGACGCCTTAGTGCGCTATATAGTCTACCTACTGCCTTATTGACATGGTCACACCAAGTTAATGTTTGGTTTATATTTATTCCCAGGTTTATTGCCTGCTCTACATACGCAATGGGCTCATTGTTGAGGCGTACTTGCTCAAGATTGAGTGTGTTGATTTTTTTTTTATATATTACTAAACATTTTGACTTTTAAGGGTTGACCTCCAATCCATTAATACTTGCCCATTTGCTGATTTTGAAGAGATCATCATTGCAGACACGTATACATTCATCTATTCTACATAACGGACGACTAACATACATCTGGACATCATCAGCATACATGTGTAACTCGGAATTAGACACACAACATGGAAGATCATTGACATAAATTGAGAACAATAGTGGCCCTAAGACAGACCCCTGAGGGACTCCACGCTTTATGAATAAAAAAGACGAAAAATTATGCGAAGTAACTACTGCTTGGTGACGACAGGACAAATATGACTGGACAAGATTAGTAGCTGAGTCACAGAAATTATAAAGTCTTTTTAATTTCGTACACAGTATGTCATGATTAACAGAGTCAAAAGCTTTTGAGTAGTCTAGTAGGGTTAGGAAAGTTACCTTACTGTCGTCCATTTCTTTCCTAATATCGTCGGTAATTTTAATTAATGATGTAATACAACTTCTATTACTTCTGAAGCCCGATTGTTTATCACTCAAGAGTGAGTTTTCTACCATGTAATTGCTAATTTGTTTGGTCATCAAGTGTTCAAGTGCTTTTGATAGAAATGGTAGAATTGTGATTGGCCTGTAGTCATTGCTTCATTTCGGGATAGGAATAATTTTTCCTGATTTCCACTTGTACGGAAAGCACGACGTCGTAAGCACTGAGTTAAATATGTGAGTTATATAATTTAACTTAACTTTCGGAAGCAATAATTTTAAAAATTTGGGGTGTAACTCATCAAGGCCAATGGCGTTGGACTTCACTTTAAGAACTGCATCTAAGACATCACATTGACGTACACACATAAAACTAAAAGAAGTATCACAGCTTAATAACGAGGTAGAATTCAGGTACGTATTTTCATGGACTTCAGGTACTGCTAGTTGTACAAATTTGTTGTTTAGTTCATTCACGTCGACATCAATACATAAAGAAGGTCTACTTTTTCCGATCCCTAACTTATTAACTTCGGCCCAAACTTGTCTGGACGAGGTGACCGATGAAAATTTTAAGGAGAAGTGAGAACGCTTCGCATTCATAATTTTCAGCCCAACTCTACGTCTCAGTTTCTTATATTGCGATAAGTGAGCCGTTGTCTTGTACCTTTTCCACTTTTTATATGCGTCGTCCCTGCATTTTATTGCACATTCGATATCCCTATTCAACCCTTCATGTTTTACAGGCCTGATTACTTTGTGCCGCAGCGGCACAAAGGTATTGAACAGTAGCTCAACATTGTCATTAAACAGTTGGAGCTGCTCGTCTACAGTGGGTCTTAGGTAAATATAATCAAAATTCAAGTTATCACAGAAGTCAAACAGTAGTCTATGGTCAATGTTCCTAAAGTCCCTATAACTAAATGAGTGGTCAGTGTGGTCCAGGAATATATCGTAAGTTATAAAAATCAAGTCATGTTTGGAAAAAGCTGGTACGGACAACTGGTCAAATAGGAGAATTTTTTCAGTGTCATTTACAAAAAATAAGTCAAGAAGGGTATCAGAGGTATTAGAGAAATGTGTAGGTACTGTAGAGTTTACTAGCTTCATGCCAAGAGACACCATATCGTCCTTTAAATGTCGTTCAAGAAGCATATTGCTATTGAAATCTCCAGCCAGGACAATATTGTTATGCTTCAGGGACACAGAGGAGAGAATGCTCAAGAAATCAGTGTAGTCAGTGTTTCTGTTTGGTCTATACACACATCCGACTAATAAGCTTTCCATATTTCTACTGTTTGATAATTGCAAAAACAAGTACTCAATATTGCTGTCTACTGGCTGTTTGCAAATCACATTAACTTTGACATTATTTTTAACATATATAGCTACACCCCCCGCATGCCCCACACGGTCTGAACGGTAAACTCTAAACCCATCACAACATATATTATTATCATTAAGACAAGACACAAACCAAGTTTCAGATACACAAACTACATCTACATTAGAATTAACAAACAAATACCTAAACTCATCAATTTTTTTGACTAAGCTCTGCGCGTTAAGGTGGCATATGTGTAAACCATTCTTTTGTTTACATAGAACCCGAATAATAGAATTACTGTTCGCTGTGGAAGCACATCTTAAGTTATCTTGCATTGAGTCCATAAAACAATCATACGCTCACGCATTATACAGCGATCAAGAGCACTAACAGATGATCTGCACACTACTAATACATTAACATTTACAAGAAAACAAATATTACAAAAACAATTTATCCAAAAACTAAACCTAAAACTTATATTAATATTAAAAGCTAACATATGTTTACACCACAGAGTTAAAGGCAGTGGGAGAGCGAAATCCACTCTCATTATGGTGAGAGAGCTGTAAAAGCTCGTCCCTGCTTTGTATGGGCTGCGCACTCTCGTTCTCCCTAAGCTTCACGTGCACTATGCCTCTACGTGAGAACACAGCCACAAGACGTTTCTGTTTTTTAAGCTTTATCGCCTCTTTGAAGATTATGTAGTTATCTCTAGTCAGCTGCTCATTAATGTAAATGGGGGCTGGAGAGTCAAAGCCCAGCTTAGTGCTTTCTTGCTTTGTCGACGGTAGGCTGCCGCTGCCTTCAGAAACGTTGCTTTTTCATTAAAATTTTCAAATTTTATAATGATATCGGGATCAACATTTGCTACCTGCTTATTCCGAACACGAAAAATTTCCCGTATCCTAGGCGGTGGTGTAGTGTCGATGGCGAAGCAGAGCGTGTTGTACAAAGTACGCACATTTTCCCCCTCCATGTGAGGGACGCCGTGTATGCGCAAGTCGCAGGCAGCATTGGCGTTGAGCTGCGCAGCGAGCTTCGCCTCCCGCTCCCTCAGCGTGGACAACACTCCGACCTCGCGCTCCAAATTATCCACCCGCTCATGAAGCTGATCCACCCTAACATGTAGCTGCTTCATCTCTTCTGCCATGCGGTCGAAACGCTCCAGCAGCACGTTTAGGATGCGCTGCTCAGCATCTCCCATATTGGAAGTGATGAGGCTGGCCTGCTCCTCAAAACGCAGGTTTATTGTAGCCATTATCTTTGCCGAGATTCCCCCTCTGACTGGCGGCCCTCCTTAAGGTCAGTGACGGTGTTTTCTCGTGCGCGTTTGTTGGGCTGAGGTGCCATGTTGTTCAGTCCGTTGGGCAGCTTCTTACTTTCGTTGGCAGTATCTTGGGCGAAGGAGGTAAAATTAATTCACGTTTATTTATATTTTTAATACGAGTGGAGCGAGTTGCGGAGTCGGGATTTGCATTCTTGCTTATTGACTTTAAATAGTCAAGCTCCGCTTGCAATTTTTGGGCCGTTGCCCATGCGGGTGGTGTTGAGCTCGAGAATAATAGCCACTTAAGACGTGCTATTCTCTTATTGATCTTGTTGTGCACACCTCCGCGTTTTCCCATCACTCGCGCACTCTACTCACTCAGTATTTTTTTTTTTAATTGTGTTGATGTCCATGCCAAGCTCCGTCTTCCCAATTTTAAAGTTGTCCTCTTGCCGCTATTATGGTCGTTTTTAAAGATGGTATATAAATATAAGCATATGCATGCGGCTCGTCGATGTGTAGATCACCACGTAATTTCACACTGCTATTTTATGTACTTCACTTATGTAGCTTCACTTTAAATTGCTGCTGCTTACAAGTAATCAGCTCCAATCATATTACGTCGCGAATGAATTATGGCTAGCTCTTGAGTTTGCATAAACACTGCAACAAAGTGTTACAGTGTGTACTCTCAAGTGCGCATAGCATACAGTATGCACTCCTTATGTGAGCACACTACACAGCATGCAGATGACACTGCGCGTCGCGCAGATTGGAGACAGGACTCAGAAGTCAGGCAACAGGAGCAACTAGGTAATTCAGCACGTCATAGATCTCGAAGACAGGACTGAGCAGTCAGGCAACAGGAGCATACAGACATACATAGACAGATCTCAGAAGTCAGGCAACAAGAGCAACTAGGTAATTTAGCACGTCGTAGATCCCAAAGATAGGACTGACCAGTCAGGCAACGGGAGCATGCAGATGATACTGCGCGTCGCGCAGATTGTAGACAGGACTCAGAAGTCAGGCGACAGGAGCCGGCAGATAACACTGCACGTTGCGCAGATTGTAGACTGGACTCAGTAGTTAGGCAACAAGAGTAACTAGGTAATTCAGCACGTCGTAGATCTCGAAGACAGGACTCAGCAGCTAAGCAGCAAGAACAGGCAGACGACATTGCGCATGGCGCAGTTCATAGACAGGACTCAGAAGTCAGGCAATAGGAGTAACTAGGTAATTCAGCACGTCGTAGATCTCGAAGACAGGACTGGGCAGTCAGGCAACGGGAGCATGCAGATGACACTGCGTATCGCGCAGTACATAGACAGATCTCAGAAGTCAAGCAACAGGAGCAACTAGGTAATTCAGCACGTCGTAGATCTCAAAGACAGGACTGAGCAGTCAGGCAACAGGAGCATGCAGATGACACTGAGCGTCGCGCAGTACATAGACAGATCTCAGAAGTCAGGCAATAGGAGTAACTAGGTAATTCAGCACGTCGTAGATCTCGAAGACAGGACTCAGCAGTTAGGCAACAGGATCAGGCAGACGACATTGCGCATGGCGCAGTTCATAAACAGGACTCAGAAGTCAGGCAACAGGAGCAACTAGGTAATTCAGCACGTCGTAGATCTCGAAGACAGGACTGAGCAGTCAGGCAACAGGAGCATGCAGATGTAGACAGGACTCAGGAGTCAGGCAACATGAGCAACTAGGTAATTCAGCACGTCGTAGATCTCGAAGACAGGACTGAGCAGTCAGGCAACAGGAGCATGCAGATGTAGACAGGACTCAGGAGTCAGGCAACAGGAGCAACTAGGTAATTCAGCACGTCGTAGATCTCGAAGACAGGACTGAGCAGTCAGGCAACAGGAGAATGCAGATGTAGACAGGACTCAGGAGTTAGGCAACAGGAGCAACTAGGTAATTTAGCACGTCGTAGATCTCGAAGACAGGACTGAGCAGTCAAGCAACAGGAGAATGCAGATGTAGACAGGACTTAGAAGTCAGGAAACAGGAGCAACTAGGTAATTCAGCACGTCGTAGATCTCGAAGACAGAACTCAGCAGTCAGGCAACAGGAGCATGCAGATGACACTGCGCATCGCGCAGTTCACAGACAGATCTCAGAAGTCAGGCAACAGGAGCAACTAGGTAATTCAGCACGTCATAGATCTCGAAGACAGGACTGAGCAGTCAGGCAACAGGAGCATACAGACATACATAGACAGATCTCAGAAGTCAGGCAACAAGAGCAACTAGGTAATTTAGCACGTCGTAGATCCCAAAGACAGGACTGACCAGTCAGGCAACGGGAGCATGCAGATGATACTGCGCGTCGCGCAGATTGTAGACAGGACTCAGAAGTCAGGCGACAGGAGCCGGCAGATAACACTGCACGTTGCGCAGATTGTAGACTGGACTCAGTAGTTAGGCAACAAGAGTAACTAGGTAATTCAGCACGTCGTAGATCTCGAAGACAGGACTCAGCAGCTAAGCAGCAAGAACAGGCAGACGACATTGCGCATGGCGCAGTACATAGAAAGGACTCAGAAGTCAGGCAATAGGAGTAACTAGGTAATTCAGCACGTCGTAGATCTCGAAGACAGGACTGGGCAGTCAGGCAACGGGAGCATGCAGATGACACTGCGTATCACGCAGTACATAGACAGATCTCAGAAGTCAAGCAACAGGAGCAACTAGGTAATTCAGCACGTCGTAGATCTCAAAGACAGGGCTGAGCAGTCAGGCAACAGGAGAATGCAGATGACACTGAGCGTCGCGCAGTACATAGACAGATCTCAGAAGTCAGGCAATAGGAGTAACTAGGTAATTCAGCACGTCGCAGATCTCGAAGACAGGACTCAGCAGTTAGGCAACAGGATCAGGCAGACGACATTGCGCATGGCGCAGTTCATAGACAGGACTCAGAAGTCAGGCAACAGGAGCATTTAGGTAATTCAGCACGTCGTAGATCTCGAAGACAGGACTGAGCAGTCAGGCAACAGGAGCATGCAGATGTAGACAGGACTCAGGAGTCAGGCAACATGAGCAACTAGGTAATTCAGCACGTCGTAGATCTCGAAGACAGGACTGAGCAGTCAGGCAACAGGAGCATGCAGATGTAGACAGGACTCAGGAGTCAGGCAACAGGAGCAACTAGGTAATTCAGCACGTCGTAGATCTCGAAGACAGGACTGAGCAGTCAGGCAACAGGAGAATGCAGGTGTAGACAGGACTCAGGAGTTAGGCAACAGGAGCAACTAGGTAATTTAGCACGTCGTAGATCTCGAAGACAGGACTGAGCAGTCAAGCAACAGGAGAATGCAGATGTAGACAGGACTCAGAAGTCAGGAAACAGGAGCAACTAGGTAATTCAGCACGTCGTAGATCTCGAAGACAGAACTCAGCAGTCAGGCAACAGGAGCATGCAGATGACACTGCGCATCGCGCAGTTCACAGACAGATCTCAGAAGTCAGGCAACAGGAGCAACTAGGTAATTCAGCACGTCGTAGATCTCGAAGACAAGACTGACCAGTCAGGCCACAGGAGCATGCAGATGATACTGCGCGTCGCGCTGATAGTAGAAAGGACTCAAAAGTCAGGCAACCGGAGCAAATAGGTAAACCAGCACGTCGTAGATCTCGAAGACAGGACTGAGCAGTCAGGCAACAGGAGAATGCAGATGTAGACAGGACTGAGGAGTCAGGCAACAGGAGCAACTAGGTAATTCAGCACGTCGTAGATCTCGAAGACAGGACTCAGCAGCCAGGCAACGGGAGAAGGCAGATGACACTGCGTGTCGCGCTGATTGTAGACAGGACTCAGAAGTCAGGCAACAGGAGCCAATAGGTAATTCAGCACGTCGTAGATCTCGAAGACAGGACTCAGCAGCTAGGCAACAGGAGCATGCATATGACACTGCCCGTCTCGCAGTTCATAGACAGATATCAGAAGTCAGGCAACAGGAGCAACTAGGTAATTTACCACGTCGTAGATCTCGAAGACAGGACTGAGCAGTCAGGCAACAGGAGATTGCAGATGTAGACAGGACTCAGGAGTCAGGCAACAGGAACAACTAGGTAATTCAGCACGTCGTAGATCTCGAAGACAGAACTCAGCAGTCAGGCAACAGGAGCATGCAGATGAAACTGCGCATCGCGCAGTTCACAGACAGGACTCAGGAGCTAGGCAACAGGAGCAACTAGGTAATTCAGCACGTCGTAGATCTCGAAGACAGAACTCAGCAGTCAGGCAACAGGAGCATGCAGATGACACTGCGCGTTGCGCAGATCATAGACAGGACACAGAAGTCAGGCAACAGGAGCAACTAGGTAATTCAGAACGTCGTAGATCTCGAAGACAGAACTCAGTAGCTAGGCAGCAAGAACAGGCAGATGCCATTGCGCATCGCGCAGTTCATAGACTGGACTCAGAAGTCAGGCAACAGGAGTTACTAGGTAATTCAGCACGTCGTAGATCTCGAAGACAGGACTCAGCAGTTAGGCAACAGGATCAGGCAGACGACATTGCGCATCGCGCAGTTCATAGACAGGACACAGAAGTCAGGCAACAGGAGCATGCAGATGATACTGCGCGTCGCGCAGTTTGTAGACACGACTCAGAAGTCAGGCAACAGGAGCCGGCAGATAACACTGCACGTTGCGCAGATTGTGGACTGGACTCAGTAGTTAGGCAACAGGAGTAACTAGGTAATTCAGCACGTCGTAGATCTCGAAGACAGGACTCAGTAGCTAGGCAGCAAGAACAGGCAGATGCCATTGCGCATCGCGCAGTTCATAGACTGGACTCAGAAGTCAGGCAACAGGAGCCAATAGGTAATTCAGCACGTCGTAGATCTCGAAGACAGGACTCAGCAGCTAGGCAACAGGAGCATGCATATGACACTGCCCGTCTCGCAGTTCATAGACAGATATCAGAAGTCAGGCAACAGGAGCAACTAGGTAATTTACCACGTCGTAGATCTCGAAGACAGGACTGAGCAGTCAGGCAACAGGAGATTGCAGATGTAGACAGGACTCAGGAGTCAGGCAACAGGAGCAACTAGGTAATTCAGCACGTCGTACATGTTGAAGACAGGACTGAGCAGTCAGGCAACAGGAGCATGCAGATGACACTGCGCGTTGCGCAGATCATAGACTGGACTCAGTAGTTAGGCAACAGGAGCAGGCAGATGAAATTTAGCCTCTCTTATTCACGTGTTTAATAGAACAGTTAAGCAAGACCCTGATCAGCTTTGCCTTTGCTGTAAGGGCTTGTGGTTTCCAAAGCAAGTCCAAAAATTAAGGCGCCATACCATTGAAAGCAACAACAGTTTTAGTTCGGAAATATTATTTCTCTTCAGTAAATTTCCATCTTCTGACGACAGTTATACATTTTGCAGAACAGAATAATAATATAGAATTTAGAGGTGTAATAATTTAGACTCCGATCGCTTCTTTTAATTCGGGTGTGGTTGCATTTTTTGCATCACCACTTGATAAGGAATTGGTTCAGAAGTTAGCAATCACCCGGTCAGAGCAACTATACCAAGCTGAATATCTAGAAGAGGAAGAATTAATTCCAGGTGGGCAAGTTACATTGCTAGCTAATATTCCTGTAGAAAACATAGATATTGGTAGGGTAATTATAGCACCTGGTGAAGGTCAAAGGCCTTTGAATCTTGTTACAGATTCACATTCTAAGGAGTTGGCTTTTCCGACTATTTATGCAAGTAGCGAAAGAATAAGCTCTAGGAGCTTAACGCATATAGTACGAGCAGAACTCAGGAATATAGATAGAAGAGCCAGTAGGCCAGATAGTTTATTTCATGACTATAAGTTATTAGAAATGATTAATATTAGAAATAATATTTCTACTTGCTACGTAAGCATAGCGCCATTCAAGGTATAACGGCTCGAAAAGCCTTTTAATGAGGATCACATGGACAATTTCGTTCGCTACGATGATGGCTATAGAGTTTTTATTCTTTCTTCTCCAGCCCATTGGGTAGATGAAAAGAAAAAGGTAATGTCCAAGATAAGACAGTTCGGTCTTCCTTTATATACTCTGTACAGAGCTAGCTGAAAAATGTAACAGACAGAAGGAGATGTGGCAGACCCCACAAAGTATATATATTCTTGATCCGATTTTTCCATTCGTATAATCGCTTATATCTCGGAGACTATAAGACCTAGGGACACCAAATTTTAATCCAAGATGCCTTATGTGAATACGCAGAAAATGTGTATTTTGAAATTTCCATCCCTCCCCCCTCTCCCATGCAAATCTTATCTCCCGTAATTCTTGGAATTTCGAACTAAAATTTTGCAAATACCCCCAGTTAGTGATTATGTGTCTGTAAGCGCTGCCCAAGCGCTGCCCGCAGCTGTTGTTGATGTTGGTGCTTTGGTTGACTGCAAAAGTGGTTACACAGACACGAATAGATGCGCATAGGCATACATAAAATCACACAGACACAGTTCCTATGTAAATGTGCAATTATACACCCTTTACGTGAGTTCGAATACCGAAAGAGGTAAAATCGATCAAAATTTCGTTTTTATTTTTCTTTATTTTTTTAATTTATATAATTATTGTAAACATATGTACAGAGTATTTCAAAGTCGGGACACCCGACTTTAGCTTTTTTACTTGTTTTTGTTATAACTCTGTCGGCTGCTAAGTCTAGGTGGCCGGAACTGTTAGTTATTCTTTCTGAAGTACTTGATAATATTGTTATAACAGAAGAGACAGCATCAGAATTAAATTTTAATGAAAAGGCGCTATTAATTAGAACAGACTCAGTTAGTTGTGCTAGATATTTTGATTTTCGTTTTAGAGAGATTTTAAAATTGATGAGGAAAAATGGTGGTATATTCGGTAGTCATAATGATACTAAGTTTTACTGCCGTGTTGAGTTTCAACACAGATGTTCACCCCATATACATGGTATGTTTTGGCTTGAAAATGCCCCAAAATTAACTTGTAAAGATGACTCTTCAATTCCTCCAGTCATCGATTTCATTACAACTGATCTAGATATTCAAGCCATTAGTCCGTTCACAGTAATTGGGGTTGGCGCAAAATGAGAGAACAGCTAATTTGTTGCTTTAGTAAAACTTATCCTCCCATATCTAGACGTGAAATCTTAGTTCCATTGCCTGAAGATTTCCCTAATATTTAAATTATAAAGCCACGTTTGAAAAAATTAATGAAGTATTAAATGCTGTTATCGATTCCGAAACTGTCAATTATCTTGATATATTTGACAACTTTCTTTCACATATTAATGTGAACTTTGAAAATTACAAATACGCGCTTAGATCAAACCTTAAAAAGCCCCGAATTTTTCTTAAAAGATATTTTAAAACGCGTATGAATAATGCTTACAACAAGCGCCTTCTCTCTCTTCATAGAACCAATATGGATATTCATTTCATATTAGACACTTATGTTTGTTGTAGCTTCTTTTAATAATTATATTAATAAATCGCAAAGGGGCATCTCAAATTTAATGCGCGAAGCTATGGACGAAGTTCAAAGGGGAAATTTTACTATAAAGAAGAAACTACAATACCTAGTTCATAAATTTCTTTCGGGTACAGAGATATCCGCCCATGAAGCCGTATATTGTCTTGTCTGGGCATACAATTATCAGCAACGCTGAAAAATAGGGGCTTACCAAAAAAATAGAGTTAGAATGCTTACATCTAAACAGCAATTACGCAATCTTCCATCTGATTCAACAAAAATATTCGTTCTTAGTCCATTGGTCCATTATGTTCAACACCCTCACGACCTTATTAGTTTGTGCTTAGCAGAATTCATAGCTTTTTATACTTACCATAAAATTGAACCAAAACGAACGCCTCATGACACCTTTTATGCCCTTATTAATGGAAGTGGGTTTATCAAGAAAAGGTTAAGTACTCAGGTAATAAGATATAGAAGACGAACAGGAAGAGCTTTTAGATAAAAATTGTGAAGAGTTATGTAGAGAAAATCAAATATCGAAAATTCAGATTTGTCCGATAATAATAATATCTATATATATAAAACAGTTTGTCCTGACTGACTGACTGATTGGTGATCAACGCACAGCCCAAACGGTAAAGGCTAGGAAGCTGAAATTTGGACTCAAGTATCCTTTCATAGTCTAGGTCTCCACTAAGACGGGATTTTGGAAAACTCGAGCTCCAAAGGGGGGAAAACAGGCTCCAACGTTTGTATGAAAAATCTACAGTTTTCATCTGATTAACTTTAAACTTAGTTTGTATACTCGCAGAACAATTCCAAGAAAAAACTGTATACTTGGTTTTTTGATTTTTTTTTGGGGCCTAAAATATGGGAGTTTTCCTGTAAAAAAAATGTTGGGGCACAAAAGCAAACCGCGTCAACAGCCCACAGCCTACACGGTAAAAGCTAGGATGCTGAAATTTGGGCTCAAGTATCCCATCATGGTGTAGATGAGCACTAAGAAGGGATTTTGGAAAATTCGAGCTCCAAAGGGGGGAAAACGAGATCCAAAGTTTGTTTGAAAAATCCGCATTTTTTAGCCGATCGACATAAAATTTGGTTTCTGAAATCAATTAAAGAATCCAAACAAAACTGCATAATTAGAAATTTGTGTTGGAGCTTGAATTATTGGGGTTTTAATATTTATTCACTATTTCAAATGAAAAGTTTGTGTTATAAATTTAGTCCGATCGATTTAAAATTTGGATAACGTAATCTACGTAACTAAATCTACAACTTTGCATTCAAGGATTTTCAAAATATGCATTTTACAAAAGCAGGCAGAACAAACAATACAAAATATCAAACAGTTGGGGACAACTAAGTATACATACACACACGCACCCATGCAAACAGCTGTTCGTGTAGTTGCGTGCAAACGATTGAAATAGCCAAAGCAACATGTGAGACACTGTGTGAATGTCCATACATATGTGCACATCTATGTATGTACATATGTATCTACATGTGTATGTATGTACATTCGTCTTGCACTGGCAGAGCAAGAAATGTTAATTAATTGAAAATTATTTTTTAAAGTAATTTTTTCTTTGTTTAGTGCATTTGGCATTAGTGTTTTCATTAATAACTTTATGCAGCAACAACAAATATCAAATAGTTGGGGACATCACATACACACACTCACACACAACAAGCAACAGTTCGTGACTATGTGTGCGGTTCTCTACGTACGGTTGAAAAAGTAAAGAGAAACATATGTACATATGTACATATGTATGTATGCCTGTGTATGAATATAGCATGTATGTACATTCGTATTAATGTATACATTGAGCAATCGAACACAGTTGTTTGATTGTAAAAAAAATAATGCTCTAAAAACAACAACAACTGCAAGTCATTAGCTCGCTCTTCTTCTTTCGTTTTGACCATTTAATGTTAATTGCAAAGGCAAAACGCCAAAATGTTACAGTTACCGTCGCTAGGCAACGACTGCGTAAGCGATAGTAAAGCAGAAACCGAATAACGGAGCTACGCATATTCTGCTTCGCATTGCGGGCAGATGTATGTATGTATATGATTTGTTCTTATTGATGTCAATAAATAATTAGATTTTGTTATTTAAATATTCTGCTTATTGCATTCAAACTTCGATATTTTGATGGTATCGGTGCCAGTGCTTTTTGATCGTGGCTCATCGCTGCACGGCATTGACACGAGTGCCGTGTTTCATATTCCGAGCTTGTGCGTGGCCGTATTGACTCAATATGGCACGAAAAGACTCAAATGTGAATTTAAATTTGGACTCAAGTATCGTTTCATAGTATCCATCATAGTGTAGGAGCACACTAAGAAAGGCTTTTGGAAAATTCTAGCTCCAACGGGGGGAAAACGAGCTTTAAAAAATATTAGTTATAGTGGTCATGTTCGTTTAACGAAATAGTTTGTCAAGAACAAAAATGTAACGGACTACTGAACAATTTTTTGTCAAGAACAGAAAATGTTCATTTAAATACCTTAAATGCCTTCCTACTGGTAACTTAAACTGAAAGCATATGGGAAGGTTATGCACACACAAAATAAATACAATTGGAAACATTATATTGAGCCGGGTTAAGACGAGCAATACCTGCTAGTCAGAATAATAAAACTTCCGTCTATGATTTCGTCCGAAAATGTATTAGATCTTATTAAGACCTTTATTTTAAAGCAGAGACTCTACTTTAACCACGCCTTGTACAATATTAGGTCGAAAACAGTTTTTCTGGAGTTTGTTGGGGTTGGTGGGTTTAGTGCATTTGGCATTAGTGTTTTCATTAATAACTTTATGCAGCAACAACAAATATCAAATAGTTGGGGACATCACATACACACACTCACACACAACAAGCAACAGTTCGTGACTATGTGTGCGGTTCTCTACGTACGGTTGAAAAAGTAAAGAGAAACATATGTACATATGTACATATGTACATATGTATGTATGCCTGTGTATGAATATAGCATGTATGTACATTCGTATTAATGTATACATTGAGCAATCGAACACAGTTGTTTGATTGTAAAAAAAAATAATGCTCTAAAAACAACAACAACTGCAAGTCATTAGCTCGCTCTTCTTCTTTCGTTCTGACCATTTAATGTTAATTGCAAAGGCAAAACGCCAAAATGTTACAGTTACCGTCGCTAGGCAACGACTGCGTAAGCGATAGTAAAGCAGAAACCGAATAACGGAGCTACGCATATTCTGCTTCGCATTGCGGGCAGATGTATGTATGTATATGATTTGTTCTTATTGATGTCAATAAATAATTAGATTTTGTTATTTAAATATTCTGCTTATTGCATTCAAACTTCGATATTTTGATGGTATCGGTGCCAGTGCTTTTTGATCGTGGCTCATCGCTGCACGGCATTGACACGAGTGCCGTGTTTCATATTCCGAGCTTGTGCGTGGCCGTATTGACTCAATATGGCACGAAAAGACTCAAATGTGAATTTAAATTTGGACTCATGTATCGTTTCATAGTATCCATCATAGTGTAGGAGCACACTAAGAAAGGCTTTTGGAAAATTCTAGCTCCAACGGGGGGAAAACGAGCTTTAAAAAATATTAGTTATAGTGGTCATGTTCGTTTAACGAAATGGTTTGTCAAGAACAAAAATGTAACGGACTACTGAACAATTTTTTGTCAAGAACAGAAAATGTTCATTTAAATACCTTAAATGCCTTCCTACTGGTAACTTAAACTGAAAGCATATGGGAAGGTTATGCACACACAAAATAAATACAATTGGAAACATTATATTGAGCCGGGTTAAGACGAGCAATACCTGCTAGTCAGAATAATAAAACTTCCGTCTATGATTTCGTCCGAAAATGTATTAGATCTTATTAAGACCTTTATTTTAAAGCAGAGACTCTACTTTAACCACGCCTTGTACAATATTAGGTCGAAAACAGTTTTTCTGGAGTTTGTTGGGGTTGGTGCTGGTGTTTGGAAAAGTCGTCTAATTTCAGTTATTTTTCAAGCCCTTTCTATTGCATATACTATACTTTAACAAAAAGCCAGGTTGCAATTCGACATCGACAAAACCCTCTTTTTGTGCACCTACGGGAAAGGCTGCCTTTGGCATCAACGGTTCCACATTGCACTCAATGTTTTCTCTTCCAATTAATCAGTCCGGTTCCAACTTAAGACCATTAAGTTCCGTCATAGTTAATACTTTATATTCGAGATTAATTGATCTCAAATTACTAATAATTGACGAAATTTCTAGGGTAGGTGCCAAAATGTTTGCTCATTTAGACTCGATTAAAACAAATTTTTAAAAGTCTTACAATAATTGGGGGAATTTCCGTCATTGTTTTCGGGGACTTAAGGCAGTGGCGTCCGGTAGGAGATAATTGGATATTCGATACAAATCCATCCGATCCTTATAGTGTGTTAACTACACCTTTGTGGGACCATTTAAAATATTTTGAGCTTACAGAAATAATGTGGCAACGGGGAGATCAATGTTTTGCCTTGGCTTTAAATAACATGGCATCAGGGAAAATGATTTCTGATGATATTGCATTAATTTTCTCACGGACATTAGATAATGCAAGTGTACCTAATGATGCGATTTATTTTTTTAGAACAAATGCGGCCGCCGATTTCTTCAACACATCTAAACTTAATTCAAATCCTAATGTCCAACACATTTTTATTCTGAAGATGTTATCAAAGCCACTCATCTTAATAGCGCAAATAGGAGTCGGACTTTAGAATCCATAAAAAGTTTCACTAACTAACTCACTAACTAGCGCTAACTATATGATGACGGTTAATATAGATACTGCAGATGGCCTTGTTAATGGAGCAACAGGAATACTTACCCTTTAGGTACAGGCTATTGAAATAATTAAGTGAATTGCGTTCAGCTAATCTGCTCCATACACACTTCGGCTATTTAATAAATAGTCCCAATTTCAATATTATTTACAATACACAAATTCTTTATTATCACCTTAGCGATGTTCGGTCCGATAAGCTAATGCTTAACGTGTCCGTGTCCGACCTAAAATAGGCATTTTTTTTTTTTTATTAAAAATGAATTATTAGAAAATGTCAGTCTTTGTCGCAGTAAACAATATTGTAGTGGTTTATATATGTTTGAGTTTGCCGTTTTTAAGTACATATCTTTATGGGTTTTAGTTGTTTATACATATAAGTCCTAATTATCTGCTTTCTAAATTTAGAAATGAATTTGAGAATTTATTTACTGATTATCCCTTTTTATGTAGTGACTTCACAATTGTATTAGGAGATTTTAATTTGTGTTTGCGCGATATGACTTCTGCTAGGGTTACTTATAGTTTTTTACAAAGGATAGGCTTTAGTTCAGCGTTAGATTTGAAAACGTCTACAACCAACTGTGATACACACATTGATTGCGCGTTCTCAGGGATAGGATGAGCACTAGGATTTACCCGACTGTTTATAGTTACCACGATGCAGTCTCAGTTAGCGTTAGGGATATCGCTTAGTTTTAAAAAGGTATATATATTAAGTATATGTAATTTTATTTAATATGTTTGTATAATGTATATAAAGTTTGTAAAATGTTTTGTTTTCAATTTAAAATAATTTTCTAGCTGACGGTACAGGGTATTTAAGAGTCGTGCCCGCTCGACACTAGCATTCCTTTCTTGTTTAAATTTCTATAGTTATTCTACACATATGTACAGAGTATTTCAAAGTCGGTACACCCGGCTTTAGCTTCTTTACTTGTTGCTGAATTAGTCCGTCAAATGTAAAATAAATAACAATTTTTAAGAAGCAACCTTCTTTTGTGGGATCAGATGCCCTTCTTAAACATTTGTGTTGTATTTGTTCAAAAAATAATTGGATTTTCCGCAAATGCTCGCGGGCTAATATTAATTAATTACAAATAGCATATTTGTTTTTTAGTTAACATAGTACGTTACAGAATTTAAACACAATTAGTCGGTCAAATGTACTCATCGACAGTCAGGTATTGCTGGCAGCTGAGTGCGTTACAGAATTTATATAGGATTAGTCTGTCAAATATGAGCGTGGACAGTCAGCTGTGTCTCACAGCTGGCTTGGAGGGGAAGTACGAAAAACTGAAATTATTCGAAGTTCTGTGGCACCGACGTATTTTTGTGGAGTTTTCAAAAACAACTGTAGCCGAAACCGCCGGAGTTTTCTATGGCATCCGTGTATATCTACAAATTGGCATTAAACGATTTTCAAAATATAGAAATACGTTTTTCACTTTACAAATGCTGCAACAATAAATAACAAAGAACGCAAAATATGAAATAGTTAGGGACATCACATACACACACTTATACAGTGACACAATCACAGACACAAACAGAGATAGGAAAAGTCGGTGCTCTTTATTGTTCGTGGCACATCGCTGCACTGCGTGGACACGAGTGCCATGTTTCATATTCCGATTTCGTACGTGGTCGTGATTACTAAATAAGGCACGAAAAGACACAAAAGTGAATATACGATAAAAACCAAAATATAATTTAAAATTGCTATATAATCTAATATTTATTAAAGGGTTTTGCACAAAGTCTATCTTAAAACATGCTATGTACATACTTGTATATGTATTTTATTGTTGAAAAAGGCAAGGGATGGAAAGCGCATATCTAAGAAACCAGTAAAAAAGCAAAAGTCGGGTGTCCCGACTATGAAATACTCTGTACATATGTGTAGAATAACTATAGAAATTTAAACATTGTTTAGAATAATAATAGATATTAAAAAAAAAGAATTAAAAAAAATTTTTGTTGATCGATTTTACCTCTCTTGGTATTCCAACTCACGTAATGGGTGTATAATTGCACATTTGCATAGCAATTGCGTCTATGTGAGTGTATGTATCTTTATGAGCGTCTATTCGTGTCTGTGTAAGCATGTTCGCAGACAACCAAAGAACCAGCATCAACAACAGCCGCGGGCAGCGCTGCAGCAGCAAATATATTTATGGCTATAACTTCTTGTTAAATCGGTCTATCATGATGACACTTGGCATACGGACACATAATCAGTAACCCGGGGCATTTGCAAAATTTGAGTTCGAAATTCCAAGAATTTCTGGTGTTACGATTTGCATGGGAGAGGGAGGAGGGAGGGAAATTCCAAAATACACATTTTCTGCGTATTCGCATAAGGCATCTTGGATTAAAATTTGGTGTGCCTAGGTCTTACAGTCTCCGAGATATAGGCGATTATACGAATGGAAAATAGGGAAAAGCCCCATTGGGGGGAAGTGCGGGGAAAATAGCCTGTACTCTCCACAAAAAAGAAAAATTAAAAAAATATATATATTAAAAAATTTAAATACTTATATATATTTATGTATCAGAATAAAAAAATAAACTTGACCTGCCTAGGACTTAGGGGAACCTGAATGCCAAGTTTGGTTATTCTAGCTCTTGTACTTCCTGAGATCGTTGCGCTCATACAGAGAGACTGACAGACGGACATGGCTATATCGACTCGTCTTGTCATCCTGATCAAATATATATATATACTTTGTGCCACGCCTCCTTCTGTGTGTTACATACATGCGCACAAAACTAGTATAGCCTTTCACCCTTTGGGTAGAGGCTATAACAAGAAGGGAATGCTAAAGTCGAGCAGGCTTAACTCTTAAATATCCTGTACCACCCCACCAAAAAAACAATTATTAAAAAAGTTAATAAATTAATTAAATTAAATATTAAATATTCATACATACATTTAAATTTACATCAGAATCGTGTCCATGCGTGTTTGTGTACTTGTACATATGTATGTATGTGTGCATTATATAATTATGTCAAAGCACAAACAAATACAGCTGCGGACAGAGCTTGGGCCTGGTTATATGGCTTTAATTTTCTTTCTATTCAACCTATCATAATAAGACGTACCTAGAATGAGTTTTCCAAAGTAAACAGGACCTTTTTAAAAACAAGTAAAAAAGCTAAAGTCGGGTGTCCCGACTTTGAAATACTCTGTACATATGTTTACAATAATTATAGAAAATAAAAAAATTAAGAAAATTAAAAAAAAAATTGTTTGATCCATTTTACCTTTCTCGGTATTCGAACTCACTTAAATGGTGTATAATTGCACATTTACATAGCAATTACGTCTGTGTGAGTGTATGTATGCCTATGCGCATCTATTCGTGTCTGTGTAAACATGTTAGCAGTCAACCAAACAGCAACATCAACAACAGCCGCAGGCAGCGCTTGAGCAGCGCTGCAGCCATCTTTGTTTTGGTGTCTCTAGCTCTTATAGTCTCTGAGATCTAGGTGATCATACAGACAGGACTAGATCGACTCGTCTCGTCATGCTGATCAATAATATACATACTTTGTGGGGTCTGCCACGCCTCCTTCTGCCTGTTACATTTTCAGCTCCCGCAAACCTAATATACTCTTGTACATTTTATGTACAGAGTATAAAAAGAGAACAAATGGTTTTTTCGGCAAAATTTTTTTTTATTCGAAATAGTTTCCTTCTGGTTCAATTCAGCTTTTTACACGGTCCAAAAGCATGTCGAACGAGTGTTTTAATTCGTTGGCCGGTATGGCCACCAGTATGCCGGTGCAAGCCTTTTGAATGGCCTCTACGTCTGCATAACGCTTTCCTTTCATGGACAAATGCATTTTTCCGAAAAGGTAGAAGTCGCACGGTGCCATATCAGGTGAATACGGTGAGTGGTTAATGGTTAAAATGTGATTTTTGGTCAAATAATCGGTCACAAGCGTCGATCGTCTGAGCAATTTTTGGTCGTCAGTCAATTTGTGCGGAACAAACCGCGCACACATCCTTTCGTAAGCCCAAATTTTCGATCAAAATGCGATAACTCTATGTTTTGGAGATGTTGAATTCCATTTCCATCAATTTTAATGATGATTTCGGCTGATTTTTGATGAATCCACGCACAGTTTCGATGGAATTTTCGGTGATCACGATTGGCCCACGTGTTGATCCTCATTTATGTCCTCACGACCACTTTGAAAACGTTGAAACCACTCGTGCACTCTGTGCACGTTCTGTGAGATCCGTGCGTTCATACAGACAGACAGACAGACGGACATGGCTATATCGACTCGGATTGTCATCCTGATCAATAATATATATACTTTGTGGGATCTGCCACGCCTCTTTCTGTGTGTTACATGTACACTCGCACAAAACTTATATACCCTTTGGGTACAGGGTATAAAAATTACGGAAGTTATGGAAAAAACACGAACTGCGGTTAAAAAAAACTCACACTCGTACTTTCTCGGACTAAGGATAATCTGGATACCAAGTTTGGTAATTCTGAGATCCTTGCGTTCATACAGACAGACGGACGGAATGACGGACATGCCTATATCGACTCGTCTTGTCATTCTGATCAAGAACATAAATACTTTGTGGGTCTGCCACACCTCCTTCTGTTTGTTACATGTACACTCGCACAATAGAGTATACTGATCAACGCAAAATTAAGTGGAATACGGAACTTATCGAAGCTTTTGACGCTTGCAATCCATCGCCAAATTCAAAACTTGCTTGACCACAGAAATGATGTCTCCGCGTCAGCTGCGGCAACTTGGTTTTATTTCTCATGTCCTGACAGACCTAACCTGACCTGACAGACACAAACAGAGATGGGCAAAGTCGGTGCTTTTTATTGTTAGTGGCACATCGCTGCACTGCGTGGACACGAGTGCCGTGTATCATATTTCAATTTCATCCCTGTTCGTGTTCACTCAATAAAGCACGAAAAGACACGAACGTGAAAATGCGATAGAAATAAAAACAACACGACCAAAACAGTATTTAAAGTTAGGAAATATTGTAATATTTATTCTAGTTTTTAGCACAAAGTCTATCTTAAACAAGAGAGAATGCTACAGTCGAGCAAGCCCGACAGTGAAATACCCTGTACCCAGGTAAACTTCCAACACTGAGGTATATGCGCCTCTAGCAGAAGCAAAAGGAAGAAGAAGAGTGAACTTGATGCTGAAAATGGCTGAAAAGAGAGGCTTTTATTATAGGAAGAGACAGTTCGTTTGAGAGCAGGTGAAAATAATCATTATAAGTTGAACATAAAACCCTAAAAGTATTGTGCGATGCAAAATCAGTTGTACATCTACTAAGGATAATGGGAAGATAATTTCTTTCGTTCTAAAAGGAACTGGTAAATTAAGACGACCTAATAGGAAAGGAGAAATACAGGTCCAAGAACAGTTCTCCGATTAACCAATGAAGGAAGATTAATAAGCAGAAGTCTGCTCGAGTAAGGCGGCAAACGGACGTTAGGGTCCCAGCTTAAGCCGTGAAGAACAAAAAGAAGGAATTGTTTCTGAACAGACTCAATTCGATCCTGATGCGAATTGTTCTGCGGACACCAAACGCATGAGCAATATCCTAGAATAGGCCGTACCAGTGAACTGTAAAGTAGTTTAGTGGTATATGTATCATAATATTCTTTGGATCAACGTTTAATGAATCCAAGAACGCCCTTAGACTTGTTTATGATGCAAGAAATATGAAGATTGAAGTTCAATTTTGAATCAAACGGTACTCCAAGATCTTCTACAGTAGAAATACGTTGCAATAATTCATTTTCAATCGTATAGGTGACTATATAAGATCCGGAGCTATAAAATAACATAAACTTACACTTAGAGCAGTTAAGGTGCAATTGGTTAACGAAGCAGCATCTCATATCATCCTGCAAACGAGGGTGGAAGAGAGGATCGTTATAAGAAAGAATGAGCTTCACATCATCAGCATATATCAGTATGTGAGAATGTGAGAGGATAGAAGGAAGGTCGTTTAAAAAAAAGAGTGAATTACAATGGGCCAAGATGACTACCTTGTGGTACACCCGAAGTAACACGAACAGGTTGAGAGATATCCAATCTGGGCAGTATTCTTTGGGCCCTATTTTGAAGATAAGACGAAATCCAAAGAAAAATAATAAAAGGAATCCCAATACGATTAAGCTTCAACAGGAGTAGGTCGTGATTCACTGAATCAAATGCCCCACTGAAGTCAGTATAAATAACATCAGTTTGCATTTTAGCTAGGTATGCATCATTTATCCATGATGTAAATTCCAGAAAATTTGATATTGTTGACCGATATTTGATAAAACCATGCTGAGTAGGGGAGATAACCGACTTACACAGATGCTGCCAAGTAGAGGTAATTCTTTTTTCAAATAATTTAGGAATGGCGGACAATTTAGCGATACCTCGATAGCTTGAAATGTCTTCCATGCACCCTTTTTTGTGGAGCGGAATAATGAAGAATAGTTGGAAAAACTGAAGTGTCAAGCGACAAATTGAAAAGCTTAAGCAATGGTTGGCATGGGGAGGTAACACTCCTTGAGCACATAACTGGGATGTTTTCTTGCCCAGAAGAGTATGAAGATTTGACTGACTTAATACCTGACAGAATGCAGGAACTGCTAATTATGGGTGAATCAGCCGAATCAATGCTTGCATTTTCATTATGAAGAAAAAAATAATAAGAAAAAGCTGACGATTCACGTTTGCAGTTCACAAAATTGTAAAACTGCTTAGGGTCTTGAACAAATCGAGCTTAACAGCGCTCAAGATACTCAGTGTTACACTGAGAATTGAGAAGAAGAAAGTTCGATTTGGCTATAGAGAATTTTGAAAAGTCCAAACAGGATCCAGTTTACTTGAACTTTTTAAAATACCTAGATTTCCTATTCTTTAAATTGGAAAGTTGCCGATTAAACCAAGAAGGCTTAATTGATGAAGATGGTACAACGCCAAAGAGAATGCAGGCATCGAAAAGGGAGAGAACGGTCTCATAGAAAAAAGTAGGCGCGATTTCAATATCAACGGATTGATATATAAATGACCAATCAGTTTCTGAAATTAATCTGTTGAGCTTATTAAAATCGCCTTTCCGAAAACAACGGCGTGTACTTTTATGAGACAATGAGAGAGAGGCTTTAGTTTCGTAAAGAGAAATTGAAATTTTAATAGTAGGGTGATACGGATCTTCGAGAATAGATAGAGGTGGAGATCTAGAGATTACAGCAACTGTGCCATCGTTTACAAAAATGTGGTCGAGCAGTTTATTTAGGTTATTAAAAATTAAATTAATTAGAACCAAAAACAAATGAAAGAGAGAATCAAGAAAGTCATGATGCGATGAGGGAATAAGGTGATTAGAGCCATTACGAAAAGCCCATGCTGTGGAATTTCGGACGGGTTGCACTTATAAATGAGGACTGTATGTATGTCGTTGTTAAATTTTACAGTGTTTAATTCTAGAAATTACTAGGCCTCAATGTCACAATCTATACATATGCATTATGCATACACTGATAAAAAAGTGGCATAGAACAGATGAATATTTTCATATTAAATTAAATTTCTACTATTTTATATTCAAATCAAATATAAACATCGTAAATTTTACTAAAAACATATTTAATTAGTGATTTTAATATAAATAGTATTCAAAACAAAGTGAAAAATTTTGTTATTAAAGTGTGTCATATTCAGTTTAATGTTAAACCATATTAAATATTAATAAGCCCACACTTCACTGCACGGAATGCACGCATTCTTCTTCTTCTTTTGCGTTCTTTTCGCAAATAATGCATACACACAGCGATATGTATCGATATTCTTTATGACGCGCGTCGGTCAATTGTGAGATGATTTTTGTCAAAGACGGACGTGTGCCAAAGTAATTTATTGAATTATAGTGAAAAAAAAATAATAAAATAGTGATTGTGTTGGAATAAATTGATCTGCGTAAGTATGAACATTTACATATGTATAATATATTTGTACGCGTACACACATACATACAAATTTGCCATTTATAGTTTCTTGCATCGTGTCCGCAAGAAACATAATTTTGTATACAACATATTACGTGGTAACCTACATACAAACATATGTATGTATGTGCATATAGCGTAAATGTCGTCGTAATTGTGACTAAATAAAGAAGTTAAAATATGTAAAGCTTCAAATGTGTGATATAGTTGTTATTTGGGTACATATATATGTATGTATATACATACATACATACATGCATATATTGTGTACGTAGATGCATATGAAAACAAAAAAGAACGCTACAGTGGAGCAAGCCCGACAGTAAAATAGCCTGTACTCTCCACAAAAAGGAAAAATTAAAAAAAAAAAAAAATTAAAAAAAAATTAAATTATTAAAAAAAATGAATGAATGAATTAATTAAAATAATTAATTAAATTAGAATACATGTTTATGTTCAGTTTAAACAGCATACATTTACATCACGTACCTATGCGTGTTTATATGCGTGTATGTATGCAGCACAAAGTTGAACCAAAGCAGCAACAACAACAACAGCTGCGGGCAGCGCTGCCGACAGAGCTGCAGGCAGCGCATGAGCAGCGATTTTACTTATGGCTATAACTTTCTTCAGAATTGACCTATCATGATGGCACACGGACACATTAGTACTAACTGGATGTACCTACCAAAATTGATTTTAAAATTCCGAGAATTACGGAAGTTATAAGAAAAAATACGAATTGCGGGGGAGTGGGGGGGTGTATCAGAAAAAATAAACAAACTCGTTCTGCCTAGGGCTTATAGGAACCTTGATACCAATTTTGGTTATCCTAGCTCTTGTGCTTACTGAGATCCTTGCGCTCATACAGACAGACGGACATGGCTATATCGACTCGTCTTCTCATCCTGATCAAGAATATATGTATATACTTTGTGGGGTCTGCCACGCCTCCTTCTGTGTGTTACATACATGCGCACAAAACTAGTATAGCCTTTCACCCTTTGGGTACAGGCTATAAAAAGAACAATCTGGAAAAAAATATACAGTTTCATTCGCTCGTACACAGACGGCTCCAAATCTCAATCAGGTACTTCCTTCAGCATTACAACCGACAACTCTACCTTAATCCAAGGTCTCCTTCCCCCATTCTCCTCTGTTTTTACTGCAGAAATCACAGCAATATTATATGCCCTAAAATTCGCCGTTCAAGCTAAAAGAAAATATGCATTTGCTCCGATTCGTTGTCCTCAATCGAAGCAATAAACAACACTTTGAACACCTCTTACTATCCTCATACTATTCGTCGACTCCTGTCAAAAAATTTCCCCTACACCATTCTAGCCTGGATCCCTGGGCACTGCAACATCCAAGGAAACGATAACGCAGACGCCTCCGCAAAAAGCTCCATCAAATTGCCTCTAATCTATCACCCAAATTACAATATCAGCGACATCAACCATCTTATAAAAAAACATTTCAACAAAGCTTTTATGTCTCAAATATGGGAAAATACCAGCCCCCACTACAAAACTATAAACACCAATAAAATTTCTTTACCTCAATACTTTTCAGCCACCCTCACAGAAAATTGTTCACGCTCCGACGTAACCAAATTCTTACGTCTACGTCTAGGTCACTCTAACTTAACCCATAGTTACCTTTTCACCAGAACTCCGGCTCCAACCTGCAGCCTATGCAACTCCAACACCCCACTATCAATCCTACACATCCTCACCTCATGCCCAAGTCTGAGCTCTTTGCACAGAAAATACTCCCCCCCTCCGCCCTCGATAAACCTGATAAAGTCAACATTCTGAATCTCATCACATTCTTAAAAAAATCAAATCTTTATCACCTCATTTAAAATTAATCCATATTAAAAAAAAAAAAAAAAAATTAACGAATACTACCTGTTAATTTATTGTTGTAATTTACTGTAAATACTTTTTTTACTTTATTAATTTTTAGCTGTTGGAAATTATAACCTTATACATATTTTATTATACGCTTATGCGTGAGTTCTTCCCTTAGCAAACGATTGATGAGAACTAACTTGTTATAGATACATAGCACAAAGCATAATGACAAAACAAGTGTGACCAAATATCAAGTAATAATAGTTGCCTTAATCTAACGGATTTCAATACTCCTTCTCAACCATTATTTACTTGATTTACATAGTACTAATAACAATTCATCTCATTGATACATTTCACATGTTTGTTTCTTTGCAAATTCTTAGTTAAAACATCTGAAATCATATCGTTAGTACATATGTATTCGACATCTATTTCATTGTTAGTATACATTTCTCGAACATGGTGGTATTTGATGTCAATATGCTTACTACGGTTGTGCAATGTTGGGTTTTTAGTTAAACATTGCGCACTCTGATTGTCACAATACAATTTTATGCAATTGACATCGTTGAAACCCATTTCAACTAACAATTTTTTCAAGTACGCTGCCTCTCGTGCTGCTGTAGACAAAGCGACGTACTCCGCTTCAGTGCTGCTCAACGCCACCAGACTTTGCTTCTTGGACTCCCATGAGATAGCACCGCCTGCTCCAATGAAGACGTATCCACTATACGACTTACGATCCGTGGTATCATTCGCCCAGTCTGCGTCGACGTACCCATGGATCGGTTTTCCCGTAGCGTTGTAATGAAGTTTCAGATCAGCTGTGCCTTTTAGATACCTTAGCACACGCTTTGCTGCAACTTCGTGTTCCTTATGGGGGTTTGCATTTCGTTGTGCCAACTTTACGACGGAATGCAAAATATCTGGCCTTGTCGTTATTGCCAAATACATCAAAGAGCCTATCAACGACTGATAACTCTTTACTTCAACGGGTGTGCAGCCATTGTCATCACACTTTACTTGATGACCGGCTTCTAGGGGTGTAGCAACAGGCTTACACGTTGACATGCCCCACGCATGCAGCAGGTTTTCCACGTACTGCTTGTGACCAATAGTTATGCCGCCAGTTTCACCTTCGCGTTCTACTTCTATGCCCAAGAAGTGGTTTAGCTGGCCGCCATCAACTACATCAAACTCATCGCCAACTGATGATTTTATGTCTTCTAGGTCATCTTTCGTCGAGCTAGCAATTAAAAGATCGTCTACATATACAGCAATTATACTCATATTACCTTGCCTATTGCGTATATAGACACACGGCTCGCTCACACATGGCACAAAGCCCAGCTTTTTCAGCACATCATTTAGCCTGGCATTCCACTCTCTACCGCTTTGCTTCAGCCCGTAGAGAGATTTCTTCAACCTCAGCACCTTGCCTGGATGTTCAGCGTTTACAAACCCATCTGGCTGCTTCATGTAAACCTCTTCAGATAACTCGCTGTGTAAATAAGCAGACGACACATCCATCTGGTGCAGGAACAACTTTTTCTCCACTGCCAGCGCTATGATCATCCTCACGGATGAATATCTCACCACCGGTGAGAACGTTTCGAAGTAGTCGACTCCAAATAGTTGCGCGCACCCTTTTGCAACTAATCTTGACTTGAAGCGCTCTACGTTGCCATCCTTGTCAGCCTTTACTCCGAAGACCCATTTGCAGCCTATCGGTTTCTTGCCCACTGGCAAATCTGTCAGCTCCCACGTTTTGTTGGCTTCAAGAGAATCAATCTCCTTCTGAATCGATGCTGACCATTGCTGACACCTTTCTGACTTCATGGCCTCTCTTACAGTTGTTGGAATCGGCACGTCTTCCACTCTCAATACATTTACCATATTGTATTGCTTACGAGGTCTACCTGGTTGACCTGTTCTGACGATTTTGGGCCGCCCTGGCCCACGGACTTCACTTCTTGCAGGCGACATCGCCTCATCGCTATTTGCGCTCTCGAATTCATCGCTGCCATCGGATGTGCTACCCTATTCGGATACTTCAATGTCACCAGCATCTTGCTCACACACAAGACTTTCATTGCAGATCACCTCTGCACCCGCTGATTGACCCATGTTACTTGATGGCACACATTCGTCAAACAATGTTGTGTCCCTTACGCCCATTTTGCGTTCGCCATCATTACTTTCCATGAAAATAACATCACGGCTTTCTATAACCGTCTGCGACTTTGGACAAAATAGTCGATATGCTTTAGAAGTCCATGAGTACCCTACCATTAGGAGTACTTAATTGCCTTTTGCACTAAATTTCTTTTTATGCGCTTTATTTAGTGCCACTGCTTTCGAGCCGAATACCTTTAAATGCGCCACACTTGGTTTTTTACCAGTCCATGCCTCATACGGCGTTTTGTTGGCTAAACTTCTTGTTACTGACCTATTGCGTATATAAGCTGCAGTCTGCACTGCCTCGCCCCACAAGCTTTCATTTCTACAAGTGTGCGATTCGCTCGCTCAGCCACCCCGTTTTGCTATGGGGTTTACGGTACACTTAGCTGTCTCTGTATTCCGTTTTCCGACAAATATTTTTCAAATTCACGACTAACGTATTCACGACCGTTATCGCTTCGAACAGCTTTTACCCTTTTACCACATTGTTTTTCGGCAAACACCACAAAGTCTTTAAATGCCGCAAAAACTTGATCACGCATTTTCAACATATACACAAAAGTATAGCGTGAGTAATCATCGATAAATGTTGCGAAATATCGAGCGCCACCGGCAGACGCCTTGCTTATCGGCCCACAAATGTCTGTATGAATTAAGCTCAGTAACTCTGTTGCGCGATTCTCTGCCTCCTTTGGGAATGCCTTTACGCAAATTTTGCTTTTCGCACATGTCTCATATAGGACGTTTTCTAAGTTCACTTTATTGTTAATCGCTTTTAACCCATAGACCATTTCGTCACATGCCATTTTTTCAATACTATTCATATTCAAATGACCCAACCGACAATGCCATTTCCACAGTTCATCACTACTAGCGTTTGTATACATGCACTTCTTTTTGTGAATATCAGCAATGAACAAATCATTACACTTTTTTGCATGTAGAATATTCTCGTTTTGCTTGTCCTTTATTATCGCGCTTTGTTTATCAAAAATCACTTTATAACCCTTTTCGACCGCTCTGGAGACCGATATAAAGTTTGTTTGCAACTCTTTGACGTATAATACGTTTTCCATTTTAATGGTAGAGTTCTCATAGTTCACACACACAGTACCAATGCCATCGGCATATATGAAACTCTCTCCAGCAAGTAAGATTTTCTCTTTATGCTGTCTTAAATCGTCAAACCACGATTTGTCACAACACATGTGTTCAGTGGCGCCGCTATCTAGGCACCAAGTTGCTTTTGATAAACAGTTATTCTTTTGCACATTCGCTATGATTGCAAGCGCTCTATCACTGTCCTTCTTGTTCTCGCCACTTCTTACATTTTGCTTGCACTGAGCAATAAAATGCCCCTCACGGCCGCACTTGTAACATTTTCTGCTATGCTTCGCGCCGTTCTCATTTTGCGAGTTCCTTTTGCCTCTGTTTTGGGCACGCGTCACTAAGACTTGCTGTACACTGCTATCCACCTCTTCGGTGCTCACGCGTTGTCTGTCTCCCTCTTCTAACACTTTAACCTTGAGATCAGACAATGACGGCAACTGCTCGCGTGTCTCGACAGCTACCACAAAGTTTTCAAACGGCTTACTTAGCCCCGACAGCAACACAATTGTTAGAATGTCTTCAGAAATATCCATGCCTATTTCCTTGAGCTTGTCCACAACGTCAGAAAACTCACTTATATAGTTTTTTACATCTGAACCCTCTGACAAGCGTAACCGAAGCAATCTTTTAAACAATGAAATTTTTCTTGCAGGCCCACTCGGCTGATATACAGCTGCAAGCTTATCCCAAGCTTCTTTTGCCGAATTACAGTTCTTTATGAAATTAATTTCCGACGCTTTTACACCTAGTAAAATGTTTGCTAATGCCTTTTCGTCGCGCGTATCAAACTCAGCCTTTTGCTCAGCCGTATCGGACTCATTTTTTACCGATCTACCACACACGATTGGCCATAGGTAGTACTGTACCAACACACTTTTCATGTGCACCGACCACACCGCATAATTTTCACCATCCAACTTTTCGATGGAATATAACCCCTGCGCACTCATGTTTGCCTTTTCCCGATTACACACAGTAATCCACAAAGCACTTCTGTTTGTCTTTACTTCTTCGCGCTCACACACAGTAATCCACGAAGCACTTCTATTTGTCTTTATATTTTCGCGATCAAACACAGTAATCCATAAAGACACTTCTCACTTCCTCTATAGCTCTGGGCCCATAACCTGTTGGAAATTATAACCTTTGGTGGCTATAATTTTAGAGCAGTTGGAGGAAGAAGTGAGACGCAGTTGCTTTAAAGTGTTTAGAGGTTATACATATTTTATTATACGCTTATGCGTGAGTTCTTCCCTTAGCAAACGATTGATGAGAAATAACTTGTTATAGATACATAGCACAAAGCATAATGACAAAACAAGTGTGACCAAATATCAAGTAATAATAGTTGCCTTAATCTAACGGATTTCAATATTAGCAATAAGTAGTTATGTAGTTATGTAACTTAGCTTAAGGCCACAGAGCTATAGATTGTTCTTACTGTTCGTATGTCGTTTTCACATCGCATAGGAACATTTAATAAATAAATAAAAAATAATAATAATATATTAATAAGCAGTATAATATTGATGATGAAACATTCTCGGCGCGCTCCAAGGTAACCGCTTGGCTGCAAGAATCGCCATCTACACCAACTACCAACAAAACCGACCACGCCCTTTTACCGTTGGTAAGTGATAATGTGTATGTTTTTGTTGTGCTTCATTGTTTTTTGGGATAACCAGTATATCCAATATATACATATAGTAACCAACACTATTGGTTATTATATAATTTTAAATATGATTTTTTTTATTGTTATTATTATTTGTAGGATGTTTTTTATATTTTGGAAAATAACACAAGAGGACAAGCCATATTAAGCTACTTTGAAAAACAGTTGGAGTTAACAAATTTTCATAGAGATAGTATTATTTCATTAATTGTCGAGGAAGCTAACTGTAAAGAAGTTAAAATTAGAACATCTGATTATCCTTTAATAGTTAACCAAATTGTTTCGATATTTCCTTCTGAGTCTGAATCGAAGGTAAGAATATTTTGCACAGTCAAAGAAGAATATTTAAGTATCTTTATCCTAATCCTTTTACAGGAAATTTATTTTATTCCAAGAACTGGTAGAAAAAACCCAGGTGGAAAATTGAATGCAAAATATACCAATAGTCGAGCAAAGCGCGCGAAGTTTAGCAGAATAGAAGAGGAATCACTTAATAGCAGTGAAGCAGACACATTTCAGGATCCTGTTGATGAAGCACTTCATAATGCATTGAAGACTGCCTTGAAGAGAGAAGTTTCGGATTGGAATGCAGTACTTGATAAGTGGTCAAAAACTTATGAATTGCGTCGTAAAGAATCCCAAACCTTGAATGCATGCGAATTTTTGCAAGAATGGCTGAAGTATACCGATTCTCGTGCAGTGGATTTGGTAAGATTCCAGGCCTTCCAAATTTTTAGTTCTTCAGTTATATCTTTAGTTTTATTTGAGCTTTTTAACTTCAGCTTTACCCATATTACATTTTTTGAAATCATCCAACATTTACAAGATTATTTTATACGTAAATCATTGAAGTTTTTTTTTTTAATTATGTTTTGCAGATCAAGCTTGATTTTACAATTGCGTATCCAGGAAAAGAATCTATGTTATTATCTAAATGGGATAATTTTAAAAAGAGAATAGTTATATACTATAAGGAAAATATTCACAATGCTACATGTAAACATTTATTGGAACAAGTTCAGTCGGCGGAATCTATTGGTAATTTTATATCTTATTGCTGTGCTTGAATTATTGATTACAATTAAAAATATATTTCACTGATATTTTAGATTCTTCGGACTACATAATAACAGCTCTTCTACCGTCGGTCTTACCTTCTAACAGTTGGCATTCATCTAAATCCAAGGCTTCAAGAACACGGGTAACTTTATTGGACTCACAGGAAAGTCTCGTGCTTCGTTTGGATACAATTGGGGACTACGAGCGTAAAGTAAACAATCTTATTTGCAAAAATTACTGTAATTCAAATGCACTTCAACCTTTTATCATTGTGGAAGGCGTGAACTCCAACGATATAAAGTCGTTCTTTGTATACTTTGATAAAACAATATACAAATTAGATTCATTTATTGATTGTTTGGATGTTTGCTTCAAACTTTTTAACACCCTAAATCTGCATTATCCAATAGTTTCGAAGTTTCCATGGCTATTCATACAAAAATACTTTTATGAAATTGACACGCCTTATGATGTAAAGACTGCAAATTTAACTGCTTTATTAAGTTTTATGAGAAAGTGAAAATAAAACATTGCTGTAAAAATGTTTCCGTGCTTTCGATGTAACAAAAAATTTAACACTGCGGATTTATTAATCCATCATTTACAAAATGATCATGTTTTAAAAAAGCCTGGGTTCTGTGACCCGTTACAACGCAAAATTAACAATTGCAATCAATTATTTATGAAATATTGTATATTTAAAAAACATTTATGTAAGACACATGAAAATGCGGTGACTCCTTTTATGAAGATTTTGTTTCTCAAAATATGGTTAACCCGGATTTCCAAACATATTCACATGAAATACAAACTGAAAAAGCCTGTTTAGTAAAATATAATAGTTTTGATTTAGACGACAGTTTTAATATCCAGGAATATATAACAGATCTAAAAAAAAAATGTCTTCAATTAACACTTGGGCTGCATTCTAAATTTTTCATGCCTAGAAATGAAGTAACTGCTATTCAATACCTGATAACTAAATTGGTTTCGCCTATCTCCAAAGCTCTCAATTATTACAGCGCATGCAATTCTGAAACTAAAGAAGCACTCGAATGCATTACTTCCTTTTTAACCAGCCCGTTTGAGGAAATAAAGTCGGAATACCGGCTTTTTAAATTTTTAAAAGAAATGCATTTATTTGAAGATCCCAAGTCATTTACTGTATCAAATAAAATCGGCCCTAAATTTAAAAAAGGAAATGCATCTCTTTTCCCGAATAAAATAGATATCCATATTATGCCTATAAAATTTCAAATTAAATCATTTTTTGAACTTCCTAATGTTTTGAATCTAACCCTTCAGAATCAAAAATTACTTCAAAATCAAGGTAACCTTATTAACTTTGTAAATTCTGAAACATTTGCAAACAAACTGCAGAATTTTCTTCCTGATGACATTGTGATTCCATTTTTTCTGTATTTTGATGACTTTCAAATAAACAATGCCTTAGGAGCTCATGTATCTTCTATATGTGGCTGCTATTATTCATTTCCAACCTTGCCTCAGCATTTATTATCCAAATTAGATTTAATTTTCCCGTTTGCATATATTCCATCACATGCATTGAAAAGAAATGACCATGAAATCATTTTTAACCACTTATTTCGTGAGCTTGAAGAATTAGAAAACGGAATTGAAATACAAAACAAATATATTTTGTTTTAGGCCTTATCTTAGGAGATAACTTAGGATTGAATTCTATATTTGGTTTTGTTCAATCATTTAGGGCTAAGCGATTTTGTCGAGTGTGTAAAAGAAGTAGCTTAGAAATGAAATCAGACAGTGAAGAGCACAAAGAGTATTTAAGAGATAAAAATTGTTATGAAAATGATTTGGAAGCAAATAATTTTTTAGAGACTGGTATTAAAAATGTTTGTATATTCAATGAACTAAAAAACTTCCACGTAACAGAAAACTTTTATTTTGATTTGATGCATGATGTTTTAGAAGGCGTATGTGTTTACGGTATTTGTCAAACCTTAAACGCTTTAATTAATGAAAAAATTGTATGTTTATCAACAATTAACAGTAGAAAAAATCTGTTTTCTTATGGCGAAATAGAAATAAAGAACTCGTCACGACCGCTAGAATTAACTAAACTTAAGAAAAATGAACTTAGAATGACAGCTAGTGAAAAATTTTGTTTCGCTAAGTTTTTGCCTTTAATAATCGGAGATCTGATTCCAGAAAGTAATCAGCATTGGATTTTATTTACAAAACTTTTGGAAATTATTGACATTCTGAATCAAATATTAAAAATATTAAAATCTAAAATGAAAATAGTTAATATTGAATATGAATCATATTCATAATTACTATTTTAACATTTGGATCTTAATATGTTCACATTTGGATTTTAATATGTTCACATTTGGATTTTAATATGTTCACATCTAAAATTAAATATGAAAATAGTAAATATTTGAATATGACAGTATTCATAATTAATATGTTTACATTTTAATTTGAATATGTCAACACTTTAGATTAAATAGTTCAGCACTTCAAATTTACTACGAATATATTAAATTAAAAAATTAAGTGTGCACACTTCATATTTACTAAAACACACTGTAGTGAAAAATCGATGGTAAAAATAGTTAAATCTACGTGTAAATATTTAAAATTCGTTGCATTTTTTTTTATCAGTGTATGTACATGTTTATGTATGTATGTATGTACATACATACTTACATAGACCCCTGCTTCGCACAGGTATTTTACAAAATTTTAAATTCTATAAGTTTTATAACACCCGCACTCACACATATACACCCTTCTTTTTGCTATAAACATAGTTTGGTTATTATTATTTAAATAGGATATTGCAGTGCATCATATGAGCGATGTGTTTCCTTAATACGTTGTACTATAATTGATTCTTTCGACGATGTAAAACAATATCACGTGTCTAAATTTTTTCCAACTACAAGTACAACAATGGCAACTTCATCGATAGTTGGTGCATTAAAACGTCCTGCATGTTGGCCCACACGAGTTGTATCTGCTCTGATGACAATTTTGTGATCATCAGATGGCATTATATCCATTGCACTTTTAAATTATAAAATCAATTGATTGTGTTCGTGAAATAAGTTTTGTAATTGTTCAACTATTGACCTTTTCACTGAATTGTTATATGCACAACGTAGATTTATTTCTTGTGGAGAATTGACCATAAAATAAATTTGCTAAAACTTGTAGTCGTTATCTGGCACTGGTAACAAAGAACCTAAAACTAATGAATACAATGGCTCTGGAGGTGGAAGAAATGGTAGCAATTTTACTTTTCCATTTGCACTACACAATCCATTGGCTTAATTTTTGTATTTAAATGTAGGCAAACTGAGCTCATAAGTCTAATAGCAAAATTGCACCATTATTAGTCGAATGTCTCACTTCATGGGTCTGTCTTAACCGAATTCTTTCACGTTCATTGCGATCACCGCGTTCCTGGGCAGTACGATTAGATTGATAATTAATTTGATTCGTTGCTGTTCGGGTTGTTCTTCCTAAATTTCTCCGCCGCTTATAGGAGGCACATTTAGTAAGTCACAAACACACATCATTATACCCTGTACCCAAAGGGTAAAAGGGTATATTAGTTTTGTGCGGGTGTACATGGAATACACAGAAGGACGCGTGGCAGACCCCACAAAGTATATATATATATTGTTGATCAGCATGACAAGACGAGTCGATATAGCCATGTCCGTCTGTCTGTCTGTATGAATGCAAGGATCTCAGAAAGTATAAGAGTTAGAATAACCAAACTTGGTATCCAGATTCTCCTAATCCCGAGAAAGGACGAGTTTGTTTATTATACTCTGTACATGAAATGTACAGAAGTATATTAGGTTTGCGGGAGGTAGGTAAAATCGATACAAATTTTTTTTTTAATTTTCTTAATTTTTTTTATTTTCTATAATTATTGTAATCATATGTACAGAGTATTTCAAAGTCGGGACACCCGACATTAGATTTTTTACTTGTTTTTTCTGTTTTATTTTTTTTATTTTTCCATAACTCCCGTAATTCTTGGAATTTTGAAATCAAATGGTAGTTACATCCAGTTAGTGCTTATGTGTCTGAATGCCAAGTTTCATCATAATAGGTCAATTCTGAAGAAAGTTATAGCCATAAATAAAATCGCTGCCCATGCACTGTCTGCAGCTCTGTCCGCAGCAGTTGTTGTTGTTGCTGCTTTGGTTCAACTTTGTGCTGCATACATACACGCATATAAATACGCAGAGACACGATTCTGATGGAAATGTATGCTGTTGAAACTGTACATGAACATGTCATCTCTTTTGTATATACTATACATATGTATTGAATAATTTTTATTTAATTTAATTAAATAATTTAATTGATATAATTTTTTAAAATCAATTAAATAAATTTGTTTTCCATTTTTTTTTTTTGTGGGAGGTACATAAGAGGTATTTAAGAGATGAGCTTGCTCGACTTTAGCATTCCTTTCTTGTTTTTTTATAATTGTATGTACAAATTTTTTGCTTTCAGAATGATTTTGAACTAACAGCATACTGTTCACGAATTTTTAAGGTCATTTTTTTACACCTTTCGTTATTGGCTTGGCATTGACAGGCGATTTTTGAGGTTTTTTCTCTCCGTCAGAACCATCATTGTACTTCAAGGAATATTATAAAAAAAAAGAATGAGCGAAATCGGTTCAGCTGCCCTTGAGATTTACGCTTAGCAACTCATTATACTCTGTACATAAAATGTACAAAAGTATATTAGGTTTGCGGGAGCTGAAAATGTAACAGGCAGAAAGAGGCGTGGCAGACCCCACAAAGTATATATATTCTTGATCAGCATGACGAGACGAGTCGATTTAGCCTTGTCTGTCTGTCCGTCCGTTTGTCCGTCCGTATGATCACCTAGATCTCAGAGACTATAAGAGATAGAGACACCAAATTTTGCACAAAGATGCCTTATGTGTATACGAGTTTGTTTTATTTTTTTGATTTTCCCCCCCACTTCCCCCCATGGAGGTTTTCCCGATTTTCCATTCGTATAATCGCCTATATCTCAGAGACTATAAGACCTAGAAACACCAAATTTTAGTCCAAGATGCCTTGTGTGAATATGCAGAAAATATATATTTTGGAATTGTTTTCTAACTCCCATAATTCTTGGAATTTCGAACTAAAATTTTGCAAATACCCCCAGTTAGCGATTTTGTGTCCGTATGTGAAATTTAGGTAGACCGATTTAAGAAGAAGTTATAGCCATAAATATATTTGCTGCTCCAGCGCTGCTCAAGGGCTGCCCGCGGTTGTTGTTGATGCTGGTGCTTTGGTTGACTGCAAACATGTTTACACATACACGAATAGACACGCATAGACATTCATACACTCACATAATGTGCAATTATACATCCTTTACGTGAGCTCGAATACCAAGAGAGGTAAAATCGATCAAAATTTTTATACCCCGTACCCAAAGGGCACAAGGGTATATTAGTTTTGTGCGAGTGTACATGGAACACACAGAAGGAGGCTTGGTAGACCCCACAAAGTATATATATTCTTGATCAGCATGACAAGCCGAGTCGATAGAGCCATGTCCGTCTGTCTGTATGAACGCAAGGATCTCAGAAAGTATAAGAGCTAGAATAACCAAACTTGGTATACAAATTCTCCTGAGCCCGAGAAAGGACGAGTTCGTTCATTTTTCTCGACATTTTTCTATAACTCCCGTAATTCTTGGAATTTTTGTAGACACATCCAGTTAGTGATTATATATCCGTATACCAAGTTTCATTATGATAGGTTGATCAAAAAGAAAGTTATAGCCAGGCCCAATGCACACATACATACATATGTACAAATACACAAACACGCATAGACACGATTCTGATGTAAATGTATGTATGCATATATGGAATATTTTATATTTAATTTAGTTAATTTATTAAATTAATTTAATTTCTTTTTTTGTGGGGTGGTACGGGGTATTTAAGAGTTGAGTCTTTCTTGTTTTTCTTAATTCTCTTAATTTTCTTAATTTCTATAATTATTGTAAACTTATGTACAGAGTCGGGACAGAGTCGGGGCACCCGACTTAGGCTTTGTTACTTGTACATAAGTGGCTTGGTGAAAAAGCCAAAGCCGCTCAAGCTTTAGGATTGGGTCAAGCAAAGACAAAAGACACAATATTGACGATTGCTAGTCAGCCAATTCAACCTAACAAGACAAAGTTTGTAGTTTCTGTAATCATATCATTATGTATCACTATGCAAAAAATTTAAAAAATTAGATATTGACAAACGTTGGCAACATATTTCTCAAAATCATTTATGTATCGCTTGTTTGGGCAAAAACCATTCAATTAGAGACTGTAAACGCAAAAAGACTTGTGGCATTGTACCTACACTCATAATACCCTTTTGCACAAAGACAAACGACAACACTTGGGAAATCAGAGTCTCGTCTCACATGACAATTTAATTGATCAATCGGCAATAGAGAAAAATTGTAATGTCAATGTGAATCAAAGTCAGGATTTACTTAAAATAATTCCCGTAACTCTCATGGGAGTTCACACGTACGCACTCTTAAACGAAGCTTCTACAGTTACTTTCATTGATAACTATTTAGCCAATGAACTAGAGTTGGAGGAACCGACGATACATTTAAAAATACAATAGACAAATAATGAGGTTTATGAGCAAACAGGACAATTGGTCATTGATTGTTGCGCGCAAGGTGAAACATTAATCTAACACAGGTCCAGTTAGTAGTAAGACACTATTGGGTTGGATGTTACATGGAAATATCAATTCGAATTGTTTGTGTAAATACAAATTATGCATTTCATATAAATAACAAGTAAACAAGTAAAAAAGCTAATGTCGGGTGTCCCGACTTTGAAATACTCTGTACATATGTTTACAATAATTATAGAAAATAAAAAAAATTAAGAAAATTAAAAAAAAAATTTTTATCTATTTTACCTTTCTCGGTATTCGAACTCACGTAAAGGGTTTATAATTGCACATTTACATAGCAATTGCGTCTGTGTGAGTGTATGTATGCCTATGCGCATCTATTCGTGTCTGTGTAAGCATTTTCGCAGTCCACCAAACTGCAACATCAACAACAGCCGCGGGCAGCGCTTGAGCAGCAAATATATTTATGGCTATAACTTCTTGTTAAATCGGTCTATCATAGTTAAACTTGGCATACAGACACAGAATAAATAACTGGGGGTATTTGCAAAATTTGAGTTCGAAGAATTACGGGAGTTAGAGAAAATCGCGATTTTCATGGAAGAGGGGGGAAGGAGGGAAATTCCAAAATATACATTTTCTGCGTATTCACACAAGGCATCTTGGACTAAAATTTAGTGTTCCGAGGTCTCATAGTCTCCGAGATATAGGCGATTATACGAATGGAAAATCGGGAAAACCCCCATAGGGGGGAAGTGGGGGGAAATCAAAAAAATAAAACAAACTCGTATAGAATACACACATAAGGCATCTTTGTGCAAAATTTGGTGTCTCTATCTCTTATAGTCTCTGAGATCCAGGTGTTCATACGGACGGACAGACGGACGGACAGACAGACAGGGCTAGATCGACTCGTCTTGTCATGCTGATCAAGAATATATATACTTTGTGGGGTCTGCCACGCCTCCTTCTGCCTGTTACATTTTTCAGCTCCCGCAAACCTAATATACTTCTGTACATTTCATGTACACAGTATAACAAGTAAAAAAGCTAAAGTCGGGTGTCCCGACTTTGCAATACTCTGTACATATGTTTACAATAATCATAGAAAATAAAAAAATTAAGAAAATAAAAAAAAAAAAATTTGATCGATTTTACCTCTCTCGGTATTCGAACTCACGTAAAGGGTTCATAATTTCACATTTACATAGCAATTGCGTCTGTGTGAGTGTATGTATGCCTATGCGCATCTATTCGTGTCTGTGTAAGCATTTTCGCAGTCAACTAAACAGCAACATCAACAACAGCCGCGGGCAGCGCTTGAGCAGCGATGCAGCAGCAAATATATTTATGGCTATAACTTCTCGTTAAATCGGTCTATCATAGTGAAATTTGGCATACGGACACATAATAACCAACTGGGGGTATTTCCAAAATTTTAGTTCGAAGTTCCAAGAATTACGAGAGTTACGATTTGCTGGGTAGAGGGGGGAGGGAGGGGTATTCCAAAATATACATTTTCTGCGTATTCACATAAGGCACCTGGGACTAAAATCTGGTGTTCCTAGGTCTTATAGTCTCCGAGATATAGGCGATTATACGAATGGAAAATCGGGAAAACCCCCATAGGGGGGAAGTGGGGGGGGGGGGGGAGAATCAAAGAAATAAAACAAACTCGTATAGCGTACACACATAAAAAAATTTGGTGTCTCTAGCTCTTATAGTCTCTGAGATCTAGGTGATCATACGGACGGACAGACAGACAGACAGGGCTAAATCGGCTCGCCTTGTCATGCTGATCAAGAATATATATACTTTGTGGGGTCTGCCACGCCTATTTCTGCCTGTTACATTTTTCAGCTCGCGCAAACCTAATATACTCTTGTTCATTTCATGTACAGAGTATAAAAAGCTGAAGTCGGGTGTCCCGACTTTGAATTCTTTGTACATATGGTTACACAAATTATAGAAAATAAAAAAGAATTAAGAAAATTAAAAAAGAATATTGGATCTATTTTACCTCTCTCGGTATTCGAACTCACGTAAAGGGCTTATAATTGCACATATACAAAGCAGTTGCGCCTATGTGAGTGTATGAATGCCTATTTGCATCTATTCGTGTCTGTGTAAACATGTTTGCAGTCAACCAAAGCACCAGCATCAACAACAGCTGGGGCAGCGCGTGGACAGCAAATATATTTATGGCTATAACTTCTTGTTAAATCGGTCTATCATAGTGAAACTTGGAATACGGCATACACATAATAACTAACTGGGGGTATTCGTATAGCGTACACACATAAGGCATCTTTGTGCAAAATTTTCTGTCTCTATCTCTTATAGTCTCTGAGATCCAGGGGTTCGGTCGGACGGACAGACAGACAGACAGGGCTAGATCAACTTGTCACGCTGATAAAGAATATATATACTTTGTGGGGTCTGCCACGCCTCCTTCTGCCTGTTAAATTTTTCACCTCCCGCAAACCTAATACACTCTTGTTCTTTTCATGTACAGAGTATAAATACCACGACGAAGAAGAACAAAAAGATTATTTGAGCATTTTACATGACCTTGTGAAATCATATTGGATCGATTGATAGTGAGCTGACATATCCAAAAGATAATCCTATTTCTTTGGGTGATAAAAGGTGCTTAGATATCATAAAAAATACATTGAAAAGAAAAGACTGTGATGCAGTTAAATTCTGCGCCACAAAATATTATGATTAGATTGAATTACTAGATTTAAGTTTTCCTATTTTTATATTGCACAATTTTGAATATTGCACATTTTTGTTATTAGCCATAAGATGTACTATTATTGGATTACTAGATTTAAGATTTTTCTATTGCACAGTTGAATATTGCACATTTTTGTTACCGTATTGCACTTTGAATATCGCATACAAAAGTTCCTTTATTTGCCAATTAGAGTTACGAAGCAGTAATCTTTTGAATAGAGGGAGAATAAACAGGCCGGCATCACCGCCCACGCTTGCATAGGGATTTTAGAAAAAGGGAATAGGGTCACACAAACAAAGGCTAGAAGGGCGAGCGAAAACGGAAGCTCGCTCTCTTCTTCGCCGAACCACCAAGCAACGCAGACGTACTTTGACACAGCTTCCAGCAACCGAGTACAGGAGTTAACCTAAGTTAACTAATCTGAGTAAGTCTAAGTAATCATGCAGCAATCGTGGTGCAGCGTAGGGCCAACAGTGCTTATATTATAAATAAAAGGCAGTGTGCGAAATATTTCAGCGCGCATCAATCTATTTCTTGCATATTTCTCCCTCTGCGGGAGTACAGTTTATACACAGCGGACATTAGTCGTGGTATATAAACTGTAGCCCTCTGAGCTGAGTCTTGGTAGTTATATTTGCTGGGCCACTAACAGGCAAATACAACACCAAAACCAAAAGATCGGCGGATCAGACTGGCGACGTTTTACAGTTGCTGGGCCATTAACCGCAGTTGTAAAACGGCAACAGACTGGTAGGCGCGTCGAATTTGCACTTACCGGGCATCAACCAGTGAGTACAAATTCCACGTGTCGCTGCCAAGTGTCCCCTTGTGTAGAATAATTATGCGTGTATGTGTGTATTTGTGTGTGTCTGTGTATGCCTCGTGTGCCTGAGCAAAGCAGTAACAACAAAACAAGTAAAAAAGCTAAAGACGGGTGTCCCGACTTTGAAATACTCTGTACATATGTTTACAATAATTATAGAAAATTAAAAAAATTTAGAAAATAAAAAAAATTCAATGATTGATTTTACCTTTCTCGGTATTCGAACTCACGTAAAGGGTGTATAATTGCACATTTACATAGCAATTGCGTCTGTGTGAGTGTATGTATGCCTATGCGCATCAATTCGTGTCTGTGTAAGCATTTTCGCAGTCAACCAAACAGCAACATCAACAGCAGCCGCGGGCAGCGCTTGAGCAGCGCTGCAGCAGCAAATATATTTATGGCTAAAACTTCTTGGTAAATCGGTCTATCATAGTGAAACTTGGCATACGGACACATAATTACTAACTGGGGGTATTTGTAAAATTTTAGTTTGAAATTCAAAGAATTACGGGAGTTAGAGAAAATCGTATTTGCGTTGGAGAGGGGGGAGGGAGGGAAATTCCAAAATATACATTTTCTGCGTATTCACACAAGGCATCTTGGACTAAAATTTTGTGTTATAGGCGATTATACGAATGGAAAATCGGGAAAACCCCCATAGGGAGGAAGTGGGGGGGGGGGGGGGTGGAATCAAAAAAATAAAACAAACTCGTATAGAATACACACATAACGCATCTTTGTGCAAAATTTGGTGTCTCTATCTCTTATAGTCTCTGAGATCCAGGTGTTCATACGGACGGACAGACAGGACTAGATCGTCTCGTCATGCTGATCAAGAATATGTATACTTTGTGGATTAAAGCCCCATAGTCGATGATCACTGTAGGTTAGTGAATTGTCATAGAAGCTGCACCCCAGAAAATTTGGCACATGCCGAATTTAATGCACATGAAAGCCCAAGCACGGGCTTAACACACGGGAAAAACAAAACCAACATCGCCGCCGCGCTCTCGCTGCTTCGCTCAGGTTAATGGCTCGCGACACGCGCTGAGCAGCGCAGCCGACATCTGCTGCAGTCTCTCACGATCCAGCTCGCGCTCTCTTGACGCCGTTGCGCAGGGCAGCGACAACAAGTGAAACAAGCAAAATTGACACAGGGACAAGAAACTAAAATTTACTACACGAGAAAACAAAATTTATACATGGTGAAATAAATAAAATCAAATGAAACGAGCAACGACCAAGAAGTACAGTGAACACAGCGAGACAACATGAAACAGTGAAATGTGGCAACACAAGAAAATATATTCTTTTTTTTACGTATTTTTTCTGTATGTGAGCAAGTAAAACACAGTGCAACAGGAAAACAAATCCAATAACAATACACGAGCAACAGCAACAGTGAACACCAAGCAACAATATATGAAACAGTGAAATATGGCAACACAAGAAAATATATTTTTTTTTTTTACATATTTTTTTCCTATGTGTGTATAAGCACTAACCATACAACATATAATGAAAACGTCCCATCAAAATTGTGAGTGACAGCTCCCACTGTCGCACTTCGGCTAACCCGACTGGGAGCTGTCGCATTTGTGTTCTCTGTGATCGAATTTCATTTCATTCGCAGAGAGGTAGTCAACAGTGACGGTCGATCTGTGCCGCTTATGCTCTTTGAATGTGTGCGTGCACATATATATGGCATTCAAATCAAATTAATTTAAAAATATTAGCTTAAAAATATTTTATTTAATTTAATTTATGTTCGTGGAAAAAATGTCAGTTGACAAATTGGCCGATATTTTATTTGAAAATATGTACATTTAAGGGTTTCAAAATCTTGGTAAATTTGTAAAACTGGTGTAATTAAAAATACATATGTGTTTATATGTATGTATGTGTGCACATCCTTTTATAACTCAATAAATATTGTTTTTTCTTTATTAATTCGCCGCTCAAGCTTGTTACCGATCTAATAATGTATATGAGCAAACATATTAGATCGGTATCCAGGGAACATCACGTGGAGGCCATCAACATTTTAATGGGGTCCTAAATTAATTAATAAGACCTTTGAGTCGACTTAAAATGACTTAATTTCAAAAATGCATAACATTTTAATTACTATAAGTATTTGAAATTAAGTCAAATCCATGTTCCCCACTTAATATTACCTGGCAACAGTGTATGAAATTCTCATGCCCATGTAGCAGGGGAAATCTGAAAACGAAAAACAGCAAAACAACAAATACATATAAACGTATACATGTGCACGCACACATTCAAAGAGCATAAGCGGCACAGATCGACCGTCACTGTTGACTGCCTCCCTGCGAATGAAATGAAATTCGATCACAGAGAACACGAATGCGACAGCTCCCAGTCGGGTTAGCCGTAGTGCGACAGCTCCCATTCGGCAAATACCCGAACAGATATGGGAGCTGTCGCTCACATTTTGATGGGACGTTTTCGTTCTATGAAATGAAGCATCTATATGTTGTATGGCTAGTGGTATAAGTTAATTAATCTGAAAGTGGGCATACAAGCAACACAGTGAACATATGTACATATGTAGATGCAACAATACAACATTAAGCCAACCAGAAAAAGAACAACAGGTATACCAACAAACAACATAGCAACGCAGTACAGTGAGCTTAAAAACACAACAAAAGCAACAGTGACAAATAAAAAATAAAAACCGAAATGTGCGAACGAGGCAGTGACGTCATCAGTGATGTGCAGGGTCGTCAATGATATGCTGTACCATCAGTAATGTGCTGGACCATCATATGACATTCCTGGTTATGCCCAACATACTCGACCCCGTTATCCTAGGCATCGATTTCCTACAGACCATTGGCACTATGATACAATGCGGGACCGTTTTCTTGAAACTTTGTAATGTTCTTACTCTGCCGCGGGTATGCTCGCCGGCCAGAATTTGTTAAAATTTAATAAATATTAGGCACCCCAAAGTGCCGAGGCGTCCGCTGAATAAAAGAGGGCGGTATGCCGAAATCTGTTTCACGTGTTTTGTTATTCGGCCTCCAAAGCCACCAAAAAAGAACTCCCACTACTCAATATTCAAAGAAATTAAAACTACTTTGCCTTCATGGCTTACAACTACTTACAAATACTTATTACTACTTAAACTACTGAACGTGACGACGCGTTGCGCAGCAGTCAGCCGCGTGTCGTTACACCTCCCCCTTTCCCCAAAGGGTGGAACGGCCCGATCGGTGGTGCTTTCGAATTTTTCTTCACCGCGCCATTATCGAAAGATAGATGTGTAGCACCTGTACCTTCACCGACAGCTGCTCGAGCTGTCATTCTGTCGCCTCGTTGTTTTCGCTCTCCATTTCCGCCGCGTGGTGCTGGTGTGTCGTCATCCTCTGGATTCTGTTGCTACTGGTGCTCGCGCCCTGCTGCTGGGCTTGTTGTTGCATCCGCTGTCGTGGCCGTTGTAAAGGCCGTTGCGGAATTGGCCGCTGTCGTCGTAGCGGTTGTGCCGGCTGCTGATGAATTGGCTGCTATTGTCGTGGCTGCTGTAATGGCTGCTGTGGGACTGACTGCTGTTGCCGTAGCTGTTTAGGGATCGCCAATGGAACGGTTGCGGTACCCATACCGCCCATCTGCTGCGTCTCTGGTATATTCGGCGCTGTGTGTGTATCTCACACGGTGTGGTAATCTACATCGCTTTACATGGCCTGAAACGTAACAACAAACTTCGTTTAATTATGTTTGTAGGCTTACATGGGCATATTCTTCGGCTAGAACGGCAGCTTTGCTGTTCCCGCTGTGGTGGACGTCGGTGGGGTTGCTGTTGTTGTTGTCGTTGTGGCTGCTAGGGGCCTGGTTGCTGTTGCTGCTGTTGTGTCTGCTGTGCGGCTGCTGCCGTTGTGCTCGTTGATGTGGCCGATGTTGTGGCCCGCTCTGACGTTGTGGCTGCGGAGATTGGTGCTGCGGTTGCTGTTGTGGTCGCTGAGCAATGGATTGCTGTGGCTGCTGTGAAACTGTCGGTGGCGTGGCCCTGGTGACCATACTAACGCTGCCTCTGTCGTCGCTGCCTTCGTCGGCTTCGCTGTCTTCTGCGTTCACCGCTTTTAGATCTCGCACATGTGCCGTTCTACCTCTGCCGCCCGCTACTGGTCGCACACGCACTATAACTGGGGATATGAATGCTCGCACCGTGAATGGTCCATCGAAGCGAGGCGCCAGCTTGGCCGCAAACTGCTCGGCTGCGTTGGACAGGTGATGTTGTCGCACGAGCACCTCGTCGCCCAGCTTGGGTCGCCACTCGCGTCTCCGCAGATTGTACTGGCGTGCCTGATCATCGCTGGCCACCCCTTGGTTTCTTCTTGCTATACGGGTAACAAACTGTAGCAGCGTCGCGTGTGCTTCTGGGCTACCTGGTACTGCCTCAGGGGCGTCAGGATCCCTGCCGTACAGTGTGTGTGGGTGCCGTGGTTCTCTCCCAAATAGGATGAAAGCCGGTAAGTAGCCCGTTGCGCCTGAAATTGCTGTATTAATGGCCAATTGTGCTTCCGGCAGTTGTTCGTCCCACGTATTGTGTTGTCCGCCAGCTGAGCAATCAATGTTTTGACCGTTCTATTGGTCCGCTCCGTGGGATTCTCCTGAGGTGTGTATGGTGCCGTCAGTTGTTGCTGTATGCTTGCCTCGGCGAGGAACTGCTTCAGCGCGCGGCTCGTAAACTGGACTCCATTGTCTGTAATGAGCTTTCTTGGTGTGCCAAACCGCGCCAAAATACGCTCTCGTAAGGCCAGCTTCACTGCCGCTGCCGTCGCCTTGCGGATGGGGATCAGTTCTGCCCATTTACTGTACTTATCCACCAGGACCAGTAGATACGCGTTGCCTCGTTTTGACCGCGGCAGCGGCCCCACAAAATCGGCGCAGACGACGTTCCACGCTGCCTCCGCTGGTTTGAAATGCATCTTGCCTGCCGTCAGCTGTTGCTGGGCTTTATAGCGTTGGCACAACAGGCACTGGTGCACATACTTCGCTACGTCGCGATACAGACCAGGCCAGTGGTATCGGTCTGCAACGCGCGCACAGGTTCGGCGTACTCCCATATGGCCCGCCGTTGCGTCGTCGTGGCATTCTCTCAACACCTCCTGTCGTAGAGGCGCGGCCACGCATAGCCTCCATGGTGACACCTCATCTTCTCCTAGCACGTGGGCGATGCGACGGTACAGCCTGTCGTTCTGCATGGCGTAATCTGGGTACTTGCTGGGACTCTCCAATACCGCTGCCGTCAGCCGCTGTAACCATTTACAAGTTGGCGCTGCCTCTGGCTCCACGTGTGCATGGCCAGCCACCTCGCGCGGCTGTCGTGACAGCGCGTCGGCCACCACGTTCAAGGATCCTTTCCGGTACTGGACATCGAAGGTGTACTGCTGTAGCTCCAAAGCCCAGCGTGCGATGCGGCCGGTGGGGCTCTCGATCGAGTTGAGCCAACGCAACGCCAAGTGATCGGTCACGACAGTGAAATGGTAGCCTTCCAGGTAGTGCCGCAGCTTTCGGATTCCCCAAACAATTGCGAGGCACTCCTTCTCCGTGGCGCTGTAGTTGACCTGCGCTTTCTGCAGCTTCCTACTGGCGTAGGAAATCACGTGTTCGTGGCCGTCTATGTCTTGCGTCAGAACCGCGCCCAGTCCACACTCGCTGGCGTCCGTCTGTAGGCAGAAGCGTCAAGAGAAATCGGGGCACGCCAACACCGGAGCTTCCATCAGCTGCTTCTGGATACACTCGAATGCCTCCTGCTGCTGCATTCCCCAACTCCACTTGTGGCCTTTGTTCAACAGTTCGGTGAGGGGCCCAACCGTTGTGGCGAAATTTGGTACGAAGCGTCGATACCACGAGGCCATTCCAATGTACTGCCGCAATTGTTTTAGGTTTGATGGCGGCTTCAGCTCGTGGATGGCTGCTACCTTCTCCGGATCCGTTTGGATGCCCGCCTCCGTCACTAGATGCCCCAGGTACCTAATGGATTTACGAAAGAATTCGCACTTATCTCGATTTATTCGCAGATTGGCCGCTGGCAGTCGCCGGAACACCTCGCGCAAGTTGCTCAAGTGTTCCTCGAACGTCCTGCCGACCACCACTATGTCGTCGAGGTATGCAAACGCGTGCGGTGCCATGTCCGGGCCGATGACGCTGTCCAACGCCCTCTGGAATGTCGCGGGCGCAGAGTGCAGGCCAAACGGCATCACCCGCCACTGGAACAGCCCGCGTCCTGGTACCGTGAACGCTGTATATCGCTGGCTTTCGCGCTCCATCGGAATCTGCCAGTACCCATTCCGCAAATCGATGCTGCTTATGTATTTGGCCTGGCGCAGCTGCTCCAAAATGTGCTGGATCCGCGGAATTGGGTACGCATCTAGTTCTGAGCGTTCGTTCAGCTGTCGGTAGTCGATGCACATCCTCCAGGTGCCTGTCTTCTTGCGCACCAACACAATGGGTGCGCTGTAGGCACTGTCGGAGCGCTCGATGCAGCCCTTTGCCAGCAATTCGTCGACTTCTTGATTGATCACTGCTTGCATGGCCGGATTCCGGGGGTAGTACCGCTGTTTGATGGGACGCTCGTCTTTCATCCGGATTGTGTGCACCGCTGCCGACGAGACTCCTGTGATTCTCTCGAAGCTTGCCAGTTCCCCCTCGAGGAACCTGGCTGCCGTCTGGGTCTGCTGCTCCGTTAGGTGGGCGGCTATAGTGAGCGCCGCCTGCTCGCTTGTCACCAAGGCTGCAAGTCGGGCTCTGCGATTCCGCCTCCGCCGCCTGCGTGGCCGTTGGTCGTCCGCTCGCAGTTCTACAGCTTGGCCGCCCACAGTCACTGCCCCGTTGGCCATATGGACGTAATCTAATCCCAATGTGAGCTCATCTATGCATCCGGGGAGCGTGAGCAGCGGCAGTACTACGCGACTGTCGCCCACCGTGATCGTTGCCTTCGTTTCTTCACGGACCGTCTTCTGTGTCCCGTCAGCCATGGACACAGTCACGCTCACGGACCGTACATTTTCTCCGTCTGGCGCCCGCAGGCGTTGCGCCAGCCTCGGACTCGCGAAGCTGCGTGTCGCTCCGGTGTCCACGACCGCATCTAATAGTACACCATCACAGTCTACTGATATCGCAGCCGCTAACCTGCGTGTCGTTGTTAATTGGAATTTGCCTGCGTGGGCTCGCCGGCTGTTGGTGTGGGGCGAGCCCCTGGCGTTTCCCGTCGCGCGTCGGCAGCATTCGTTCGCACGCACCCTCATCTTACCACAGTCCCAACAGTAGAGCTGATGAGTGTTTGGGCACACGTCCATATTGTGTCCTCCCATCCCGCAACGTCTGCAGATGGGTGGGCGACGATGCGTGTCCGCTGGGCCAACATCCACCGGCTGTGGGATCGGCGTAGGGTGTGTGGCGTTCGTCTCATCATTGCCGGCCGCCTGTGTCCGTGCTAAGACTGCTTGGTACGCACCCTGTGCTGCCTGTACGTACCCATCGAGTGAGCTCACCTCTTCGCCTGTCAGGCGGAGGTTGGCGCGTATTTCTGGTAGCCCGTTGGCGTGGCCAAGTCTCAGCTGCTCCTCCGCAGTCATCTCCGCGCCGCGCATCAGCCGTCGCATCGCTCGGACATACTCGATAGGTGTCTCTGATGCACCCTGGACCCGGCTGTATGCTTCCCGCCGGCGCTCTTCTATATGGGGGCCTGCTGGATACTCTCTTAGTAGATCTTGTCGGAACTCGGCCCACCATTGTGCCAAATTGCACCTTGACCACTCCCACTCCTTTGCCTCGCCGACCAGGACTTCCGGTAATACTGTCACCAAATCGTCTAGTCGCACGTTGCTCATATCTGCCTTATCTTCCAGATCACGAAGGAACGTTCTTGGGTCCCCGCTGCCGTCAAATCGGACGCCCCACTGTGCTACCTGTGTCTGCAACGCGGCTCGTCTGTCTCGTTCGGCTGATGTTGGCGCATGTTGCTCTGCCACCGCCAGCGCACTCGCGAGTGGTGGCGCTGGAGTCGGTGCTGTTGGGTCATCTTCGTCAGGTGCATTACCAGCAGGAGCAGCAGACGCGGTGGAAGCGCAGATCTGGCTCGACAGTTTCTGGAAACCATCCTCCATGGTCTGGGCCAACCGGTAGGTGTACTGCGCCAACACAACTGTCATCGAATCGGCAATTGCTTGTGCCAGGTTTACCGTTGCGGGCACTGGAGCCACTGTTGGCGTCGCTGAGGCTGCCGTGGGCTTGGCTGCGGACGCTTCAGGCGAGGCCGCGACCGCTACCGAAATGGTCGGCACTGACACTGGAGTTAGCGATGTCGTCCGCGCTAGAGTCGGCGATGCGGCTCGACCGGGACCACGGCTGGTGTCGTGTTTGCCTTTGTCGCGACGAGTAGCGCCTCCGGTACGTCCTCTTGTTTCGGGACTCCCAGCCGTCCGCCGGGCACCGGGCTCAACTGGCCTGCCGCCGCGGTACGCGACGACATGTTTTCGTGATATGCCGCTAGTTCTTCCAGGCGGGGTCGGTACTCTTCTTTGGCCGACTTCACGAACGTGGACAGCCGCGACCGCAACGCCTCCACGTTGCCGGTCTCCTCGATTTCGAACTCGCGCAGCACCGCGCTGAGCTCTTCCTTCCGCAGCACACGTATCCAGCTCGTTCGTAGAATCGTAGGTCCACGCTCTCTTCTCTACTTGGTCGGATATAACCTCAAACTTCTTTGGGGTCCCTGCTCGGGCGCCACTTGTAAGGTTCTTACTCTGCCGCGGGTATGCTCGCCGGCCAGAGTTTGTTAAAATTTAATAAATATTAGGAACCCCAAAGTGCCGAGGCGTCCGCTGAATAAAAGAGGGCGGTATGCCGAAATCTGTTTCACGTGTTTTTTTATTAAAGTAAAATTTATAAGCTGCGCGTCAGTGCGCGTTCGGCCTCCAAAGCCACCAAAAAAGAACTCCCACTACTCAATATTCAAAGAAATTAAAACTACTTTGCCTTCATGGCTTACAACTACTTACAAATACTTATTACTACTTAAACTACTCAACGTGACGACGCGTTGCGCAGCAGTCAGCCGCATGTCGTTACAACTTGGACCAGGTGAACCAGAAGACCCTAAGTTCATCGAGAATCCTGATCTACCCACTAACCGGAGCAGAAGGACAACCAAGAATACGAGCGTACCAGTTACTAGCCTGCAAGGCACAGAGAGATTTCAACAACACGAAGACGACAAGGAGATGACAAAAGAACCACAGAGTCCCTCAACGAGCACGACTACGCAAGCCATTCGACGTCACTGAATTGGCTGAAGAGCCCGAGGAATCAGATTACGACTCGGTGTTACAAAGAGAACCAGCAGAACCATGGCCACAGGACATACAGCTCAAAGCCCAACAGTTCCTAGATGAGGAACTACCAAGATTTGACACGCGCAGTGGAGTAACGCATATGGCGAAGCACTCAATCGTCATGAGAGATAATCACCCAATCAAGCAACGATACTTCCCAAGAAACCCAGCCATGCAACGTATAATTAATGAACAAGTGGATGAACTCTTCGAGCAAGGATTAATAGAGCCTTCTCGGAGCCCACACAGCGCTCCCATTGTGCTCGTTCGTAAAAAAATGGCAAGTGGCGTATGTGTGGATTACCGACAACTGAATGAGTGCTCAATTCCTGATGCGTATCCTCTGCCGCGCATTAACCACTGGAGCGGTTACGCAACGCGAACTTTATAACCACACTGGACTTAAAGAATGGCTATTAGCAAATACCCATGGCTGATGACAGCCGTGAATATACAGCATTCACCGTACCTGGTCGTGGTCTATTCCAGTGGCACGTCATGCCGTTTGGACTACATTCGGCGCCTGCTACGTTTCAACGCACTCTCGACACAGTCCTGGGCACAGACATGGAACCCAACGCTTTCGCCTATATGGATGACGTCATTATAATCGGCAAAGATCTTGATGAAACTTGCGCGAAGTCTTCAGACGACTACGTCAGACAAATCTTAGAATCAATCCAGAGAAATGCACTTTCTTCCAACAGAGATTAAAATACTTGGGCCATGTGGTCAGCAACCAGGGCATTCACACAGATCCCGACAAAGTCTCTGCTGTACGGAACGTAGGGCCGCCAACGAACCTGAAGGAACTTCGCCAATGTATTGGGATGGCATCCTGGTATCGCAGATTCGTTCCAAACTTTGCTGCAGTTGTACAACCAATGTCCCAACTACTCAAAAATGGAAGAGTATGGCGTTGGGGCGAAGAGCAGCAAACAGCATTTAATAATTTGAAATCTTTACTCCAGTTACTACAGCTCCAGTATTAGCATGCCCGGATTTTAGCCACAAGTTCTTGTAATTGTACTTGTGGTGCGGTATTAACGCAGGAGATCGATGGGCAGGAGCGAGTCATTTCATACATCAGTCGCAGACTAAGCAAAGCTGAGCAGAACTACTCTGGTACCGACAAGGAATGTCTAGCTGACATTTGGGCAATCCGGAAGCTGAGGTGCTACCTAGAGGGCTACCGATTCGAGGTGGTGACTGATCACTTGGCACTCAAGTGGCTAAATACGCTCGAGAGTCTCGTGGAAGCTCTGTGTTCCCCGGAATCATCGTCGCCGTGTTCTCGAAGAGTGCCATGCTGCCATAATGCTCCAACAGCGGGCCATCAAGGCATCCGCAAGACAATCATCAGGCTATCCCAGCGATACTACTGACCAGGAATGTATCGAGGCGCCAGACGCCACGTCCAGAAATGCGAAAGCTGCCAACGATTCAAGATCAACCAACAGCGGCCAGCGGGAAGAATGCTCACGAGACAAGTCGATGAGCCATTCACGACACTTTGCGACACTTAGATCCAAGCATGGTAACACTACGATTGGGTCGAATTGGTCCCGCTTAAAAAGGCCACTGCCACCCATCTGGTACGAGCATTTAGAGAACGAGTCCTCAGCAGATTTGGAGTCCCAAAACTCTTCGTGTGCGATAACGGCACACAGTTCACGAGTCGGAAATTCAAGAACTGCCTGAAGGAATGGGGAGTCGATGTCCAGCATACAGCGCCGTACTGCCCGCAAGAGAACCCTACGGAAAGGGCAAATCGGACGATCAATTCGATGATATCGCAGTTCATAGGCGGTGAACAAAATACCTGGGACGAGTTGCTACCAGAGATTACTCTGGTTATCAACTCCAGCGTCTCAGACTCTACTGGTTTCAGTCCATCCTTCGTAATACAAGGGCGAGAGCCAAGACTCCCAAAAGCGCTATACGACGAGGTGACACCAGCCACTGGAAGCGAATCTCAAACGCCGGTCGAGAGAGCAGCCCGTTTGAAGGAGATATTCGCCATAGCACAGTCTAACATGCAACCGGCTATGCAGGTCAACAACGCCACTACAACCTACGCCGCAGAGAATGGCAGCCGAAGCTAGGATCCCTCGTTCTACTCCGACAGCATCACCTTTCAAAAGCTGCTAAAGGATTTGCTGCGAAACTGGCACCGAAGTACGATGAGGACCATTCAAGGACCATTCAAGGTGGTCAAGTTCGTATCTACTTACATTGTGCGCATTCAACGAGTGGGAAGCCGTAGGAGACAAGTTGCCAACGTGTCCGATTTGAAGGACTACCACACTGATGCAGCAAGTAACGACGACGACGACGTAGATACCCCCGAGGTTACCAACAACTCTCAGGGTCAACCCAGTGAACACTAGACAAGCAAGCAACGACGACGACGACGCAGACGTCCTCGAGGCCATCAAAAGCCCTCGGGATTTAACCAAGCGTGCATCAACCAAGTCCTAGTAGTGATCCAATTCCTGGGTATGAACCAGGAGACGTGGCGCACCTACTTGGAGGGGTAATTAGTGAATAAGGGGGGAGTACTAGCCAGAGACCCCGCGTTCAATGGCATCGCCCACCAACGTAGTTTACCTCAACCAAAACTAGTTTTCTTACGCGCAAGCCACACCTCTAGAGCAGAATAAAACCGGCAAAAGCAAAAATATTAAAAAGCAATTCTATCTTCCACAGCAACAACAAATTTTGACAAGCCGAGATGGAGAAAGGGAATGGAAGTAGTGAGTGGCAATTGTCTCCAGAGCGGGAGTGGGAAGACGACAAGTCCACGTCCCCGTACTTCCCCAAGACCAGGACGACCAGTCATCGGATGACCCGTCCCGAGCCAGCAACACCCACAGCAACGAGTGGCTCTCCTCACTGGAGCAGGAGCCTGACGAACGATTCGAGGCGACACCGCAAACAACCTGAATCAAAAACCCCGACAACCGGTGATGAGCCGCGAGGAGGTCCGATGTATGCGGGTCGAAGCCGAACCCCCCACGGGCGACCGGACCAGGGCTCCGAAGCGCAGCGCGGCCAATGACACGCGAGACTCACGAAGTGGGCGAGACGATAGCCCGCAGAGGCGGCAACCACGACAATGCACACCACCCGAGACTGTCCAACGGCTTGTCTGGGAGCCAGCAACATCGGACGAAGAGGACAACCGTCCCCTGTTCCGCCGTCGCAACCCCCAAACCACTACCGAGGCAACAACCAGCGAGCCAGCCTCAGCGGAGTGGGTTACGGCACCGGTAGAGTGGAAGGTCGACACGAAGGACCGAAGAATACCCCGGGCCCTTCTTGAGGACATCATGTCGGGCATACACAGGAGCTCCCGAGCCCGCTTTACGAAGGAACTGGGCGACACACGGTTCCAAATAACACGGACAAAGGGAAGGGTCTCTATCCGTTCGGCCCCCGAAGAAATGAGGGGGTGTGACGCAGTTAAATTCTGCGCCACAAAATATTATGATTAGATTGAATTACTAGATTTAAGTTTTCCTATTTTTATATTGTATAATTTTGAATATTGCACATTTTTGTTATTAGCCATAAGATGTACTATTATTGGATTACTAGATTTAAGATTTTTCTATTACACAGTTGAATATTGCACATTTTTGTTACCGTATTGCACTTTGAATATCGCATACAAAAGTTCCTTTATTTGCCAATTAGAGTTACGAAGCAGTAATCTTTTGAATAGAGGGAGAATAAACAGGCCGGCATCACCGCCCACGCTTGCATAGGGATTTTAGAAAAAGGGAATAGGGTCACACAAACAAAGGCTAGAAGGGCGAGCGAAAACGGAAGCTCGCTCTCTTCTTCGCCGAACCACCAAGCAACGCAGACGTACTTTGACACAGCTTCCAGCAACCGAGTACAGGAGTTAACCTAAGTTAACTAATCTGAGTAAGTCTAAGTAATCATGCAGCAATCGTGGTGCAGCGTAGGGCCAACAGTGCTTATATTATAAATAAAAGGCAGTGTGCGAAATATTTCAGCGCGCATCGATCTATTTCTTGCATATTTCTCCCTCTGCGGGAGTACAGTTTATATACAGCGGACATTAGTCGTGGTATATAAACTGTAGCCCTCTGAGCTGAGTCTTGGTAGTTATATTTGCTGGGCCACTAACAGGCAAATACAACACCAAAACCAAAAGATCGGCGGATCAGACTGGCGACGTTTTACAGTTGCTGGGCCATTAACCGCAGTTGTAAAACGGCAACAGACTGGTAGGCGCGTCGAATTTGCACTTACCGGGCATCAACCAGTGAGTACAAATTCCACGTGTCGCTGCCAAGTGTCCCCTACAGTGTGCATCGAGCCCTTTGGTCGCAAGGTCCCGCAACTTACAAATTTCTTGTAAGGAATCCTGGACAGCTGAGCCATTACTCCAGTTGGGAAAATAACTTCTTTACAAGACGATAGATTTGAATGCGGTTTGTTTTGGAAAACCAACGATGTAAAGTTAAGGGAAAGTTACAGTACAGCTTATAACAGACTCCAGATAAATAAGAATAGTTTTTGGCGCAGCGGCTAAAACTCATGGCAGTTGTTTGAATGACTACCTTTTAACAGGACCTGATCTGTATAATGAACTGGCAGCAGTATTAATGAAATTCCGACAACCCAAATTTGGCTTTGTTGGTGACATAAAGGAAATGTTTTTGCAGATACAGGTTATGGAAGAGGATCGCCATGCACAAAGAATTTTGTGGCGTGAATCTGACCGCGTTAAAATACCAGACATACTTGTATATACAAGCATATACATATGCACATATGCACATATGCATCCATGGGTTTTGTGTTGTATCTCTTTACTGTTTTAACCGTACGTAGCGACCCGGTATGTGTAGTCCTTCAAGGGCGTACGCAGGTTTTCTAAAAGGGGTCCAAAAATGATAATTTTGATTAAATAATGCACGATGCGTTTAAATAATAAATAAGTAATGCAAAAAAAATTACTTTTGAATATGTTAAATTGTTTTTAATTAATTAATATTTCTTGACAAGTGTACATACATACACACATTAGTGTCTCACATTTTGCTTTGGCTATTTCACGAACAGCTGCTTCTATGTGTGTATGTATACTAAGTTGTCCCCAACTGTGTGATATGCATTTTATGTTGTTTGTTCTGCCTGCATTTGTAAAGTGAAACCCGTATTTCTATAATTTAAAAATCCTTGAATGCATAGTTGTAGATTTAGTTGCGTAGATTACATTACCCAAAATTTGAGTCATTAAAGTGAACGTCGTAGACGTCGGACGTATTTTTATTTCGCTCCACCGTGTGTTAAAGATATAGTGCAATTAACATTAAATTACCCAAATTAATTCGCGAAAATACGCTCAGGGTATTCATTGGTACTTATGCTCGTGAAATCCATGTAAATTTATCATATATTGTGATTAGAACTAATCAAAACGAACTAACTTTTGTAAAAAAAATAAAGTAATGCCAACGAGTAAGAGCATAAGCTCTGTAATCAACAGAGAAACAAGTAAAAAAAGATAAAGTCGGGTGTCCCGACTTTGAAATACTCTGTACATAGGCTTAGAATAATTATAGAAATTAAAAAAAACTAAGAGAACTAAAAAAATTTGTTTGACAAACATGTGTGCAGTCAACCAAAGCACCAGCATCAACAGCCGCGGGCAGCGCTGCAGCAGCAAATATATTTATGGCTATAACTTCTTGTTAAATCGGTCTATCACAGTGAAACGGCATACGGACACATAATAACCAACTGGGGGTATTTGCAAAATTTTAGTTCGAAATTCAAAAAATTACGGGAGTTAAAGAAAATCGCATTTGCGGGGGAGAGAGGGGAGGGAGGGAAATTCCAAAATATACATTTTCTGCGAATTTACACAAGGCATCTTGGACTAAAATTTGGTGTTCCTAGGTCTTATAGTCTCCGAGATATAGGCGATTATATGAATGGAAAATCGGGAAAACCCCCATAGGGGGGAAGTGGGGGGAAAATCAAAAAAATTTAACAAACTCGTATAGAATACACACATAAGGCATCTTTGAGGAAAATTTTGTGTCCCTATCTCTTATAGTCTCTGAGATCCAGGTGTTCATACGGACGGACAGACAGACAGACAGGGCTAGATCGACTCGTCTCGTCATGCTGATCAAGAATATATATACTTTGTGGGGTCTGCCACGCCTCCTTCCGCCTGTTACATTTTTCAGCTCCCGCAAACCTATACTTCTATACAGTTCATGTACAGAGTATAAAAATAAAAATAAATTATTGAAAAATAATTAATTAATTAAATTAAATATAAAATATTCAACACATGCATATAATAAATATACATCAGAATCGTGCCTCTGCGTGTTTATATGCGTGTATGTATGCAGCACAAAGTTGAACCAAAGCAGCAACAACAACAACAGCTGCGGGCAGAGCTGCAGGCAGATCATGCGATTTTATTTGTGGCTATAACTTTTTTCGTAATTGACCTATGATGAGGAAACTTGGTTAACGGATATATAATAACTAATTGGGTGTGACCACCAAATTTCAGTTCCAAGAACTTCGGGAGTTATAGAAAATCGAGAATAGCGGGAAAGTGGGGTGTGCTGCGGGAAAAATGAACAAACTTGCCCTTTCTCGGGCCTAGGAGAAACTGGATACCAAGGTTTGTTATTCTAGCTCTTATACTTTCTGAGATCCTTGCGTTCATACAGACAGGCATAGATCGACTCGTCCTGTCATGCTGATCAAGAATATATATACTTTGTGGGGTCTGCCACGCCTCCTTCTGCTTGTTACATTTTTCAGCTCCCGCAAACCTAATATACTCTTGTACATTTCATGTACAGAGTATAACAAGAGAGAACGCTACAGTCGAGCAAGCCCGACAGTGAAGTACCTTGTACCCACCACTGATATGCGCCCATAGCAGAAGCAAAAATAGGAAGAAGAAGAGCAAACTTGTTGCTGCAGTTTGGGGTGGTTGTACTGGAGGGAATTTGTTTCGCTAATAACTTTTCTTACAATTAACCGAATTTGATGATTTTAAACAACAGTAGATAATTATAGCCTCTACCCAAAGGGTAAGGCTATACTAGTTTTGTGCGCATGTATGTAACACACAGAAGGAGGCGTGGCAGACCCCACAAAGTATATATATTCTTGATCAGGGTGACAAGCCGAGTCGATATAGCCATGTCCGTCCGTCCGTCCATCTGTATGAGCGCAAGGATCTCAGACGGTACTAGAGCTAGAATAGCCAAACTCGGTATCCAGATTCCCATAAGCCCTAGGCAGGTCAAGTTTATTTTTTTTATTCTGATACACCCCCCCCCCCCACTCCCCCGCTATTCGTGTTTTTGTTTATGAATTCCATAATTCTTCGAATTTTGAAATCAATTTTGGTAGTTACATCCAGTTAGTGCTTATGTGTCCGTGTGCCATTTCATCAGTTTCATCATGATAGGTCAATTCTGAAGAAAGTTATAGCTATAAATAAAATCGCTGCTCATGCGCTGCCCGTAGCTTTTGTTGTTGTTGCTGCTTTGGTTCAACTTTATGCTCTATACATACACGCATGTAAACACGCATAAGTACGTGATGTAAATGTATGCTGTTAAAACTGAACATAAACATGTATTCTAATTTAATTAAATTAATTAATTACTATAATTCATTCATTTTTTTTAATAATTTAATTTTTTTAATTGTTTTTTTAATTTTTCTTTTTTGTGGAGAGTACAGGCTATTTTACTGTCGGGCTTGCTCGACTGTAGCGTTCTCTCTTGTTTTTTATTAATATTGTAAGGTTCTTACTCTGCCGCGGGTATGCTCGCCGGCCAGAGTTCGTTAAATTTAATAAATATTAGGCACCCCAAAATGCCGAGGCTTCCGCTGAATAAAAGAGGGCGGTATGCCGAAATCTTCTCCACGTGTTTTTATTTAAAACTAAAAATATACAACCCGCGCTTCAGTGCGCGTTGGGCAAAAACCAAAAAAAAAGACTCAAACTACTCACTATTCAAGGAACTTAAAAAACTACTTTTCCTTCATGGCTTACAACTACTTACAACTACTTACAAATACTTATTACTACTTCAACTACTCTCGGCATCGTGACGACGCACGGCTGCCCGCTACGTAACGCATCGTTACACGTCCCCCCTCCCTGAGCGGAGCACGATTCGGTTGGCGGGGGTGGCCGCCAACGCCACCATCGGGAGCCTTTCCTCGTCCGCCATCTGCCGCAAGCCATGCGCCTCCGCCTGTGAGAACATCGCCCAGGCGAGGGGCTTTGTGGGGCCGCCGCACTTCTCCAGCATGACCATCGGCTGCTCACTAGCCGTGCCATCGGGCTCTCTGCCCCACGCCACAATCACAGGCCAGGGAACTCGCGGCTGTGCCACTTGCGGTCTCCTATGCCGCGCCTGCAGCTCCTGTAGGCATCTGGCGTACGCCAGGCGCGCCTCCACGCTCCGGAGGGCCCCTCTCAGCCGCTGCCGCCTTTCGCCCCGCTCTCGCTCCTTCTCCTGCCGCTCGTATTGCCGCTGCTCCTGTCGCCGCAGCCTCTCGCTTCGCTGCTGCTCCTCCAGTCGCTCCTGTTGCGCCCGTTGACGCCGCTCTTGCGCTCGACGCCCCCCGCGGTGCCCACGGCGGCGACGTCGGTTGCCTGCCGGCGTCGGTGAACTTACTCGGGCGGGCGCCCGGATCTGGCAGTTCCGGGGGTCCCGATCGAACTCGATCTGCCTTTTGGTCCGGCGCCACTCCTCCAGGTCCACATAGAACCTATCCGCGTCCATGTTTCTCACTTTTTTAATTTATGTCTTCCAAAAATCCTCTTGCGACGCGCCGGTTTCCCGCCACGTGTACTAATGTTGTGCCAGCTGTTTTGGTAGCGCTGCCACATCTTACTTTCGCGGTCTGCCAGTGCTACCCATGCCTGGCGATCTATCGTCGGTGTTGCCACTCGCATACTTATGCGATAGTGGCCGGTGTTTCCACTTATCGAATCCCCTCGATAACACATTATCGACGGCCACCTGCCGCTCTGGCAACTCGTCATCACCGCCCACATGTTTATGTTGTGATTGGCTTCCGGTCCTGGGCTATTTTTCCGACTTGTGCCCAATCTCCTTCTTGTTGTGTTCGTCCAGCTGCCCGCCCGGCACTTGCCCGTCCGCTGCGCCCCTGTCATATTTGGCGCTGTTTGTGTATCTCGGCTGGTGTGGTAATTTACGTCGCTTCATCAGGCCTGAAACGTAACAACAAACTTCGTCTAGTTATGTTTGTAGGCTTACATGGGCATCTTATTCGGCCAGAACGGCCGCTTTGCTGTTCCCGCTGTGGTGGACGTCGGTGGGGTTGCTGTTGTTGTTGTCGGTGTGGCTGCTAGGGGCCTGGTTGCTGTTGCTGCTGTTGTGTCTGCTGTGCGGCTGCTGCCGTTGTGCTCGTTGATGTGGCCGATGTTGTGGCCCGCTCTGACGTTGTGGCTGCGGAGATTGGTGCTGCGGTTGCTGTTGTGGTCGCTGAGCAATGGATTGCTGTGGCTGCTGTGAAACTGTCGGTGGCGTGGCCCTGGTGACCATACTAACGCTGCCTCTGTCGTCGCTGCCTTCGTCGGCTTCGCTGTCTTCTGCGTTCACCGCTTTTAGATCTCGCACATGTGCCGTTCTACCTCTGCCGCCCGCTACTGGTCGCACACGCACTATAACTGGGGATATGAATGCTCGCACCGTGAATGGTCCATCGAAGCGAGGCGCCAGCTTCGCCGCAAACTGCTCGGCTGCGTTGGACAGGTGATGTTGTCGCACGAGCACCCCCCACAAAATCGGCGCAGACGACGTTCCACGCTGCCTCCGCTGGTTTGAAATGCATCTTGCCTGCCGTCAGCTGTTGCTGGGCTTTATAGCGTTGGCACAACAGGCACTGGTGCACATACTTCGCTACGTCGCGATACAGACCAGGCCAGTGGTATCGGTCTGCAACGCGCGCACAGGTTCGGCGTACTCCCATATGGCCCGCCGTTGCTTCGTCGTGGCATTCTCTCAACACCTCCTGTCGTAGAGGCGCGGCCACGCATAGCCTCCATGGTGACACCTCATCTTCTCCTAGCACGTGGGCGATGCGACGGTACAGCCTGTCGTTCTGCATGGCGTAATCTGGGTACTTGCTGGGACTCTCCAATACCGCTGCCGTCAGCCGCTGTAACCATTTACAAGTTGGCGCTGCCTCTGGCTCCACGTGTGCATGGCCAGCCACCTCGCGCGGCTGTCGTGACAGCGCGTCGGCCACCACGTTCAAGGATCCTTTCCGGTACTGGACATCGAAGGTGTACTGCTGTAGCTCCAAAGCCCAGCGTGCGATGCGGCCGGTGGGGCTCTCGATCGAGTTGAGCCAACGCAACGCCAAGTGATCGGTCACGACAGTGAAATGGTAGCCTTCCAGGTAGTGCCGCAGCTTTCGGATTCCCCAAACAATTGCGAGGCACTCCTTCTCCGTGGCGCTGTAGTTGACCTGCGCTTTCTGCAGCTTCCTACTGGCGTAGGAAATCACGTGTTCGTGGCCGTCTATGTCTTGCGTCAGAACCGCGCCCAGTCCACACTCGCTGGCGTCCGTCTGTAGGCAGAAGCGTCAAGAGAAATCGGGGCACGCCAACACCGGAGCTTCCATCAGCTGCTTCTGGATACACTCGAATGCCTCCTGCTGCTGCATTCCCCAACTCCACTTGTGGCCTTTCTTCAACAGTTCGGTGAGGGGCCCAACCGTTGTGGCGAAATTTGGTACGAAGCGTCGATACCACGAGGCCATTCCAATGTACTGCCGCAATTGTTTTAGGTTTGATGGCGGCTTCAGCTCGTGGATGGCTGCTACCTTCTCCGGATCCGTTTGGATGCCCGCCTCCGTCACTAGATGCCCCAGGTACCTAATGGATTTACGAAAGAATTCGCACTTATCTCGATTTATTCGCAGATTGGCCGCTGGCAGTCGCCGGAACACCTCGCGCAAGTTGCTCAAGTGTTCCTCGAACGTCCTGCCGACCACCACTATGTCGTCGAGGTATGCAAACGCGTGCGGTGCCATGTCCGGGCCGATGACGCTGTCCAACGCCCTCTGGAATGTCGCGGGCGCAGAGTGCAGGCCAAACGGCATCACCCGCCACTGGAACAGCCCGCGTCCTGGTACCGTGAACGCTGTATATCGCTGGCTTTCGCGCTCCATCGGAATCTGCCAGTACCCATTCCACAAATCGATGCTGCTTATGTATTTGGCCTGGCGCAGCTGCTCCAAAATGTGCTGGATCCGCGGAATTGGGTACGCATCTAGTTCTGAGCGTTCGTTCAGCTGTCGGTAGTCGATGCACATCCTCCAGGTGCCTGTCTTCTTGCGCACCAACACAATGGGTGCGCTGTAGGCACTGTCGGAGCGCTCGATGCAGCCCTTTGCCAGCAATTCGTCGACTTCTTGATTGATCACTGCTTGCATGGCCGGATTCCGGGGGTAGTACCGCTGTTTGATGGGACGCTCGTCTTTCATCCGGATTGTGTGCACCGCTGCCGACGAGACTCCTGTGATTCTCTCGAAGCTTGCCAGTTCCCCCTCGAGGAACCTGGCTGCCGTCTGGGTCTGCTGCTCCGTTAGGTGGGCGGCTATAGTGAGCGCCGCCTGCTCGCTTGTCACCAAGGCTGCAAGTCGGGCTCTGCGATTCCGCCTCCGCCGCCTGCGTGGCCGTTGGTCGTCCGCTCGCAGTTCTACAGCTTGGCCGCCCACAGTCACTGCCCCGTTGGCCATATGGACGTAATCTAATCCCAATGTGAGCTCATCTATGCATCCGGGGAGCGTGAGCAGCGGCAGTACTACGCGACTGTCGCCCACCGTGATCGTTGCCTTCGTTTCTTCACGGACCGTCTTCTGTGTCCCGTCAGCCATGGACACAGTCACGCTCACGGACCGTACATTTTCTCCGTCTGGCGCCCGCAGGCGTTGCGCCAGCCTCGGACTCGCGAAGCTGCGTGTCGCTCCGGTGTCCACGACCGCATCTAATAGTACACCATCACAGTCTACTGATATCGCAGCCGCTAACCTGCGTGTCGTTGTTAATTGGAATTTGCCTGCGTGGGCTCGCCGGCTGTTGGTGTGGGGCGAGCCCCTGGCGTTTCCCGTCGCGCGTCGGCAGCATTCGTTCGCACGCACCCTCATCTTACCACAGTCCCAACAGTAGAGCTGATGAGTGTTTGGGCACACGTCCATATTGTGTCCTCCCATCCCGCAACGTCTGCAGATGGGTGGGCGACGATGCGTGTCCGCTGGGCCAACATCCACCGGCTGTGGGATCGGCGTAGGGTGTGTGGCGTTCGTCTCATCATTGCCGGCCGCCTGTGTCCGTGCTAAGACTGCTTGGTACGCACCCTGTGCTGCCTGTACGTACCCATCGAGTGAGCTCACCTCTTCGCCTGTCAGGCGGAGGTTGGCGCGTATTTCTGGTAGCCCGTTGGCGTGGACAAGTCTCAGCTGCTCCTCCGCAGTCATCTCCGCGCCGCGCATCAGCCGTCGCATCGCTCGGACATACTCGATAGGTGTCTCTGATGCACCCTGGACCCGGCTGTATGCTTCCCGCCGGCGCTCTTCTATATGGGGGCCTGCTGGATACTCTTTTAGTAGGTCTTGGCGGAACTCGACCCACCGTTGTGCCAAATTGCGCCTTGACCACTCCCACTCCCTTGCCTCGCCGACCAGGACTTCCGGTAATACTGTCACCAAATCGTCTAGTCGCACGTTGCTCATATCTGCCTTATCTTCCAGATCCCGAAGGAACGTTCTTGGGTCCCCGCTGCCGTCAAATCGCACGCCCCACTGTGCTACCTGTGTCTGCAACGCGGCTCGGTAGGTGTACTGCGCCAACACAACTGTCATCGAATCGGCAATTTCTTGTGCCAGGTTTACCGTTGCGGGCACTGGAGCCACTGTTGGCGTCGCTGAGGCTGCCGTGGGCTTGGCTGCGGACGCTTCAGGCGAGGCCGCGACCGCTACCGAAATGGTCGGCACTGACGCTCGAGTTAGCGATGTCGTCCGCGCTGGAGTCGGCGATGCGGCTCGCACCGGGACCACGGCTGGTGTCGTGTTTGCCTCTGTCGCGACGAGTAGCCCCTCCGGTACGTCCTCTTGTTTCGGGACTCCCAGCCGTCCGCCGGGCACCGGGCTCAACTGGCCTGCCGCCGCGGTACGCGACGACATGTTTTCGTGATATGCCGCTAGTTCTTCCAGGCGGGGTCGGTACTCTTCTTTGGCCGACTTCACGAACGTGGACAGCCGCGACCGCAACGCCTCCACGTTGCCGGTCTCCTCGATTTCGAACTCGCGCAGCACCGCGCTGAGCTCTTCCTTCCGCAGCACACGTATCCAGCTCGTTCGTAGAATCGTAGGTCCACGCTCTCTTCTCTACTTGGTCGGATATAACCTCAAACTTCTTTGGGGTCCCTGCTCGGGCGCCACTTGTAAGGTTCTTACTCTGCCGCGGGTATGCTCGCCGGCCAGAGTTTGTTAAAATTTAATAAATATTAGGAACCCCAAAGTGCCGAGGCGTCCGCTGAATAAAAGAGGGCGGTATGCCGAAATCTGTTTCACGTGTTTTTTTATTAAAGTAAAATTTATAAGCTGCGCGTCAGTGCGCGTTCGGCCTCCAAAGCCACCAAAAAAGAACTCCCACTACTCAATATTCAAAGAAATTAAAACTACTTTGCCTTCATGGCTTACAACTACTTACAAATACTTATTACTACTTAAACTACTCAACGTGACGACGCGTTGCGCAGCAGTCAGCCGCATGTCGTTACAACTTGGACCAGGTGAACCAGAAGACCCTAAGTTCATCGAGAATCCTGATCTACCCACTAACCGGAGCAGAAGGACAACCAAGAATACGAGCGTACCAGTTACTAGCCTGCAAGGCACAGAGAGATTTCAACAACACGAAGACGACAAGGAGATGACAAAAGAACCACAGAGTCCCTCAACGAGCACGACTACGCAAGCCATTCGACGTCACTGAATTGGCTGAAGAGCCCGAGGAATCAGATTACGACTCGGTGTTACAAAGAGAACCAGCAGAACCATGGCCACAGGACATACAGCTCAAAGCCCAACAGTTCCTAGATGAGGAACTACCAAGATTTGACACGCGCAGTGGAGTAACGCATATGGCGAAGCACTCAATCGTCATGAGAGATAATCACCCAATCAAGCAACGATACTTCCCAAGAAACCCAGCCATGCAACGTATAATTAATGAACAAGTGGATGAACTCTTCGAGCAAGGATTAATAGAGCCTTCTCGGAGCCCACACAGCGCTCCCATTGTGCTCGTTCGTAAAAAAATGGCAAGTGGCGTATGTGTGGATTACCGACAACTGAATGAGTGCTCAATTCCTGATGCGTATCCTCTGCCGCGCATTAACCACTGGAGCGGTTACGCAACGCGAACTTTATAACCACACTGGACTTAAAGAATGGCTATTAGCAAATACCCATGGCTGATGACAGCCGTGAATATACAGCATTCACCGTACCTGGTCGTGGTCTATTCCAGTGGCACGTCATGCCGTTTGGACTACATTCGGCGCCTGCTACGTTTCAACGCACTCTCGACACAGTCCTGGGCACAGACATGGAACCCAACGCTTTCGCCTATATGGATGACGTCATTATAATCGGCAAAGATCTTGATGAAACTTGCGCGAAGTCTTCAGACGACTACGTCAGACAAATCTTAGAATCAATCCAGAGAAATGCACTTTCTTCCAACAGAGATTAAAATACTTGGGCCATGTGGTCAGCAACCAGGGCATTCACACAGATCCCGACAAAGTCTCTGCTGTACGGAACGTAGGGCCGCCAACGAACCTGAAGGAACTTCGCCAATGTATTGGGATGGCATCCTGGTATCGCAGATTCGTTCCAAACTTTGCTGCAGTTGTACAACCAATGTCCCAACTACTCAAAAATGGAAGAGTATGGCGTTGGGGCGAAGAGCAGCAAACAGCATTTAATAATTTGAAATCTTTACTCCAGTTACTACAGCTCCAGTATTAGCATGCCCGGATTTTAGCCACAAGTTCTTGTAATTGTACTTGTGGTGCGGTATTAACGCAGGAGATCGATGGGCAGGAGCGAGTCATTTCATACATCAGTCGCAGACTAAGCAAAGCTGAGCAGAACTACTCTGGTACCGACAAGGAATGTCTAGCTGACATTTGGGCAATCCGGAAGCTGAGGTGCTACCTAGAGGGCTACCGATTCGAGGTGGTGACTGATCACTTGGCACTCAAGTGGCTAAATACGCTCGAGAGTCTCGTGGAAGCTCTGTGTTCCCCGGAATCATCGTCGCCGTGTTCTCGAAGAGTGCCATGCTGCCATAATGCTCCAACAGCGGGCCATCAAGGCATCCGCAAGACAATCATCAGGCTATCCCAGCGATACTACTGACCAGGAATGTATCGAGGCGCCAGACGCCACGTCCAGAAATGCGAAAGCTGCCAACGATTCAAGATCAACCAACAGCGGCCAGCGGGAAGAATGCTCACGAGACAAGTCGATGAGCCATTCACGACACTTTGCGACACTTAGATCCAAGCATGGTAACACTACGATTGGGTCGAATTGGTCCCGCTTAAAAAGGCCACTGCCACCCATCTGGTACGAGCATTTAGAGAACGAGTCCTCAGCAGATTTGGAGTCCCAAAACTCTTCGTGTGCGATAACGGCACACAGTTCACGAGTCGGAAATTCAAGAACTGCCTGAAGGAATGGGGAGTCGATGTCCAGCATACAGCGCCGTACTGCCCGCAAGAGAACCCTACGGAAAGGGCAAATCGGACGATCAATTCGATGATATCGCAGTTCATAGGCGGTGAACAAAATACCTGGGACGAGTTGCTACCAGAGATTACTCTGGTTATCAACTCCAGCGTCTCAGACTCTACTGGTTTCAGTCCATCCTTCGTAATACAAGGGCGAGAGCCAAGACTCCCAAAAGCGCTATACGACGAGGTGACACCAGCCACTGGAAGCGAATCTCAAACGCCGGTCGAGAGAGCAGCCCGTTTGAAGGAGATATTCGCCATAGCACAGTCTAACATGCAACCGGCTATGCAGGTCAACAACGCCACTACAACCTACGCCGCAGAGAATGGCAGCCGAAGCTAGGATCCCTCGTTCTACTCCGACAGCATCACCTTTCAAAAGCTGCTAAAGGATTTGCTGCGAAACTGGCACCGAAGTACGATGAGGACCATTCAAGGACCATTCAAGGTGGTCAAGTTCGTATCTACTTACATTGTGCGCATTCAACGAGTGGGAAGCCGTAGGAGACAAGTTGCCAACGTGTCCGATTTGAAGGACTACCACACTGATGCAGCAAGTAACGACGACGACGACGTAGATACCCCCGAGGTTACCAACAACTCTCAGGGTCAACCCAGTGAACACTAGACAAGCAAGCAACGACGACGACGACGCAGACGTCCTCGAGGCCATCAAAAGCCCTCGGGATTTAACCAAGCGTGCATCAACCAAGTCCTAGTAGTGATCCAATTCCTGGGTATGAACCAGGAGACGTGGCGCACCTACTTGGAGGGGTAATTAGTGAATAAGGGGGGAGTACTAGCCAGAGACCCCGCGTTCAATGGCATCGCCCACCAACGTAGTTTACCTCAACCAAAACTAGTTTTCTTACGCGCAAGCCACACCTCTAGAGCAGAATAAAACCGGCAAAAGCAAAAATATTAAAAAGCAATTCTATCTTCCACAGCAACAACAAATTTTGACAAGCCGAGATGGAGAAAGGGAATGGAAGTAGTGAGTGGCAATTGTCTCCAGAGCGGGAGTGGGAAGACGACAAGTCCACGTCCCCGTACTTCCCCAAGACCAGGACGACCAGTCATCGGATGACCCGTCCCCAGCCAGCAACACCCACAGCAACGAGTGGCTCTCCTCACTGGAGCAGGAGCCTGACGAACGATTCGAGGCGACACCGCAAACAACCTGAATCAAAAACCCCGACAACCGGTGATGAGCCGCGAGGAGGTCCGATGTATGCGGGTCGAAGCCGAACCCCCCACGGGCGACCGGACCAGGGCTCCGAAGCGCAGCGCGGCCAATGACACGCCAGACTCACGAAGTGGGCGAGACGATAGCCCGCAGAGGCGGCAACCACGACAATGCACACCACCCGAGACTGTCCAACGGCTTGTCTGGGAGCCAGCAACATCGGACGAAGAGGACAACCGTCCCCTGTTCCGCCGTCGCAACCCCCAAACCACTACCGAGGCAACAACCAGCGAGCCAGCCTCAGCGGAGTGGGTTACGGCACCGGTAGAGTGGAAGGTCGACACGAAGGACCGAAGAATACCCCGGGCCCTTCTTGAGGACATCATGTCGGGCATACACAGGAGCACCCGAGCCCGCTTTACGAAGGAACTGGGCGACACACGGTTCCAAATAACACGGACAAAGGGAAGGGTCTCTATCCGTTCGGCCCCCGAAGAAATGAGGGGGTGTGACGCAGTTAAATTCTGCGCCACAAAATATTATGATTAGATTGAATTACTAGATTTAAGTTTTCCTATTTTTATATTGTATAATTTTGAATATTGCACATTTTTGTTATTAGCCATAAGATGTACTATTATTGGATTACTAGATTTAAGATTTTTCTATTACACAGTTGAATATTGCACATTTTTGTTACCGTATTGCACTTTGAATATCGCATACAAAAGTTCCTTTATTTGCCAATTAGAGTTACGAAGCAGTAATCTTTTGAATAGAGGGAGAATAAACAGGCCGGCATCACCGCCCACGCTTGCATAGGGATTTTAGAAAAAGGGAATAGGGTCACACAAACAAAGGCTAGAAGGGCGAGCGAAAACGGAAGCTCGCTCTCTTCTTCGCCGAACCACCAAGCAACGCAGACGTACTTTGACACAGCTTCCAGCAACCGAGTACAGGAGTTAACCTAAGTTAACTAATCTGAGTAAGTCTAAGTAATCATGCAGCAATCGTGGTGCAGCGTAGGGCCAACAGTGCTTATATTATAAATAAAAGGCAGTGTGCGAAATATTTCAGCGCGCATCGATCTATTTCTTGCATATTTCTCCCTCTGCGGGAGTACAGTTTATATACAGCGGACATTAGTCGTGGTATATAAACTGTAGCCCTCTGAGCTGAGTCTTGGTAGTTATATTTGCTGGGCCACTAACAGGCAAATACTACACCAAAACCAAAAGATCGGCGGATCAGACTGGCGACGTTTTACAGTTGCTGGGCCATTAACCGCAGTTGTAAAACGGCAACAGACTGGTAGGCGCGTCGAATTTGCACTTACCGGGCATCAACCAGTGAGTACAAATTCCACGTGTCGCTGCCAAGTGTCCCCTACAGTGTGCATCGAGCCCTTTGGTCGCAAGGTCCCGCAACTTACAAATTTCTTGTAAGGAATCCTGGACAGCTGAGCCATTACTCCAGTTGGGAAAATAACTTCTTTACAAGACGATAGATTTGAATGCGGTTTGTTTTGGAAAACCAACGATGTAAAGTTAAGGGAAAGTTACAGTACAGCTTATAACAGACTCCAGATAAATAAGAATAGTTTTTGGCGCAGCGGCTAAAACTCATGGCAGTTGTTTGAATGACTACCTTTTAACAGGACCTGATCTGTATAATGAACTGGCAGCAGTATTAATGAAATTCCGACAACCCAAATTTGGCTTTGTTGGTGACATAAAGGAAATGTTTTTGCAGATACAGGTTATGGAAGAGGATCGCCATGCACAAAGAATTTTGTGGCGTGAATCTGACCGCGTTAAAATACCAGACATACTTGTATATACAAGCATATACATATGTACATATGCACATATGCATCCATGGGTTTTGTGTTGTATCTCTTTACTGTTTTAACCGTACGTAGCGACCCGGTATGTGTAGTCCTTCAAGGGCGTACGCAGGTTTTCTAAAAGGGGTCCAAAAATGATAATTTTGATTAAATAATGCACGATGCGTTTAAATAATAAATAAGTAATGCAAAAAAAATTACTTTTGAATATGTTAAATTGTTTTTAATTAATTAATATTTCTTGACAAGTGTACATACATACACACATTAGTGTCTCACATTTTGCTTTGGTTATTTCACGAACAGCTGCTTCTATGTGTGTATGTATACTAAGTTGTCCCCAACTGTGTGATATGCATTTTATGTTGTTTGTTCTGCCTGCATTTGTAAAGTGAAACCCGTATTTCTATAATTTAAAAATCCTTGAATGAATAGTTGTAGATTTAGTTGCGTAGATTACATTACCCAAAATTTGAGTCATTAAAGTGAACGTCGTAGACGTCGGACGTATTTTTATTTCGCTCCACCGTGTGTTAAAGATATAGTGCAATTAACATTAAATTACCCAAATTAATTCGCGAAAATACGCTCAGGGTATTCATTGGTACTTATGCTCGTGAAATCCATGTAAATTTATCATATATTGTGATTAGAACTAATCAAAACGAACTAACTTTTGTAAAAAAAATAAAGTAATGCCAACGAGTAAGAGCATAAGCTCTGTAATCAACAGAGAAACAAGTAAAAAAAGATAAAGTCGGGTGTCCCGACTTTGAAATACTCTGTACATAGGCTTAGAATAATTATAGAAATTAAAAAAAACTAAGAGAACAAAAAAAATTTGTTTGACAAACATGTGTGCAGTCAACCAAAGCACCAGCATCAACAGCCGCGGGCAGCGCTGCAGCAGCAAATATATTTATGGCTATAACTTCTTGTTAAATCGGTCTATCACAGTGAAACGGCATACGGACACATAATAACCAACTGGGGGTATTTGCAAAATTTTAGTTCGAAATTCAAAAAATTACGGGAGTTAAAGAAAATCGCATTTGCGGGGGAGAGAGGGGAGGGAGGGAAATTCCAAAATATACATTTTCTGCGAATTTACACAAGGCATCTTGGACTAAAATTTGGTGTTCCTAGGTCTTATAGTCTCCGAGATATAGGCGATTATACGAATGGAAAATCGGGAAAACCCCCATAGGGGGGAAGTGGGGGGAAAATCAAAAAAATTTAACAAACTCGTATAGAATACACACATAAGGCATCTTTGAGGAAAATTTTGTGTCCCTATCTCTTAAAGTCTCTGAGATCCAGGTGTTCATACGGACGGACAGACAGACAGACAGGGCTAGATCGACTCGTCTCGTCATGCTGATCAAGAATATATATACTTTGTGGGGTCTGCCACGCCTCCTTCCGCCTGTTACATTTTTCAGCTCCCGCAAACCTATACTTCTATACAGTTCATGTACAGAGTATAAAAATAAAAATAAATTATTGAAAAATAATTAATTAATTAAATTAAATATAAAATATTCAACACATGCATATAATAAATATACATCAGAATCGTGCCTCTGCGTGTTTATATGCGTGTATGGATGCAGCACAAAGTTGAACCAAAGCAGCAACAACAACAACAGCTGCGGGCAGAGCTGCAGGCAGATCATGCGATTTTATTTGTGGCTATAACTTTTTTCGTAATTGACCTATGATGAGGAAACTTGGTTAACGGATATATAATAACTAATTGGGTGTGACCACCAAATTTCAGTTCCAAGAACTTCGGGAGTTATAGAAAATCGAGAATAGCGGGAAAGTGGGGTGTGCTGCGGGAAAAATGAACAAACTTGCCCTTTCTCGGGCCTAGGAGAAACTGGATACCAAGGTTTGTTATTCTAGCTCTTATACTTTCTGAGATCCTTGCGTTCATACAGACAGGCATAGATCGACTCGTACTGTCATGCTGATCAAGAATATATATACTTTGTGGGGTCTGCCACGCCTCCTTCTGCTTGTTACATTTTTCAGCTCCCGCAAACCTAATATACTCTTGTACATTTCATGTACAGAGTATAACAAGAGAGAACGCTACAGTCGAGCAAGCCCGACAGTGAAGTACCTTGTACCCACCACTGATATGCGCCCATAGCAGAAGCAAAAATAGGAAGAAGAAGAGCAAACTTGTTGCTGCAGTTTGGGGTGGTTGTACTGGAGGGAATTTGTTTCGCTAATAACTTTTCTTACAATTAACCGAATTTGATGATTTTAAACAACAGTAGATAATTATAGCCTCTACCCAAAGGGTAAGGCTATACTAGTTTTGTGCGCATGTATGTAACACACAGAAGGAGGCGTGGCAGACCCCACAAAGTATATATATTCTTGATCAGGGTGACAAGCCGAGTCGATATAGCCATGTCCGTCCGTCCGTCCATCTGTATGAGCGCAAGGATCTCAGACGGTACTAGAGCTAGAATAGCCAAACTCGGTATCCAGATTCCCATAAGCCCTAGGCAGGTCAAGTTTATTTTTTTTATTCTGATACACCCCCCCACTCCCCCGCTATTCGTGTTTTTGTTTATGAATTCCATAATTCTTCGAATTTTGAAATCAATTTTGGTAGTTACATCCAGTTAGTGCTTATGTGTCCGTGTGCCATTTCATCAGTTTCATCATGATAGGTCAATTCTGAAGAAAGTTATAGCTATAAATAAAATCGCTGCTCATGCGCTGCCCGTAGCTTTTGTTGTTGTTGCTGCTTTGGTTCAACTTTATGCTCTATACATACACGCATGTAAACACGCATAAGTACGTGATGTAAATGTATGCTGTTAAAACTGAACATAAACATGTATTCTAATTTAATTAAATTAATTAATTACTATAATTCATTCATTTTTTTTAATAATTTAATTTTTTTAATTGTTTTTTTAATTTTTCTTTTTTGTGGAGAGTACAGGCTATTTTACTGTCGGGCTTGCTCGACTGTAGTGTTCTCTCTTGTTTTTTATTAATATTGTAAGGTTCTTACTCTGCCGCGGGTATGCTCGCCGGCCAGAGTTCGTTAAATTTAATAAATATTAGGCACCCCAATGTGCCGAGGCGTCCGCTGAATAAAAGAGGGCGGTATGCCGAAATCTGCTCCACGTGTTTTTTATGTAAAACTAAAAATATACAACCCGCGCTTCAGTGCGCGTTGGGCAAAAACCAAAAAAAGACTCAAACTACTCACTATTCAAAGAACTTAAAAAACTACTTTTCCTTCATGGCTTACAACTACTTACAAATACTTATTACTACTTCAACTACTCTCGGCTTCGTGACGTTGCACGGCTGCCCGCTACGTAACGCGTCGTTACAATATATATATTTTTTAATTATTCTTTTTTGTGGAGAGTACAGGCTATTTTACTGTCGGGCTTGCTCGACTGTAGCGTTCTCTCTTGTTATATATAAATTATGTGTGCAGTTTGGTTTAGGTAGCATTTGACATGTGGACGCTATTGACGAAATTCTGTAGCGGGGGAAGGGAGAATCTGGATGCCAATTTTGGTTGTTCCAGCTTTTATAGTTGTCACTTTCGGGCTTGCATTTTCCCTTTTTATACCCAGTACCCAAAGGGTAAAAGGGTATACTAGTTTTGTGCGAGTGTACATGGAACACACAGAAGGAGGCGTGGCAGACCCCACAAAGTATATTTATTCTTGATCAAAATGACAAGCCGAGTCGATATAGCCAAGTCCGTCTGTCCGTCAGTCTGTATGAACGCAAGGATCTCAGAAAGTATAAGAGCTAGGATAACCAAACTTGATATCCAGATTCTCCTGAGCCCGAGAAAGGACGAATTTGTTCATTTTTTCTGATGCACCACCCCACTTCCCCCCCCCCTCCCCCCCCCAACCAGCCGCTATTCGCGATTTTCTATAACTCTCGTAATTCTTGGACTTTTTAACTAAAATTTGGTAGTCACATCCAGTTAGTGATTATATATCCTTATACTAAGTTTAATTATGATAGGTTGATTAGAAAGAAAGAAAAGTATAGCCATATAACTAGGCCCAAGCAGTATTGTTGCTGCTTTGACATAATTATGTAATGCACACATACATATGTACAAGTACACAAACACGCATAGACACGATTCTGATGTAAATGTACGTATGGAATATTTTATATTTAATTTAATTAATTTAATTTAATTTAATTTAATTTAATTATTTTAATTTAATTTTTTAATACATTTTCTTTGTGGGGTTGTACAGGGTATTTAAGAGTGGAGCCTGCTCGACTTTAGCATTCCTTTCATGTTTGTTTTTAAAGAGCGCCAAATAGTGCATTTGGTTGTATTTTATTAGTTGTTGTCATCAAATTTTCTGCTTACTTTATAACTAGAAATCAACAAAAACTATTGACATATAACGCATACAAAATTTTAATCACATACATACATACTCTTCAGTGAACTTATATGTTTCATAACTAGCAGGTTAATATAATGTTTCCAATTGTATTTATTTTGTGTGTGCATAACCTACCCATGTAGTCCGGTTCATTTTTGTTCTTGCCAAACTATTTCGTTAAACGAACATGACCACTATAAATAATATTTTTTAAAGAATTTTTTAGAATTTTCCAAAAGCCTTTCTTAGTGTGCTCCTACAGTATGATGGATACTATGAAAGGATACTTGAGTCCAAATTTCATCTTTTACCGTTTGGGCTGTGCGTTGATCACCAATTAGTCAGGACAAACTGTTTTATATATAGAGATAACGCAACGTTTTAAGATAGACTATGTGCAAAAAAGGGGAATAACTATAAGGGTATATCCTAATTTTAAATTCACATTTGAGTCTTTTCGTGCCATATTGAGTCAATACGGTCACGCACAAACTCGGAATATGAAACACGGCACTCGTGCCAATGCCGTGCAGCGATGAGCCACGATCAAAAAGCACTGACAATTCTCATCTCAATTTGCTAGAGTAAAACTTTCGATAGTTGAAGCCACCGATACCATCAAAATATGGAAGTTTGAATGCAATAAGCGGAATATTTAAATAATAAAATCTAATTATTTATTGAGATCAATAAGAACAAATCATATACATACATGTAAAGTTGTGTTAAGTACAATATATTTAAATAATGATACAAATTATAACAATAGTTCAATTAATTCAGTTCAATTCAATTCAATATGATTAATATGTTCACGATGGTTGGCGTTGACAACTTCTTTGACTGACGACCATTCACGACGACTCTCTGCAACGACTGTTCTCTCTCGACTACTTCTAACGACTTGCTCTTCTCTTGTGTCTGTTGTCCCTCTGCTTTGTAGCTTTGTCGCTTTTGGTGTGTCGCCTATTCGCCTGTAACTTGCCTGCTTACATTCGGCCCTCCTGATTCTAGTCATCTGTCCCAGATGACAACAGATCCTCGTTTTCAGCCACATACCTCCATAACTTCATATTGTCATCGCTTGTAGCCGTAACATTTGGCCCTTCTCTTAGCCTTCGTTACCTCGTACGGACCCAGGAACTCTGTTGCTAGCTTGCGACCGGCAACAAACTGCGTTCTTTTTACTGCTACAAGATCGCCGACGCTATAGCCATGCTCTCGTTTACGCTTTTTGTCGAAATTGCGCTTATAGGTTCGTTGTGCATCTTTAATGTTATTTTTAATCAGCTGACGCAATTTTAGGCGCTCATCATCGAACTGCTTGATGTTGTCTTCATTTAGTATCTCCAAAACGCGATCCTCGACTTTGTTGTTCATCTTTGTATCAAACATGACTTCAAACGGAGATGGCTTTGTGCTTGCATTCACGTTTGAATTAATAGCTTTCTGCACTTGCGCCACATGTTTGAACCACTTCGACGTTTCATCAATCGACAATTTTGTGATGACTGACAAAATAGAACGATTAACGCGCTCTATCTGCCCGTTCCCTCTGGCTACTCCTGTAGTACAACGCACGTGGTCAATCTGGTATTGGTTCAGAAACTCGCTGAATGCAACTGATGTAAATGCCGATCCTCTGTCGCTTACAATGCGCTTTGGAAACCCAAAAACATCAGACCAACTTTTCAGCTTACGTACGACTTCTTCTTGTCCAGTAGATTTTGTGGGAAACAGCCATACAAATTTTGACAAAGCATCCACCATTGCGAAGATATATTTGTACTGTTTAGACGTCGCATCCAATGGCCCCAAGTGGTCAACGTGCAGCGCATGGAGGGGCGTATCTCCTTTGTCTATACAGTACAACAAGCCTTCCTGCTTTCCCAACTTTCTGTTACCTATTATGCACTTTATGCAATTGGCGACCAACTTTGCAACTTTATGCTCTAAATGTGGGATCCAATACTGCTGTTGAATATAGTGCATGGTTTTTTGACTGCGAAATGACCAACTTCGTGAGCTTCTTGTATTACTTCGCGCTCCATCCCTTTTGGAACCACGAACAGTTCATTTCCGCTGACGCACTTGTAGAGAATGCCACCTTTCAGCTGGTAGTCTTGGTAGGGGCGTTCTTTAAGGACTTCTGCGACTGCCTTAATGTGCTCATCATTCTGCTGCGCTTTCTTTAACTGAGGTAGGATCTCTGCACTGGCGACATAGCATCAACAACATGTTTCATTCTATCAGCTGAACGGTGTTCAACATCAAACGTAAAGTCTTGCATGTACAATATCCATTGCGCGACTTCCCTTGGTACATCGATCTTGGACGTTGTCTGATTAAAGGCAATACAGTCTGTTACCAACTTAAACTGTATTCCTAAAATGTAGTGTCGAAATTTCTTCAGGGCGAGGTAAGCTGCTTTCACTTCTAGGATGTAACTGTGCCTCTTGCAGTCTGCATCAGACGTCTTCTTGCTCCAGAAATACACCGGGTGGAACTTGGCATCAAACTTTTGCAGCAACATCGCACCGAATCCGTCTTTTCTAGCATCTGTGTGAACTTCTGTTTCGGCATTTCGGTTGTAGATGTGCAAAATTGGCTCACTACTGAGAGCCTGTTTTAGCTGCTGTAGCGACTGCTTTTCTGCTGGACCAATTATAAACTCAGTATCCTCCTTTAGAAGATTCGTTAACGGGCGAGCCATGTGAGCGTACTTAGGAATGAATCGCCTGAAAAATCCGGTAAGCTCAAGGAACCCCTGTACGGCTTTAATGTTATGCGGCTCAGCAAAATTAATAACGGCTGTAGTTTTCTCTTCCAGGCCATATTTTCCCATCTGCGACAAAATGTCCAAGAAAACTTATACGCGACTGAAGAAAGCTGCATTTTTTCCATTTTATTTTCAGCTTATACTGGAATGCTGTCTCTATGACCATCTTAATTTTCTGCATACATTCGTCTGGTGTTTTAGCGTAGATAATAATATCATCCATATACAACTGCATTATGTCTTCGTTGATCAGCTCTTGGAATATGTAGTTCACAAAGCGAATGAAAGCGGCTGGTGAGTTCTTAAACCCAAATGGCGCTTTGTTGAACTCGAAAAGGCCCTCTCTGGTTACAAACGCCGTGAAAGCTCTGCTTTCTTCATCCACTGGTATGTGAAAGAACCCATTCTCGAGGTCCATGATGGTGAAGTATCTGGCAGCAGTAAGACCTCCTCCATTAGTGGCACAGGGAAACAATCGTCGAGTACCATCTTGTTCAGCTTTCTGTAGTCGACGCAAACCCGTAGCGTGCCATCTTTCTTTTTCCGCTCTTGCAACCGCTGATGTATATCTGCACTATTTAGGCTACATTCAAACTCTTCTACTAATGCTCTTTTCAATTCATAGTAGTCACCGACTGTTTCAGACTCTAAAAATAGCTTGGCGGCACCACACATTTTATTTCTAGCTTGTACATATTTCTGCATATCGGACAAATCATAGGCATTTGCATTCTTTTCAAACATTTCAAACCATTTATCTATCGGAACTGTATACCCATCACATTCACACACAACTTTGTCAAAACTTTCATTTTCTCTCTTTTCATCGATTTCCACTTTCAGTGTTAGCAACTGCAACATTTGCTGAATTTTACACTCTATACCTTTTTGCTGCTTCTCCATCTTCTTTTCACACAACTGGTCACCCTGATCTTGTTCAACAATAACAACTTCTTGCGGTACTAAACCAACGGCTTCCTGCATTTCATCACTTTGTTCTTTTACTTTTGCGTCCTTCTTTGCCGGCGTACGTTTGACCTTGGTCATAGTTTCGCTTTAATTGTTTTTTATTTCACAACTGCGGGTATATAACTGTAACTTTTCGCTCGATCGTATGATGCTGGCGCCAGGCTGACAATACGACGTAGAAAGACCTTGAATGTTCGACAGCCGAATTTCACAACTTTTGCAAATTTAACGACTTTTCAGCTTTCTGTTTCTGCATCGACCGATCAATTTAAACAAATTTAGCAACTTTACAACATTTAAACTTTTAGCTTCTGCATTGACCGATCAATTTAAACAACTTTAGCAACTTTCAACTTTTTTATCAATCGGCCAAACTTCTGCTTTTGTCAATGTCCACTTTTACAAACTGATCAATCGTTTTTTACACGCACTGAAGGAAATATTAACCGAGAATTGACCGAGACGAACCCCCATATGTAAAGTTATGTTAAGTACAATATACTTAAATAATGATACAAATTATAACAATAGTTCAATTAATTCTGTTCAATTCAATTCAATATGATTAATATGTTCACGACGGTTGGCGTTGACAACTTCTTTTCACGACGACTCTCTGCAACGACTGTTCTCTCTCGACTACTTCTAACGACTTGCTCTTCTCTTGTGTCTGTTGTCCCTCTGCTTTGTAGCTTTGTCGCTTTTGGTGTGTCGCCTGTTCGCCTGTAACTTGCCTGCTTACATACATACATCTGCCCGCAATGCGAAGCAGAATATGCGTACCTCCGTTATTCGGATTCTGCTTTACTATCGCTTACGCAGTCGTTGCCTAGCGACGGTAACTGTAAACTTTTGGCGTTTTGCCTTTGCAATTAACATTAAATGGTCAAAACGAAAGAAGAAGAGCGAGCTAATGACTTGCAGTTGTTGTTGTTTTTAGAGCATTATTTTTTTTTACAATCAAACAACTGTGTTCGATTGCTCAATGTATACATTAATACGAATGTACATACATGCTATATTTATACACAGGCATACATACATATGTATGTATGTTTCTCTTTACTTTTTCAGCCGTACGTAGAGAACCACACACATAGACACGAACTGTTGCTTGTGTGTGTGTGAGTGTGTGTATGTGATGCCCCCAACTATTTGATATTTGTTGTTGCTGCATAAAGTTATTAATGAAAACCCTAATGCCAAATGCACTAAACAAAGAAAAAATTACTTTTAAAAATGTTATATAATTATACCCTGTACCCAAAGGGTACAAGGGTATATTAGTTTAGTGCGAGTGCACATGGAACACACAGAAGGAGGCTTGGTAGACCCCACAAAGTATATATATTCTTGATCAGCATGACAAGCCGAGTCGATATAGCCATGTCCGTCTGTCCGTCTGTCCGTCTGTCTGTCCGTCTGTCTGTCTGTATGAACGCAAGGATCTCCGAAAGTATAAGAGCTGGAATAACCAAACTTGGTATACAGTTTCTCCTGAGACCGAGAAAGGGCGAGTTTGTTCATTTTTTTTGATCCACCCCCCCACTCCCCCCCTATTAACGATTTTCTATAACTCCCGTAATTCTTGGAATTTTGAACTAAAATTTGGTAGTCACATTAGGTTAGTAATTATATAACCGTATACCAAGTCTCATTATGATAGAATGATCGGAAAGAAAGTTATAGCCATATAACCAGGCTCAATGCACACATACATACATATGTACAAGTACACAAACACGCATAGACACGATTCTGATGTAATTGTAAATGTATGTATGCATGCATGGAATATTTTATATTTAATTAGTTAACATTTAGTTAATTAATTAAATTAATTTAGTTAATTAATTTAATTAAATTAATTAATTAATTTAATTACTTTTTTGTGGGGTGGTACAGGGTATTTAAGAGTTGAGCCTGCTCGACTTTAGCATTCCTTTCTTGTTTTCAATTAATTAACATTTCTTGCTCTGTCAGTGCAAGACGAATGTACATACATACATATGTAGATACATATGTACATACATAGATGTGCACATATGTATGGACATTCATACATTAGTGTCTCACATTTTGCTTTGGCTATTTCAATCGTTTGCACGCAACTACACGAACAGTTGCTTGCATGTGTGTGTGTGTGTGTGTGTATGTATACTTAGTTGTCCCCAACTGTTTGATATTTTGTATTGTTTGTTCTGCCTGCTTTTGTAAAATGCATATTTTGAAAATCCTTGAATGCAAAGTTGTAGAATTAGTTACGTAGATTACATTACCCAAATTTTAAATCGATCGGACTAAATTTATAACACAAACTTTTCATTTGAAAAGTTGAATAAATATTAAAACCCCAATAACTCAAGCTCCAACACAAATTTCGAAAATCTAAGTATGCAGGTTTGTTTGTATTCTTTAATTGATTTTAGAAACTAAGTTTTAAGTCGATCGGTTGAAAAATGAGGATTTTCAAACAAATTTTTGAGCTTCTTTTCCCCTCTTTGGAGCTTGAATTTTCCAAAATCCCAAATCCCACAAATTTCAGCCTCCTAGCTTTACCGTGTGGGCTGTTGACGCGGTTTCCTTTTGTGCCCCCAGAAAACCCCAATAATTCAAGCTCCAACTAAAAATTAAAAAAAAAAAACCGAGTATGCAGTTTTCTTTGTATTTTTTTATTGATTTCAGAAACTAAGTTTTATGTCGATCGGCTAAAAAATGCGGATTTTTCAAACAAACTTTGGAGCTCGTTTCCCCCCTTTGGAGCTCGAATTTTCCAAAATCTTAGTGCGCATCTACACCATGATAGGATACTTGAGCCCAAATTTCAGCATCCTAGCTTTTACCGTGTGGGCTGTGGGCTGTTGACGCGGTTTGCTTTTGTGCCCCACCATTTTTTTACAGGAAAACTCCCATATTTGAGGCCCCAAAAAAATATCAAAAAACCAAGTATACGGTTTTTCTTGGAATTGTTCTGAGAGTATACAAACTAAGTTTGAAGTTAATCAGAAACTGTAGATGCAGAAACTGTAGATTTTTCATACAAACGTTGGAGCCTGTTTTCTCCCTTTGGAGCTCGAGTTTTCCAAAAGTGCTTCTTATCGCCAACCTACGCTATGAACTTGAGTCGCCCTTCTTAGTGGGCACCTAGACTATGAAAGGATACTTGAGTCCAAATTTCCGCTTCCTAGCCTTTACCGTTTGGGCTGTGCGTTGATCACCAATCAGTCAGTCAGTCAGGACAAACTGTTTTATATATATAGATAAATATATGCTCTTTGAGCATAATGTAAAAAAAAAAAACAAGTAATAGTATCTTCGGATCGGTGCGCCGACATCCTATTCCAAACGTACTTTTTCCTTTTTAAATACCATTTTATTATTTTGTTGACTTATAAACTTAGTTTTACATTTTTTTATACCAGTTCATTCTTATTTACATAATTTGGGTATATTATGTTAAATTACATTACATAAAACCAACTTAGCTGTGAAAACCGACGGACATATAACCTGTTTTTCTACACTGCACATGAAAGTACAAAATTACCCCACCTTCCCTCCTGCCTACGTCGCACAGTGGGGCCTTAGGCCGAAACAGCTTGCGAAAATCAAAATTTTCATGAACGCTTTGGGAGTAATGAATAAACGTGTCTAATAGTTTTTTTTGCAAAGATTACGAAAATCTTACTCTTCTCGGAATTATAGTTTAGGACATATGTGCACTCAAAGTCGACCCTTTTTTAAGCTCGCAACAATTAATTCAATTTGATGCAAATACTTCATCTTTCAGGTATAATATTAGCTAAGTTATGAAACGAATCATTGATGTTTTGATTTGTATTGCTAGATGAATTAATTTTATGCATTATTTAATAAAAACTATGTCTTTCGTATTCGTAGTTATCTAGAAAACGTTATTTTTTAAACTACCTATTTTTAGGGTGTTTTTCAACTTTGATGGAAAATAAAAAAAAGTACGTTGAGTATTTTGGTGACCTTCCTCATAGTTATTTTTATTGTTTGGCCGGCTCGAGGTCAGAGTAAGAAAAACCAATTTATTTAATTTTCTTTTCTTTTTCCGATATATTTCGGTTACGCCACGGTAACCGTCTTCAGGGCAACTACAAAACATATAACATAATTAACATATTGAAACTATAACACAAAAATTTTTATATAATTACTTATTTAAGCAAGTCTGCTCTGTTTGACTTGGAGTTACTAACTAACAGGTGTCTGTAAATATGCGCGCAATTTTCGGTGTCTGCTTTGTAGTTAATTCTGTATTTGTTAGGTGTGTTGATAATGCTTCTTTGCTTTAAAGCATTTGAACAGGCAAAAAGAGGTTTTAGTTTATTATCTTAGGTATGCGTTTAGAAATGGTATATATTGCCAATATTTTTGGTGCAGCGTAATAGTCGAATTTTGACTTAAAAAGCAATCAGTTGTGTCTAACAAGCAGTGAATAGTATTTATCAATATAATTTACGTTTAAATACCTTAAAAGTGATTTTTCTTTAACATGGCTGTGCAAAATGCAACATTATTTGATCTATTTAGGAATTCCAATGATGAGAAGGAATTTGAAGAAGCTGTTCTGAAAGAGCTGTATGATGCTCTGGAAAGTGCAGATCAGCAAAAAATGTTGAGAAATAAGCTTAAATTAATTTATTCTAAAATCAAACAGAAATGGATAAGCATCCTACGCTATAGCAAGCAGAAATTTGATTTAAAATATGAAATCTGGCTATCAACGACTACGTACTTGGATACATCAATGGACGATGTACCCTCTACATCAACTGGACGAGCCAGAGGAAGACCAACGAAATCCATTGAAGAATGCTCGGATTTTACAAGAAAAAGAAAGCTAGTCGATGTCACAGAAGCCATAGCTACGGATCACTTGTCGGAGGCGCTGTCCATGAAATACACCAAGGATCAGGAAAAAATAAAATCGCAAATCACAAAAGCGGTTGCTGACGCAAGCCCAGTGCGACTTAAAAGGATCAAGGAAAGCATTCCTACTCCGCCAAACTTACTGCTAAAGCAGTTCAGTGCCGATGAGGCTTTGGCATTGTTTATGGATTTGGGATTGTCAAAGGAAAAATATTTAATATTGCGACATTCCCTAATTCGGCATAATGTTGATGTTCTTCCTGGGTACAAACAAATAAGATCGGCTAAGAAAGAGGCAGTACCTCAGCCCACAATAGTGACGGAACAGTCAGTGCAAGTAACACTTCATGACCAATTGGAGAAATGTCAGAGGAAGCCCAAGAGTCGAGGAACAAGGACTATAAAAAATTCAGATATTTGAACACATGCAAGACGTCACGAATAAGGCAAAACGAGGATCTCTTCAATATGTTGTCAGCCTCTTCAGATCCACTGGTTTCATCCCTTAGACATGTGAGGTCTCAAAAAGAATTAGTTAGTAATTATTCTTCGGACATGGTGAAATTATTAGATATTCCTTCGAATGTAGACGACTATTTTAAAGAAAACATATTAATGTAAATAATTGCAGCTGTCAGTACTTTATAATAAAAATTAATGTAATCATAAAATATTAACAAAATATTTTACTTAACTTTTTTTTATGTAAAAAAAATGTTCAATATTTTTAAATTAAAAAAAAAATTTGTAATATTTAAACAATTTTTTGTTCAATTTTTAATTTGTTAAAAACTAAAAATATAACATAACTGAAAATAATTGTATCATTAAATGTTTTTTATTAGTTTGATTAGGCAAATATTGCACTGGCAACAAAATCCACACATTGCGCAGCTCCTAGAAATCACAGCACAATGCGCTATGACTTGTTTCAAAGCTTAAGAATTTTTCTTTCAAACAAAATTTGAATGACGAAAATTGCTTCAGCCGTTCAGAAGATATGATTTTTGCAACGAAAAAAGTCCGAAGGCCCCACTGTGCGTCGTTGCTTAAAGGCGTTTTAAATATGTGTATTTCAAGGGTATAATTAGAAACACTCGACATATCGGTTAATTAATCTTATATTTCATGTTAATTAATCCTTTTATTAAAGTCCCTTTGAGTCGCAGCCCCATATGGATCATGTGGTATGAAGTTTATTAATTTATATACATAGGTATAATTTAATTACAAAAATGTATTTAATTTATATGCTAGTTATATACTCTATAATGCTCGTAAAATAATATTTTCGAAGTTCTTAAATGATTTGCTTTGTTGTTTTCTTTTTTTTAATTAACCGTTTTTCAATGATTATTTAAAGATTTTTTTTTGTAAGCTTGCGAGAGTTACATAATATTAGTAACTATTTCATTGTACGGTATTTACACTAAATTTCTTAAATCCACAAATTGTTGATACTTGAATGTTGCAAAATATGCACAAGCGAATAAAAACATATTTAAATCCTTATTTCAATTCGTTTTTAAAGTAATACCTACAAATGCTTAGTGTAGTAATAAAACTAAGATATATTTATTATATACGATTTCTCTCATTAAGAGATTTACAGTAGTAGCAACGACTACTGCTCACCATCGCTGTGATTACTCTTATTGGGGCTTTGAGATCTGCTGTTTGATGGACTGGACGATTTTGAAGCACTTGAACGAATGGAGAGATCTTCGGGCCCGCTGTCGTAGTAGCTTTCATTAGAGGATTCGCTGTGTACTACTGGATTACATTTTTTTAAGACCGCTCGAGATGCTTCATCGAACTCATCGGACTTTTTGGTTAATGTGGGTATGTATTCGGGCTGCACGGATGCAGAAGAAGCAGCAATAGCGAGGATGTTAAGACTAGCATTAAAAATTTTACACCAATCTAAAAGAGCTGTAACCTGAATGGCATCGGCTGCAAAAGAAATTTCAGGTATTGAGAACAAATTAACCCCCGAAATCGTAGATGAAGTAGTTGCTTCAGCATGAGTACATGTCGTAACAATGTTTTCCAATGGACCATTGCTGTTTGTGCCGTCGAAATGACTTTGAAGCTCGGCCGAGTGTGACAAAATCTCATCTGGATTTTTGGCCCAATTTTTGACACTTAGAGTTGAGTGATTTGTTCCTTTTAACTGAGCTTTGGTGGTATTACCACAAATGCCTGGCGATTTTGCACTAAGCAGTGCCAACAAGTTAAATTGATTTAGCATATGATTGGCTGAAAAATCCGATCCTGATGGCTCTATACACGTAGTAACAGAGTTCGCCTGCTTGATATTTTTCAATATATTAGGACACAACTCATTTTTCTCTATAAATTCGGCCAAAGCCAGCTTTTCTATCAGTTGTTCATTTTGAGCTGTAAATTCCATAGTTGAAAATGCCGCACCGCCAAAAGCTATTTTTTCATAATTTGGTATCGACGAAAATGAATTAGACAAAAGCTGCACTTCAAATTTTCCACGTTTTTCTGGAGGAATTTCTAAATTTGGTATGCCAAGATGATTTGCACCTGAACCCAGTTGCCGGCACATAAATCTGAGTTTCTGCTCGTTTTTGCACCAACCGCGTAGCGTGGATTCGGGTACACCAATATCCCTGGAAACAGAAGCTTTTGTTTCGCCATTATGAATACGTTGAATAGCTCGCACTTTGTCATTCGGTGTAAGGTTACGAAGCGGCCGTTTTCCACGGCTGCTCATTCGAATATTCATTTGTTGATATGCAGATATATCCATTTTATAATGTAAAGTGGTAATTGATACATAAACAACGACTTCAACATTTATTTACTTTTAGTACGCATTTAATTTTGTCATATGTGAAATTTACACGAACAGATACAAATCCGAATGAGTTTAGAATTTTACCGCGAATACCGCTGCAAGTGTTGTTCACTCTTCGGATTAACAGAAATGTGTGTTTTTAGTTGTAGCAATGTCATTGAAATGAGCCTGTTCCAAAACACGGCGAAAAGAGCATAAGGAATAAGTATCTCATACACATGCACCACTATGACTGGTGCAAAGAGAATTACTCTTGTTACTCTTTAATAAGAGAGGTAAGACACATGGCGAAAATAATTCATTCTCTTTTTAAACATAAATTCAGTTCGCGCAAACTCTACATAACTTCATACATTGTTCTCATCGAATCTCTTAGTCGGCCTGGTTTATGTTGTGCTGTAACAGACATAAACGTGCTTGCTCTCTATTTATTGGACTCCGTTTTTAGTATTTTTTATACTCTGTACATAAAATGTACAAGAGTATATTAGGTTTGCTGGAGGTGAAAAATTTAACAGGCTGAAGGAGGCGTAGCAGACTCCACATAGTATATACTTTACATTCTTGATCAGCGAGACAAGACAAAGGGATCTATGTATGTCTGTCTGTCCTTATCAACACCTGGATTTCAAATACTATAAGGGATATCGACACCAAATTTTGTACATAAATGCCCTATGTATGTGTGTACGCTATACAAGTTTCACGCAATCAATGATATGCAGTTAGTGATTATGCGTCCGTATGACAAGTTTCATCGTGATAGGTCAACTTAAAAGAAAATTATAGCCATATATGTATGTATGTACAAAAATACATATGTATGCACAAGCTCGGCCCGTAGCTGTTGTTGTTTCTGCTTTGCACAAGCACACGATACAGACACAGACACGCATAGACTAACACAGACACAATTTCTATGTCAATGTGCATTTATACACCCTTTAAATTAGTTTACCTTTTTTAAATTTTCTTAATTTATAAAGCATGTACCCGAAGGGTAATCTGCAATACTAGTTTTGTGACAATTAATGTATGTATGTATATACATATGTACACACATACATAGAGGCGCGGCAGGCCCTACAAAGTATATATGTACATACATGCATACATGGGTATATTCTTCATCAGGATGACAAGACGAGTCGATATTGCTATGTCTCTCTGTCTGTCCGTCTGTATGATGCAAGGATCTCACTCTCTAAGATAAGGGATTCTTCTAAGTCCGACAAAGTATGAGTTTATATAGTATGATAGTGATAAATCAAGGCAAGGAATTTTTAGAATTAAAAGCTGTACAATTTGGCAAAGTTATTTGATCAACTTATGCAACTGCACAACATTTAAATGAGCATACGCACATATGTATAGAGACTCAATTTTTATAATCTGTACATGAAATGTACCAGAGTATATTAGGTTTGCGGGAGGTGAAAAATGTAACAGGCAGAAGGAGGCGTGGCAGACCCCACAAAGTATATATATTCTTGATCAGGATGACAAGCCGAGTCGATATAGCCATGTGCGTCTGTCCGCCCGTGTGTACGCAAGGATCTCGGAAAGTATAAGAGCTAGAACAACCAAACTTGGTATGTATTCAGATTCTCCTAAGATCAAGAAAGTACGAGCTTAAGTTTTTTTTTCGATGCACCCACCCACTCCCCCGCAATTCGTGTTTTTATAGCCTGTACCCAAAGCGTAAAAGGCTATACTAGTTTTGTGCGAATGTATGTAACATACAGATGAGGCGTGGCAGACCCCACAAAGTATATATATTCTTGATCAGGGTGACAATCCGAGTCGATATAGCCATGTCCGTCTGTCCGTCCGTCCGTCTGTATGAGCGCAAGGATATCAGAAGGTACAAGAGCTAGAATAACCAAACCCGGTATCCAGATTCCCATAAGTCCTAGGCAGGTCAAGATTATTTTTTTATTCTGATACACCCCCCCCCCCCCACTCCACCACAATTTGTGTTTTTTTTCATAACTCCCGTAGTTCTTGGAATTTGGAAATAAATAAATAACTTTTGGTACCTAGTACATCCTGTTAGTGATTATGTGTCTGTATGCCAAGTTTCATCGTGATAGGTAAATTCTGAAGGAAGTTATAGCCATAAATAAAAACGGTGCCCATGCTCTGCTTGTAACGCTGCCCGCAGCTGTTGGTGTTGTTGCTGCTTTTGTTCAACTGCATACATACACTCATATAAACATGCAGAGACACGATTCTGATGTAAATGAATGCTGTTGAAACTGTACATGAACGTGTCTTTAATTTAATTAATATAATTTTTTAATTATTTAAAAAACTTTTTTTTCCTTTTTCATTTTTTCCTTTTTGGTGGGTGGTACAGGGTATTTAAGAGTTGAGCTTGCTCGACTTTACCATTCTTTTCTTATTTTTCCATAACTTCCGTAATTCTTGGAATTTTGAAATCAAGTTTTATCAGGATAGCTGTTGTTGTTGTTGCTGCTTTTGTTTAACTTTGTGCTGCATACATACACGCATATAAACACGCTTCTGATGTAAATGTATGCTGTTGAAACTGTACATGAACATGTCTCCACTTTTGTATATGTGTATTGAATAATTTGTATTTAATTTAATTAAATAATAAATAATAATTAAATATTTAATTTAATTAAATATTTTAATTAATATAAATTTAAAATGTATTTAAATTTTTTTTTCGTTTTCCCCCTTCTTGTTTTGAAATTATATTTTAAGAGTACACAAACTAAGTTTGAAGTTAATCAAATAAAAGTTGTAGATTTTTCGTACCAACGTTGGAGCCTGTTTCTTGGAGTTCGAGTTTTCCAAAAGTGCTTCTTATCGCCAACCTACGCTATGAACTTGAGTCCCACTATGGGGGATTTTCGGAAACGCCGTTCGTATCATCGCCTATATCTCGGGGACTGCCCGCAGATGTTGTTGATGTTGGTGCTTTGGTTTACTGCAAAAATGCTCACACAGACACGAATAGACACCCGACTTTAGCTTCTCTGCATGTTATGTTGGCAAGTAATTTCTAGAGTACAATCATATATGTATGTACATATAGTACATATACATACATAAGCATGTGTCTACATGCACACATACATATGTATGTACATAAGCATAAATGTATAGATTGTGACATTGAGGGCTACTAGTTCCTAGAATTAAACACTGTATCCTTGGCATCCAGATTCTCCCAAATCCGAGAAAGTACGAGCTTGAGTTGCAGATGCACCTCCCCACTTCCCCGCAAATCATATTTTTTCCATAATTTTTTTTTTGGAATTTTGAACTCAAATTTGGTTATTAGATCCAGTTAGTGATTATGTGTGTCATCACGATTGGTCAATTCTGAAGCAAGTTCTAGCCATAAATAAAATGACTGCCATGCTCTGCCTGCAGCTGTTGCTGTTTTTGCTGCTTTAGTTCAACTTTTGTGCAAGATAGAACGCTACTTTCGAGCAAGGGGGAGTGGAGTGCTTATCAAAATAGAAAAACAACCGACCTGCCTAGGGCTCAGGGGAACCTGGATACCAAGTTTGGTCATTCTAGCTCTTGTACCTTCTGAGATCCTTGCGCTCATACAGACGAACAGACAGACAGCCGGTGTCTTGTATGTTTATTTAGCTCTTTTTATACAAAATGTGGCTTATGTACTAATTATGTATATAATGTCTTATGTATTAACAATATTTGCTTAGAGCGTTGACACTTGCCTTGTCAGTAAGTCAGCGGGCTGTAATCCTAAACCTTTCTTTCGCGTTCGTTGCTTGTGACACTGGGCACTAGGTATTGATGAACCGTGGCTATGCTACACTATAGCATACTAGTAAAATGGTAGCTCACTTTCCGATAAGACGAGTCGATATAGCCATGTCCGTCTGTCCGTCCGTCTGCATGAACGCAAGGATCTCAGCAAGTACAAGAGCTAGAATACCGAACTCGGTATCCAGATTCTCCTGAGTCCGAGAAAGGACGAGTTTGAGTTTTTTTTTTTGATACATGGAATTTTGAACTCTTAATTTGTAACTACATCCCGTTAGGGATTATATGTCTGTATGCCAAGTTTAATCGTGATAGGTCAATTATTAAGAAAGTTATAGCCAAGCTATGCCCGCAGCTGTTGTTGTGGCTGCTTTGGTTCAACTTTGGCTGTATACATACATATGGACAAGTACACAAACACGCATAGACACTATTCTGATATAAATGTATGCTGTTGAAATTGTATATAAGCACTTATGTATCTATGCATGTGTTGAATATTTTATATTTAATTAAATTAATTAATTAAATTAATTAAAAATGTTTGTAATGAAATTAATAAAAAAAATTGTTTAGGGTCGTACAGGGTATTTAGGAGTTGAGCCCGGTCGACTTTAGCATTCCTTTCTTGTTGTTGTTCGGATCTTGCCCGTCTATACTGGCTCAGTATATATGCTTACAATTATACGTTTATTTACTGTATGATATTTCTCTTCCGACACTCCCTAAAGTTTCTAAAGAGTTCATTTCCCAAATAGCAAATTACTTTGGTACGATTGGAGAGCTAGGAAATAAAGTACAATAAATACTACAAGTATGTATGGTTATATGTGCATACATATGTACTTACATATGTATATTCATGTATATAGTATGATAGGGGTGGAGACGGGGTCCTATAGACGCGGACCTGACGCAACATACCGCCATAGCGCGATAAGGGTCTGCAGCGGGTTCCGAACCATATCGGACAATGCAGCACTCGTGCTAGCAGGCATGTTACCTCTGCAGAAGCTAGCACTCGAAGCGAAGACCAGGTTAAATCGTAAACACGGTGAGCTCAACTTTCACCTCACATAGTTATAGAGCGGGCACGGCTGCTTTCGTAGTTACTTGTATCGATTCGGCGTACACAAGGCTACTTTGTGCAAAATTTGGTGTCTCTAGCTCTTATAGTTTCTGAGATCCAGTTGTCCATACGGACGAATGCACGGACAGACGGACAGACAGACAGACATATATTAACTCGTCTTGTCACGCTGATCAAGAATATACATACTTTGTGGGGTCTGCCACGCCTCCTTCTGCTTGTTGCATTTTTCAGATCCCGCAAACATATTATACTCTTGTACATTTCATGTAAAGAGTATAAACAAGATAGAACGCTACTTTCGAGCAAGCCCGACAGTAAAATACCCTATACTCTCCACAAAAAAGAAAAATTTCAGAAAAAAAAATTATTTAAAAAAATTTAATTAATTTTAGATAATAATAATAAATAAAATATTCAAGACATGCAAACATACATAAGTGTTTATGTATAATTTCAATAGAATAAATTTACATCAGAATCGTGTCTCTGCATGTTTATATGCGTGTTTGTATGCAGCACAAATTTCAACCAAAGCAGCAACAACAGCAGCTACAGGCAGCGCTGTGGGCAGAGCTGCAGGCAGAGCATGTCAGCCATTTTAGTTATGGCTAGAACTTTCTTGAGAATTGACCAATCGTGATGAAACACATAATCACTAACTGGACTTTCTCGGATTTAGGAGAATCTGGATGCCAAGGATACAGTGTTTATTTCTAGAAACTAGTAGCCCTCAATGTCACAATCTATATACTTGTATTTATGCTTATGTACATATGTATGTATGCATGTAGACACATGTTTATGTATGTATATGCACTATATGTACATATATGTTTGTATTTTGGAAATTACTTGCCTACATAACAAGCAGAGAAGCTAAAGTCGAGTGTCCATTCGTGTCTGTGTGAGTATGTTTGCAGTCAACCCAAGCACCAACATCAACAACATCTGCGGGCAGCGCTTGGGCAACAATTATATTTATGGTTATAACTTCCTGTTAAATCGGTCTTTGTAATGAAACGTGGCAAACGGACACATAATCACTAACTGGTGGTATTTGCAAAATTCTTAGTCGAAATTCCAAGAATTACGGGAGTTAGATAAAATCACGATTTGCGTGGGAGAGCGTTGAGGGAGAGAAACTACAAAATACACATTTTCTGCGTATTCACATAAGGCATCTTTTTGATTTGATGTCCCTAGGTCCTATAGTCCCCGAGATATAGGCGATAATACGAACGGCGTTTCCGAAAATCCCCATAGGGCGACTCAAGTTCATAGCGTAGGTTGGCGATAAGAAGCACTTTTGGAAAACTCGAACTCCAAAGGGGGAAAACAGGCTCCAACGTTTGTATGAACAAGATAGAACGCTACAGTCGAGCAAGCCCGACAGTAAAATAGCCTGTACTCTCCACAAAAAGAAAAAATTAAAAAAAAAAAAAATTTTTTTAAATTAAATTATTAAAAAAAATGAATCAATTAATTAATTAAAATAATTAATTAAATTAAATTAGAATACATGTTTATGTTCAGTTTAAACAGCATACATTTACATCACGTACCTATGCGTGTTTATATGCGTGTATGTATGCAGCACAAAGTAAAACCAAAGCAGCAACAACAACTTAGGGGAACATCGATATCAAGCTTGGCTTTTCTAGCTCTTGTACTTCCTGAGATCCTTGCGCTCATACAGACAGGCGGGCAGACGGACGGACATGGCTATATCGACTCGTCTTATCACTGTGATCAAGAATATATATACTTGTGGGGTCTGTCACGCCTCTGTCTGTGTGTTACATACATTCGCACAAAACTAGTTTAGCCTTTTACCCTTTGGGTACAGGCTATAAAAACAAACTTGACCTGCCTAGGACTCAGGGGAACCTGGCTACCAAGTTTGGTCATTCTAGCTCTTGTACCTTCTGATATCCTTGCGCTTATACAGACAGACGGACATGGCTATATCGACTCGGCTTGTCACCCTGATCAATAATATACATACAATAACATACATATACTTTGTGGGGTCTGCCACGCCTCCTTCTGTGTGTTACATACATTCCCACAAAACTAGTATAGCCTTTCACCCTTTGGATACAGGCTATAAAAACTGAATACTTGGTTTTTTGAAATTTTGTCGGGGTCCTTAAATATGGGAGTTTTCCTGTAAAAAAAATGTTGGGGCACAAAAGGAAACCGCATCAACAGCCCACAGCCCAAACGGTAAAGCTAGGAAGCTGAAATTTTGGCTCAAGTATCCTATTAAAGTGTAGGTGCGCAGCAATAAGAGATTTTGGAAAATTCAGGCTCCAAAGGGGGGAAAACGAGCTCCAAAGTTTGTTTGAAAAATCCGCATTTTTTAGCCGATCGACATAAAACTTAGTTTCTAAAATCAATAAAAGAATAAAAATAAAACTGCATATTCGGTTTTTTAGATTTTTTCTTGGATACTGAATTATTGGGGTTAATATTTCTTTACTTTTTTCAAATGAAAAGTTTGTGTTATAAATGTTGTCCGATCGATTTCAAATTTGGTATCCGTAATCAACTTAATTATATCTACAAATTGGCATTCAACGATTTTCGAAATATAGAAATATGTTTTCTACTTGCCATATGCAGCAACAATAAATAACAAAGTGCGCAAAATATCAAACAGTTGGGAAACACACTCACACAGTGACACACAATAGAGCACGAAAAGACTCGAACGTGCGATAGGAAAAAAAAAACACGACCAAAATATAATTTAACTAGCAGGTATTGCCTGTATTAACCCGGCTCAATATAATGCTTCAAATTGTATTTATTTTGTGTGTGTGTGTATGACATACCCATATATGTTCATCTTATTAATTACCAGTAGGAAGGCATTTTAGGTATTTAAATGAACATTTTCTGTTCTTGACAAAATATTATTCAGTAGTCCGTTACATTTAGGTTCTTTGGTTCTATTTCGTTAAACGTACACACACATGACCACTATAACAAATATTTTTTTAAGCCCGTTTTCCCCCCTTTGGAGCTTGAATTTTCCAAAAGCCTTTCTTAGTGCGCACTTACACTGTGATGGATACTATGAAAGGATACTTGAGTCCAAATTTTAGCTTCCTAGCTTTTAACGTTTGGGTTGTGCGTTTATTGTCAATCAGTCAGTCAGTCAGGAACAGGAAAGGAATGCTAAAGTCGAGCAGGCTCAACTCTTAAATACCCTATACCACCCCACAAAAAAAAAATTAAATTAAATTAATTAATTAATGTAATTAAATTAATTTAATTAATTAACTAAATTAAAAATAAAATATTCCATACATGCATACATACATTTACATCAGAATCGCATAGACAGTGTTGGTGTACTTGTACATTCTTGTATGTGTGTATGTATGCATTGGCCTGGTTATATGGCTATAACTTTCTTTCTAATTACCCTATCATAATGAAACTTGGTATACGGATATATAATCACTAACTAAATGTATCTACCAAAATTCCAAGAATTACGGGAGTTATAGAAAATCGAAAATAAGGGGGGGGGGAGTGGGGGGGGGGGGGGTGCATCGGGAAAAATGAACGAACTCGTTCTCGGGCTCAGGAGAATCTGTATACCAAGTTTGGTTATTCTAGCTCTTATACTTTCTGCGTTCATACAGACAGACGGACAGACAGACATGGCTATATCGAATCGGCTTGTTATGCTGATCAAGAATATATATACTTTGTGGGGTCTGCCACGCCTCCTTCTGTGTGTTACATGTACACTCGCACAAAACTAATATACCCTTGTACCCTTTGGGTACAGGGAATAAAAACTGATTAATATATATAGAGATAACGCAACGTTTTAAGATAAACTATGCGCAGAAAGGGGAATAATTATAAGAGTATATCCTAATTCTTAATTGAAACTTCGGAGCTAATTTTCCCCACTTGGAGCTCGAATTTACAAAAATTCCTTCCTAATGTTCACCTATTCTTTATGAGAGTACACAAACTAAGTTTGAAGTGAATCGGAAAATTTTAGATTTTTCATACAAACGTTGGAGTCCTTTTTCCACCACTTGGAGCTCGAATCTTAGTGCTCACTTTCACTGTGAGAGGAATCTTGTGTCCGAATTTCAGCTTCCTAGCTCTTACCGTTTGGGCTGTGCGTTGATTGCCAATCAGTCAGTCAGGACAAACTGTTTCATATATATAGAATTTAGGAAATACTCTAATATTTATTCCAGTTTTTGAACAAAGTCTATCTTGAAACATTTTTATGTAGATATATGTATTTTATTGTTGTAAAAGGCGAGGGATTTGGAGCGCATATCCAAAAAATAACAAGTAAAAAAGCTAAAGTCGGGTGTCCGGACTCTGTACATATGTTTAGAATAATTATAGAAATTAAAAAAAATGTTGATCGATTTTACCTCTCTCGGTGGCCGTCAGCCAATGGGTATCACAAGGGGATCAACGAGTAATCAGCAAGCCAGGTGGTACGCGCCGTAATTGTGATACACCAGTGGAAGTGCGACTATACTCTCTTCGCGAGGGCGGCTGGAAGCAGGCCCTTGGTACGGTCATGTCTCTGCCTCGTGGTGCTGACTAATGGTAGTCGGGCGAGAGCTGAAAACTCTATAAACTTTCCCCAATCCAAGGCGGAACAGCGTAGGCTGATGGATGCGTGGCTGAGGGGGTGCTCAGCCTCTACTATGCGAACTTTGGATACCTGCCGACCTCCAGTTTTAAGTCAGGCTTCCCGTGGTACCCGGGCTATGCCACGGGTGACCCACCCCTTCCCGTCTACTCGTGGGACCAAATATGTTACCTTTAAAAAAACAAAAACTAACAAAACAAACAAAAACACTAAGACCGGATCTCGCTATAAGCCGGACGGGATTTCTAACCCCTCAAACCCAACGGTCATAGACTTGACTGTCACCAGGATGGGAACTCCCAACAGCTCTCATCCCATTGCTGCCAGCGCAGGTGGAGACAATCCGACAAACCAATCGGTTGTCTCAGAATCTGGAGAGCATCAGACACCCTCCACCTCAAAGGCGAAGCAGCTAAGCCAAGCTGCTAAGCCAAGCTGCTAAGCCAGCAGTCGAAGGGGAGGTTGCTGGTAACTCTGCAGAGCCAGGCACTTCGGCGATGCCACCACAAAAAACGAAAACGACGTTTCTAGACAATAGACGCGCAGCAGACATACTGCAAAAGAACCATTCTGCCCCCGAGTCGTCACCCGATGGTCGGAAGATGGTAGAATGGGCAAAGAAAATCTTACCGGATTTCAAGCCAGCTCCGGTAAGAAGACACAAAAATGCCCCGAAAAGGCAGAGGTCGGCAGAAGACACGCCGTCACACATGAAGCGAACACGGCCTCCGCAGACTCTGCATCGAACCTTCGCAGAAGTGGCAAAGGATAAGATCCTCATTGGTGTCCTAGACATGGGCAGCAAAGATAGTCTTATCCCGAGGTACAGATGGGCAGGAGTCGAAAACGAGCTGCAGGGTCGTTTTCTGATGGACCTGGTATCGAATGGAGGACCACCACCGATCTGCGATGATGCAGGCTGGCATCAGGGTAGAGTCAAGGCCATCGCTTGTCACGACAAGCGGTCGGCCGAAGCATATAAAAAATCAATAGCGGCGCTTGGCGAAGTGTACCCAGGTGCAAAATTAGTAGCAGTGGACTGGTGTGATATACCCGGTAGACCACGTGCCAGAGTAACGGTATCGGCTAAGCCGGAAAAGCCAGAGGAGATTTTGAAAATTCTCCAGATCTGCAACCCTCATATGAAGACGGACGACTGGAGTGTGGTCAAAGTAGAGGAGCCGAAAGGGACCCCGCGCCAGATCGTCTTAGTCATAAATAAAGAGTCTGTGGACGAGCTAGCCCAAAGCGGCGGTCTAGCGAGGTATGGCTACAAGTCGGTAGCCATACGAGTCTACAGAGGAGGCACAGCGTGTGGTAAGCCAACCACGGAGAACGCGGAACTAGTTGACGCGGAGCCAGTCGTTCCAGAAAATCCTGGAATGGAGGTCGCGTCGGACGAAGAGGATATCCTAGAGGGATATTCCTCTGAGACGTCAGAGCTCGTGAGAGGGCTCGCCACCTTAGGCCAGGATGATGAGGACTCCATCCTTGACGACGACGAGGCCGACAGAACAGTGGTGGAGATGGATGTAGATGCCCTTGAGGTTTCTACAAATTAATCTCCACCACTGCAAAGCAGCAGCAGCTGCCCTACTGCATCTTCTTAGCAAAGACGATGTCGACGTAGTTCTCATTCAGGAACCTTGGGTCTGCAGAGGCAAGGTTTCTGGATTGAGAACGTATGAGTACAAAAAGTGATCACAGCAAACAGCACAGGCAAGACCCGAACCTGCATTTTATTCAAGACAAATATAAATATTTTCTTGCTATCTAATTTTAGCGACGGCGACATGCATAGAGGCTAAGCCAAAGCCTATAAGAATATGCTCTGCCTACATGGACTATGAGGAAGCCAATCCCCCCCTCTGTTGACGAGACAGCTCATAGAGGACAGCAGGCAGAGAAACATAGATCTGCTCTTAGGATGCGACGCCAACGCTCATCACACTCAGTGGGGCAGCACTGACACCAACGCACGGGGTGAGTCAATTTTCCACTACATCTTGTCTACTACCACACTGCTCTTGAATGTTGGCTCAGATCCAACGTTTGTGATATGAAATCGAAGCCAGGTTCTTGATCTCACTCTAGCTTCAGACGCACTGTATAACCGCATTTCCAAGTGGAGAGTTCTCTCAGAACACTCTTTCTGGGACCATAGATACATCCATTTCGAGGTATCTCTAAATAGTGATAGACCAATCGCGATTAGGAATCCCAGACGCACAAATTGGTCCTCATATTCGAAGCATATCAGTAGGCTACTACCAGACCACCCTCCCCAGGGTCCAGATTCAGTCGAGTTCACTTCGACCCTAATTAATAAGCTCACGGCAGCATGTGAAACCGCGCTGCGAAAATCGTGCCCTATTGGGAAACCAAGGGACAAACTTAAGCCTACCTGGTGGACTCCACAAGTCAGCGAGTCAAGGAAAAAGCCAGGAAACTGTTCAATGCAGCCAGATCCCAAGGGGGTGAAAACTGGTGTGCATACAAGCAGAGACTGTCAGAGTACAGGAAAATACTCAGACAGGTGCTACGATCATGTTGGCAAGACTTTTGCTCCGACATCGAGAACACCTCTGACGCCGCAAGGTTAAGAAAAGTTCTCTCTAAAACTCCCCCCAAGTTGGGAAACCTTCAGAAGCCAGACAAGACCTGGACGACCAACAGCACGCCAAGCGCGGGTCGAGCTCTCAAGCTGCCTGATCTATTATCCGAGAACAATATCAGGTGGGCAATAAAAAGCTTCAAGCCCTATAAATAGGCAGGGCCGGACAACATCATTCCGGCACAGCTACTCCACGCAGGGAATAATGCCATCAGATGGCTGGCAGATATTTTTCAGAAAATCCTCCTTACGAGGAGAATCCCAGAAGCTTGGCTGAGATCAAGAGTGATCTTCATACCCAAAGCGGGTAAAGCCTCGCACACCACTCCCAAAGATTTTAGACCCATAAGTCTTTCATATTTCCTAGTAAAGACGTTCGAGAGACTTCTAGGCCTCCATTTAAGAAGCATGATTTCGCTCTCAGAGCTGTCAAGCTCTCAACATGCCTACTGTAAAGGCAGATCCACAGAGATGGCTCTACACGTCGTTACTTCAAGTATAGAAAAGGCCCTCAGTACCAAACATTACACACTAACCGCATTCCTAGACATAGAAGGCGCTTTCAACAATGTGTCCCCAAACGCCATTACCAGCTCACTTACAGACCTGGGTGTGGACGACTCCACTGTGGAACTGTTAAGACAGCTTCTCACCAGGCGGTCTATCAAATCCACACTGGGGCTGTCCACATCATCCAGATATGTAAGCAGCGGAACTCCTCAGGGCGGTGTCCTCTCACCCTTCCTATGGAACGTGGCAGTTAACACACTCCTACGATCCTTGGATGGGATAGGGGGATGCCACGCGGTGGCTTATGCAGATGATGTGACCATCTCCTTCTCGGGAAAATTCCCTCAAACTCTGTGCGAGCGCATGACCGATGCACTGAGCATACTGTCTACTTGGGCGACGTCAAAAGGCCTAAACGTAAACCCCAGCAAAACAGAGCTGGTACTATTCACAAGGAAATATAAAATTCCTCCTCTTCACCCCCCATCAATGAATGTGGTACCTTTAACCTTCAGCAGTTCAGCCAAATATCTATGCTTGATACTAGATAGGAAGCTGGAATGGAACCTGAATATCGAAGACAGAGTGAGAAAAGCCACAATCGCACTCTACACCTGTAGGAAAGCAATTGAACTGAAATGGGGCATGACCCCTACGTGGTCCATTGGCTGTTATCAGACCCATACTCCTATATGGAGTCTCTATATGGTGGCCATCGCTGACGAGAAATTCGTCTCTTCAGAGACTAAATAAAGTTCAACGGCAAGCTGAACTAACGATCTCTGGTGCACTCTGCACCACCCCCAGCGACGCACTAGATACGATTCTGGGAATACTCCCAATACATCTCGTGGGGAAAATGAACGCCACGCTGGCGGTCCTTCGCATGAGAGAAACCAAGCAATGGTCAGAGGAATGTGTTGGTCACGCCAAAATCCTGAGAGGAAATGACATAATCCCCTCAGTCACTGACTATTGTACCCCAAAGGAGTACCTCCATACCTTCTTTCACACAATCATTCCTTCCAGGGATGAATGGAATGGAGGTGTCTTCTGCGAAAAACTCGGCATCAGAAAAGCCTTCAGGCTCCCGGAACACTGCAGTGTATTCCAGGCCGAAATCACAGCTATTCAAGAAGCTCTCTTCATACTGCCAAGCGCAGTCACAGACTTCAGAGAAATCTGCATATATTCGGATAGCCAAGCGGCAATAAAATCCCTAGACAACATCACATCGAACTCGATGTCAGTGCAGACCTGTCGCAAATCTGTTCACGAGATGGCAGCACAGTTCTCAGTCTACCTCATTTGGACATAGAGGGAAACTACATAGCCGGCGAACTGGCAAGAGAAGGTACCACCGTTCCCCTCCTCCCAGACAAGGAGAGCATCGGTATACCGATGACCAGCTTTAAACTGTCCATTCGGAACCACTTCGATTTCATTGCAAATCAAATGTGGACCAATGACACAAACAACTACAAAATCTCACGTCAAACGTGGCCCATCCGCGGTAGGAAACGGACTTTGGAACTCTGTTGGCTGAGCAGAAACCAATGCTCAGCTGTAATCAGAGCCATCACGGGGCAGTGGCTGGTGGGCTCCCATGCCGCCAGACTAGGACTTCAACACAACGACTTCTGTAGAAGTTGCAGAGACGAGGAAGAGGAGGAAACAGTTTCCCACCTCTCCTGCGACTGCCCAGCTTTGTGTAGGACCAGACAACGCTTTCTAGGAGATGGCCTCCTCCCAAATCTGCCGGCGATAGCAAAAAGAAAGCCGATAGACATTTACAAATTCATCCGGGCTTCCGGATGGGTGTAACTATTTGCGCAGGAATGCAGCCAACCACGGGATATGGGAAGTGGATTTTGTCCACGCGGTACCACAACGGGCCAAATAATCACGGCCTAAGTGAGTCAGGGTCTTCATAAGCTCCTGCCGCACCTACCTACCTACCTACCTCTCTCGGTATTCGAACTCTCGTAAAGGGTGTATAATTGCAAATTTACAAATCAATTTCGTCTATGTAAGTGTATGAATGTCTATGTGCGTCTCTTCCTGTCTATGTGAACATGTTTGCAGTCAATTAAAGCACCAGCATCAACAACAGCTGCAGGCAGCAGCAAATATATTTATGGCTATAACTTCTTGTTTAATCGGTCTATCATAATGAAACTTGAAATAATTATGATATATGTATAAACATATGGGTGAATGCTCATTTAAATGTTGTGCAGTTGCATAAGTTGACCAAATAACTTGGCCAAATTGTACTGCTTTTAATTCTAGAAATTACTTGCCTTGATTTATTCGTATCATACTATATATAGTATATAAATACCCATATGTATGTACATATTTTTTATTTTTTTATTAATTTTTATTTTTATTCAGAATATCAACAATAATTCTGTAGATTATACTTGTATAATATAACTTAATATAACAATTTAAACTAAATTTAAAAGATAAGAAAGCCTAACACAAAGCTGTACAATAACGTCTATTAATGCATCCGATACGTTGGGGGAATTTTATTTGCCAGTTGGCCAGCTAAAGACCTAAAAAACTATGCAAAAAGTAGATAAAGGTGAAAAATTAATTCCATTTAACAACTAGTTACAAAAAGTACGAAGTAGAACGAGAAAGAGAAAAAGAAAGAAGGAAAGAGAGATCGAGAAACAGAAAAAGAGAAAGGTGGTAAGAGAGACGAAAAGAAAAAGAAAAAGAGGGAAATCTCCAACCCGGTGGGGGAAATTTTAAATGCCAGTCCAGCAAGCTATGCCCCAACTCACAGCAGTAAGTGGTCAGAGATTTCCCCGAAGATAATTATAAAGAATAGATTTGATAGAACAGAGAGAGAGCCCTGTCCAAAGTAAATGTGAAAGATCGTTATAATGTCTGCACATGACCCGAAAACTATTGTGCAAAGCGTAATCAGTTGTGCATCTTGCCAATATGAACGCCAAATAATTCCTTGTTGGTCTACAAGGAACTGAAAAATTAAGGCGACCTAAGAGGGCAGAGGAGTCAACCTCACCGATAAACAACTTGTGGAGAAAAACTACTCCAAGAACCGTCCTACGATGTACTAAGGAAATAAGGTTTATAAGCATCAGTCTACTAGAGTACGATGGCAAGCAGAGATTGGAATCCCAGCTTAAGCCACGTAGAGCAAAAAGAAGGAATTGCTTCTGAACAGACTCAATACTTTCCTGATGCTTTCTATACTGCGGAGACCAAACGCATGAGCAGTATTCAAGCACAGGGCATACTAGTGCAGTGTAAAGAAGCTTAGTGGTATAAGGGTCACTAAATTCCGTGGACCAACGTTTAATGAATCCAAGTAATCCCTTGGCCTTATTGACAATACTAGATATGTTAAGGTTAAAGATCAATTTGGAATCAAAAAGAACCCCAAGGTCTTCAACAGTCGATATACGTTGCAATGGCACATTGTCAATCGTATACGTCCCTAAATAAGGCAAGGTTCGGTGAAATGTCATGAACTTACATTTAGAGCAATTGAGGTGCAAGTGGTTAGCTAAGCACCAAGACTGCATGCAGTTCAGATCATCCTGCAGGCGATGAAAATGAGAAGGGTCTTTGTAAGTCAGAATAAGTTTCACATCATCAGCATATATAAGAATATGAGAGTGTGACAAGGTAGAGGGGAGGTCATTAATAAATAATGTAAAAAGTAAGGGGCCAAGATGGCTACCTTGAGGCACACCTGATGGTGCAAACACACGCTTAGAAATGTGCGACCTAAGCCAGATCCGTTGGGATCTGTCTTTTAGATAAGACGAAATCCAACACAAAAAAGCGGAGGGAAATCCTATACGACTTAGCCTAAAGAGCAGAAGATCATGGTTCACAGCAAATTGGTCGTAGTAGACCGTCTCTTTATGAAACCATGTTGAGCCGGAGATAAGACAGATTTACAGAGGTGCTGCAAAGTGCTGCAAACTATTTATACTCTGTACATGAAATGTACAAGAGTATATTAGGTTTGCGGGAGCTGAAAAATGTAACAGGCAGAAGGAGGCGTGGCAGACCCCACAAAGTATATATATTCTTGATCAGCATGACGAGACGAGTCGATCTAGCCCTGTCTGTCTGTCTGTCCGTCTGTCCGTCTGTCCGTCCGTATGAACACCTGGATCTCAGAGACTATAAGAGATAGAGACACCAAATTGCACAAAGATGCGTTATGTGTGTATTCTATACGAGTTTGTTTTATTTTTTTGATTTTCCCCCCCACTTCCCCCCTATGGGGGTTTTCCCGATTTTCCATTCGTATAATCGCCTATATCTCGGAGACTATAAGACCTAGGAACACCAAATTTTAGTCCCAGATGCCTTATGTGAATACGCAGAAAATGTATATTTTGGAATTCCCCTCCCTCCCCCCTCTACCCCGCTGCTGCAGCGCTGCTCAAGCGCTGCCCGCGGCTGTTGTTGATGTTGCTGTTTGGTTGACTGCGAAAATGCTTACACAGACACGAATAGATGCGCATAGGCATACATACACTCACACAGACGCAATTGCTATGTAAATGTGCAATTATAAACCCTTTACGTGAGTTCGAATACCGAGAGAGGTAGGTAGGTAGGTAGGTCGGAGCGGCAGCCAGGGTATGCACCCCGACTCACTTAGGCCTTGTAGATTGGCCCGTTGTGATACCGCATGGACAAGTCCACTTCCCAAAATACCCGTGTTTGGCTGCATGTCTGCGCGAGTATTACGTCCATCCAGCTGCCTGGATGAACTTGAAGATGTCTATCGGCTTCTTGTTTGCTAGTGCCGATAGATTTGGTAGGAGACTGTCTCCTAGGAATCGATGTCTTGTTCTTGACAAGGCCGGGCAGTCGCAGAAGAGGTGTGTTACCGTTTCCTCCTCTTCCACGTCTCTGCAGCTTCTGCAGAAATCGTTATGGTGGAGCCCTAGTCTGGCGGCATGGGTGCCCACCAGCCAGTGCCCTGTGATGGCTCTGATTACGACTGAGCATTGGCTTCTGCTCAGTTTGCAGAGTTCAGAAGATCGTCTCTTGTTGAGGATTGGCCATGTTTGGCGTGTGATTTTACAGGAGTCTGTGTCGGTGGTCCACATTTGATTGGCGACCAAGTCAAAGTGGTTTCGGACTGACAGTTTACAGCTGGCCATCGGTGTACCGACGCTCTCCTTGTCTGGAAGGAGGGAGGCGGTAGTACCGTGTCTTGCCAGCTCATCGGCTATGCAGTTTCCCTCGATATCCCTATGGCCTGGGACCCAAATGAGGTATATAGAGAGCTGTGTTGCCATCTCGTGAAGAGATTTGCGACAGTTCTGTACTGACGTCGAGTTCGACGTGATGGCGTTAAGGGATTTTATAGCCGCTTGGCTATCCGAGTAAATGCAGATTTCTCTGGTATGTGTGGCTGGGCTTGGCAGTATAAGAAGAGCTTCTTGAATGGCTATTACTTCCGCCTGGAACACACTGCAGTGATCCGGTAGCCTGAAGGCTTTTCTGATTCCGAGTTCTTCGCAGAAGACACCCCCGCCTACGCGGTTGTTCAGCTTAGAACCGTCTGTATATATTTTGATGGAATTGGTTGGGCCTGGCGGGCCGAAGTTCCAATCTTCCCTAGAGGGAATGATGGTGTGGAAAGGAGTATGTGGATACTCTTCTGCGATGCAGTGGTCAGTGACTGATGGGATATTGTCATTTCCCCTCAGAATTTTGGCATGGCCAAAGCATTCCTCTGACCACTGGTTTGTTTCTCTCATGCGAAGAGCCGCCAGCGTGGCGTTCATTTTTCCCTTAAGATGTATTGGGAGTATTCCCAGAATTGCATCTAGTGCATCATTTGGAGTAGTGCGTAAAGCGCCCGAGATCGTTAGTTCAGCCTGTCGCTGAACTTTGTTAAGTCTCTGAAGAGATGAGTTTTTCGAAAGGGATGGCCACCATATGGAGACACCATATAAAAGTATGGGTCTGATTATTGCAGTATATAGCCAGTGGACCACATGGGGGGCCATGCCCCATTTCAGTCCAATGGATTTTCTGCAGGTATAGAGTGCGATTGTGGCTTTCCGCACTCTGTCTTCAATGTTCAAGTTCCAGTCCAGCTTCCTATCTAGTATCAAGCCTAGATATTTGGCTGAGCTGTTGAAAGCTAATGGTACCCCATTTAGTAATGGGGGACGAAGAGATGGGATTTTGTATTTCCTCGTGAATAGTACCAGCTCAGTTTTGCTGGGGTTTACACTTAGGCCACTTGACGTTGCCCAAGTTGAAAGTGTGCTTAATGCGTCAGTCATGCGTTCGCACAAGGTTTGGGGAAATTTACCCGAGAAGGAAATGGTCACGTCATCTGCATAGGCTATCGCGCGGCATCCCCCTATCCCTTCTAAGGATCGTAGGAGTGAGTTAACTGCCACGTTCCATAAGAAGGGTGAGAGCACCCCACCCTGAGGCGTTCCGCCACTCACATATCTAGATACCGTGGACATCCCCAGTGTCGACTTAATGGACCGCCTAGTAAGGAGCTGTCTTATCAGTTCCACAATGGAGTTGTCCATCCCTAGATCGGTGAGTGAGCCTGTGATGGCGCTTGGAGACACATTGTTGAAAGCACCCTCTATGTCTAGGAAGGCGATTAGAGTATAATGTTTGATTTTTAGAGCTTTTTCGACGCCCGAAGTGACAGCATGGAGTGCCGTTTCTGTAGATCTGCCTTTGCAGTATGCGTGTTGAGAGCTTGAAAGCTCTGAGAGGGGGATCTTACTTCTCAAATAGAGACCCATTAATCTCTCGAATGTCTTTAATAGAAAAGATGAAAGACTTATCGGCCTAAAATCTTTCGGGGTAGTGTGCGAGGCTTTACCTGCTTTGGGTATGAAGACCACTCTTGATCTCAGCCAAGCTTCTGGAATATTCCTTGTCAGGAAGATCTTGTGAAAAATATCTGCCAGCCATCTGATGGCAGTATTTCCTGCGTGAATAAGCTGCGCCGGAATGATATTATCCGGCCCTGCAGACTTATAGGGCTTGAAGCTTTTTATTGCCCATCTGATATTATTTTCAGATAGAAGATAGGGTGGCGTTTGAGATGGACCAGCGCTTGCTGAACGGCCGGTTGGTTTAATGCTTGTAGAGCTGGGAAAGTGGGTGCCTAGAAGCAGCTCTAAAGACTCTTGACTCGAGGTCGTCCAAGTCTTATCTGGCTTCTGAAGGTACCCTAGCGTTGAGGGAGTTTTAGAGAGGACCTTCCTTAACCTTGCGGCATCGGAGGTGTTCTCAATATCTGAGCAGAAGTTCTGCCATGAAGATCGTTTGGCCTGTCTGAGTATTTTCTTGTACTCTGACAGGCTTTGTTTGTATGCATACCAGTGTTGGTCTCCCCCTTGGGATCTGGCTGCATTGAAGAGTTTCCTAGCCTTTTTTCTTGCCTCACTGACCTGTGGAGTCCACCAGGGAGGCTTGAGTTTGCCTCTTGGTTTCCCAGTGGGGCATGATTTCTGCAGCGCGGTGTTGCACGCTGTGGTGAATTGTTTTATTAGCGACGAGGTGAATTCGACTGTGTCTGGGCCCTCGGGAGGGTAGTATGGAAGTATGTTACTTAGGTGATTAGAGTACAAAGACCAATTTGTGCGTCTAGGATTTCTAATCGCGATTGGTCTTTCATTCTTTAGAGATACTTCGAATTGGATGTATCTGTGATCTGAGAAGGAGTGTTCTAATAGGACTCTCCATTTGGAGATACGATTGTAAAGTGCGTCTGACGCCAAAGTGAGGTCAAGAACCTGGCTACGGTTCCTTACCACGAAAGTTGGATCTGATCCAGCATTACATAAAAGTATGTTAGTAGACAGGATGTAGTTAAAAATGGACTCACCCCGTACATTGGTATCAGTGCTACCCCACTGAGTGTGATGAGCGTTGGCATCGCATCCTATGAGCAGATCAATGTTGTTCTGCCTGCTGTCCTCTATTATCTGTCTTGTCAACAGAGGTGGAGGGTTAGCTTCCTCGTAAGCCATATAGGCTGAGCATATTCTTAGAGGCTTTGGCTTAGCCTCAATGCATGCGGCTGTGTTATCTTCATTACTGAAATTGGATAGCAGAAAAATGTTTATGTTTTTCTTGATTAAAATGCAGGTTCTGGTCTTGCCTGAGCTCTTCGCTGTGATCAGCTTATACTCCTTCGTCCCCAGTCCAGAAACCTTGATCCTACGGACCCAAGGTTCCTGAATGAGGACTACGTCGATGTCGTCTTTGCTCAGACGATGTATTAGGGCAGCTGTTGCTGCTTTGCAGTGGTGGAGGTTAATCTGTAGAAACCTCAAGGGCATCTGCCTCCATCTCCACCACTGTCCTATCGGCCTCGTCGTCGTCTAGGATGAAGTCCTCATCCTCGTGGCCTAAAGTCGCGAACCCTTTCGCCAGTTCGGAGGTTTCGGAGGAATATCCTTCAAGGATATCCTCATCATCCGACGCGACCTCTGTTTCAGGACTGCCTGGAACGACTGGTTCTGCGTCTGCTGGTTCCGCGTTTTGTGTGGTGGGCTTACCACTCGCTGTGTCACCTCGGTAGACACGTATGGCTACCGATTTGTAGCCATACCTGGCCAGATTTCCACATCTTGCCAGCTCGTCCACCGATTCCTTGTTTATAACGAGTACGATCTGGCGCGTGGTCCCTTCCGCCTCCTCTACCTTGACCACGCTCCAGTCGTCCGTTTTCATGCTCGGGTTGCAGATCTGAAACACCTTCAGGATCTCTTCTGGCTTCTCTGGTTTCGCCGATACCCTGACCCTGGCACGTGGTCTGCTGGGTATGTCGCACCAGTCCACCGCAACCAATTTTGCACCTGGATACACTTCTCCGAGTGCTGCAATGGATTTCTTGTAGGCCTCGGCTGACCGCTTGTCATGACAAGCGATGGCCTTGACCCTGCCTTGATGCCATCCTGCATCGTCGCATATAGGTGGTGGTCCTCCACTCGTTGCCAGGTCCGTCAGAAACCGACCTTGCAGCTCGTTTTCGACTCCTGCCCATCGGTGTCTCGGGATAAGACCATCTTTGCTGCCCTTGTCAAGGACACCAATGAGGATCTTATCCTTCGCCACTTCTGCGAAGGTTCGATGCAGAGGCTGCGGAGGTCGTGTTCTTTTCGCTGGTTGTGGCGGCGTATCTTCTGCCGACCTCTGCCTTTTCGGGGCATTTTTGTTTCTTCTTACCGGAGCTGGCTTGAAATCCGGTAGGATTTTCTTCGCCCATTCCACCATCCTTTGACCGTCTGGTGACATCTCGGGGGCGGAGTGGTTTTTTTCCAGAATGACTGCTGCGCGTCTCTTGTCTTGAAACGACGTTTTTGTTTTGGGTGGTAGCATTGCCGAAGTTTCTGGCTCTGCAGAGTTACCAGCCTCCTCCAATTCTACTGCTGGCTTGGCAGCTTGGCTTAGCTGCTTCGCCTTCGAAGTGGAGGGGGTCTGATGCTCCCCAGATTCCGAGAGAGGTAAAATCGATCAAATTTTTTTTTTATTTTCCTAATTTTTTTTATTTTCTATAATTATTGTAAACATATGTACAGAGTATTTCAAAGTCGGGACACCCGACTTTAGCTTTTTTACTTGTTTTATACTCTGTACATGAAATGTACAAGAGTATATTAGGTTTGCGGGAGCTGAAAAATGTAACAGGCAGAAGGAGGCGTGGCAGACCCCACAAAGTATATATATTATTGATCAGCGTGACGAGACGAGTCGATCTAGCCCTGTCTGTCCGTCTGTCCGTCCGTATGAACACCTGGATCTCAGAGACTATAAGAGATAGAGACACCAAATTTTGCACAAAGATGCGTTATATGTGTATTCTATACGAGTTTGTTTTATTTTTTTGATTTTCCCCCCCACTTCCCCCCTATGGGGGTTTTCCCGATTTTCCATTCGTATAATCGCCTATATGTCGGAGACCATAAGACCTAGGAACACCAAATTTTAGTCCAAGGTGCCTTGTGTGAATACGCAGAAAATGTATATTTTGGAATTTCACTCCCTCCCCCCTCTCCCCCGCAAATGGGATTTTCTCTAACTCCCGTAATTCTTGGAATTTCGAACTAAAATTTTGCAAATACCCCCAGTTAGTAATGTGTGTGTGTGTCCGTATGCCAAGTTTCACTATGATAGACCGATTTACCAAGAAGTTATAGCCATAAATATATTTGCTGCTGCAGGGTAGCTGCAGCAGTGCTGCCCGCGGCTTTTGTTGATGTTGCTGTTTGGTTGACTGCGAAAATGCTTACACAGACACGAATAGATGCGCATAGGCATACATACACTCACACAGACGCAATTGCTATGTAAATGTACACCCTTTACGTGAGTTCGAAGACCGAGAAAGGTAAAATCGATCATTGAATTTTTTTTTATACCCTGTACCCGTAGGGTAAAAAGGGTATATTAGGTTTGTGCAAAGTATGTAACATACAGAAGGAAGCATCTCCGACCCCATAAAGTATATATATTCTTGATCAGCATGACGAGAGAAATCGATCTAGACATGTCCGTCCGTCTGTCCGTCCGTCTGTCCGTCTGTCCGTCCGTCTGGATGAACGCGAGGATCTCAGAAACTATAAAAGCTAGAATAACCAAAGTTAGCATCCAGATTCTCCTAGGTCCGAGTAAGGACGAGTTTATTTTTTTTTTTAATTTTGCCCCCCTTCCCCCGCTACATAATTTCGTCAATAGCGTCCACATTTCAAATGCTACCTAAACCAAACTTTGCACACACAATTCATATATAATTGTCTACTGGTGTTCAAAATTTTATTCAATTCGGTCAATTCTAAGAAAAGTTATTAGCGAAACAAATTCTCGCCAGTACAACCCCCACAAACTGCAGCAAAAAGTTCGCTCTTCTTCTTCCTCTTTTTGTTGATGCTATGGGCGCATATAACTCAGTGACGGAAGTTTACCTGGGTACAGGGTATTACACTGTCGGGCTTGCTCGACTGTAGCGTTCTCTCTTGTTTTAATATCTATAATTATTGTAAACATATGTGCAGAGTATTTCAAAGTCGGGACACCCGACTTTAGCTTTTTTACTTGTTTCAAATAATGTTGGTAAAGCAGACAACTTTGCAATACCTCTGTTTGGTCAAGCAGCAGGCGCAGGCAGCGCAGTCGTCCGCAGCAGGCGCATAATTATTCATATATACAAATTGTATCTTGCTCTGCGAAGCAAGAAGCGCTAAACTTTTAATAACTCTTATAATGTTTGCTTTGATCGCGCTCAATATTTGCTCTCTTTGTATATTTCCTTTTGTTATCCTTTTCTTAGTCTCTGCAGCTGCCAGTGCTGTGCTGATGTAAGAGACAACGCACTTCTACTTTTGCGCATATTGTTTAAAGGCTCAACTATTTGAGTTGGTGGCCTCTTAAATTCGTGTATATAAATTCGGCTTATAGACAAACATAATTGGCCCTGCGTGGCAAAATATACATATGTACATTTAAAAAGAAATCGTTCTTGTTTTAAGTGTCGTGTCTGACGCCCGCTTCAGACAAAACCCATAGAATAACAAGATAGAACGCTACAGTCGAGCAAGCCCGACAGTAAAATAGCCTGTACTCTCCACAAAAAAGAAAAATTAAAAAAAAAAAAAATTTTTTAAAAAATTAAATTATTAAGAAAATGAATGAATGAATTAATTAATTAAATTAAATTAGAATACATGTTTATGTTCAGTTTTAACAGCATACATTTACATCACGTACCTATGCGTGTTTATATGCGTGTATGTATGCAGCACAAAGTTGAACCAAAGCAGCAACAACAACAACAGCTGCGGGCAGCGCTGCCGACAGAGCTGCAGGCAGCGCATGAGCAGCGATTTTACTTATGGCTATAACTTGACCTATCATGATGAAATTTGGCACACGGACACATTAGTACTAATTGGATGTACCTACAAAAATTGATTTCAAAATTCCGAGAATTACGGAAGTTATAAGAAAAAACACGAATTGCGGTGGAGTGGGGGGGGGGGGGGGGGGGGGTGCATCGAAAAAAAACTCAAACTCGTACTTTCCCTGTCTTAGGAGAATATGGCAACCAAGTTTGGTTATTCTAGCTCTTATACATTCTGAGATCCTTGCGTTCATACGGACAGACGGACAGACAGACGGACGGACGGACAAGGCTATATCCACTAGGCTTCTCATCCTGATCAAGAATATATATACTTTGTGGGGTCTGCCACGCCTCCTTCTGTGTGTTACATACATGCGCACAAAACTAGTATAGCCTTTCACCCTTTGGGTACAGGCTATAAAAACAAACTTGACCTGCCTAGGACTCAGGGGAACCTGGCTACCAAGTTTGGTCATTCTAGCTCTTGTACCTTCTGATATCCTTGCGCTTATACAGACAGACGGACATGGCTATATCGACTCGGCTTGTCACCCTGATCAATAATATACATACAATAACATACATATACTTTGTGGGGTCTGCCACGCCTCCTTCTGTGTGTTACATACATTCCCACAAAACTAGTATAGCCTTTCACCCTTTGGATACAGGCTATAAAAACTGAATACTTGGTTTTTTGAAATTTTGTCGGGGTCCTTAAATATGGGAGTTTTCCTGTAAAAAAAATGTTGGGGCACAAAAGGAAACCGCATCAACAGCCCACAGCCCAAACGGTAAAGCTAGGAAGCTGAATAGATGCACAATAGAGCACGAAAAGACTCGAACGTGCGATAGGAAAAAAAAACACGACCAAAATATAATTTAACTAGCAGGTATTGCCTGTATTAACCCGGCTCAATATAATGCTTCAAATTGTATTTATTTTGTGTGTGTGTGTATGACATACCCATATATGTTCATCTTATTAATTACCAGTAGGAAGGCATTTTAGGTATTTAAATGAACATTTTCTGTTCTTGACAAAATATTATTCAGTAGTCCGTTACATTTAGGTTCTTTGGTTCTATTTCGTTAAACGTACACACACATGACCACTATAACAAATATTTTTTTAAGCCCGTTTTCCCCCCTTTGGAGCTTGAATTTTCCAAAAGCCTTTCCAAAGGAAGTCCAAATTTTAGCTTCCTAGCTTTTAACGTTTGGGTTGTGCGTTTATTGTCAATCAGTCAGTCAGTCAGGAACAGGAAAGGAATGCTAAAGTCGAGCAGGCTCAACTCTTAAATACCCTATACCACCCCACAAAAAAAAATTAAATTAAATTAATTAATTAATGTAATTAAATTAATTTAATTAATTAACTAAATTAAAAATAAAATATTCCATACATGCATACATACATTTACATTTACATCAGAATCGCATAGACAGTGTTGGTGTACTTGTACATTCTTGTATGTGTGTATGTATGCATTGGCCTGGTTATATGGCTATAACTTTCTTTCTAATTACCCTATCATAATGAAACTTGGTATACGGATATATAATCACTAACTAAATGTATCTACCAAAATTCCAAGAATTACGGGAGTTATAGAAAATCGAAAATAAGGGGGGGGGAGTGGGGGGGGGGGGGTGCATCGGGAAAAATGAACGAACTCGTTCTCGGGCTCAGGAGAATCTGTATACCAAGTTTGGTTATTCTAGCTCTTATACTTTCTGCGTTCATACAGACAGACGGACAGACAGACATGGCTATATCGAATCGGCTTGTTATGCTGATCAAGAATATATATACTTTGTGGGGTCTGCCACGCCTCCTTCTGTGTGTTACATGTACACTCGCACAAAACTAATATACCCTTGTACCCTTTGGGTACAGGGAATAAAAACTGATTAATATATATAGAGATAACGCAACGTTTTAAGATAAACTATGCGCAGAAAGGGGAATAATTATAAGAGTATATCCTAATTCTAAATTGAAACTTCGGAGCTAATTTTCCCCACTTGGAGCTCGAATTTACAAAAATTCCTTCCTAATGTTCACCTATTCTTTATGAGAGTACACAAACTAAGTTTGAAGTGAATCGGAAAATTTTAGATTTTTCATACAAACGTTGGAGTCCTTTTTCCACCACTTGGAGCTCGAATCTTAGTGCTCACTTTCACTGTGAGAGGAATCTTGTGTCCGAATTTCAGCTTCCTAGCTCTTACCGTTTGGGCTGTGCGTTGATTGCCAATCAGTCAGTCAGGACAAACTGTTTCATATATATAGAATTTAGGAAATACTCTAATATTTATTCCAGTTTTTGAACAAAGTCTATCTTGAAACATTTTTATGTAGATATATGTATTTTATTGTTGTAAAAGGCGAGGGATTTGGAGCGCATATCCAAAAAATAACAAGTAAAAAAGCTAAAGTCGGGTGTCCGGACTCTGTACATATGTTTAGAATAATTATAGAAATTAAAAAAAATGTTGATCGATTTTACCTCTCTCGGTGGCCGTCAGCCAATGGGTATCACAAGGGGATCAACGAGTAATCAGCAAGCCAGGTGGTACGCGCCGTAATTGTGATACACCAGTAGAAGTGCGACTATACTCTCTTCGCGAGGGCGGCTGGAAGCAGGCCCTTGGTACGGTCATGTCTCTGCCTCGTGGTGCTGACTAATGGTAGTCGGGCGAGAGCTGAAAACTCTATAAACTTTCCCCAATCCAAGGCGGAACAGCGTAGGCTGATGGATGCGTGGCTGAGGGGGTGCTCAGCCTCTACTATGCGAACTTTGGATACCTGCCGACCTCCAGTTTTAAGTCAGGCTTCCCGTGGTACCCGGGCTATGCCACGGGTGACCCACCCCTTCCCGTCTACTCGTGGGACCAAATATGTTACCTTTAAAAAAACAAAAACTAACAAAACAAACAAAAACACTAAGACCGGATCTCGCTATAAGCCGGACGGGATTTCTAACCCCTCAAACCCAACGGTCATAGACTTGACTGTCACCAGGATGGGAACTCCCAACAGCTCTCATCCCATTGCTGCCAGCGCAGGTGGAGACAATCCGACAAACCAATCGGTTGTCTCAGAATCTGGAGAGCATCAGACACCCTCCACCTCAAAGGCGAAGCAGCTAAGCCAAGCTGCTAAGCCAAGCTGCTAAGCCAGCAGTCGAAGGGGAGGTTGCTGGTAACTCTGCAGAGCCAGGCACTTCGGCGATGCCACCACAAAAAACGAAAACGACGTTTCTAGACAATAGACGCGCAGCAGACATACTGCAAAAGAACCATTCTGCCCCCGAGTCGTCACCCGATGGTCGGAAGATGGTAGAATGGGCAAAGAAAATCTTACCGGATTTCAAGCCAGCTCCGGTAAGAAGACACAAAAATGCCCCGAAAAGGCAGAGGTCGGCAGAAGACACGCCGTCACACATGAAGCGAACACGGCCTCCGCAGACTCTGCATCGAACCTTCGCAGAAGTGGCAAAGGATAAGATCCTCATTGGTGTCCTAGACATGGGCAGCAAAGATAGTCTTATCCCGAGGTACAGATGGGCAGGAGTCGAAAACGAGCTGCAGGGTCGTTTTCTGATGGACCTGGTATCGAATGGAGGACCACCACCGATCTGCGATGATGCAGGCTGGCATCAGGGTAGAGTCAAGGCCATCGCTTGTCACGACAAGCGGTCGGCCGAAGCATATAAAAAATCAATAGCGGCGCTTGGCGAAGTGTACCCAGGTGCAAAATTAGTAGCAGTGGACTGGTGTGATATACCCAGTAGACCACGTGCCAGAGTAACGGTATCGGCTAAGCCGGAAAAGCCAGAGGAGATTTTGAAAATTCTCCAGATCTGCAACCCTCATATGAAGACGGACGACTGGAGTGTGGTCAAAGTAGAGGAGCCGAAAGGGACCCCGCGCCAGATCGTCTTAGTCATAAATAAAGAGTCTGTGGACGAGCTAGCCCAAAGCGGCGGTCTAGCGAGGTATGGCTACAAGTCGGTAGCCATACGAGTCTACAGAGGAGGCACAGCGTGTGGTAAGCCAACCACGGAGAACGCGGAACTAGTTGACGCGGAGCCAGTCGTTCCAGAAAATCCTGGAATGAAGGTCGCGTCGGACGAAGAGGATATCCTAGAGGGATATTCCTCTGAGACGTCAGAGCTCGTGAGAGGGCTCGCCACCTTAGGCCAGGATGATGAGGACTCCATCCTTGACGACGACGAGGCCGACAGAACAGTGGTGGAGATGGATGTAGATGCCCTTGAGGTTTCTACAAATTAATCTCCACCACTGCAAAGCAGCAGCAGCTGCCCTACTGCATCTTCTTAGCAAAGACGATGTCGACGTAGTTCTCATTCAGGAACCTTGGGTCTGCAGAGGCAAGGTTTCTGGATTGAGAACGTATGAGTACAAACTGATCACAGCAAACAGCACAGACAAGACCCGAACCTGCATTTTATTCAAGACAAATATAAATATTTTCTTGCTATCTAATTTTAGCGACGGCGACATGCATAGAGGCTAAGCCAAAGCCTATAAGAATATGCTCTGCCTACATGGACTATGAGGAAGCCAATCCCCCCCTCTGTTGACGAGACAGCTCATAGAGGACAGCAGGCAGAGAAACATAGATCTGCTCTTAGGATGCGACGCCAACGCTCATCACACTCAGTGGGGCAGCACTGACACCAACGCACGGGGTGAGTCAATTTTCCACTACATCTTGTCTACTACCACACTGCTCTTGAATGTTGGCTCAGATCCAACGTTTGTGATATGAAATCGAAGCCAGGTTCTTGATCTCACTCTAGCTTCAGACGCACTGTATAACCGCATTTCCAAGTGGAGAGTTCTCTCAGAACACTCTTTCTGGGACCATAGATACATCCATTTCGAGGTATCTCTAAATAGTGATAGACCAATCGCGATTAGGAATCCCAGACGCACAAATTGGTCCTCATATTCGAAGCATATCAGTAGGCTACTACCAGACCACCCTCCCCAGGGTCCAGATTCAGTCGAGTTCACTTCGACCCTAATTAATAAGCTCACGGCAGCATGTGAAACCGCGCTGCGAAAATCGTGCCCTATTGGGAAACCAAGGGACAAACTTAAGCCTACCTGGTGGACTCCACAAGTCAGCGAGTCAAGGAAAAAGCCAGGAAACTGTTCAATGCAGCCAGATCCCAAGGGGGTGAAAACTGGTGTGCATACAAGCAGAGACTGTCAGAGTACAGGAAAATACTCAGACAGGTGCTACGATCATGTTGGCAAGACTTTTGCTCCGACATCGAGAACACCTCTGACGCCGCAAGGTTAAGAAAAGTTCTCTCTAAAACTCCCCCCAAGTTGGGAAACCTTCAGAAGCCAGACAAGACCTGGACGACCAACAGCACGCCAAGCGCGGGTCGAGCTCTCAAGCTGCCTGATCTATTATCCGAGAACAATATCAGGTGGGCAATAAAAAGCTTCAAGCCCTATAAATAGGCAGGGCCGGACAACATCATTCCGGCACAGCTACTCCACGCAGGGAATAATGCCATCAGATGGCTGGCAGATATTTTTCAGAAAATCCTCCTTACGAGGAGAATCCCAGAAGCTTGGCTGAGATCAAGAGTGATCTTCATACCCAAAGCGGGTAAAGCCTCGCACACCACTCCCAAAGATTTTAGACCCATAAGTCTTTCATATTTCCTAGTAAAGACGTTCGAGAGACTTCTAGGCCTCCATTTAAGAAGCATGATTTCGCTCTCAGAGCTGTCAAGCTCTGAACATGCCTACTGTAAAGGCAGATCCACAGAGATGGCTCTACACGTCGTTACTTCAAGTATAGAAAAGGCCCTCAGTACCAAACATTACACACTAACCGCATTCCTAGACATAGAAGGCGCTTTCAACAATGTGTCCCCAAACGCCATTACCAGCTCACTTACAGACCTGGGTGTGGACGACTCCACTGTGGAACTGTTAAGACAGCTTCTCACCAGGCGGTCTATCAAATCCACACTGGGGCTGTCCACATCATCCAGATATGTAAGCAGCGGAACTCCTCAGGGCGGTGTCCTCTCACCCTTCCTATGGAACGTGGCAGTTAACACACTCCTACGATCCTTGGATGGGATAGGGGGATGCCACGCGGTGGCTTATGCAGATGATGTGACCATCTCCTTCTCGGGAAAATTCCCTCAAACTCTGTGCGAGCGCATGACCGATGCACTGAGCATACTGTCTACTTGGGCGACGTCAAAAGGCCTAAACGTAAACCCCAGCAAAACAGAGCTGGTACTATTCACAAGGAAATATAAAATTCCTCCTCTTCACCCCCCATCAATGAATGTGGTACCTTTAACCTTCAGCAGTTCAGCCAAATATCTATGCTTGATACTAGATAGGAAGCTGGAATGGAACCTGAATATCGAAGACAGAGTGAGAAAAGCCACAATCGCACTCTACACCTGTAGGAAAGCAATTGAACTGAAATGGGGCATGACCCCTACGTGGTCCATTGGCTGTTATCAGACCCATACTCCTATATGGAGTCTCTATATGGTGGCCATCGCTGACGAGAAATTCGTCTCTTCAGAGACTAAATAAAGTTCAACGGCAAGCTGAACTAACGATCTCTGGTGCACTCTGCACCACCCCCAGCGACGCACTAGATACGATTCTGGGAATACTCCCAATACATCTCGTGGGGAAAATGAACGCCACGCTGGCGGTCCTTCGCATGAGAGAAACCAAGCAATGGTCAGAGGAATGTGTTGGTCACGCCAAAATCCTGAGAGGAAATGACATAATCCCCTCAGTCACTGACTATTGTACCCCAAAGGAGTACCTCCATACCTTCTTTCACACAATCATTCCTTCCAGGGATGAATGGAATGGAGGTGTCTTCTGCGAAAAACTCGGCATCAGAAAAGCCTTCAGGCTCCCGGAACACTGCAGTGTATTCCAGGCCGAAATCACAGCTATTCAAGAAGCTCTCTTCATACTGCCAAGCGCAGTCACAGACATCAGAGAAATCTGCATATATTCGGATAGCCAAGCGGCAATAAAATCCTTAGACAACATCACATCGAACTCGATGTCAGTGCAGACCTGTCGCAAATCTGTTCACGAGATGGCAGCACAGTTCTCAGTCTACCTCATTTGGACATAGAGGGAAACTACATAGCCGGCGAACTGGCAAGAGAAGGTACCACCGTTCCCCTCCTCCCAGACAAGGAGAGCATCGGTATACCGATGACCAGCTTTAAACTGTCCATTCGGAACCACTTCGATTTCATTGCAAATCAAATGTGGACCAATGACACAAACAACTACAAAATCTCACGTCAAACGTGGCCCATCCGCGGTAGGAAACGGACTTTGGAACTCTGTTGGCTGAGCAGAAACCAATGCTCAGCTGTAATCAGAGCCATCACGGGGCAGTGGCTGGTGGGCTCCCATGCCGCCAGACTAGGACTTCAACACAACGACTTCTGTAGAAGTTGCAGAGACGAGGAAGAGGAGGAAACAGTTTCCCACCTCTCCTGCGACTGCCCAGCTTTGTGTAGGACCAGACAACGCTTTCTAGGAGATGGCCTCCTCCCAAATCTGCCGGCGATAGCAAAAAGAAAGCCGATAGACATTTACAAATTCATCCGGGCTTCCGGATGGGTGTAACTATTTGCGCAGGAATGCAGCCAACCACGGGATATGGGAAGTGGATTTTGTCCACGCGGTACCACAACGGGCCAAATAATCACGGCCTAAGTGAGTCAGGGTCTTCATAAGCTCCTGCCGCACCTACCTACCTACCTACCTCTCTCGGTATTCGAACTCTCGTAAAGGGTGTATAATTGCAAATTTACAAATCAATTTCGTCTATGTAAGTGTATGAATGTCTATGTGCGTCTCTTCCTGTCTATGTGAACATGTTTGCAGTCAATTAAAGCACCAGCATCAACAACAGCTGCAGGCAGCAGCAAATATATTTATGGCTATAACTTCTTGTTTAATCGGTCTATCATAATGAAACTTGAAATAATTATGATATATGTATAAACATATGGGTGAATGCTCATTTAAATGTTGTGCAGTTGCATAAGTTGACCAAATAACTTGGCCAAATTGTACTGCTTTTAATTCTAGAAATTACTTGCCTTGATTTATTCGTATCATACTATATATAGTATATAAATACCCATATGTATGTACATATTTTTTATTTTTTTATTAATTTTTATTTTTATTCAGAATATCAACAATAATTCTGTAGATTATACTTGTATAATATAACTTAATATAACAATTTAAACTAAATTTAAAAGATAAGAAAGCCTAACACAAAGCTGTACAATAACGTCTATTAATGCATCCGATACGTTGGGGGAATTTTATTTGCCAGTTGGCCAGCTAAAGACCTAAAAAACTATGCAAAAAGTAGATAAAGGTGAAAAATTAATTCCATTTAACAACTAGTTACAAAAAGTACGAAGTAGAACGAGAAAGAGAAAAAGAAAGAAGGAAAGAGAGATCGAGAAACAGAAAAAGAGAAAGGTGGTAAGAGAGACGAAAAGAAAAAGAAAAAGAGGGAAATCTCCAACCCGGTGGGGGAAATTTTAAATGCCAGTCCAGCAAGCTATGCCCCAACTCACAGCAGTAAGTGGTCAGAGATTTCCCCGAAGATAATTATAAAGAATAGATTTGATAGAACAGAGAGAGAGCCCTGTCCAAAGTAAATGTGAAAGATCGTTATAATGTCTGCACATGACCCGAAAACGATTGTGCGAAGCGTAATCAGTTGTGCATCTTGCCAATATGAACGCCAAATAATTCCTTGTTGGTCTACAAGGAACTGAAAAATTAAGGCGACCTAAGAGGGCAGAGGAGTCAACCTCACCGATAAACAACTTGTGGAGAAAAACTACTCCAAGAACCGTCCTACGATGTACTAAGGAAATAAGGTTTATAAGCATCAGTCTACTAGAGTACGATGGCAAGCAGAGATTGGAATCCCAGCTTAAGCCACGTAGAGCAAAAAGAAGGAATTGCTTCTGAACAGACTCAATACTTTCCTGATGCTTTCTATACTGCGGAGACCAAACGCATGAGCAGTATTCAAGCACAGGGCATACTAGTGCAGTGTAAAGAAGCTTAGTGGTATAAGGGTCACTAAATTCCGTGGACCAACGTTTAATGAATCCAAGTAATCCCTTGGCCTTATTGACAATACTAGATATGTTAAGGTTAAAGATCAATTTGGAATCAAAAAGAACCCCAAGGTCTTCAACAGTCGATATACGTTGCAATGGCACATTGTCAATCGTATACGTCCCTAAATAAGGCAAGGTTCGGTGAAATGTCATGAACTTACATTTAGAGCAATTGAGGTGCAAGTGGTTAGCTAAGCACCAAGACTGCATGCAGTTCAGATCATCCTGCAGGCGATGAAAATGAGAAGGGTCTTTGTAAGTCAGAATAAGTTTCACATCATCAGCATATATAAGAATATGAGAGTGTGACAAGGTAGAGGGGAGGTCATTAATAAATAATGTAAAAAGTAAGGGGCCAAGATGGCTACCTTGAGGCACACCTGATGGTGCAAACACACGCTTAGAAATGTGCGACCTAAGCCAGATCCGTTGGGATCTGTCTTTTAGATAAGACGAAATCCAACACAAAAAAGCGGAGGGAAATCCTATACGACTTAGCCTAAAGAGCAGAAGATCATGGTTCACAGCAAATTGGTCGTAGTAGACCGTCTCTTTATGAAACCATGTTGAGCCGGAGATAAGACAGATTTACAGAGGTGCTGCAAAGTGCTGCAAACTATTTATACTCTGTACATGAAATGTACAAGAGTATATTAGGTTTGCGGGAGCTGAAAAATGTAACAGGCAGAAGGAGGCGTGGCAGACCCCACAAAGTATATATATTCTTGATCAGCATGACGAGACGAGTCGATCTAGCCCTGTCTGTCTGTCTGTCTGTCTGTCCGTCTGTCCGTCCGTATGAACACCTGGATCTCAGAGACTATAAGAGATAGAGACACCTAATTTTGCACAAAGATGCGTTATGTGTGTATTCTATACGAGTTTGTTTTATTTTTTTGATTTTCCCCCCCACTTCCCCCCTATGGGGGGTTTCCCGATTTTCCATTCGTATAATCGCCTATATCTCGGAGACTATAAGACCTAGGAACACCAAATTTTAGTCCCAGATGCCTTATGTGAATACGCAGAAAATGTATATTTTGGAATTCCCCTCCCTCCCCCCTCTACCCCGCTGCTGCAGCGCTGCTCAAGCGCTGCCCGCGACTGTTGTTGATGTTGCTGTTTGGTTGACTGCGAAAATGCTTACACAGACACGAATAGATGCGCATAGGCATACATACACTCACACAGACGCAATTGCTATGTAAATGTGCAATTATAAACCCTTTACGTGAGTTCGAATACCGAGAGAGGTAAAATCGATCAAATTTTTTTTTTATTTTCCTAATTTTTTTTATTTTCTATAATTATTGTAAACATATGTACAGAGTATTTCAAAGTCGGGACACCCGACTTTAGCTTTTTTACTTGTTTTATACTCTGTACATGAAATGTACAAGAGTATATTAGGTTTGCGGGAGCTGAAAAATGTAACAGGCAGAAGGAGGCGTGGCAGACCCCACAAAGTATATATATTATTGATCAGCGTGACAAGACGAGTCGATCTAGCCCTGTCTGTCTGTCTGTCCGTCTGTCCGTCCGTATGAACATCTGGATCTCAGAGACTATAAGAGATAGAGACACCAAATTTTGCACAAAGATGCGTTATATGTGTATTCTATACGAGTTTGTTTTATTTTTTTGATTTTCCCCCCCACTTCCCCCCTATGGGGGTTTTCCCGATTTTCCATTCGTATAATCGCCTATATGTCGGAGACCATAAGACCTAGGAACACCAAATTTTAGTCCAAGGTGCCTTGTGTGAATACGCAGAAAATGTATATTTTGGAATTTCACTCCCTCCCCCCTCTCCCCCGCAAATGCGATTTTCTCTAACTCCCGTAATTCTTGGAATTTCGAACTAAAATTTTGCAAATACCCCCAGTTAGTAATGTGTGTGTGTGTCCGTATGCCAAGTTTCACTATGATAGACCGATTTACCAAGAAGTTATAGCCATAAATATATTTGCTGCTGCAGGGTAGCTGCAGCAGTGCTGCCCGCGGCTTTTGTTGATGTTGCTGTTTGGTTGACTGCGAAAATGCTTACACAGACACGAATAGATGCGCATAGGCATACATACACTCACACAGACGCAATTGCTATGTAAATGTACACCCTTTACGTGAGTTCGAAGACCGAGAAAGGTAAAATCGATCATTGAATTTTTTTTTATACCCTGTACCCGTAGGGTAAAAAGGGTATATTAGGTTTGTGCAAAGTATGTAACATACAGAAGGAAGCATCTCCGACCCCATAAAGTATATATATTCTTGATCAGCATGACGAGAGAAATCGATCTAGACATGTCCGTCCGTCTGTCCGTCCGTCTGTCCGTCTGGATGAACGCGAGGATCTCAGAAACTATAAAAGCTAGAATAACCAAAGTTAGCATCCAGATTCTCCTAGGTCCGAGTAAGGACGAGTTTATTTTTTTTTTTAATTTTCCCCCCCTTCCCCCGCTACATAATTTCGTCAATAGCGTCCACATTTCAAATGCTACCTAAACCAAACTTTGCACACACAATTCATATATAATTGTCTACTGGTGTTCAAAATTTTATTCAATTCGGTCAATTCTAAGAAAAGTTATTAGCGAAACAAATTCTCGCCAGTACAACCCCCACAAACTGCAGCAAAAAGTTCGCTCTTCTTCTTCCTCTTTTTGTTGCTGCTATGGGCGCATATAACTCAGTGACGGAAGTTTACCTGGGTACAGGGTATTACACTGTCGGGCTTGCTCGACTGTAGCGTTCTCTCTTGTTTTAATATCTATAATTATTGTAAACATATGTGCAGAGTATTTCAAAGTCGGGACACCCGACTTTAGCTTTTTTACTTATTTCAAATAATGTTGGTAAAGCAGACAACTTTGCAATACCTCTGTTTGGTCAAGCAGCAGGCGCAGGCAGCGCAGTCGTCTGCAGCAGGCGCATAATTATTCATATATACAAATTGTATCTTGCTCTGCGAAGCAAGAAGCGCTAAACTTTTAATAACTCTTATAATGTTTGCTTTGATCGCGCTCAATATTTGCTCTCTTTGTATATTTCCTTTTGTTATCCTTTTCTTAGTCTCTGCAGCTGCCAGTGCTGTGCTGATGTAAGAGACAACGCACTTCTACTTTTGCGCATATTGTTTAAAGGCTCAACTATTTGAGTTGGTGGCCTCTTAAATTCGTGTATATAAATTCGGCTTATAGACAAACATAATTGGCCCTGCGTGGCAAAATATACATATGTACATTTAAAAAGAAATCGTTCTTGTTTTAATTGTCGTGTCTGACGCCCGCTTCAGACAAAACCCATAGAATAACAAGATAGAACGCTACAGTCGAGCAAGCCCGACAGTAAAATAGCCTGTACTCTCCACAAAAAAGAAAAATTAAAAAAAAAAAAAATTTTTAAAAAAATTAAATTATTAAGAAAATGAATGAATGAATTAATTAATTAAATTAAATTAGAATACATGTTTATGTTCAGTTTTAACAGCATACATTTACATCACGTACCTATGCGTGTTTATATGCGTGTATGTATGCAGCACAAAGTTGAACCAAAGCAGCAACAACAACAACAGCTGCGGGCAGCGCTGCCGACAGAGCTGCAGGCAGCGCATGAGCAGCGATTTTACTTATGGCTATAACTTGACCTATCATGATGAAATTTGGCACACGGACACATTAGTACTAATTGGATGTACCTACAAAAATTGATTTCAAAATTCCGAGAATTACGGAAGTTATAAGAAAAAACACGAATTGCGGTGGAGTGGGGGGGGGGGGGTGCATCGAAAAAAAACTCAAACTCGTACTTTCCCTGTCTTAGGAGAATATGGCAACCAAGTTTATACATTCTGAGATCCTTGCGTTCATACGGACAGACGGACAGACAGACGGACGGACGGACAAGGCTATATCCACTCGGCTTCTCATCCTGATCAAGAATATATATACTTTGTGGGGTCTGCCACGCCTCCTTCTGTGTGTTACATACATGCGCACAAAACTAGTATAGCCTTTCACCCTTTGGGTACAGGCTATAAAAAAGGCTCCCGAAAAAGCTCGGTGCCTCAACAACCTTTGTAGTTTGAAATATCAGACTTACCACCCTTTTTATGAAGAGGAATAATAAAAGTTCCTTTCCAAATAGTTGGAAAGATTGAGGAACCAAGTGACAGATTAAAGATTGTAAGTAATGGCTGTAAAAGGGAACTACTTGTAGAACACTCCTTGAGAACACAACTAGGAATGTTGTCTGCTCAAGGACAGTATGAAGATTTTAATGATTTGATAGCAGAAAGTAGACAGCTATCAGTAATTATGGGAACGGAAATAGTGTGGGAAGATGAAATGGCATAAAGATAAGAGGTACTACTAATAGAGACAGAGGAATAAGTTGACTGGAAGAAGTTGGCAAACAAGTCAGCAGCTTCAGAATCGTTGCTGGCTTTTTTGTCACCAAGGAAATATGATGAAGGTAAAGAAGCAGTTTTACGTTTAGAATTAACGAACTTATAGAATTGTTTAGGATCCTAAGCAAATTGCATCTTGCATCGGGCAAGGTAATTATTATAACATTGTGAATTAAGAAGAACAAAATTCGATTTGTGTCCGTATGTGAAATTTAGGTAGACCGATTTAAGAAGAAGTTATAGCCATAAATATATTTGCTGCTCCAGCGCTGCTCAAGGGCTGCCCGCGGTTGTTGTTGATGCTGGTGCTTTGGTTGACTGCAAACATGTTTACACATACACGAATAGACACGCATAGACATTCATACACTCACATAATGTGCAATTATACATCCTTTACGTGAGCTCGAATACCAAGAGAGGTAAAATCGATCAAAATTTTTATACCCCGTACCCAAAGGGCACAAGGGTATATTAGTTTTGTGCGAGTGCACATGGAACACACAGAAGGAGGCTTGGTAGACCCCACAAAGTATATATATTCTTGATCAGCATGACAAGCCGAGTCAATATAGCCATGTCCGTCTGTCCGTCTGACCGTCTGTCTGTCTGTATGAACGCAAGGATCTCCGAAAGTATAAGAGCTAGAATAACCAAACTTGGTATACAGATTCTCCTGAGACCGAGAAAGGACGAGTTTGTCATTTTTTCTGATCCACCCCCCCACTCCCCCCCTATTAACGATTTTCTATAACTCCCGTAATTCTTGGAACTAAAATTTGGTAGTCACATTAGGTTAGTTATTATATAACCGTATACCAAGTCTCATTATGATAGAATGATCGGAAAGAAAGTTATAGCCATATAACCAGGCCCAATGCACACATACATACATATGTACAAGTACACAAACACGCATAAGGCACGATTCTGATGTAAATGTAAATGTATGTATGCATGCATGGAATATTTTATATTTAATTTAGTTAATTAATTAAATTAATTTAGTCGCAGTCAACCAAAGCACCAGCATCAACAGCCGCGGGCAGCGCTTGGGCAGCGCTTGAGCGGACAAACTTATATTGACTTAGCAACTGTTCTCCAGAGTCGAACTCAGTTGAAAGTTGCTTAGTTAACTTTTGCAATATTAACAAGTAACAAAGCTAAAGTCGGGTATCCTGACTTTGAAATACTCTGTGCATATGTTTATAATAATTATAGAAATTAAAAAAAGTAAGAGAATTAACAAAAACAATCAATAAATACTAAAGTCGAGCAAGCTCAACTCTTAAATACCCTGCACCTCCCAATAAAAAGGAAAAAATGGAAAAATATTTTTTTTAATAATTAAATGTAATTTAATTAAATTATTTAATTAAATTAAAGACATGTTCATGTACAGTTTCAACAGCATATATTTACATCAGAATCGTGTCTCTGTGTGTTTAAAGATAAGAATAAAAAAAATAAGAAATAAAATAATTGTATCAGAATAAAAAAATGAACTTGACCTGCCTAGGGCTTAATGGAATCTGGATACCGAGTTTGGTTATTCTAGCTCTAGTACCTCCTGAGATCCTTGCGGACATGGCTAAATCGACTCGGCTTGTCACGCATTCGGAAAGACGGACACGGCTATATCGACTCGGCTTGTCACCCTGATCCAGAATATATATACTTTGTGGTGTCTGCCACGCCTTCTTCTGTGTGTTACATACATTCGCACAAAACTAGTACAGCCTTTCACCCTTTGGGTACAGGCTATAAAAACACGAATTCCGTGGGAGTAGGGGGGTGTATCAGAATAAAAAAATAAACTTGACCTGCCTAGGGCTTATGGGAATCTGGATACCGAGTTTAGTTATTCTAGCTCTTGTACCTTCTGATATCCTTGCGCTCATACAGACGGACGGACGGACAGACGGACATGGCTATATCGACTCGGATTGTCACCCTGATCAAGAATATATATACTTTGTGGTGTCTGCCACGCCTTCTTCTGTGTGTTACATACATTCGCACAAAACTAGTACAGCCTTTCACCCTTTGGGTACAGGCTATAAAAACACGAATTCCGTGGGAGTAGGGGGGTGTATCAGAATAAAAAAATAAACTTGACCTGCCTAGGGCTTATGGGAATCTGGATACCGAGTTTGGTTATTCTATCTCTTGTACCTTCTGAGATCCTTGCGCTCATACAGACGGACGGACGTTCGGACGGACGGACGGACATGGCTACGTCGTCTTGTCACTGTGATCAAGAAAATATATACTTTGTGGGGACTGCCACGCCTCCTTTTCCCTGTTACATACATTCGCACAAAAGTAGTACGCAGGGGGCTGTTGCCCTCTAGAAATAATTTCGCAATTCGTTATCCCCGAAAAGTCCGACGCGAGACATTTAGTTTTGATTTATAAATCGGGACGTCCCGCCAAAATTGGAGCGTTCGGCAACGCTGATATGTACATACATTTAAATTTTTCATGCAGGCGCTATCCGCCTGTATACATATACATGTGTACATGTACATACATACATATATAAATATGATTGTTGTGAATGTAAAATGTGTGTTTCTGCTTTTGTAAATCGCATGAATACACTCACAAAATAGGCTTAACGGTAAATGACTCTTAGATTTGTTCAGAATACATTTGTAGCGTTGTTAGCTAACACTAAAACGGTAAGTCGCTGTAAATATGCGATCAGCTGAGATGCTAGAGATGGGCATGTGTCGGATGCTCAATGTGCTAGAGCATCAAAACTATCGATAGTTGAATCCGTCGATACAATCAATAATTCCATCGAAGTTTGAATGCAATTAACAGAAAATTTAAATATTTACATCTTATAATTTATTGAGATCAATTAGAACAAATCATATATAAACATACATATGTACATCTGCCCGCAACGCGAATCAGAATATGCGTAGGTCCGCTTTTGGTTTCTGCTTAACTACGGTAACTGTAAACTTTTGGCATTTTGCCTTTGAAATTAACAGACGTAAATGATCAAAACGAAAGAAGAAGCGCGAGCCAATGATTTCCAGTTGTTGTTGTTTTCGTTTTAAAATTTTGATTTAAAACCATAGAACATTATTTATTACAATCAAACAACAGTGCTCGATTGTCCAATGTATACATACATACATACATACGAATGTACATACATCCTATATATGTACGTACACAGGCATACATACATACATATGTATGTACATATGCATGCATGTTTCTCTTTACTTTTTCAACCGTACGTCTCTACGTACGGTTCTCTTACCGCACACATAGACACGAACTGTTGCTTGTTCTGTGTGAGTGTGTGTATATGATGTCCCCAACTATTTGATATTTGCGTTCATTGTAATTTGTTGTTGCTCCATAAAGTTACTAATGAAAACCCTAATGCAAAATATACTAAACAAAGAAAAAATTACTTTTAAAAATGTTAAATAATTTTTTAATTAATTAACATTTCTTGCTCTGTCAGTGCAAGCCGAATGAACACACATACATACATAGATGTGTACATGTACATAGATGTGTACATATTTATGTGTGTACATTCACACATTAGTGTCTCACATTTTGCTTTGGCTATTTCAATCGTTTGCACGCAACTACACGAACAGCTGCTTGCATGTGTGTGTGTGTGTGTGTGTGTGTGTGTGTGTATGTATACTTAGTTGTCCCCAACTGTTTGATATTTTGTATTGTTTGTTCTGCCTGCTTTTGTAAAATGCATATTTTGAAAATCCTTGAATGCAAAGTTGTAGATTTAGTTACGTAGATTACAGTCCCCAAATTTTAAATCGATCGGAACAAATTTATAACACAAACACAAACAGAATTGACCTATCATGATGAAATTTGGCACACGGACACATTAGTACTAACTGGATGTACCTACCAAAATTCATGAGATCCCTGCGCTCATACAGACAGACGGACAGACAGACAGACGGACATGGCTATATCGACTCGTCTTGTCATCCTGATCAAAAATATATATACTTTGTGGGGTCTGCCACGCCTCTTTCTGCCTGTTACATATATTCGCACAAAACTAGTATACCCTTTCAGCCTTTGGGTACAGGGTATAAAAATCAAATTTAAAGTTGATTGGTGGAAAAATGAAGATTTTTCAAACAAACTTTGGAGCTTGTTTTCCCCCTTTGGAGCTCGAATTTTCCAAAAATCCCTTCTTAGTGCGCACCTACACCATGATAGGATACTTGACCCCGAATTTCAGCTTTCTAGCTCTTACCGTTTGGGCTGTGGGCTGCTGACGCGGTTTCCTTTTGTGCCCCAACATTTTTTTTCCCATATTTCAAGCCCCAAGAAAAACCAAGTATGCAGTCTTACTTGGAATTTTTCTGGGAGTATACAAACTAAGTTTGAAGTTAATCAGATGTTAATTGTAGATTTTTCATACAAATTTTGGAGCTCGAATTTTCCAAAATCCCTTCTTAGTGGGCACCTACACTATGATACTTGAGTCCAAATTTCATCTTCCTAGCTCTTACCGTTTGGGCTGTGCGTTGATCACCAATCAGTCAGTCAGTCAGTCAGTCAGACAGTCAGGACAAACTGTTTTATATATATAGATTATGGCGATTTTTTGCCCTAAAATGGAACTGAGTTAAATTTGTTGAAGTTTTTATACCCTGTACCCAAAGGGTAAAAGGGTGTAGGTACTTTTACATTTGAAATGAATACGCGTCGGTTCTTTGATTCGTACTACCCGTGCTTTCATTCAAAGCTCACGCTGTGTTGTAGGGAAGCAGCGTATGGAGTGAAGTTGTGAAGTTGTTATGATTATACTATTATTATTAATAAGTGGCCCATCATTAATCATCGTCGCCAACAGCTACTTTGTTAAGCATATCGTGCAGGGTGGCTTCTGGCTCCGCTTCAGGCTCCGATTCACGCTCGGAAATGATATTATGGGCTTTATCCACATCGTTGTAGTCGGCATCATACTTGTCTTCCAACACCCCCGCTGGATCAGCTGTGTGATTGGTTTGGAAGTCAAATCCGACATGGGTAGAATGGCCTCAGCACGCCCGCGTTTCCAAATTGGTCCTAGAAGGTCAAAGGCAGGTTTCAAACGGCCCCTCTTTGTTTTAATTGGAGTCATTTCCAATCTGATGGGTGTGATCTTCTGGTACAATATGATTGCTTTCCTCCGAGGCTTTCGCTTCTCTCTCTCCAGTCTGCCGGCCTTATGCTTCACATTTTCCAAATCGCTCTGTCAGCGAACCTTAATCATCAGTCTTTACGTGGTCTGTATTGTTGTCAATAAAATTCTGAATAAGCTCAGCATTGGATTGCTGGGTATGAATAGGCGTGACTCTTCCAGCTTCTGGTAGCACTCTCTGTAACTTTGGTATTACCAATGCCTTAGTTCGAGTCTCGAATTTGCTTTCAAATCTGGGTTTTATCTTTAACTGTACGGTGTTTCTCAATATTTCCGTGCCACCTGTACAAATTCCTTCTATTTCTACAACTTGGTATACTCTTGGAAGCTGTAGGAATCGTGCTGCTTCCTTGGCGATGAGAGTTCTTTGCGATCCTCCATCCATAAAAGCTCTAAGTAGTTCATAGTCTCCTCTTGCATTTTTTACTTTCATTAGTGCTTTGGCCAAAAGTGTGTCTTGACCATTTGTTTTGGTCATGCAGTTGAAACATTCCTTCTTCGCTTCTTCATGCAACAAGGTGTTGTGACCTTTTTTACAGAATTGACATTTCCATTCTTTCTTACAGTTCCTGATATTGTGGTTCCCAAAGCATCGGATGTTGATTTGAGGTAAACTCCATCCTTTTGCTTACTGATGCAGCCTTAAACTGTTGACATATTGCTATGTCGAGTCCAGTAACGCCACAGCAGCGGCATTCCTTCTGTTGTGACTTGTCGTTGGTTTTTTGACGTTCTTTTGTAATGAACTTACTGAGTTGTAAATTTGCTCAATAAATTCAAAAACGTCTTGCAGTTTCTGGATCTGTCTTGCCTCTTTCACGTGTTGTTCATACAATTGCAACGACTCTTGTGAAAATAGGCCTAGCAATATTTGGGCAAAAATTACGTCTGCGTCCTGGCCAATTTTACCCTTTTCTTTAATGATATGAATACTTTCCATTGCTGTATCCAAAACCTTGCGTATGCTTTCCTCTGACTCGTGATTCAGGTGTTCCAGCTCTAAAATAGTGCGTAGACGATCAGCTAATATTTTGCAATTATTTTCATATCGCTTGCAAATTAGCTCCCATGCTGAATCATAATTTGCTGCTGATCCGTTCAGCAGGTGGCATACTACCAGCTTGGCCTCTCCCTTGAGGCAAGTCTTCAGGTAATTGAGTTTCCGTGCGTTGCTGAGATCTTTCCTTCCGTATATGACCTCCTTGAGCAGCTCGAAAAATATTGGCCAGTCTTTCGAGTTCCTGTTGAAATTGGGTAGCTCTATTTTGGGCAATTCTGGGACCTCTTCTTTCAGTGTCTTGATTAAAGGTGAAACTTTCATATCTGCTTTCCAATTTATCGAGCGTGCCTTGGACGGTTAACCATAAAACTTGTATCCTATCCTTGGTATCTAGAAGTTCCTCGATATCATTTTCTATTAGGCATTGGTGCACCTGTGTAAGGTATTGCCTGAGGCGCTCTGCCCGCTTATCTGCTATCTCAACCAGTTGATCAACTGGGCTTGAATTACGAGATGCAAAATCAAACTGCACTTCAGGTACTTTTGGATCGCTTGCAAGGTACAGGGTATTTAAGAGTTGAGTCTGCTCGACTTTAGTGTTCCTTTCTTATTTTTTAATCATATGCATAAAGTAGCAGGTCTTGTCCATCTTTGCTGGATCAGCATTTGTGCATACAATTATACGTTTATTTACTATATGATTTTTCTCTTCCGACACTCTCTAAAGTTTCTAATGAGTTCCCAATTTTCCCAATTAGCAAATTACTTTGGTACGATTCGAGAGCTAGGACATAAAGTACAATAAATACCATGAATGGTTATATGTGCATACATATGTACATACATACATATATGTATATTTATGTATATAGTATGATAGAGATAAATCAAGGTATATAATTTCTAGAGTTGAAAGCTGTACAAGTTGGCAAAGTTATTTGGTCAACATTTGCCACTGCACAACATTTAAATGAGCATGCACACATATATCATAATTATTTCTTCTACTCTTGAATGAAAAGTAATAAAAATACAACGCAGTTTATCTTGTGTTCTTTCTCAGAGTAAATACATAAACATAGTTTAAAGTTAATCGGATTCCTAATTTTCTAAAACCACTTCTTGCTGCTCACCCACACTTTGACCTGGACTGTTACATTTTTCAGCTCGCGCAAACCTAATATACTCTTGTACATTTCATTTACAGAGTATAATAAAGTGCAAAGGTATAGAAAGATTGACAATATTCACAGTAATACAGCAAACGGAGGTCGAGTCTCGAAATGACTACATGTGACAAAAAGAAGTATGTCGACTATAATTCAAAATAAGCGAAGTACTGTGAGAAATATAGCAGCAAAACGGTCTGAAAATATTAGGGAAACAGTAAAACATGAATGGACGCGACAGAAAATGAAACGAACTTAATATGGCTTCTTTAAGGTATGATTGCAGCTCCTGTTGAACGTAACAAATAATTTTGATGTCTTTAGGCCAAAGAACAACGCTTGCTCACAACTTTGCCAATAAAAAACAAGTAAAAAAGCTTAAAACGGGTGTCCCGACTTTAAAATACTCTGTACATATGTTTCGAATAATTATAGAAATTAAAAAAAGTAAGAGACTTAAAAAAAAACATTTGCAGCGCTTGAGCAGCGCTGCAGCAGCAAATATATTTATGGCTATAACTTCTTGTTCAATCGGTCTTTCATGATGAAACTTGGCATACGGATACAAAATAACTAACTGGGGGTATATCCGACAATTAGTTGCCCGCGGCTGTTGTTGATGTTGCTGTTTAGTTGACTGCGAAAATGCTTACACAGACACAAATAGACGCGCATAAACATACATACACTCACACAGACGCAATTGCTATGTAAATGTGCAATTATATACCCTTTACGTGAGTTCGAATACCGAGAAAGGTAAAATTGATTATTGTAAACATATGTACAGAGTATTTCAAAGTCGGGACACCCGACTTTAGCTTTTTTACTTGTTTTAATTTCTATAATTATTCTAAACATATGTACAGAGTATTTTAAAGTCGGGACACCCGACTTTAGCTTTTTTACTTGTTTAAGCTTAAGTTTGTAATAGAAGTCAATGTTGTCATATCTTGCGCCACTGTACAAATGAGTGGTTTAATGTAAAACGGTATTAATCCAGCTGTCAACCAATCGCGCCTTTATGTTGCCGAAAATAAACATTGTCTCTTCTCTTGTGACCACCGAACACAGCGGACGTTTTATTCTTCACTAAGCGCAACAGCCAACTACTTTTTGTCTACTTCTCTGCAGTTCCATTTGTTTGCAGCTATTTCACGTAAATTGATAGCTGAATTTTTTTTTCGTTTCGTTTATAAAATTTACATGGTGCCCGAGCAGGGACTTCGGGAAAGTTTTGTTTTTGTTTAAATATAATTTTTTAATATAATTTAAACATTTTGTCGCGACAATTAGTTGGCTGCTCGCTTTGATTATTAGCTTGTTGAACGCCGCTGGATCTGGAATGGATATAAGGAAAGTCGATGAATCTTCATCCGATGACCAGATAACCGTGTCATAGCCTATGCATACGGACATATACATATATGCATTATTAGCACTGCGCAAGTAACACATACGTATGTACATTAAGTTGCGGCTTATTACGTTCTCAGCACGTACAACAAATTGTCGCATATAGTAGCGCATGCATCTGGTTGGGCATAGGCAATATTTGTGTCAATTGTGAAACGGCAATTTGAAGCAAAATAATTGTGTAATTAAAATCGGGAATTGAAAATTGTTCGCAGTCCCAATTTCTTTGACCACCCATTTATGCTTTTGCTTCTTTGCTGACCGTGGTATCGAGTTAGTGCTGTGCTTGCTCCTACATTGCTTTTTCGATTTCGTTCGCACAGCCTACGCTTACAGCAACGGCTTATGCGTGGGTGCGCTCCAGTACATACTTAGACCGCTCATTTCATGCCCTCTTGTCGTTTTATCTTCACACTTAAACGCTGAGTGCAGTGATTCTCTTCGTTAGTTGTTTTTTCTGCAACAATTCGGCTTGCGTAAGAGTAAGGTAATTGCTTGCATTGCTTAAATTGGCCGTCGCTTATCGCGTACGATAATTAGGCTGACCTGCATTTGCTTTTATATATGCACAGTGGTCTGTGTCAACGCGTAACATAATTAATTAAACTTAAAATAATTAATTCGCGAATATGTCGACCAACAAAGTAAACGACACTTTGTCAAATCCCGGCTGCCTTAGTGACCAACTTACCAAGTTGTTCTCGAAATTAGAGAAGGTAGAAGAGGATATTCTTCGCTTAAAAGAAGCTTTCGTGAAAAAGACAACTACACCAAATCCGATCGAAATCAAGGGCAATGGATCTTCAGTCAGATATTGACTCCATTGATAATACAAATCGAACTTCATTTGAGGAAACTTGTATTAGTGCCAAAGCGCTATACTTATCTGCATTAAATGCACCGCCGGCAGTTGACACATTGCCCCCTGCTGCGGAACATTCTCTAACCATATTCTCTCTTGTCTGTCCGATGAAGCCTTAGGGACAGTTAAAGCTTTCCAAATGACCGGTGAGAACTATTCAAAGCCTTAGAAAGTCTAGAGCGCATATATGACAACAAATTCTTAATATTTTGTGACACATTAGCACAGTTGTTTGACGTTCCGTCTAGGAGCAAGCCCTCAGCTTCGGCTTTGAGGTCAATCATAGACACCGTATCATTCGAGACACTCCTGTCTTTGGGGAATGAAAAACAAATTGTCAATGCACTGTTTATACACATCGTCTTGTCGAAAGTAGACAGTTACACAAAGGCTAGATACGAAGAGCAGCTCGACTATGATAGTTTACCACTGTGGTCGGAGTGTGTCACTGTACTCAACAGGCGATACCAACACTTGTCTGGTGAAGAATCCTCAAAGTCAAAAGGCAAGCGAAGGTTTGAGATTCCGTCGAAAAAGGCCACTAATCATCGTTTTGTTAGACTCAGGCTCACAGGTGAATTTCATGAATGAAGACTTTGCTCAATCTCTGCGTATTTCCAGACAAAAGAAGTGTCTTATTGTCACATCGGTTGGTAAATCCAGTCTTGTGGCAAAAATCTAAGTCACCGCAAAAGTTTTTTCAAGAGTAAACTCTTACCAGTTCAATGCTGATTTTTGGGTGCTTAGTTCAATTTCTAAAAAGCAGCCCGATTGCGATTTGTCAAGCAATCAGTGGAAAATCCAAGCCAATCTTGAACTAGCCGACCCCGAGTTTACAAGCCCCAAAGAATTGACTTGCTGCTTGGCGCTGGTACTGGTCAAATGAAACTTGCAGAGGTGCGCCATTATTGCAGAAAACCCTGTTGGGATGGGTAGTATCTGGGCGCTGCAAGAACTTCAATACGCGAAGTCCGTCTTGTTGTGCAGTTTCCTACTCTGTTGAAGACACTAAGCTTGAGGTTCTAGTGGAGCGTTTCTGGGAATTAGAAGAAATTCCCAACGTTCGAAAATCCTCAAAATTATCTTCTGAGCAAATTGCATGTGAAGAAGATTTCGTCAAGCGTGTACACACATTGCCATCAGGTCGTTTTTGAAGTCAGTTTGCCATTTAAGACCGATCCTCAGGTCTTAGGCTCATCATTTGACATTGCCAAACGACGATTTCTATCTCTAGAACGCAGAGTTATAAAATCCCCCCTCGCTCCAAAAGATGTATGTCGATTTTATGAACGAATACATCGAGCTTGGCCATATGACTGCCATAGGAACAAAAATTCCACCGGGACCACACTATTTCATACCGCATCAGTGTGTCCTGAGGCGCGATAGCAGTTCCACCACCAACACAACTTCTGACAATTCATTAAACGATATTCTTATGGTGGGACCGACTATATAGTACAGAGGGAATTATTTTTGTCGCTCATTCGATTTCGTTTAAATCGCTTTACCATTACGGCAGATATAACCAAAGAAAAACACCGTTGGTTCCAACTCATTGTTTGGCGTGAAAGCTCATCTGATGAGCTTCAAGTTTTTTGGTTGAACACGGTCATCTACGGCACAGCTTCTGCACCATTTCTTGCAATTCGTGCTTGCAGGAGCTAGGAGTTCGTCATAAAGACATTCTCCCGATAGGTGCCGAGGTTGTTTGCAACGACTTCTATGTCGGCGATATGCTCACTGGAACCGACGATTCAGGTAAAGACGATTTGCACTCAGGTGTCTCAAATTTTAGAATCAGGCGGTTTTCAGTTAGCAAAATGGTACACCAACCATCCAAGTATTACAGATTCTGAACAATGTGAAAGATTGCTGAATTTCAATGATACCGATTTAACTAAGACCTGGGGTATGAGGTGGACGCCAAATACAGATCAGTTTCGATACCATTCGGATTACAGTTTCACTGATTTAAGTCCTACCAAACGCAACATTTTACCAGTGACAGCACGTATGTTTGATCCCCTTGGCCTTTTATGTCCAATAAGCATAAAGGCGAAAATTATTTTGCAAGAGCTTTGGCGCAATAAGCTTGATTGGGATGAGGCAGTCCCAATGGAATTGGCTACCAAATGGGAAGCGTTTCGGCAAAATCTTTTGCTATTGCATGATCAATCTAGTCACGCAAGTAACATAATGTTTGTGAAGCTGATAATGACTAATGACGAAGTAGAGAGATAAGAAACGTTTAAAGTCGTGGGTTAAGCACCTCCAAATACGACTCAGATCAGTAAATTTAAATATTTAACATTAATGTATACAATAATTGTGAATACCTGAAATTAAATAAAGACTTGTTCATTTTTCGTGTAACAAACCCTGCACAAACATAACATTATTGGCGCAGTCGTGGTAATTAGCAAAAGTCAACGAAAACATTAAACTGCTAATTAATCGAACCTAATTAAAGTTTAGTGCCGTGAAAGAACAATAAAAGTAACAAATATTGTTGTTATAAATGCATAACACAATTACTATTGAGCTCGAAAGAAAAAACGTGGCTGTACATACATACCTTACGCCGAAAAAATATACATATGAAAATAAAGCAAAAGGGAATGTGTAGCACTAAGGTGGGCATAGCGGTTTTAAAGTGATAAGGAAATAAATTAGAGACAAAAACTAAAACAACGATTCCGTTATCAACATGGATTTTTATTTGTCAATTCCAACGTCGATGTAGTTTGTGTGTCTGAAACGTGGTTTGTTTCTAGTCTTAGTGATCAATCTATATGTTGTGATGGGTATAATGTTTATCGTTCTGACCGTGAGGGGCATACGGGGGTGTGGCCATATATGTAAAAAACAGTCTGAAATGTCAGATGATTAGCAAACAGCCGTTGGGAAGCAATATTGAATATCTGTTCCTGAAAATAACAACTCACAGCAATACTGAAAGCATCCTTGTCGGATGTGCTTATAGACCAAACAAGTTAACGGACTATAGCGATTTCATGAACACATTTCACTCGGTTTCTCTAAAACACAACAATATTGTCCTAGCTGGAGATTTTAACAGCAATATATTAACTGAACATCACCTGAGGGACGATATGATCTCTCTTGGCATGGGACTAGTAAACACTACTTTACCGACGCACTTCTCCAACACTTGTGATACCCTCCTTGACGTATTTTTTGTTAATGACACCAAAAAAGCTATCCTATTTGACCAGCTTTCAGCACTAGCCTTCTCTAAACACGACATGATTTTCTTGACGTATGACATCTACAAAGATCAAAGTAACCACGCAATCTCTTTTAGGGACTTCAGGAATATTGACCATAGGCTATTGTATGAATACTGTGATAACTTAAACCTTGACGAATTATTTACTAAGCCCACTGTTGACGAGCAGCTTGAACTATTCAATAAACACATCCAGCATCATTTTAATACCTTTGTGCCACTGCGATACAAAGTGATCAAGCCAGTCGAAAACGAATGGTTCAGTAGAGATATCGGTTGTGCAATAAAAAACCGAGATCATGCATACAAAAAGTGGAAACGCTATAGGACTGCGACCTACCTATTGCATTATAAAAAACTTAGATGAATAGTAGGGCTGAAGATCACAAATGCCAAACGTGGCCTTTACTCTGCCAAATTCAATTCAGCCCTATCATCAAATCAGGTTTGGACTGAGCTAAAAAAGTTAGGGATTGGGAAATGTAAACCTTCTTTAACATCTGACGTAAACGTAGATGCGCTTAATAGCAAATTTGTAGATTTAGATGTACCTGGAGTCCACGAAAACGCGTACCTGAACCATATTCCCCGCTAAATTGTGATATTACTTAGTTTTAGTTTTATGTGTGTACGTCAATGTGATGTTTTAGATTCCATCGTCAAAGTGAAGTCAAACGCCACTGGTCTTGATGAAATTCACCCAAAATTTTTAAAATTTTTACTCCCTAAAATATTAAAGCATATTTCATATACTTGTATTTTTAACTCCATTCTTACAACCTCATGCTTTCCGTACAAATGGAAATTCGGAAAAATAATCCCTATACCTAAGGGAGACAATTTCCATTCTTCCATTTCTCTCAAAAGCATTTGAACAGCTAATGGCTAACCAAATTACTAACTTCTTGATAGGAAACTCATTATTAACTGAAAAACAATCGGACTGCATAACATCACTGTTAAAAATTACAGAGGACATTCGCAAGCAAGTCGACAACAGTATGGTAACTTTTCTTACACTTCTTGACTATTCTAAAGCTTTTCACACGGTAAACCATACCATACATTGCACAAAACTAAAAAGACTCTTCAACTTCTCTGACTCGGCAATAAGTCTAGTGCAATCGTACCTATCCGAAAAAATCGAAATGCCTGGTATTATATAAAAAGAAAATTAACTCACTCAATCTAGAGAAATTAAAACTCAGCAATGAGCATATCGATTACGTAAAGAAGGCAACTAATTTAGGGATAACCATCAATGAGACTCTATCCTGGCATAATCAGGTTAATAATGCAGTAGGTAGAACTTATAGTGCACTAAGGCATCTCTCTTTGACGCAGAATTTCATCCCAGGCAAACTCAAGGTTCTTATTGCAAAGTCATACCTGATACCCTCATTATTTTATGGGGTTGAGTTATTTGGAAATTGCGATGAATAAATTAAAAGTCGCCTTCAATAGCATTGCGCGATATGTCTATAACATTAAACGAAGAGAATCTATAACGACATACGCTAACAAAATTTTAAACCTGACTCTTCACTCGTGGATAAAACTTAGGACTCTAATTTTCTTGTTATAGCCTGTACCCAAAGGGTGAAAGGCTATACTAGTTTTTGGCGCATGTATGTAACACACAGAAGGAGGCGTGGCAGACCCCACAAAGTATATATATTTTTGATCAGGATGACAAGACGAGTCGATGTAGTCATGTCCGTCTGTCTGTCTGTCTGTCTGTCCGTCTGTCTGTATGAGCGCAAGGATCTCAGTAAGTACAAGAGCTAGGATAACCAAATTGGTATCAAGGTTCCTATAAGCCCTAGGCAGATCGAGTTTGTTTATTTTTTCTGATACACCCCCCCACTCCCCCGCAATTCGTGTTTTTTTCCATAACTCCCGTAAATCTCGGAATTTTGAAATCATGAATTTTGGTAGGTACATCCAGTTAGTACTAATGTTTCCGTGTGCCAAATTTCATCATGATAGGTCAATTCTGAAGAAAGTTATAGCCATAAGTAAAATTGCTGCTCATGCGCTGCCTGCAGCTCTGTCGGCAGCGCTGCCCGCAGCTGTTGTTGTTGTTGCTGCTTTTGTTCAACTTTGTGCTGCATACATACACGCATATAAACACGCATAGGTACGTGATGTAAATGTATGCTGTTAAAACTGAACATAAACATGTATTCTAATTTAATTTAATTAATTCATTCATTCATTCATTTTTTTAATAATTTAATTTTTTTGTGGAGAGTACAGGCTATTTTACTGTCGGGCTTGCTCGACTGTCTTGCATAGAACCATTAATCGTAAAGAACCGAACTATCTGTATAACAAAATCTCATTTAATTCATCAAGAAGAACCAATAATATAGTTTGCGAAAGATATAGATTATCCAGTTCAGAAAAGCAGTTTTTCATCTATGCTGTTCATCTGTGGAACGAGCTACCACATAACTTAAAAATAATCAGCAATGAAACGCATTTTAGAACTAGAATTGAAGCACACTTCCAAGAGTATAACTAATTGAAAAAATCAAAAAGCACTATACTATATAGTACATTTACATTCATTAGGCAACTCTTTTGTACTAATTTAATGATAACGGTAAGAGCAAAAGAAAAATTACCTTAATATATGTATTAATAATAATGAAAAAACAGGAAAAAAACAGAAAGAAAACAAGCCTTAAATTTTTGTATTAATAATATTAATCTTATAGTACATTTACATTCATTAGGCAACTCTTTTGTACTAATTTAATGATAACGGTAAGAGCAAAATAAAAATTACCTTAAATATATGTATTAATAATAATGAAAAAACAGGAAAAAACAGAAAGAAAACAAGCCTTAAATTTATGTATTAATAATATTAATCTTATCAAATAGGTTAAGTAGGTTATAAACATCACTATTCATTTTATCTAAGAAAATTGCATACTTTGTGACTAGTACATTAATTTATAAGAAATCTTCTTGTCGTACTAGGAATTAATAAACAAACAAATACAAAATCGATCGAAGAGCAAATGCAAAACTTAGCTCAAGCAATCAACGAAACTCAAAACTCTCTTAGAGTTCTTGTTAATTTGCAAGCATCGTCAATGCGAGAGATGATGAGCCAACGTGAACGTCAATTAAGAGAGATAAAGCACCTTACACCTTTTTCGGGAAGAGATTCAGGCAGCGTCGCAGCATTTATACAAGCAGCTGAGTACTATCTCAATCGCATTGAGGATCCCGAGCTAAAGAGGCTAGCAGTAGTAACCATTTACTTGGATAAGATTCAAGGAGAAGCTAAATCAGCATTATTGCATCTGGAAAACTACGATGACTGGGAGGCCGTAAAGAATGAACTGAGGAGTCGTTATCGTCCGGCTATCCAACCAGAGGAGCTTTATGAAAATATTGGAAAGCTCAGGGCTAGTAGCGTAAGTGAGTTATTTGAAAAAGTTAAGCAATTTAGAAGCTTAAAACATGAATTGGAAATTTATTACAAGAATAATTGTTATGTTGATTTGAGTGGCGTAGACTCACTACTTGTTAATAAAATTAAAAGAATATCTCAGGGTACTTTAGCGTATGCAATCAGAAACATGGCACAATTAGATAATATTATTGAAGAACTAAATACAGCGAATTTTGAAAACAATTGTATAAAAAGCGAATTCCGTATTTTTGAGAGTAAAAATAATGTAAATATCCAAATCAAAAGCAAACAAAATCACATCAACAATGCTAATCAACAAGCTTATCAATCAAGGAATATTAATTATGAAAATAAGACTTTCAACAAAAATTATACACAACCTACTACCAACCAAAATAACAATAATGGTAGACAAAATTATTACAACAATAATTTTCAAAAAACTTTCACTCAACAGTCAGGCCAATCAAAACAAACGCAAAATAGTAATCCCTATAGACAATATTCTCAAAATTACCAAGAATCGAATTGATTCCGTCATACTAATTATAATCAACAAACACCAGTTCCAATGGAAATAGAAAATATATCACAAGCAACTTATGATGAAAGTAATAACCCATTCGTGCCTTCAGACTCAGATTATAATCAACAGCACATCCAAAGTTTCGACTATAATGATAAGAATAACAAGCATTATACTGATCCTGAATTACATCACTTTTTTATCAACTAACCTCGGAATTATCACCTTTAATTAAAATAACTTTAGAGCAGCGATGGGCACGTAGTGGCTCTTTGGACTCCCAGGGCTGTTTCCGTTATGTTTTGGTAACTGGCGACAGCCAGACGCACAAGCAAAGTACCGATCTCGAGCAAACTTACAATAACAAAATACACACAGTGTTGTCGCCAGCCAGACGCACAAGTAGAAGACCGAACTTACAAAGTTTGTAATACAAACCAATCGCGACAGAGTTTACAAAAACAAAATACATGCACTGTTGTCGCCAGCCAGACGCACAAGTAGATCGATGCAATAACAAAATACACACAGTGTGTGTACTGATGATCGATTTGCAATACCCGCTGACGGTCACTTATGCACTGACATTCAAAGTGTATTGACAAATTATAAATTATAGTGTTCAAGTAAAACTTTTACGATTTTCGTCACGTTATTTACTTATAATCTTACTTATATTTGATTTAAAACTGAACAATGGCTAATGAAATTAATATTTCCGAGATTGAGACGTGGTATTTTTTTTCGCTATTAAATGTGGGAGTACATCAGTGTCTTATTTGCGGAACTGTGGTATGTTCAAAAAAAATTATAATATTCGGCGGCACTATTTTAATCACCATGAAAATGCATATGGCATGTTGAATGATAGAGAAAGGTTGGAACTTGTCGTTAAGCTAAGGGTGTATTAAACAGGGACTGTAATCATTATAAGTGTTATTAAAAAAATTACAAAATAATGATTATTTTTTAATTTTATTCATTCGCTCACAATTTAATGATTAATTTTGAGTTTTACTTTAAAACTTAACCAATAATCATTATTGATGACCAAAAAAATTAAACTTATAAAATAATGATTATTCTTTGAGTTTTATTTTTTTGATCAAAAATTAAACTCAAGCTGAAATTGTGTCTATTCCATGAGGATTAAGGACATAATTTATATATATCCTTAATCAGTGAGTCAGGGCGAACATTTTGAATTAATTAATTTTTAATTAATTAAAAAATTAATTAATTAATTAACTATTTTTTAAATCTCAAATGCGAATGTATGTAACAGACAGAAGGAGGCGTGGCAGATCCGACAAAGTATATATATTCTTGATCAGCATGACAAGACGAGTCGATTTAGCCATGTCTGTCTGTCCGTTCGTCTGTCTGTCTGTTCGTCTGTACAAACAAAATGAACTCACAAAAGCAAGAATAATGATTATTCTTTGAGTTTTTTTTTTTGATCAAAAATAAAACTCAAGCTGAAATTGTGTCTATTCCATGAGAATTAAGGACATCATTTATATATATCCTTAATCAGTGAGTCAGGGCGAACATTTTGAATTAATTAATTTTTAACTAAATACACAAACAAATTTGTATTTTTTTTATAGCCTGTACCCAAAGGGTGAAAGGCTATACTAGTTTTGTGCGCATGTATGTAACACACAGAAGGAGGCGTGGCAGACCCCACAAAGTATATATATTCTTGATCAGGATGAGAAGACGAGTCGATCTAGCCCTGTCTGTCCGTCTGACCGTCTGTCCGTCTGTCTGTATGAGCGCAAGGATCTCAGTAAGTACAAGAGCTAGGATAACCAAAATTGGTATCAAGGTTCCTATAAGCCCTAGGCAGAACGAGTTTGTTTATTTTTTCTGATACACCCCCCCACTCCCCCGCAATTCGTATTTTTTCTTATAACTTCCGTAATTCTCGGAATTTAAAAATCAATTTTGGTAGGTACATCCAGTTAGTACTAATGTGTCCGTGTGCCATCATGATAGGTCAATTCTGAAGAAAGTTATAGCCATAAGTAAAATCGCTGCTCATGCGCTGCCTGCAGCTCTGTCGGCAGCGCTGCCCGCAGCTGTTGTTGTTGTTGCTGCTTTTGTTCAACTTTGTGCTGCATACATACACGCATATGAACACGCATAGGTACGTGATGTAAATGTATGCTGTTTAAACTGAACATAAACATGTATTCTAATTTAATTAAGTTAATTATTTTAATTAATTAATTCATTCATTTTTTTTTAATAATTTAATTTTTTTTTTTTTTAATTTTTCCTTTTTGTGGAGAGTACAGGCTATTTTACTGTCGGGCTTGCTCGACTGTAGCGTTCTATCTTGTTTAATTTTTAATTTTTATTTCATTAAATAATTACTTTAACTATGAATTGTTTAATTTTACAAAAAGTAGTTTTTGTAATGAGTTCGGCATAATGTTGCACCTCAGATCCGATAACACCAATTTAAGGGCAGAAAATGCCCTTTCGACACTCACTTGCGTTGCAGGAACAGAGTACACAACTTTAGCTAGTTGGTAAACTTGAACATTTTTTTGTTAATTAATTAATTAATTTTTTAATTAATTAAAAATTAATTAATTCAAAATGTTCGCCCTGACTCACTGATTAAGGATATATATAAATGATGTCCTTAATCCTCATGGAATAGACACAATTTCAGCTTGAGTTTTATTTTTGATCAAAAAAATAAAACTCAAAGAATAATCATTATTTTATAAGTTTTATTTTTTTGCTCATCAATAATGATTATTGGTTAAGTTTTAAAGTAAAACTCAAAATTAATCATTAAATTGTGAGCGAATGAATAAAAATTAAAATTTTAAATCATAGTGAAAATGCATAGATAATCCTTAAAAAATGATATGTGTGAATTCCTCGCTTTCTCAAAGTTACTATAAGTGAATGATTTTTTCGTTTAACGAGAAAAATCTCTTACGAGCATCATTTGTTGTAAGCTACAATCTTGCAAAAGCAAAACAAGATAGAACGCTACAGTCGAGCAAGCCCGACAGTAAAATAGCCTGTACTCTCCACAAAAAAGAAAAATTAAAAAAAAAAAATTAAAAAAAAAATTAATAAAAAAAAATTTAAAAAAAAATTAAATTATTAAAAAAAATGAATGAATGAATTAATTAATTAAATTAAATGAGAATACATGTTTATGTTCAGTTTTAACAGCATACATTTACATCACGTACCTATGCGTGTTTATATGCGTATATGTATGCAGCACAAAGTTGAACCCAATCAGCAACAACAACAACAGCTGCGGGCAGCGCTTCCGACAGAGCTGCAGGCAGCGCATGAGCAGCGATTTTACTTATGGCTATAACTTTCTTTAGAATTGACCTATCATGATGAAATGATGAAAATTTGGCACACGGACACATTATTACTAACTGGATGTACCTACCAAAATTGATTTCAAAATTCCAAGAATTACGGAAGTTATAAGAAAAAACACGAATTGCGGTGGAGTGGGGGGGGGGGGGGGGTGCATCGAAAAAAAACTCAAACTCGTACTTTCCCTGTCTTAGGAGAATATGGAAACCAAATTTGGTTATTCTAGCTCTTGTACTTTCTGAGATCCTTGCGTTCATACGGACAGACAGACGGACGGACGGACGGACGGACAGACAAGGCTATATCCACTCGGCTTCTCATCCTGATCAAGAATATATATACTTTGTGGGGTCTGCCACGCCTCCTTCTGTGTGTTACATACATGCGCACAAAACTAGTATAGCCTTTCACCCTTTGGGTACAGGCTATAAAAATGCAGATATTACTCCTTGGCGATTGATATCAATGATGTTGCACAAGTTTTAATATTTATTAAATTTATTGACTCGGATTTCAATGTGGAAGAGGATCTCCTAAACCTAGTTCCCTTATATACAACAACCACAGGGGAGGACATATTTCGAGCAATCGAAATATCAGTCAATGAAATAGGCGGTTTCAAAAAACTTTGTGGTATTTGCACCGACGGAGCAAGGAGCATGCGTGGTGATAATAAGGGTCTCAAGAGCCAGTTAAAGTTAAGGAATATTAAGGTGCCATTTTATCACTGCCTTATTCATCAGGAAGCACTATGCGCGTGGTAAAAATTGTAAACAAAATAAGAGAAGGTCATAACGCTTTAACCCATCGCAAATTTCAATTTCTTTTACACGAGCTCCAAGCGCAGTATGGAAAACAGATGAAAGATTTTTCGCAGTCAGAAAAGAAATTACAATTTTTCTTAAGGAGCACGTTAAAAATTCTGAAGAAATGTGTGCCAAACTAGAAGACTCCAAATTTCTCTCAGAAGTGGTATTTTTAACGGACATTACCATGTTTTTGAATATTTTGAATTCGCAGCTTCAAATACCGAAACAATCCATCGTAACAATGCTGTCCCGAATTGATGGTTTCAAACAGAAAATGGCAATTCTGCAAAGTGATTTAGTGAACAATTGCTTGAATCATTTCCCCTGTTGTCTTGAACTACTTTACTTACTTGAACTAAGTTAAAAAGTTGATCAAAATATATTTGAGTCCAAAAGATATAAATATAAAAGAACAAGACTCAAAATATCAAATGGAGCTATGTGACTTACAATCCGACTACCAAATACTTTCAGTTAAGGAATTTGGAAGTGAATTTTGGAAAAAAGTGTGTGGCAAACAGTATCCATTATTAACATCTTTAATCCTTCAATTAGAAGCAATTTTTGCCAGCACTTATGTGTGTGAAGCTGCATTTTCAAACATTAAATATATTAAAAATGTTTATAGGAATAAATTAAGTGACATTAAATTATCAGATTTATTACGAATTGCTTTAAGTGAAGAGGAAATAGACTTCGAAAAATTATTAAATGAATGTTCATAAATGTGATCAAAATTTGTTTCGGTGTACTTTTTTTTCCTAATTTTTTGCTCGCAGTTTATGATGTTCTCATAACCCAAACGGTAGTTTTTGTTGTAGATGTTGTTGTAGGACTCCCAAACTAAAATTTCGTGCCCACCGCTGCTTTAGATAATAAAACTTACATCGCATTAATCGATACAGGAGCTCTTAGGGTAAGCTTGATAGACGAAAGATTAACCAATTTCAAAAAAATTAGAATACCGCCAATAAAATTTTCTACAATTACCGGAAATGATGTTTTTAGGGAAGAAATTCATACACCAGCACCAGATGAATTTTGTGTGCCTAAAGAGGCGTTAATAAGATGGAAAGTAAATAGATTTCCACCAAACAGGCCATATCAGTTTATTATAAGTACAGATATTTTGTATAGGCTTCGGGCTAATATTGATTTTTCTAATAGTAGATGCATAATAAACAGACAAATCTTAAGCTTAACACAAAAGCTAGAAATACAAGCCAGAAATGATATTGAGACATTGATTGATATGAGTAAGTTAAACCTTGAAGAGAGGACCGCTCTTTCCAGAGTTTTGAATAGATTTAAACAATTGTTTTATATAGAAGGAGACCAGCTAACTCACACCCATGTCATTGAACACGAGATCAATACGTCAACTGAAGAACAAATTAATTTCAAATTGTATCGCTATCCTGTAAAATATGAAGATAGGGTAAAGTGTCAAATTGAAGAAATGAAACAACAGGGAATTATCCGGAAAATTATTCTAGATTTTCAAGTCCTCTAATCGTCATTCCAAAGAAGATAGACACTTCAGGCAAACAAAAATACAGGATTGTTATTGATTATCGCAGACTTAACGCAATAACTATCGACGATAAGTTTCCACTGCCAAATATTGATGCATTGCTAGATAAATTGGGAAGAGCGCAGTACTTTTCTACCCTTGATTTAGCCAAGGGATATCATCATGGTCAAAGAAGAACATAGGCATAAGACAGCTTTTGTCACCCCTTTTGGTCTGTACGAATTTGTTCGGATGCCTTTTGGTTTAAAAAACGCACCTGCAACATTTCAAAGGCTGATGAATAATGTACTTCGAAACTTTATAAGCCGAAACTGTGTAGTATACAAGTATATGGACGATATACTTATATTCAGTACGTCACTCGAAGAGCACATCGTAAACGTAAAAGAGATTCTGTATGCCTTAGAAAAACATAATTTAAAAATTCAAATTGAAAAATGTAAATTTATGAGAAAAGAAACTCCTTTCTTAGGCCATATTTTTACTAAAAGTGGCATTGCACCAAATCCAGATAAGATTAAAGTAATAAAAAATCTTAAATTACCTAGTACAATAACACAAATTAAAAGTTTCCTTGGAGTGACAGGGTATTATCGGAAATTTATAAAGGACTTGCAGGTATTGCCCGTCTTAACCCGGCTCAATATAATGTTTGCAATTGTATTTATTTTGTGTGTGCATAGCCTACCCATATGTTTTCACCTTATAAGTTACCAGTAGGACGGCATTTAAGGTATTTAAATGAACATTTTCTGTTCTTGACAAAAAATTGTTCAGTAGTCCGTTACATTTTTGTTCTTGCCAAACTATTTTGTTAAACGAACATGACCACTATAACTAATATTTTTTAAAGCTCGTTTTCCCCCCGTTGGAGCTAGAATTTTCCAAAAGCCTTTCTTAGTGTGCTCCTACACTATGATGGATACTATGAAAGGATACTTGAGTTCAAATTTCATCTTTTACCGTTTGGGCTGTGCGTTGATCACCAATTAGTCAGGACAAACTGTTTTATATATAGAGATAACGCAACGTTTTAAGATAGACTATGTGCAAAAAAGGGGAATAATTATAAGGGTATATCCTAATTTTAAATTCACATTTGAGTCTTTTCGTGCCATATTGAGTCAATACGGTCACGCACAAACTCGGAATATGAAACACGGCACACGTGTCAATGCCGTGCAGCGATGAGCCACGATCAAAAAGCACTGACAATTCTCATCTCAATTTGCTAGAGTAAAACTTTCGATAGTTGAAGCCACCGATACCATCAAAATATCGAAGTTTGAATGCAATAAGCAGAATATTTAAATAATAAAATCTAATTATTTATTGAGATCAATAAGAACAAATCATATATGTACATACATACATCTGCCCGCAATGCGAAGCAGAATATGCGTAGCTCCGTTATTCGGTTTCTGCTTTACTATCGCTTACGCAGTCGTTGCCTAGCGACGGTAACTGTAAACTTTAGGCGTTTTGCCTTTGCAATTAACATTAAATGGTCAAAACGAAAGAAGAAGAGCGAGCCAATGACTTGCAGTTGTTGTTGTTTTTAGAGCATTATTTTTTTTACAATCAAACAACTGTGTTCGATTGCCCAATGTATACATTAATACGAATGTACATGCTATATTCATACACAGGCATACATACATACATACATACATATGTATGTTTCTCTTTACTTTTTCAACCGTACGTAGAGAACCGCACACATAGACACGAACTGTTGCTTGTTGTGTGTGTGACTGTGTGTATGTGATGTCCCCAACTATTTGATATTTGTTGTTGCTGCATAAAGTTATTAATGAAAACCCTAATGCCAAAAGCACTAAACAAAGAAAAAATTACTTTTAAAAATGTTATATAATTTTCAATTAATTAACATTTCTTGCTCTGTCAGTGCAAGACGAATATACATACATACATATGTACATACATAGATGTGCACATATGTATGGACATTCACACATTAGTGTCTCACATTTTGCTTTGGCTATTTCAATCGTTTGCACTCAGCTACACGAACAGCTGCTTGCATGTGTGTGTGTGTGTGTGTGTATGTATACTTAGTTGTGCCCAACTGTTTGATATTTTGTATTGTTTGTTCTACCTGCTTTTGTAAAATGCATACATATTTTGAAAATCCTTGAATGCAAAGTTGTAGATTTAGTTACGTAGATTACATTACCCAAATTTTAAATCGATCGGACTAAATTTATAAGACAAACTTTTCATTTGAAATAGTGAATAAATATTAGAACCCCAATAATTCAAGCTCCAACACAAATTTCGAAAATCTAAGTATGCAGTTTTGTTTGGATTCTTTAATTGATTTTAGAAACTAAGTTTTAAGTCGATCGGTTGAAAAATGCGGATTTTTCAAACAAACTTTGGAGTTACTTTTCCCCCCTTTGGAGCTCGAATTTTCCAAATTTCTTAGTGCGCATCTACACCATGATAGGATACTTGAGCCCAAATTTCAGCATCCTAGCTTTTACCGTGTGGGCTGTGCGTTGATCACCAATCAGTAAGTCAGTCAGTCAGTCATCCAGGACAAACTGTTTTATAAATATAGATTATTCTAAAGTAGCTTATCCTATGATAAAATAATAAAATATCTAAAAAAAGGCACGAAAATTATTAAAACGGACCCCGATTACATAGATGCATTTGAGAAACTTAAATCGATGATTACACAACACCCAATACTTGTGTATCCCAATTTTGAAAAGGAATTTGTTTTAATAACTGATGCATCTAATGTCGCGTTGGGCGCAGTGCTTACACAGGAATCGCAGCCTATTTGTTACATTTCGCGAACATTAAATAAATACGAACAAAGCTTTTCAGCAATTGACAAAGAGTTTTTAGCTGTGTATGGGCAGTATCATATTTTCGTCCCTACTTATATGGAAGATCTTTCATAATCCTAAGTGATCATCAGCCATTAAAATATTTAGTTGCAAAACATAATGGAAAAGATTTATCTGAAAGACATACTAAATGGTTAACAAAATTAAATGCTTATAACTATAAATTTGGATCCATAAAAGGCAGTCAAAACAAAGTTGCAGATTTCTTATCAAGAATTCCAAACAGTATGCACGGAGACGAAAAAACTAAAGCAGATGACGGCTCATTGTTAGAAGTAAACGTTCAAGAAGAGGACATGGAATCGGAAAAGTGCGAGTCAGATAAAGACTCTACAGTAGGTACTATACATTCAGCTGATGAAAATTTGCAGGATTATATTGTTATTAAAGAAGAAATTGTGAATAAATATAATATACAAATAATTTTGGTAAAAAATAAAACATCAAGTACAGAAATAAAACACAGAATAAATTACATAGAAGAGAGCGAATTAATGAACTGCAAAGAAGTATTAAAAAAGATGCAATTAAAAGGTAAAGTAGGAATATTTTCAGAACTAAATGACAGACTCTACAATATACAAGTATTTCAGGAAGCTGTAAGAGAACTCTTTTGTAACAGTAAAGCCGTCACCTTTATAAAATGTGTGTATAGAGCAAAAGATGTAGATATAGAAGAGGAGCTAATCAGACACATTTCCCTTTATCATACACGTGAGAGCACTCATTCAGGAATAAACGAAACGTATCTAAGTCTGAAATGTAAAATATATTACCCACAACTGTTAATGTTAATGTAGAGTAATTAATAATTTTCAAACATGCCAGCTCGTCAAATATGACAGAAACCCAGTAAAAGAAAAATTTCAGCTGACAGAAACCCCAAAAGAAATCGGCGAAATTTTACATGCAGATACTTATACTATTATGAAAACGCATTTTTTGACAATAATTGATAAATTTTCAAAATTTGGATATGTATACAATCTTAATGATAGAAACGCACTAAGTATGGTTGAAGTATTAGAAGAACACTTTGCAAAAGTAAGATCTCCAAAAAAAGGAAAATTTTTTGACCAAATAATAACAACAAAATTGAAAAAAATCGAAAAACTTAATTCGAATAGGGAGGTTTATGTGGAAAATAGAGACCAAGGTTTTATAAAGAACTATAAAGCAGTTAGGCATAAGGAAGAACCAAAATATAAATACTCAAAACTTAATAATATTCATTCAATAAACATAAAAAGACCATATAAGTATACAGATATTCCTATAGAAGAAGCACAAATGGAAGTACACAGTTAATAAGAACATTAAAAGAAAAATATGTATAAAAACTATGTATATATAAAGTACTTAAATATGAAATTAAATTTAAATGAATTACCCTTTTGATTTTTCCATTTTAATAATCATTCAAACACGCCATTGTTATTATATAAATAATACATATATGTATTTAAATATTAAGGTGAACTTTATGATTGTACACATTTAAAATGCATATTGTAAGTTAGAAATACTTGCTTTTAGATACAAAAACGCATTAAAATAACAAACATTATGTTTCCATCGCAAGATAAGAAAACCGATCCAGGTGTATCGCTAACTAAATGGGGGAGAAGTAACATAATGTTTGTTAAGCTGATAATGACTCCGAAGTAGAGAGATAAGAAACGTTTTAAGTAGTAGAAGATCGGCAACCAGAGCGAAAAGTCGTCATATAAAGTCGTGGGTTAAGCACCTCCAAATACGACTCAGATCAGTAAAACTAAATATTTAACATTAATGTATACAATAATTGTGAATACCTGAAATTAAATAAAGACTTGTTCATTTTTCGTGTAACAAACCCTGCACAAACATAACATTATTTGCATATGGATGTTGCCTCTATATTCGTGCCAACCACAATGGCAACATTTCCTGCCGTTTGCTTACAGCAAAGCAAAGGTTTCACCGTTAAAAACAAAATCCATACCCAGGCTCGAATTATGCGCAGCATACTTACTGACCCAACTATGGTCTCAAGTTAAAGAAATGCTTACCAAATGCAGAATCGAGAGTGTGTATTTTTGGACCGACTCTGAAATCACACTACATTCAATAAATTCGTCTCCTTCTTCCACGCTTACGAAGTTTGTGGCAAATCGTGTAGCTGGAATTCAAGAAACGTCTGAAACGTCTATGGCGTCATGTGCCTTCTCTTTCGAATCCCGCAGACATTGCGTCGCGTGGTTCTAATATAAGAGAACTGTTAATTCCATTTGGCTTGAAGGACCCAAATTTTTGTATGACGATGAGTCAGCTTGCCTTAAAAATGCTCATTTTTCATTATCTCAGGAAATTAAAAAAAGCGAGACTTAGTCCAGCCAGGATGACTTTTCGTATGTACTTAATCGTTTTTCCTCGCATCGCAAACTTGTCAGAGTGTTCGCTTATGTACATACTTGTAGATTTATATTTCGATCTGCTGAAAAACGCAGCACTTTGGAATTGAGTGTTAAGGAGATAAATTTCGCAACTCTTAAATTATTCGAGCTGATGCAGCGCTTTGAATTGTCAGAAGTTTTTGCCAAATTAAAAAAAGGTCATCTTCTTTAGCCAGGCTTGCAAGCGCTGATTCCATTTATCCGGCAGTATTCAGACTCTGGTAGCTATGCGACCATTCTTTGTCTGCGGCGTTGACTTGTGCGGTCCCATTAATGTATCCCTCCGCATAAGAGGACGACCCCCAGTTAAAATGTATATAGCAGTGTTTGTGTGCTTTGCTTCAAAAGCCGTTCATTTTGAACTCGTAGCTCACCTATCGACTAATTCATTTATTTTAACCCTTAAAAGCTTCATCGCGAGACGTGGCGTTCCTCAACGCCTATACTCGGACAACGCGACCAAGTCCGCGGGAACCAACAACCTGCTGAAGGAGCTGCAGGCGGAGTTCAAAGATGCCTTATATATGTACGTTATACGAATTTGTTTTATTTTTTTGATTTTCCCCCACTTCCCACCTATGGGGCTTTTCCCGATTTTCCATTCGTATAATCGCCTATATCTCGGAGACTATAAGACCTAGGAACACCAAATTTTAGGCCCAGGTGCCTTATGTGAATAAGCAGAAAATGTGTATTTTGGAATTTCCCTCCCTCCCCCTTCTCCCATGCAAATCGTAACTCCCGTAATTCTTGGAATTTCGAACTAAAATTTTGCAAATACCCCCAGTTGGTTATTATGTGTCCGTATGCCAAGTTTCATCATGATAGACCGATTTACCAAGAAGTTAAAGCCATAAATATATTTTCTGCTGCAGCGCTGCTCAAGCGCTGCCCAAGCGCTGCCTGCGGCTGTTGTTGATGCTGGTGCTTTGGTTGACTGCGAACATGCTTACACAGACACGAATATACGAGCATATACATACATACACTCACACAGATGCCTTCCAATCTGCTCCTCCACAGTGAACAGGTTTAGGTCTCGGTGAAGGGTCGCGCCGTACCAGGGGCAGTTGGTAATTTGCCGCAATGCACGGTTTTGCAGGACCTGGATGCGCTTATAATTAGATTTTGCGGCGATCCCCCAAATTTGAATACCGTAGAGCCATATGCAGTTGGCAGAGACAGCCTTTTTTGCTCTAAGTGGCATAGAGCTCCTTGTATTTAGTAGCCATCGCAACTGTTTCATTCTTTGGCCACATTTTTTTGCCGTAGCTTTCAGATGTGGTCGAAAAGTGAGTCGCTTGTCTAGGGTAATGCCAGGGTATTTAGCTTGCGCTGGCTGTTCTAGGGTTTACTCCCTCAATCTTAATAGGAGGCATGCAGCGAATTAGCATTTTCAGCGTGAAGCAGGGGTTAGAGGTTTTCATGGAGTTGACCTTTAAATTCCACATAGTGAACCAAGCTGCCAGTGTATTTAGATAGCTCTGTCTGCTGCTTCTCGGTAAGTTTTCGAGAACCGCAAGAACCGCAATGTCATCGGCATATTTTGCAATTAAAGCTTTCGAGAGGTCCTCTATATGTTCTTCATTGGGTCTAGGTAGATCAGCAGTATATAGCGAGTAGAGCAGCGGGCCAAGCACTCTACATTGCGAAACACCAGCCCTTATCTGGCAGGGTGCCTGAGGGCCTGAGTAGGTGCCCCTGACGCAGACTTTAAACTGCTTTCCATCCAAGTATGATCTTAGGAGACCATAATAGGGAGCGGGTAGAAGTTTTTTAATCTTGCACAGAAGACCGTAATGCCAGACCCTATCAAACGCTTGCTGCATATCAATAAATACTGCATTGCAGTACTCAAGCTTGTCAAAGGCCTGCAGGATGTGCAGCGCCAATCTGTGAACCTGTTTCACGGTTCCATGTCCCACTCCGATGCCAAACTGATGGGTTTCTTAGGATTTTACCAATCCGGTTGGCAACAAGCCTCTCCCATACCTTAGATAAGGAAGGCAGGAGACTTATTGGATGATAAGACTCTGGATCAGTTTGTGGTTTGCCTGGCTTATGGATCATAAGAATTGCTGCCATCTTCCACTGCTTCGGGATAACTTGGACTCTGAGTATAGCGTTAAAAATTAACGCTACGTAAATAAGCGCCCTAGTTGGCAGCGCCTTGATATTTTGTCGATATTTTTTATTTTTTGGTAAGTTCTTGATTACCTCGGATATCTCTTCAATGCGGATTGGCTTAATGGGAAGGGACATCTGCTGGGCTGTCGGTAGGCTGTCTTGGGTTTCACTGACTTGCTCCATCGTAGCAAAGTCATAAGGTGTGAAACGGGTCTCCAAATGATGTGTGAATGCATTAGTCGAACAGGCTCCTCGTTCGTAGCAAAGGCACCTCCAGGACAGCGAACAGGAACCTGCCTAAAGGGTTGTCTTTTGAGCGACTTAGCGCATTTCCACAGGGAGTAGTTGGCATCAATGGTGTAGTTCTTGGAAGCCAGCGTTTGCTCGAAGAAGTCGCTTCTAAGTTCCCTTAAAAGGTTTCGCAACTGTTTTGCTGCCCGGTTCCACAGAATTCGGTCCCAGGGGTCTTGAGATCGAATTGCCCTTCTTCGGAGACGACTTTTTGTTGCAAGAAGTTATCTGGCCTCCCTTGTGATCACGATGCCATAGTTCATGGGACGTGGCCGTGGATTTGGAGGCGTTGTAGCAGCACCAGCCCTATGTATATTATCTGTTAATATATCTACTGCCATATCAATATCTTCACAAGAGTTCAGGGCTGTGTTTAAATGAACAGATTTCTATAGATGTTGCTTAAACGCAATTAAGTCAGTGCGCTTGGTGATGAGTCGAGGCCTTGGACTGGTGTTCATCCCATCTGTTGCAATGGTAACGATAAGGGCCAGATGGTCCGAGTCTAGATCTCAACTCTGACTTATACTGGTTTGAGAATCCGGTATTCCATGATAAACTGCGAAGTCAATACATGTAGGCGTATGATTAAGCACAATTGATATCGTGTTGGGGATCCTGTGGCAAGAATTTTAGCCCCGCTGGCATAAATGCCTTCTGCTAGTTCTCGTCCTCTGGGTGAGTTATATGTATTTCCCCACAGCCAACTTGGCCGCAGGCATGGAGTACGTCAATGAAGTGTCTTTCTTCAATTCCGTTTCTTGGGGGGCAGTAGATGGCGCTGCATACCAGGTCTCCTATATCTTTACCAACCTTAATTGTTGACATTTGGATAGTGCGCGTCTCAATGACTTTTTAAGGGAAATGACGAAAAGAGCTCCTCACCAATACAGCTGCTCCCCCGCCGCTGTGATTATTGCGCGATGGCTTGTACGCAGGATAGAAGGCATATCCGTATATTTTGATTGTTTGCCCACGGTTAAGCCTGATCTCCGTTAGAAAGAGAATGTCAATATCAATGTCAATGTGCACAAAGAGTTCAACTTCTTTGGCTTTTCCTGAAATGCCGTTGACATTCCAGATTAGAATCCTTAGTGAATTCATTTTGATGATGAAGCTTTGTTCTAGGCTTGGAAAATAGAACTATCCCCGTCTATTGCTTTATTTTGCTGGCTATTTCGAAAAGCATATTTTCAAGTCTTTCTAAGCGTTGGCTGACTTGCTTGTTTTGCTGTTGTTGTTCCTGTTGCTTCTGTTGTAGCCACAGGAGGAATTGCTGTTGCTGCTGATGTTGAAGCTGTTGTTGCCATTGCTGAAATTGTTGTTGCTGCTGCTGTAGCAAAGCATGAACATCAAGTGAGCTCTGTTGCTATTTATTCATACTCTGTTGCTGTAATAAATATTGCGTTTGAAGATTATGAAGGTGGCGCTGGGCAGGTCCACCGTGGCCTCTTGCTACATCAGCATATGTAACACCTTTATTAGTTCTAGCAGTGCATGGGTTTATTTGTTGCTGCACTCGAAATGGATTTAAATGGTTCATCTTGTTTGTGTTTTTCACCGCCTTCGCAGGCCCAAATGATCGGCGAAGAAACTCCTGGTACCATTGGCAGCATTTGTAGCTGGCCATGTGGCTTTCAGCACAGTGGATACAGGTAGGCGGTGCATCTTGAGGACGTATGCATTGTGAGGTGCTATGATTTTGACCACATCTGGCGCACTTTGGACGACGCCGACAGTATTTGGCTGTGTGGCCGTAATCCTGGCAACGGAAACATTGAGCAATTTCGGTAGATTTTCGCATCCTTTCTATCCTTTCTTTTTGGCGGCAAAGGGTATTATTTTGGTATATTTCATTCATTTTGGCGCAGGGCTCTATATTAATGAAAAACATATTAAGTTTTTCATCTCTATTTCTCCTGGACCTGGGGTTGTGTATGTGATGAGCTTCGTATCCCAATAATTTGAAGTTAGCAGTGATCTCAGTATTTAGGATACTGTGATGGAGACCCTTGACTACAATTCTGTTTGGCTCCTCCGTCTTCATTTTATATGTATGGAATTCTATTCCAACGGTGTCCAAATGGTTAACAATATCCCTATATGTATCGCTGTCTGTGGGGAACATTCTGACCGTATTCCCTTGACTAGCCTTAATGGTAACTTTATCCAAATTAGTGACCTCCTCAATGAGCTCAAAAAGGTCATTCAGGTGGGCAACGTTTACCACAATATGCGGTGGCTTTGGGGGTCCCTTAGCTGGTTGCGAGCATTAGTTACATTATGCTGTGTTCAGCTGGAGGTATCACTTGTATCAATGTGTTGGTGGCCAGCTGAGGAGGCAAAACAAAATTGCAAAACTGTTGTTTGAGTTTACATTATGACTTCTAGTCGGAGGTGGAAGTAGGGCTAGGCTGCTGCCCAACCGTTTAGCTCTGGCGATGGGAGACAAAGATTTGCCATTTTTCCTTTTAACTGCTCCCTGCTTTTGGGCATCCAGCAATCTTGTTACAGCGGCACTGATTATTGGAGCAGCATTGCCAGATGGGTGGTGGGAATTGGGATCATCATGATCATTAAGACTTGCCAAGCCAGCAACCATGGTATAAGTGGCTTTACAACTGGCACTAGTGAGTGACAATCACAAAGATTGTCTTAGGCGTTCAACCAAGTTTCTATCAATCACAACGGTGAGGATGCAGAGTCTCTTGTTATATAAAGGACACCCAAGGGTGTGGGAAAGCTGAAAAACGACCCACAACGTGCTCTGTCTGGATTAAAATAAAAATTGCAGAAAATGTTGGGCTCTTGAATAATGTCTTAGCTTAGTAAATACTATTAAAACGAGAATTAAAGCTATTTATAAAGCTATACTTAAAAATAAAGTTGTCATTTATGAAGTGCTTGAATTGTTAGTCATTTAAGTTAATAGAAGTAAAATTGAATTGTTCATTTAAGCATAAGTTTGTAATAGAAGTCAATGTTGTCATATCTTGCGCCACTGTACAAATGAGTGGTTTAATGTAAAACGGTATTAATCCAGCTGTCAACCAATCGCGCTTTTATGTTGGCGAAAATAAACATTGTCTCTTCTCTTGTGACCACCGAACACAGCGGACGTTTTATTCTTCACTAAGCGCAACAGCCAACTACTTTTTGTCTACTTCTCCGCAGTTCCATTTGTTTGCAGTTATTTCACGTAAATTGATAGCTGCAGTAATCACCAAAAAATAAATATAAGTCATTAAAAGTTGCACTATCGAAAAAAACGTAGCCGTTCCAATTAATGGTGGTTAGGACTCGTATACCTCCCTTTTCCGATATTCAGGTTTATATGCAACAAACTACTTGTGTAACTTGTATTAAAGGAATTTCTACTCTTCTCCGTGACAGTGACGCGTTTGTTGTGATTTTAATCTGCCTAACATAGAATGGTATTTTTAGGGAGTCCAATTATTTGGTGCCCTCAGCAGAGCATGAATTTTTGGATTGCCTGATAGGCCTTTATATGTTTCAAATTAATTCTATACCTAATTACCTAAGCAAAATGCTTGAATTCGTCTATGTCATGACCCTAGTAGCGCAGTTGTCTCTAGGTCTTCACCCCTGTCATTACCTGAAGATACTTACCATCCTACTTTAGAAATCTCCCTATCATTTTCAAATCACACCTTTATTCCTGCATCTAATTCTAATATAACATGTCGTTGCTTTCGCAAAGGAAATTTTTCTTTGCTTAACGAACTTATTTTAGCAACTAATTGGTCCTTTTTATACCCTGTACTCAAAGGGTAAAAGGGTATATTAGTTTTCTGCGAGTGTGCATGGAACACACAGAAGGAGTTAACGAAATTATAGAACTGTTTAGGGTCCTGAGCGAATTATACATACATTTACATCAGAATCGTGTCTATGCGTGTTTGTGTACTTGTTCATATGTATGTACATATGTGTGCATTACATAATTATGTCAAAGCAGCAACAAATACAGCTTGGGCCTGCTTATATGGCTATAACTTTCATTCTAATCAAGTCTAATGAAACTTGGTATACAATCACTAACTGGATGTGACTACCAAATTTTAGTTCAAAATTCCAAGAATTACGGGAGTTAGAGAAAATCGTAAATAGGTGTGAGTGGGGGTTGCATCAGAAAAAATGAACAAACTCGTCCTTTCTCGGACTTAGGAGAATCTGGATTCCAACTTTGGTTATTCTAGCTTTTATAGTTTCTGAGATCCTTGCGTTCATCCAGACGGACGGACCGACGGACGGACGGACATGTCTAGATCGATTTCTCTCGTCATGCTGATTCAGAATATATATACTTTATGGGGTCGGAGATGCTTCCTTCTGCATGTCACATACTTTGCATAAACCTAATATACTCTTTTTACCCTACGGGTACAGGGTATAAGAAGGGTGGTGTGGGATCAGGAGCGTTTCCCTTCCCAGCATAAAAATCGGCAGGACGATTTTGGTCCTGACAAGTTTAGCTAAAGGAAGCTTATTGTCCTTCTTTTGATAAAGGCGGGATCCTAGTGGTCCGGCTTGATGTTTGGGTCGACACTCGTGGTCCGTTTAATTAAAGGCCCTTGTGGCCCTGCTGCTTCAAGGGTCCAGTAGGTGCGAGTAACACCGGTTGTCCTGGTTGCGCTTAAGTGAAACAACGCAGGACGTTTGTAGTGACCAAGGATACCGGATGGCAATCCCATTGAAATTAATATATCCTGTATCCGGTATCGTTGGGAACATGTAGTCAACGTGGTAGTCGGCGTGATAAAGATCAGCGGTTCCTGACCCAAAGTAACAGGCCGTTCGTTGATGATTTGCATACTGATTTTATTCTTACAATTCATGGCTTATATAGCCATGCTTAAAACTAGCTTATGACTACTTACATTTACTATTTTTATGTGTTGGCGGTTTCGCAATAATGATGCCCAAGCATATATTATGAGGTTGCGTATGCTGGTGTCAGCCCAATTTGGTTCATAAACTATGACCTGATTGTTGGTCTTATTATTGCTTATTATTGCCTATGTTGGCTGGCCAGTGTCAATGCACCTGTAATTCGTGTGCGCGTGCAGACTATGGTGCCAATATTATCTATGCTAAAACAATATGTGTGTACAGGTTTATATGTATGATATGTGTTGCCAAGCTATTTTATTGAATGTCTGTTTGCGCCGCGTTGATAAGATGTAATATACTCATTCGCGTCGCAACATTCTCCCCCGCTAAATTGCGACCTTTCGCAATTTATGAACTTATTACGCATGGTGCGTGAATATGGCTTGTCAATCGCATTTCTTGTGCTTAGTATACGCCTTCATGTGCCCTGGATGGTCAATTCATGTAAACTGCAGGTACACTGAATTGCCGGCACTGTTTATACCACATCACAACATTCATGATTTGTGGCGACCGGTAGTGCCGTTTAGGCAATATTGCTGCTGGCCAATATTACGGTAGTAGTTAGTATGCATGCGTATATCGCAAATGCTATCGCTATATGTATACATTTGAGCGTGTTACGTCAGCATTTAGCCGGCGGTTGGTGTTGTGCATTGGTAGAAAAACCTATTCCAGAAGAAAATTCTTTGAAGCTTCTTCTTCTACTACTTCTTAATCTAGTTTGCTTCTGAGTACCTGCTGACCTTTCTTATGGTGAGAGTTTAGGGAAAGCTGGTATGTATGTATAGGTGTCACTGTGTTAAATCTTTGCTTACTTATATTTATTCCGATAGCTGATGCGGATTGGCGTCTCGGTGTGGAACGTGATGCTGATTTGATGTAGGCCAGATTGGAATCGGGATTGGTATTGCTCAGTGGCTGACGTCGAAGCCACAAATTAATCGAGATGATCAGGGTTACGTATCAACATGGTAACTTGGTCTGTACTTAGCGTTATTCGTTGTGACTGCTTACTAAACCTCGATTGCATTTTAGGTTCTTCCTTGTCGATGGATACACAGGCCGGATATGCTTCTAGTACTTGCGACGTAAATGTAGGGTGCTCCGGTAGGAAGTAATGTGAACTAGTTAGTGAGCACGCAGGGTCAGTGGGGGTGATAGATGTGGTCTTCATGTATATGAGCTGCCAGTCAAATGCCTTGTAGTCAGCTTTGCCGTTGCTGATTTCATTGACCTGCCTTCGAATTGCTTCTAGCCATGCATTGCTGTCAATTTCGTTCTGTTGCGCAATATTCAGCGTGCTGTCTTGAATCAAGGCTTGCTTTCGGGCCTCGTCTTTCATGCGATTTTTCTTTACCATAATCTGGATGATGGGCCTAGCCAAGGGTACCGTATACCTTGGTAGTTTTTCCATCGATCTCTCGTTCGGATCTGCGTTGCCTGCCTCCTTTTATAGGTGCCTTCGTGTAACCGCTGTAACATTTCAATGCCTTGCTTGGCAATCTTCATGTCTTGCCATAATAGTTGAAGTTCGTAATAGCTATCGAATTTCCATTGGGACTGAGTTGAATCCTTGCCTTTCTGGGTTTTCCCTGTCGAGGTTGAGTACATCCCGCTTGTCCTGGATACGGTTCCACGCTGTCAGGGCAAGCTTTTGTCTCTTTGGCAAAGTCGTTTGAGCTGACCAGCTCTGCACCATTATCTCAAAGGCGTTCAGCTCATAGTTGAAAGAGGCGACGCCCGGAGCTATCATTCTTGTTGGCGTCATTCGTCCAGGGCCGACAAGTTGATCAACTCTTCCCCAAAGTTCGTCGGGGTTGCCGACCTTGAGGAGGTGCTGGCTGGAGGAACCTGTAGATGGTACCCTGACTCGGAGGTTTTTGCTCCTCCTTCGGAATCGCGACTCGGGCTACGGCTGGCACCTCTGGTTGGCGGCTGCTGGAACAACTCCAGCTGGGACTGCTTCTGCGTGTGCTCGTATAGCAGGAGATACTCATGCTCGGCCGGTAGCTCTTCTGTGGCCAACAGGGCGCTCCAGTTCCCGTGCCAAGCTTTGCAGCCGACGGGCCAGGTTTGTGTAGTACTCAGGCTTGGACTTGCGCTCCCAGCCATCCTTCTTGTAATTGGTTATGAACCGCTCGATCTCCTCGACTCTGCGTCGCTGTGCTTGTACAGCTTCAGACTTGTCGGCTTTCGACATCTTGTTAATGTTCCTCTGAGTTACGTGCTCAGTGATTGTGATCCTGTTTATTCGCACACGTGCGGTGGTGCGAATCGGCAGTACGATTGTGGTCCTGACAAGTTTAGCTAAAGGACGCTTATTGTCCTTCTTTTGATAAAGGCGGGATCCTAGTGGTCCGGATTGATGTTGGGGTAGACACTCGTGATCCGTTTAATTAAAGGCACTTGTGGCCCTGCTGCTTCAAGGGACCCTCGTGGTCCAGTGGGTGCGAGTAACACCGGTTGTCCTGGTTGCGCTTGAGTGAAACGACGCCCCTTGGGAGCATGTAGTCAACGTGGTAGTCGGCGTGATAAAGATCAGCGGTTCCTGACCCAAAGTAACAGGCCGTTCGTTGATGATTTGCATACTGATTTTATTCTTACAATTCATGGCTTATATAGCCATGCTTAAAACTAGCTTATGACTACTTACATTTACTATTTCTATGTGTTGGCGGTTTCGCAATAATGATGCTCAAACATATATTATGAGGTTGCGTATGCTGGTGTCAGCCCAATTTGGTTCATAAACTATGACCTGATTGTTGGTCTTATGCTGATGTAGCAGAATAATTATTCTTGCTTATTAATCTTATTCTTGCTTATTATTGCCTATGTTGGCTGGCCAGTGTCAATGCACCTGTAACTCGTGTGCGCGTGCAGACTATGGTGCCAATATTATCTATGCTAAAACAATATGTGTGTACAGGTTTATATGTATGATATGTGTTGCCAAGCTATTTTATTGAATGTCTGTTTGCGTCGCGTTGATGAGATGTAATATACTCATTCGCGTCGCAACAGGGGTGATACTCGAACGAAACCACGAGATTTTAGCACGTAGTAGGTTCGACCGTTTATTTCAAATGTTCATCGGGTACTAACAATATTGTAATGCAAATTGGTAGTGCATAGTTCAAACTGCGAGCTTGGCGCTCAAGTATCGATTTGCGCTTATAGATACGCCCACATGCGCCACCTATCAACAGCTGTTTTTTACAAGATCCATGCTGCCGCAGCCAACTTCAAGGCGCAACTAACTTTAAGGAGTTGCTCTCTTCCTGGTGTGCGCTGGACCGACACGGTTGTGTTCTCCGCTGATGCGGATCATTTAAGCATCTCCATATGTGTAAATTAAATCCTTTAGTATTTGGGCCATCTGCCTGTTTTGATCGCCATTGAAGGCTAATAAAGTGAAGTAAAGGAAAGCTGAGTTGAACGGCGCAATTATTTTTTTGGCGCTGCTGTTAATTCTTTGAAAGTGGGCCCTTCTCTGGCAAGCGTCGACGAGCGCCACGAGCGCCTCTGCTATCCAGCCGCCACGCTGCCGGTCCCTGCTGCTTTACACACCTGCCCGCTATTGTTTTGCGTAGCGAATCGCCGGTCACCGCTCGGCCAAAGGGCGATTTACGCTACAATATATTTCTTATATGCAAACTTCCTTCGTACATTTGTGTATAAGCAAGAGCGAATTACAGTTGAAGATAAATTATTTGGGTTGACAAATATTTAAAAATTGAAATTAATACATTGCATTTAAGCATTTAAGAATTCAGTATAATTTGACCCAACATCCCGGCCTCATTGAAAGCAGAGACTGAAAGCAGGGCGAGCTTGTGAATCCGTCGACGAATGATGCCTTTAGTGGTGCAAACATCAACCACTCGAACTTGCTGATCCCGTCCAGAAACTGTAGAGATGACCCGACCGGTTATCCATTTCTCATGCACAAGCACCATGTCTCCAACCGAGACGTTGGCTTGCTTCTTGGTCTTTTTATTGCGTGCTGTTTAATACCGCTAACCAACCTCCACCGATCCAAATGGTTAAATTGCTCATCGTTGATTTCGGGATCAGGCAATGCTCGTAGGGAGTCACCGGTGAGGAAGTGACCGGGAGTAAGAGCACCCAAGTCGCTTGGATCAGGTGAGAGTGGTGTCAGCGGGCGCGAGTTTTTATGGCCTCCACCTCCGCTGTGATGGTGGTGAGTTCTTCAAAAGTGCAACGAGCGGTTGTCAGACTGCGATTCATGTGAACTTTGGCGCTCTTAGCTGCCGCTTCCCAAAGGCTTCCAATATGTGGTGCTCTGGGGGGAATGAAGTTTATAAATTCGTTAGCGCAAAAACTGACAATAGAGCGTTGATTTTCTTCCTTGAAGAAGAAGGTTTGAAGATCCTTTAATTGGTTGTTTGCTCCAGAAAAATTAGTTGCATTGTCGCAAAAGACGTTCACAGGCAATCGACGCCGTGCGTCTTAAGGTAACCGAAAAGGCATCCGTTGGTAAGTCAGAAACTACTTCAATGTGCACGGCCTATGTGACGAAGCATATGAAGATGGCAATGTAGCACTTATACGGTCCCTTGCCTCGAATGCGAAGATAGACATTGACTGGTTCACAGAAGTCTACCCCACATTGCGCAAATGATCTTGATGCAGTCAGCCGTTCCACCGGCAGATTTCCCATCATTTGTTGTTGTAGTTTTGGCTTGTAACACATATAATGCACGCATCCTCTGACAACTGAGCGAGCTAAGACTCGAGCATTTACTATTCAAAACTGCAATCGCAGAAGTGCGACGGGTCTCTTCGCGCCTGCATGATAGTGACGAATATGAAGAAATCGCATGTAGTGTCGAACGAAGTCATCCTTGCTTGGGAGTAGTATTGGGTATTTCTGAGCTTCTGGCACATTTCCCAGTTTCAGACGACCGCCGACCTTTAACAGAAGATAACCATCAGTGAACTGTAAGAAAGGATTCAGGAATTTAATGTGGCTTGATATTTGTGTTTTCTTCTGTAGTGCGCAAATTTCGTTGATGAAGTGTTGCTTTTGTAGATTCCAAATTATACAGTGAAAAGCACGTTGAAGCTCATGAGGCGTTGGTGGTGGCGTATCGTGCTTAGCCAGCTTTCTGGCTGCATTGTTGAAGCGCATCATCCAGATAACGATGAGTAAACATCGGCGATGGGAGCTTATGCTTCAAAGAGCGTCGAGGAAATGATTTTTGTTTACCATAACCTTCAGCATACGGCTCGATGCTGGTGTCCTTTAGCCACGCGCTTGAACCTTGTGTCAAATACGCCGGCCCCAAAAACCAGATTGAATCCTGCAAATCTATCAGTGTGTAACCTCTAGATACCAAGTAGAGGTAGAGAACTATTGATAGCACTATCGGCACTATCGATGGTTGGGCACTATCGAGCTCCCATCGATAGTAGCCAGACACTTTCGATAGTGCCCGGCGTACTATCGATAGTTTGGTTTTTACATCACCAAAAAATAAAATTGGCGCATTTATTTGTAGCGTTTGTGTGAAACAATTTATTTGATGAAAAATCAGTGATACAATACATAGACATGGAGCGCTTTCTTCAAAAAGGTACTTATAATGCTTACTTTTAAAATAGTTATAAAGTATTTTGACTATGTGTCGAATTTAAGGTAAACGTCGGAGCTCCCTCACACTCAGTGTGTCGAGCGCTGAAAAGCAGGCATGCGATTGCAGCACCACGGACTCGGAAAAAAATTCGGCGACCGAGAGGCAAACACATAAAAATAAAAGTAAAACAAGAGAGAACGCTACAGTCGAGCAGGCCCGAGAGTAAAATAGCCTGTACTCTCCACAAAAAGGAAAAATTTTAAAAAAATTTTTTAAAAATTAAATTATTAAAAAAAAAAATTAAAAAAAATGAATAAATGAATTAATTAAAATAATTAATTAAATTAAATTAGAATACATGTTTATGTTCAGTTTAAACAGCATACATTTACATCACGTACCTATGCGTGTTTATATGCGTGTATGTATGCAGCACAAAGTTGAACAAAAGCAGCAACAACAACAACAGCTGCGGGCAGCGCTGCCTCTGTCGGTAGCGCATGAGCAGCGATTTTACTTATGGCTATAACTTTCTTCAGAATTAACCTATCATGATGAAATTTTGCACACGGACACATTAGTACTAACTGGATGTACCTACCAAATTGATTTTAAAATTCCGAGAATTACGGAAGTTATAAGAAAAAATACGAATTGGGGGGAGTGGGGGAGAGGGGGGTGTATCAGAAAAAATAAACAAACTCGTTCTGCCTAGGGCTTATAGGAACCTTGATACCAATTTTGGTTATCCTAGCTCTTGTACTTACTGAGATCCTTGCGCTCATACAGACAGACGGACAGACGGACATGGCTATATCGACTCGTCTTCTCATCCTGATCAAGAATATATATACTTTGTGGGGTCTGCCACGCCTCCTTCTGTGTGTTACATACATGCGCACAAAACTAGTATAGCCTTTCACCCTTTGGGTGCAGGCTATAATGACAAAAAATTTGCAAGGTTCACTAACTGCGGAAAGGAGTATAAAACCAGCGGTAATACTTCCAATTTACACGATCATCTAAAAAGATTTCATCCTGGCTTGGAAGTTCATGTCCCAGATTCCAGCGCTCCCGCTGCAGCTACTTCGAAGGATATGGACAACATCGCATCTACAAGCAGCAGTTGTAGATCGAGTATGCATTCAGTAGCTTCTTACTTTAAGAGAGCCGTTTTGTACGACAATGATTCAAAACGAAAGAATGACATTGACAGGGCTTTAACGGAAATGATTGCCAAGGATGTACAGCCTTATAATATAGTGGAAAATGAAGGCTTTGTAAACTACAGTCAGGTATTGGATCCCAGATATAAACTCCCAAGCAAATCACATTTAAGAGATGTGCTTATGCTTAATATGTTCAAAGAAACTTCTGCTAAATTGTCAACGATGCTAGAAGATATTACGGATATATCGGTCACATGTGACCTGTGGACATCGAGGTCCAACGATAGCTTTTTGACCGTCATATGTCACTTTGTTTACAATTATAATTTGAAAACAGCATCATTAGCCACAAGACTATTGGACACAACAAACCACTCTACGCAAAATATTGAAAGCACCTTGGAATATATTTTAAATCATTGGAATGTACTGGATTAAACCGTTTGTATTGTTACGGATAATGCCAGGTCAATGCTGAAAGCATGTGAAATATTAAAAATTTAAAATCTTCCATGCTTTGCTCATACTTTGAATCTAGTGGTTCAAGATGGTTTAAAATTCGCCTACGACGATTTAGTAAAAGCTTTGTTTACAAAGTGTAAGACCATATTTGTAGTAAGATTTTTTAAACAAAGCACCATATCAGGTGAAAAATTTAAATTGGCTCAGAAAGACTTCGCTTACACTTTGTTACAAGAAATGCCAACAAGGTGGAACAGTTTCTACTTTATGATCCAGCGTATATTAGCAACAGGTGATTCCATTGCTACAGTTTTATTATCAACCACAAAAGCACAAATAAAAAATTTGCAAGAAAAAAATATGCAAAATACTTTATTAGAATCCATTAAAAAACGTCTTTACTTTTATGTGAAACGGTCAGTAACCAGGATGGCCACGATATTAGATCCCCGCTTTAAAAAGAACGGTTTTCAGTATAATTCAAATGCTTTACAAGCATTAGAAGTAAAATTAGAAGTAATATATATTTCTTGACTATTGATAATTCGTTGTTTTAGCTTACAACGAAACAACGAATTATCAATAGTCAAGAAATATATATATATATATATATATATATATATATATATATATATATATATATATATATATATATATATATATATATATATATATACGAATTATCAATAGTCAAGAATATATATATATATATTTATATATATATATATTTCTATATATATATATTTCTTGACATTTTCCACTATATTATAAGGCTGTACATCCTTGGCAATCATTTCCGTTAAAGCCCTGTCAATGTCATTCTTTCGTTTTGAATCATTGTCGTACAAAACGGCTCTCTTAAAGTAAGAAGCTACTGAATGCATACTCGATCTACAACTGCTGCTTGTAGATGCGATGTTGTCCATATCCTTCGAAGTAGCTGCAGCGGGAGCGCTGGAATCTGGGACATGAACTTCCAAGCCAGGATGAAATCTTTTTAGATGATCGTGTAAATTGGAAGTATTACCGCTGGTTTTATACTCCTTTCCGCAGTTAGTGAACCTTGCAAATTTTTTGTCATTATAGCCTGCACCCAAAGGGTGAAAGGCTATACTAGTTTTGTGCGCATGTATGTAACACACAGAAGGAGGCGTGGCAGACCCCACAAAGTATATATATTCTTGATCAGGATGAGAAGACGAGTCGATATAGCCATGTCCGTCTGTCCGTCTGTCTGTATGAGCGCAAGGATCTCAGTAAGTACAAGAGCTAGGATAACCAAAATTGGTATCAAGGTTCCTATAAGCCCTAGGCAGAACGAGTTTGTTTATTTTTTCTGATACACCCCCCTCTCCCCCACTCCCCCCAATTCGTATTTTTTCTTATAACTTCCGTAATTCTCGGAATTTTAAAATCAATTTGGTAGGTACATCCAGTTAGTACTAATGTGTCCGTGTGCAAAATTTCATCATGATAGGTTAATTCTGAAGAAAGTTATAGCCATAAGTAAAATCGCTGCTCATGCGCTACCGACAGAGGCAGCGCTGCCCGCAGCTGTTGTTGTTGTTGCTGCTTTTGTTCAACTTTGTGCTGCATACATACACGCATATAAACACGCATAGGTACGTGATGTAAATGTATGCTGTTTAAACTGAACATAAACATGTATTCTAATTTAATTTAATTAATTATTTTAATTAATTCATTTATTCATTTTTTTTAATTTTTTTTTTTAATAATTTAATTTTTAAAAAATTTTTTTAAAATTTTTCCTTTTTGTGGAGAGTACAGGCTATTTTACTCTCGGGCCTGCTCGACTGTAGCGTTCTCTCTTGTTTTACTTTTATTTTTATGTGTTTGCCTCTCGGTCGCCGAATTTTTTTCCGAGTCCGTGGTGCTGCAATCGCATGCCTGCTTTTCAGCGCTCGACACACTGAGTGTGAGGGAGCTCCGACGTTTACCTTAAATTCGACACATAGTCAAAATACTTTATAACTATTTTAAAAGTAAGCATTATAAGTACCTTTTTGAAGAAAGCGCTCCATGTCTATGTATTGTATCACTGATTTTTCATCAAATAAATTGTTTCACACAAACGCTACAAATAAATGCGCCAATTTTATTTTTTGGTGATGTAAAAACCAAACTATCGATAGTACGCCGGGCACTATCGAAAGTGTCTGGCTACTATCGATGGGAGCTCGATAGTGCCCAACCATCGATAGTGCCGATAGTGCTATCAATAGTTCTCTACCTCTACTTGGTATCTAGAGGTTACACACTGATAGATTTGCAGGATTCAATCTGGTTTTTGGGGCCGGCGTATTTGACATATATATATATATATATATATATATATATATATATTAAATTATTTTTCAGATGAACCAAAAGGATTTTAGCTCGTTTTTAAATACTTGTGCATCCCCGCAACATCCGTTGAGTCCGAAAGGGGGGACTCAAGGCCAAGGCGGGCCAAATTGTTTCCGACAAGAGAATTAGGCTCAAAGATGAAAACGTTAATATACTTTAATTTTTAAACCAAAATTTTTGGATAAAAAACAATAATGTATTAATGGATTTTCTTGTTAAAATATAAGCACACTTTAAGCTTTAAAAACAAACCAAATTTTTATATTATTGCGGTCCCATCCACTATCGTCGACTATCGATAGCACTATCGTCAACTATCGATGGTTGTAAAGTTACTATCGTCCACTATCGATGGCGCCGACTATCGATAGTTCTCCACCTCTAATACCAAGTCGGCAGGATTGAGTTTTGTCGGAACATGTCTCCAATGACAGTTCTCAGTAAGTTCCTGTATTTCAAAAACCCCATTTCCAACAAAATTCGATAAAGTGGCAGAATGTTGCCGTATCCAATGCAACACTAACTATGAGTCGCTCCACAGATATGTTGTGTACGCCAGTTTAAAAATCCCTAGAGCAGTGCTGAAAGATGAGCAGCAGCTAATTCCAATTTTGGTAATGACAGCTTGCATGTTGGTACCACTCTAGACCTTGATGTGATTAACCGTGCTCTGACCTTGCCAAGTGAGGAAAGCGATGCTGAGAACGCTGTCCAAGCTTGACAAAGTTCTTGTGGGACAGTCTCATCCCACTGCAGCTTGAGTATCCATAATTGCTGGATTATTATCTGGGCGGGGATAATAACAGGCGTTGCCAGTCCTAATGGGTCAAACAACGATGATGCCAGAGAAATTATATCCCATTTGGTCACGGCATTGAAGGAACGCTTTGTCTGAAATGCAAACAATAAAATGTCTTAACGTTGATCCCAAGGTAATCCCAACGTGCTTGTGATGGCGGCATCTTCCAGGTTTAGATCCTTGATTGTGGTGTCATCGACAAATTCTGGGTGGTTTGTATGCCACTTTGCGAGCTCGAAGTTTCCTTTGCCAAGAATTTCCATAACTTGCGCCTTAAGTTGGCGCAATCCTTCAGTTGTGTCATGACCGCAAAGAAAGTTATCTACGTAGAACGATGATTTGATTGCTTCTGCTCCAAGTTTGTAGATATGATTGTGGCGATCGGCTAAATACTTCTTACTGTCATACTTCGTATTGCAAGATACGATGCCGTTGCTGTCCCATATGTAACCGTGTTGAGCTCATATTTCTCCAAAGTATATATTGAAATTTACGATCACGGTCAATCAATGGTTGATCAATACTTGCGTCAATATTTTAATGACATCGGCCGTAATTGCATACCTGAATGTCCGAAAATCATTCTGGATAATTGGTCCTACCATTAGCAAATTGTTGAGTGACCTTTGGGATGATGTCAAGCTCAAGGCGTCGAACACCACCCTCAGCTTCGTCGATGTACTGTTTAACGCAGTGATGTGGGATATAGTTGTGTGGCTTCTTCAACTTGGGTGCGACTACAAGGCTCAAATGCTTAAGCCCCTCGTATTCGCGCAAAAATTCGGCATAAGCTGCTCTTACATTCCAAGTCCTCAAATCTGAGCTTGGCTGACTCGAACGAACAACCCAAGTGGCTTGGATCATCCTTAAACGGCAGCCGTACAACTACTCTTCCATCCGATTGTTGATGGACAGTTTGTGTGAACATTTTTTCGCACTGACGTTGCTCCGGAGTAAACTTGTCAATGGGTTTGTGGACCTCATCAATATGCCAAAGCCTTACAAGGTTCTCGTTGATAGTCTCCTCTAGTGAGAGCGAGTAACTACGCAAACGACCCATCCAAGTAAAGTCTTTTAGAGTGTGGGCAGACAAGGGCCCAGCTTGATTTGACAAACTGACAACATTTTAAAAAATGTTTCAGTTCCAATTAGTAAATCTATATTACGAGTTTTTTTTAAATTGATCGTCTGCCAATGGTGTATTTCTAGGCAGATTCCACGAGGAGATGTCGATGTCAATATCTGGCTGATATGCAATATGTGAAGTTACGCAAAACTCCAGGGGCATTTCAAAATTATCCAAACGCGATTTAATTGTCGTAGAGGTACCAAACTTTATGTTGGTGGGAGATTCGCCAATGCTGCAGATCCTCATGTGAAGTTTGGCTCTGGGCAAGCGCAGCGATTGGTCAAATGGTTCGGATATAAAGTTTACCTGTGAGCAGGAATCTAATAGCGCACGACCAATTCTGTATGTTCCCGCCGTATCCTTGACCTTGATGATAGCGGTGGCCAAGATGACTTGGTCCAAAGTGTTGTTGGTGTGTGTGTGTGTGTGACTGCGCCGCTGGGAGCTGTCACATGCGAAGACGACGGTTGATGTGAGATAGACGATCGTCTGGGCTCAGCAGCATCCCGGTGCAACAAGGAGTGGTGAAGACGAGAACAGATGCGACACCTGTGCGTAGACGAGCATTTGGCTGCCTGATGGCCCTTGCCAAAGCAGTTTAGACAAAGATCTAGGTGCTTTGCGGCTTCGTAACACAGTCCGACAGACATATCCCTGAGCTGACTGCAGCGGGTGATTCGATGATCGGAGCTAGAACAAAGAAGGCATGTTTGAGTTGAACAATTAAATGATAAGTTGTGTCGCGATGTCGATTGGTTGCGTTATTTGCCAGCAGCTAATGTGCAAGTTTCATTAGGTTCCGACTTACCAAACGATTCCAAATACTGGCAGTGTCTTTCAACTACAGTAACACACACATCCCATGTTGGCAAAGTAGAAAAATCCAAAGACTCGTTCCAACTTTTTCCATTACTACGGCTATTAGCATGACCTGTGCAATTTGGGCTCCACTCCCTATAGATTTCAGGGAGTTGTACAAAGCGGTAGAGTTGTAGATTTAGGCGATTTAGTGCCTTAGAGTAATTATCTGGCTTCACTTGGAATGCCCTCACCGCATCCAATACAGCTTCTTTTAAACAGCTGATCAGCTGGTTAAACTTTTCTATATTAGATAGGGAATTTTGTTGATTTATCATTTGGTTGGACAAGGTGATCAAATTCTTATAGTCTGCATAGTTTCCATCAAATATCGGTAGCGCAATCCTAGGCAATTTAATGGATGGCGATAATGCAGGGCAGGGTGCTGAAGCGGTAGCAAACGATGCGTCATGAGGTTCAGAGGTGAGCTGTTCCTTAATGCAAGCCTTGGTGACTATATACAACTTCTTCAGTTCAGCGCGTCCTGTATCAGTAGGACACTCCCATTCAATCCTATTTTGCACTGACAGCAATTGCTTGAAGTAAGCCTCCAATATTCCTAAGTGGCATGTTAACTCAGCTTGAGATAGCGCAGATTTTTCATTCCTTTGGATGGGATCAACTACACTCCAAATCCGACTAATGTTGTGACGAATATTGAAGCGTTTCCATGATTTATTCAAAAAGTCCAAATATCAATAAAGGAAACTCTTTTTTTTAGTTACTTACAGTCGATGTTGTTGAGCCGGCAAATTTGACAACGTTGTGCTATTGTAACAAAGAAAAATGCGGCGAATTGCGCTCAACTTAACCAAAGACAAAAAGTGAGTGAAAATTTGGCGGCGATTTGGTAGCGATTGCTCGTGTATGTATGTATTTGTGCGTGAGAATTGTTAAAGTGTACGCGCTTGTTATCTGTTCAGCAACGGTAAACTTCCACTCGATGATGCGACGGCAAGGGGGCACAGAGCGACAGTGAAGCCAGCCAAAGTATATGACAAAATATATGTACGTAGGTGGTAGCTTGGTGATGCGACGGCGAGGGGTCACAGAGCGACAGCAAGCTAGAAATCAAAGTGTCTCGGCGGTACGAATAACGGCGATGCAAGGCTAATGTAGGCACAGTTAGCGCGTTGTAAGCCGGTAGTAGGTTTCAATCCCCAATTTCCAAATGAAACACCGAAATTGATGCACGAAATATGAATACCATAAGAATCAGGTGCTGAGGGATGATACTCGAACGAAACCACGAGCCATATATAAAATTCAGCACGTAGTAGGTGCGACCGTTTATTTCAAGTGTTCATAGGGTACTAACAATATATAAGCAACTGCAAGCACAGCTTGCCTAAATTTCGTACATGTGTGTATAAGCAAGAGCGAATTACAGTTGAAGATAAATGATCAGGATTGACAAATATGTAAAAATTGAAATTAATACATTGCATTTAAGCATTTAATAATTCAGTATAATTTGACCAAACAGGTGGTAAGTCTGATATTTCGAGTTACAGAGGTATTGCAAAGTTATCCATTATACCAAAACTATTTTTGGCACTTTGCAGAACCTGTGCAAATCTATCATATCTCCTGTTCAACATGGTTTTATTAAGAGATGGGCTACTACGACCAATTAACTTCCTTGGTAAATGAAGCATTCATTTCAAATATGCAGACTGATGTCTTTCAGTAAAGGCGTATTTTATGTTCCTCCAATTGCTTTATCTGTTGGTGAAGCTGGTAGTGGACAGATTTTGTTCAGCGATCTCTGAATTTCGCTGCTTGTCTTAATTTTGACAACTCTTACTTTGTTGCCTCGGCCTTTTGTAGTATGTACAATTTTTTTATCCATTGGTCATTTCGCAGGATGTGTATTTTCCTCTTTAACAAGAACGACCTGCCCTTCTTTTAAATGTGAGCTTTCCGTTTGCCATTAAGCTCTTTTTTGGAGGGTTACCAAATAGTCTTCCTGCCATTTTCTCCAGAATTCGCTCCTTATTCGCTGCGTATTTCGCCATCTGTCCAGATTTCCGATCCTCTTTTCTTGCCACTCTGTTATTGTGTTGAATGGCAGCTGCTAGCTCCTTGTCCAATTTCTTCGCAGCACCAATAAAGTTTGTGCCGTTGTCCGAGTACAAGTTTTCACTTTTGCCTCATCTTTATCTGCTGTCATGTCGCTCACTGCTTCCAAATGAATCGATTTGGTTGCCATGCAGACAAATAGACAAATGTAGCCTTTATGCGACTTCTGATCTCGGCCTTTTGAGCAACGTATCTGGAAAGGTCCTGCGTAGTCAATTCCAGTGTCATGGAAAGGATATTTTGCGGTAACTCGATAGTTGGGAAGGTTTCCCATAAGTTGAGTTTGAAACTTTTTTACGCATTTTGGCAATAAAACGGAGTACATATGCGATGACACATTCAAGTCGTTCAATACTGGAGTACTTTGTGAGTAGACTTGGGAATCCATTATCCTTTTTCCACATTGTGGAGACAGTTGCCACTTCCTTGTGACGCGGCCATTCCCTTCTTGGCCAAGCTAGCCATTTTGGGCCTTGCCACCAAATAGAACACGATTTGAGTTGACTTGAGGCAATGCCTCTTGATGCTACGTCTGTAGGGTTTTCTTCAGACTTTACGTAGTTCCAATTTATCGTCGGCAGCTGTTTGGCAATATAGTCCACTTTTGTGTTGACGAACTTGTCCTTACTTTTTTTGTTTTTTATCCAGGCCAAAGCTATCTGAGAGTCGCTCCAAGCATGTATTTGGCCGTTCATCCCCGAAGTCGAGTGTACATTTGTTAGAAGTTTTGACAGCAAAGCGCTGCTCAAGCGCTGCCCGCAGCTGTTGTTGATGTTGCTGGTTGACTCCACACATATTTACACAGACACGAATAGATGCGCATAGGCATTCATACACTCACACAGACGCAATTACTTTGTATATGTGCAATTATACACCATTTACGTGAGTTCGAATACCGAGAGAGGTAAAATAGATCAAATTTTTTTTTTAATTTTTCTTATTTTTTTTATTTTCTGTAATTATTGTAAACATACGTACAGAATATTTCATAGTCGTCTACTTTTCCGCAGCTCCATTTGTTTTGCAGCTATTTAACGTAAATTGGTAGCTGCATTTCTTCGATTCGTTTATAAAATTTACAATGACCTTCTTCTTTTTAAGCTTAGTCGCATAGGATTTCCTGCCCCTTTATTGTGTTGGATTTCGTCGTATTTAAAAAAACAGGACCCAATAAATTTTGCTCAGGTCGCATATCTGTAAGTCCGTTTTTGCATCATCAAGGTTCATCACCTTGTGGTTCTTTTTGATTCCAAATTGAATTTAAATCTTGACATCTCTAGCATTGTAAATAAATCCAGTGGTGTACTTGGTTTCAAAAAACGATAGTCCAAGGAATTAAATGACCCTTATACCACTAAGCTTCTTTACACTGCTCTAGTACGCCCTGTGCTTAATTTTTTTTTTTAATTTTCCTCTTGTGGAGATTACAGGCTATTTTACTGTCGGGCTTGCTCGACTGTAGCGTTCTCTCTTGTTTTTGAATTGGATTTCCTCGTACTTAAAAAAAAGAATACAGAAGGTACTACTCAGGTCGAATATTTCTAAACCTCTTCTCGTAACTCCTGATAGTCATCTTGGTCCCCTTTTATTCACTCTGTTTATTCATTAAAGGAAGGTCATTACCTTCCGTCTATCCTGCTGCATTCCTGTATACTTATGTATACTGATGATGTAAAGATTTTCGTATAAAGATCCCCTTTATTAATCTTGTCTGCAGTACGATCTAAACTGTTTTCAATGGTGGTGTTTGGTCAACCACTTCCACCATAGCTATTCTAAATGCAAGTTTATGACCTTTCACCGGTCCAGACCACATCTAGGTACTTATGCGATTGACAATATTTATTTAGTATATCACCAAATAGTGCTGTCGATACATATTCAAAAACTATGATTTATATTACTATATAATGTTATAAAATAAAATAAAGATATTTAATAATACAAGTTATAATTTCAAAGAAAGCCTAAGAAAAAACTATACAATAACGTCTACTAATGCCTCCGAGCCGTATGTTGTCAAAGACATTATATACCTAACATTCTAAAAAAAATAGTAATTACAGAAGGAAAAGTAATTTTACTTAACAGCTAATTGAGCATAAAGAGCAAGAGTAAAAGGGAAATCTCCAACGTGGTGGGTGAAAATTTGAATGCCAGTCCGGCAAGCTATGCCCCCACTCTCCATCTAAAAACAAGTACAATAGCTAAAGTCGGGAGTCCCGACTTTGGAATACTCTGTACATATGCTTAGAAAATTTATAGAAATTAAGAATGTTCGCGCAGAGGAGAGCGCACTGTCCGCTAGTCGTCGGCTGCCGACACCAATTCCACCACACCGGCGGCCGCTTAGCATAAGCTGAGATTAGGTTTAGTTTTTAGTATTCATCTTGTACTGCAATTGTGAAGTTTGCGCATGTGCGCCCCCAAAGTGAACTTTTATTGAAAGAAATAAGCCCTACATCAAATCAAACCATCAACTCGTCCTCTGCATTTGGTACTACACAGCGTCCACCCCACTACATTTTCATTGGTCCTTCGAGCCGGATTATCCAAGAATCCCCTCGCCCCAGCAAGCTTCGGTGGATTAAAAGTTAAGTATCCAATTGCGATTTACCCATTAAATATTATTGCTAAGCCGCACATCTCAAGTGCGTTTCCAATTTCCAAGTGCAAATGCCAATGCAATCCAAAGCAAGGAAAAATTTTAGCGGCTTATATGTAGCTTATGTATATTTTACATATATACATATAGATATATAAGTCGCCATACTTTTTCCTGCTTTTGAGAGAGAGACTCGCACGAACTCCGAATTTCCAATTCAAACTCAGTCGTATTGTAAGTTCCAAAGATCTTAAGCTGAGATTAAGCTGAGACTGAGTTAAGCTAAAGGACGCTTGTTGTCCTTCTGTTGATCAAGGGGGAATCCCAATGGTCCGGTTTGATATTTGGGTGGACACTCGTGATCCGTTTAATTAAAGGCACTTATGGCCCTGCTGCTTCAGGGGACCCTCATGGTCCAGAAGGTGCGAGTAGCACTGGTTGTCCTAGTTGCGCTTAAGTGAAACGACGCAGGACGTTTGCAGTGACCAAGGATACCGAATGGCAATCCTTGGGAGCATGTAGTTCAACGTAGGAGTTGGCGTGATAAATATCAGCGGTTCCCGTATTGACCCAAAGTAACAGGCCGTTCGTTGATAATTTGCACACTGATTTTATTCTTACAGTTCATGGCTTATATAGCCAAGCTCAAAACTTTCTTATGACTATTTACATTAACCATTTCTATGTGTTGGCGGTTTCACAATAATGATGCGCAAGCATATATTATGAGCTTACGTATGCTGGTGTCAGCCCAATTTGGCTTATAAACTGTGACCTGATTTTTGGTCTTATACTGAGGTAGCAGAATAACATGTGTCTTATTCTTGATTATGTTATCTGCCCAGTGTCAATGCACCTGTAATTCGTGTGCGCGTGCAGACTATGGTGCCAATATTATCTATGCTAAAACAATATGGGTGTATAGATTTATGTATGTTATGTGTTGCCAAGCTTTTTTTATTGAATTTCTGTTTGCGTCGCGTTGATGAGATGTCATATACTCATTTGCGTCGCAACAAGTGTCAACCGTGTATGAGCGAACATATTGTGTTGTGCCGCAACCCCAATTGTGCCAACATAGGATTGTTAACAAGTGCACAAATCACATAAGCATTTTTTAACATCCAATTCCACATATAATTTGCCTATACACGCTTAAGTTAAAACACTACACACGGAGCGCCTATTTGTATTCCTATCTCTATCTCTCACAATTATCCAAGTCGCGCACAAACACAAAATTCAAATTAGCAAATTGCATCGCTTTATTTGCTACCATCTATTGCTTATTTGCTTCCGCATATAAGATTTCTTCCCGCTCTTCGGCCTTTGTTATCGCTCTTTGGCGCTCACACCCACACACATACACACAGAAAATCGTCTCGCTGCAGCAGTGCATTGGCAGCGTCAGTTTGAGCGCAGCTGAAACAATAAGCGTATAGACTGACCACCAGATGTTCTTCTCCGCAGCGTTAATGCATGCTCATACTCTATACGGACCGGGTGCTGCGATTTTTATACGCTGTACAAGTTAACCCACAACGCTCAGCCCCCCAATCAGCAAATGCTTGAGCAAATTCACCGCCAGGCATTTGCACCCAAGTAGCTGACCCAGCATTCCCATGGGCAGCAGCTTGGTCAACGACATCCGCCGCGGTAATGTGACACGCTGCACGAGGCGCAAGCTCAGCACATCGGCGGCCGCATTTGGGCTCTAGCTTGTAAGATAAGATCTAAGACTCCATATTTTGTTATTTTCTTATTACTTTAATATTGCACATTGTTATGTTACGCTAAGACTAAACAGGAACACATGAAGTTAAATATTTAGTTATAATTAGTATATTGCGCATTATCCATTTCTATAATTGTCATGAAGGACCGGTATTATTTGAATTATCACAACGAGAGCTATTTTATAAGAATTGTAAATAGAGAGAGAACAGGCGGGCTGGCATCACCGCCCACATAGAGAGAGTTTTCGATAAGTGGTTTCAAAAAGGGACGCAAGAAAACGAGGTTACAGCAGCGAATAGACGTGCGAGTACCAGCCGCAAAGCATTACACGATCAAATAAAATCCATGTAAGTTCAAAGCATCCTGATGTTAAATTTGTGTAGCATAGGGCCGGCAGCATTTAGAGTAGGAGTACAACGAAGTGGGGCTAATATTTCGTGGGAATTATGGCATGTTGGTGGTTATATCTGCTGGGCCATTAACAGGCAGATATAACGCTAAGGTGCTATAAACCGCGAAATCGGCAGAGCCAGATTGGTGACGTCTTGTAATTGCAGTGTCGTTAACCACAATTGCAAGACGGCAGCGGTTTGGTAGATGCGTCGAACTTTCGTTCATCGGGTATCAACCAGTGAACGCAAATTCCACGTGTCTCTGCCAATACTCCCCTACAGCGTGCATCGAGCCCTTTTGGTCGGAAGGTCCCGCAACTTACAAATTTTCTTGTAAGGGATCCTGGACAGCTGAGCATTACCTCGGCTGGAAAAATAACTTATTTACAGTACATACATATGTATGTATGTATGCCTGTGTACGTACATACTTGTATATAGCATGTATGTACATTCGTATGTATGTATGTATACATTGGACAATCGAGCACTGTTGTTTGATTGTAATAAATAATGTTTTATGGTTTTAAATCAAATTTTTAAAACGAAAAACAACAACTGCAAGGTTTTGGCTCGCGCTTCTTTCGTTTTGATCATTTACGCCTGTTAATTTCAAAGGCAAAATGCCAAAAGCTTACTATTACCGTCGCTAGGCAACGACTGCGTAAGCGATAGTAAAGCAGAAACCGAAAGCGGACCTACGCATATTCTGCTTCGCGTTGCGGGCAGATGTACATATGTATGTTTGTATATGATTTGTTCTAATTGATCTCAATAAATTATAATATGTTTGTTGAGGCACCGAGCTTTTTCGGGAGCCTTTTTATAGCCTGTACCCAAAGGGTGAAAGGCTATACTAGTTTTGTGCGCATGTATGTAATACACAGAAGGAGGCGTGGCAGACCCCACAATGTATATATATTCTTGATCAGGATGAGAAGCCGAGTGGATATAGCCTTGTCCGTCCGTCTGCCTGTCCGTCTGTCTGTCCGTCTGTCCGTATGAACGCAAGGATCTCAGAAAGTATAAGAGCTAGAATAACCAAACTTGGTTTCCATATTCTCCTAAGACCGAGAAAGTACGAGTTTGAGTTTTTTTTCGATGCATCCCCCCCCCCCACTCCCCTGCAATTCGTGTTTTTTCTTATAACTTCCGTAATTCTTGGAATTTTTGAATTTTGAATTTTTTTGGTAGGTACGTCCAGTTAGTACTAATGTGTCCGTGTGCCAAATTTCATGATGATAGGTCAATTCTGAAGAAAGTTATAGCCATAAGTAAAATCGCTGCTCATGCGCTGCCTGCAGCTCTGTCGGCAGCGCTGCCCGCAGCTGTTGTTGTTGTTGCTGCTTTGGTTCAACTTTGTGCTGCATACATACACGCATATAAAAACGCATAGGTACGTGATGTATATGTATGCTGTTAAAACTGAACATAAACATGTATTCTAATTTAATTTAATTAATTAATTAATTAATTCATTTTTTTTACAAAATTAATTTTTTTTTATAATTTTTTTTTTTAATTTTTTTTTTTTTGGAAAGTACAGGCTATTTTACTGTCGGGCTTGCTCGACTGTAGCGTTCTATCTTGTTTAGTCTATGGGTTTTGTCTGAAGTGGGCGCCAGACACGACAATTAAAACAAGAACGATTTCTTTTTAAATGTACATATGTATATTTTGCCGCGCAGGGCTAATCTTTGTCTATAAACCGAATTGATATACACGAATTTAAGAGGCCACCAACTCAAATAGTTGAGCCTTTAAACAATATGCGCAAAAGTAGAAGTGCGTTGTCTCATACAACAGCACAGCGAGAAGCGGTAGATTGGCACGACAAATCTAGGTCAACTAACTTCGATTGCAGCTGCACTGGCAGCTGCAGAGACTAAGAAAAGGATAACAAAAGGAAATGTACAAAGAGACCAAATATTGAGCGCGATCAAAGCAAACATTATAAGAGTTATTAAACGCTTAGCGCTTCTTGCTTCGCAGAGCAAGGTACAATTTGTATATATGAATAATTATGCGTCTGCTGCGGACGACTGCGCTGCCTGCGCCTGCTGCTTGACCAAACATCCTCCCCCCGTTGGAAGGCACGGGCTTCCAACCTCATCCTCTTTTGGCAGTGCACACAATTTGCGCACCGCTCGTCTAATGATTCCAGATGCAGCCTGCAGCACCGCGACCATCGAAACACCGTCAGCTCCAGAGATCAGTTCGATGACTCTTGCCAATGGCCACTTTAGAGGAGGCAAATTTTCATCCTTGACGAGAACCACGTCGTTGACAGCGACTCCAAGGCATGGAGTACGCCATTTTGAACGTTCTTGCAGTAAAGTGAGGTACTCTTCGCGCCAACGATTCCAGAACAGCTGTTGCAGATAGGTGACTCGCTGCCAACGGCCCAAACGATCGTAATTGAGCTTGGTAACATCAGGCTCGATATATGATGTAAGCGGCGCCGTACCCAGGAAGTGAGCGGGAGTCAGCACGTCAAGGTCTGAAGGATGCTCTGAAAGTGGAAGTAATGGTCGAGAATTAATTATAGCGCCGATCTGGCAAGCCAAGGTGCGCATCTCGTCGAAGTCGAGTATTACAGAGGCAACAGCACAGTAAAAATGATGCTTTGCCGTCTTCACCGCCGCTTCCCAAAGTCCGCCAAAGTGTGGTGAACGAGGAGGTATAAATCGCCAGTCAATCGACTCTGCTAAGCAAAACTCTTGCATCGCCTGTACATGCTCAGCACTCAGGAACAGACGCTTTAACTCTGCCAATTCATTTTTGGCGCCGACGAAGTTAGTCGCATTATCGGACCATATCCGAGCGGGTCGACCACGCGTGGAGAGAAAGAGTTTTAAAGCACCAAGAAAAGCAGCTGTGGACAGGTCCTTGACGAGCTCTAGATGCACAGACTTTGTCGCGAAGCATATGTAGACGCTGATGTAGCATTTTATGGCTGGCCTATTGCGAACCTCACTCCGGTAGAAAAATGGGCCGCAGTAGTCAACGCCAGTGACCATAAACGTATACGACGAATCCACTCGATTGCCAGGCAATCGACGAATCGAGGCCAACAACGCACGTGGCCCAGCATGTAAGCTGCGAATGTGGTGATGATAAATAAGCGCTCTTTTCACAGGATGCTGCCTGGGTAAAATTGCTGGATGCTTGGCTGCGAAATCCAACGGAGAAGTTGTTGCCGCAGATCCATCAAACACAACTCTGAGATTCGTAGTTGTACTATCCTCCTTTAAGACGCAATGATGCGTTGCATTTGCATTTATCCCTTGAGTCAGTGCTGACAAGAGACATGTGATTCAAATCCTTGTACTCCTTTATAAAGGCCGAGTACTGGACCTTTAAATTGGGGCTGCGCTCCAATTTACTCTGCAAATTTAGAAAACGGCGGCGTGCCTGCTGGTACGAGTCGCCTAGCAACTCAACGCTGTGTTTGAGCCTTTCTATGCGAACATTCGACTCTGTTTCCTCACCTGCTACAGACTGAAATTAAGCGAGAGCCGATTTTCGGATTTGTGAACCACCTCCTGTTATGATCCATCCCAGGCGAGTCTTCTGAATCACCGGCAATCCGGGACCCAGTTTGATCTGCCCAACGCAGAGCAGCTCGAAGAACAGGCTGGCGCCGATCAGCATGTCAACTTGTTGCGGCCTATTGAAGCTAGGATCAGCCAAACGGATATTAGATGGAATTTTCCAATGCGTCGTATCGAAATTAATGTTGGGCTGGTTGTCCGTGATATTCGGAGCCACCAACGCCGAAATGTTGGTTGAATAATCTGACGCCCGAGACTCCAGACTAATGTCAACCGCGAATCCATTCGAAATGAAATTTGCCTCACCAAGGCCAGAGACGCAAGTTGTTGTTTTCACTTTGCGCAATTGAAGCTGATGAGCAAGTCGAGAAGTAACTATATACACGTGCGATCCAGAATAGAGCAAGGCACGACAAGGTACCAATGTGCCAGCGCGACTCCTCACGTTGACAACGGCGGTCGCAAGAAGCACAAGATCAGTACTGAGATTCTGGGCTGAAATGGGCGGATGCGGAGATGTGGCAATCATGACGCTTGGAAATGACGACGATGTTGGCAATTGCGTTTCTGCTTGCTGAGAGGAAACAGAAACTTGGGCATCAGATGCAAACACGTGCGCTACGGATCCTTCAAAATGCAGAAGGCTGTGATGCCTTGCACCGCAGACTCTACAGGACCGAGCCTTGCAGGTTCTATATTGATGGCCCTTTTGGAGACAGTTGAGACACAGGGAAAGCTTTCTGGCCTCCTTATGGCGCAGAATTGACGACAAATTTGCGAATTGGGAGTAGGTGTGTATTGAATGGCCCGTGTCACATGTTAGTAGCAACAAAAGACCTTCTATTGTTATTAGTATTTTTGCTACTCTTTCCCACCTGTGATCCAGAATTGTACTCTGCGGTAGCCTGTTCCATATTTTCCAACTTCTGACATCACTTTTCCAGAAATGATGTGAACTGTTGTAGCGTCGGAACCGTTTCAAATGGGACAGTTTCTTCCCATTTGGCCTGAGTCGCATTGTGCAATCTCTGCAGCAGCGTATGGATGATGACACAATCGGCGATTTGCTCCGAATTTCCCATTCTATGTAATGCCCGCCGTGCACGTTCAGCTTGTCCGAAAACTCTCGCAATCTGGCAGTCGCACCAACATCAACCTTCTTTAGCCCCAGAACCTCAGCAATGTGTGCCTGAAATATAAGACGGCGGTTATTAAAACGTCAATTAAGCAAATCCAATGTATAATTTTCCGTCAGTATCTCTAAAGAGCGAATCGCATCTAATGCATTGCCCTTGATACACGAGCGTAAATGCTGCAGTTTTTCCACTTGGGTTAGCTCATCAATCATTGCTGAAAAGAGCGACATAAAATCAGCATAATCATTGTAAATGCCGCTGAATGAAGGGCAAGCGAGACCGATTTTGGACCACCATAGTTTGAGTCTCTGTAGTCAAGTCATTCCTCATAGTTGATGAAGAGGGCGCTTGAAACTGGCGCTTCCGTAACTCTATTTCCAGCTTGGCAGCTACAGACGCGGATTTTTTGCGAAACACCTCATGTAGGATGAAGCTACCGTCACCACAGTCGAACTCCTCCAAATTACTGAGCGCGCGGTTAAAATTAATCTCCTTATCCTCGAGCAGTTTTACAAGATAAAGCAACTCATCTTCTCTCAACGAACCAATTTTGTCATCTTTTAATTCGCATTCCATTACCTTGACTCTTTCACAAAGATATTCACATTTGCGCTTGAAAAATACTACCCGAATTCCAGGCGCAGCCACGGCAGTGGGTCCAAGTTTAATCTGACGCTCACACGGCAGTACAGAAGAATCATCACCATCTATTATTAGTGTAGTACTCTAATACGAATGAAATGTAATGCACAACGAAAACAGAAGTCTCGGTTTGGCAACGGCAGCAACAACAACACGCACTTCAAATGTTCGGACCGAAAATTGTCACTCGCGCCAAACACCGGCATATAAGCAAAGGCGAATGACCGCACAAAGCAACGGCGCTTGCTTGCGGTTTATATGTACAAAAACTATGCGCTTTGTACAGTCACACATACGTGCACTGATGCTGCAGCGGTATGTATGTATGTATGCACACTAACTTTGCACACCTTGGTGCTTAGTTAGTACACCAAATATATATCGTTTTGAGCCACAAATTATGGCTTTTCAGGGTCACCGATTATTTATTGTAAATCAGGTCGGGTGTTCACCAAAATGTTGAGGCACCGAGCATTTTCGGGTGCCTTTTTTAGTCTATGGGTTTTGTCTGAAGCGGATTGATATACACGAATTTAAGAGGCCACCAACTCAAATTGTTGAGCCTTTAAACAATATGCGCAAAAGTAGAAGTGTGTTGTCTCGTACAACAGCACAGCGAGAAGCGTTAGATTGGCACGGAGAATCTACTGTACATAAAATGTACAAGAGTATATTAGGTTTGCGGGAGCTGAAAATGTAACAGGTAGAAGGAGGCGTGGCAGACCCCACAAAGTATATATATTCTTGATCAGCATGACGAGACGAGTCGATCTAGCACTATCTGTCTGTCTGTCTGTCTGTCTGTCCGTATGAACACCTGGATCTCAGAGACTATAAGAGCTAGAGACACCAAATTTTGCACAAAGATGCGTTATATGTGTACGCCCCCCCCCCCCCCCCCCACATTTCACCACTATGGGGGTTTTCCCGATTTTCCATTCGTATAATCGCCTATATCTCGGAGACTATAAGACCTAGGAACACCAAATTTTAGTCCCAGATGCCTTATGTGAATACGCAGAAAATGTTTATTTTGGAATTTCCCTATCTCCCCCCTCTCCCCCGCAAATGCGATTTCTCTAACTCCCGTAATTCTTGGAATTTCGAACTAAAATTTTGCAAATGGCCCCAGTTAGTTATTATGTGTCCGTATGCCAAGTTTCACTATGATAGACCGATTTAACAAGAAGTTATAGCCATAAATATATTTGCTGCTGCAGCGCTGCCCTCGGCTGTTGATGCTGGTGCTTTGGTTGACTGCACACATGTTTATACAGACACGAATAGATGCGAATAGGCATACATACACTCACACAGACGCAATTGCTATGTAAATGTGCAATTATACACCCTTTACGTGAGTTCGAATACCGAGAGAGGTAAAATCGATAAATTTTTTTTTTTTTTTCTTAATTTTTTTGAATTTCTATAATTATTGTAAACATATGTACAGGGTATTTCAGGGTATACATACATATATATATATATATATATATATATATATATATATATATATATATATATATATATACCCGTAAATGCGCGCCACATTATTCAACTGGGTGATCCAATTGCGTACATTGGACCCCCCTGGAATTCCAAAAGTATTTCTTTCGCGAGCTTAAGCGCTGCAAAAGGCCATTCACCCTCTCTGCCAATCACTTGTTGACTGACAGCTGATATAGTGTCAGTTGCTGCATCTGGCATCTCTCTACCGTTCGTGTCACGGCCCTCATTCATAGCTGTGACAACAGCTGCCTGCTGCTGCACGACAGCAACGTTCGCCTTTGATTTGAAAATGCTGCCGCTAACGCCGCCAGCATCCTCGCCGCTAACAACGCAGTCGCGCCCAGCGCAGCCGTCATCAGCGTTGTTTTCGACGCCGCCGCCGCTGCTGACGCCGTCGATCACGCTGGCGCCAGCGTCGCCGCCACTTTTGCCGTCACTTTTGTCGCTATTGGAGTCGATACTTGTGTCGCCGCCGCTCTTGCCGTCATTGATGCCGATGTTGATTCCGTTAGGAATTTCGCTTTGCCTTTGAACTCGCATGGTTTCTAGCAACTTCTGGGAAGTTGCTATTCCATCATGCAGCTGTCTCAGCAGCGCTGCGCCTTCCAACAGTTGTTGCTGTAGCATGTCGTCCAGCTGAATAATATCGCCCTGTAGAGCCTGTGCACCCTGCATGTCTTGTTCTTAGAGAGAGCCCCCGCCATCGCTGACACTTTCCGGAACCGGAGGGCAGCCTCGCATCTCCTTTGGCACATCGTTCAAACGGGCCTTTGTCGGCAACTCCAACGCTGCTAGCCACTTTTTGAGTGTAGCCACGGACAAACTGGTACCCGCAATGTCGTCTTCCATAAGTACTGTTTTCAGAATATGTATATGCACGATTGGAAGCTTGTAATTCGAACCACTTCTAATATTGTGGAAGACAAAAGAATGTAACACAAAATAAAACACTGACGGTGTGCCAGAATCGTAACAAAATGTCTTATTCACTCGATCCTCGATTATCGCTGCTCGCAGGCAGCTCTCTTGCAGCTCGCAGGCAGCTCTCTTGCAGCTCGCAGGCTTGCTTTACCAACGAGAGAGTATTTACCGTTACAGTAGTGAGAGACTGCGGCATGAGAGAGCAGTGCTACCATATGGGTGAGGCCACAGGCCTGCCACAATATATATATATATATATATATATATATATATATATATATATATATATATATATATATATATATATATATATATATATATATATAGGGTATATATATAAACCTTGAAATACCCTGTACATATGTTTACAATAATTATAGAAAATAAAAAAAATTAAGAAAAAAAAAAAAGATTGATCGATTTTACCTCTCTCGGTATTCGAACTCACGTAAAGGGTGTATAATTGCACATTTACATAGCAATTGCGTCTGTGTGAGTGTATGTATGCCTATTCGCATCTATTCGTGTCTGTATAAACATGTGTGCAGTCAACCAAAGCACCAGCATCAACAGCCGCGAGCAGCGCTGCAGCAGCAAATATATTTATGGCTATAACTTCTTGTTAAATCGGTCTATCATAGTGAAACTTGGCATACGGACACATAATAACTAACTGGGGGCATTTGCAAAATTTTAGTTCGAAATTCCAAGAATTACGGGAGTTAGAGAAAATTGCATTTGCGGAGGAGAGGGGGGAGATAGGGAAATTCCAAAACAAACATTTTCTGCGTATTCACATAAGGCATCTTGGACTAAAATTTGGTGTTCCTAGGTCTTATAGTCTCTGATATATAGGCGATTATACGAATGGAAAATCGGGAAAACCCCCATAGGGGGGAAGTGGGGGGAAGTGGGGGAAAACTTTAATAAGCCCCCTTTGGAGCTCGAATTTTCCATAATCCCTTCTTAGTGCGCATCTACACCATGATATGATACTTGAGCCCAAATTTCAGCATCCTAGCTTTTACCGTGTGGGCTGTGGGCTGTTGACGCGGTTTGCTTTTGTGCCCCAACAGTTTATTACAGAAAAACTCCCATATTTTAGGCTCCAAAAAATACCAAAAAACCAAGTATACAGTTTTTCCTGGAATTGTTCTGAGAGTATACAAACTCAGTTTGTAAGTTAATCAGATGAAAACTGTAGATTTTTCATACAAACGTTGGAGCCTGTTTTCCCCCCTTTGAAGCTAGAGTTTTCCAAAATCCCTTCTTAGTGGGCACCTAGACTATAAAAGGATACTTGAGTCCAAATTTCAGCTTCCTAGCCTTTACCGTTTGGGCTGTGCGTTGATCACCAATCAGTCAGTCAGACAGGACAAACTGGACAAGAACAACCAGAGATGTAATAAGTATATATATATATATATATATATTTATATATATATATATATATATATATATATATATATATATATATATATATATATATATATATATATATATATATATATATATAAATATATATATATATATATATATATACTTATTACATCTCTGGTTGTTCTTGTGCAAAACTTCCCTTTACTTTTTCAATGGCTTATATGCTACGCTTCCCTGCTCCGGGACTCGCATGAATTAACATCTGTTACAGTAAACCAAATAACTAACTAGCAAATAAAAAATTAAAGTAGGTTAGTAACATTTGTGTAGGAGATTATATACGGACTTTATTAAAATACTCCCAAGTTTAATAAAGAATGAAAAGTAGATAAATCCATGTTAATAACTTATAGATAACGATCCCATTTGTCCAATGCAACGTCCTTCTTCATCAAATGTGGCTAGGGTCAATCTAGACAACTTGTTACATAATACTCCATTACCATTGCTTTGAATTGGATTTGGTTCTGCAATAAAAGAAGTGTACAAAATGTTTAATCTTTTTCATTTAATAGTTACTTTACCCTAAAATATATATAATAACGCTGTGAACACATTTTCCCAAATAAAGAAGAAAGGCTATAACTTCCTGTTAAATCGGTCTATCATAATGAAACTTGGCATACGGACACATAATCACTAACTGGGGGGTATTTAAGTTCGAAATTCGAAGAATTACGGCAGTTATGAAATATCACAAATTGCTTTGGAGAAGGGAAGGGAGGGAAATTCCAAAATGCACATTCACATAAGGCATCTGGGACTAAAATTTTGTGTCCTTAAGTCTTATAGTCTCTAAGATACGAATGGAAAATCGGGAAAACCGCCATAGGGGGGAAGTGCGGTGGGACGGACAGACTGGCAGAGGGGCAGAAATGGATGATGAAATACCCTGTACCCAGACAAACTTTCGGCACTGAGTTATATGCGCCCATAGTAAGAGTAACAAGAAAGGAATGCTAAAGTCGAGCAGACTCAACTCTTAAATACCCTGTACCACCCCACAAAAAAGGTAATTAAATTAATTAATTAATTTAATTTAAATAATTAACTAAATTAATTTAATTAATTAACTAAATTAAATAAAAAATATTCCATGCATGCATACATACATTTACATCAGGCTATAACTTTCTTTCCGATCATTCTATCATAATGAAACTTGGTATACGGATATATAATCCTAATGTGACTACCAAAATTTAGTTCAAAATCCCAAGAATTACGGGAGTTATAGAAAATCGTTAATAGGGGGAAGTGGGGGGTGGATCAGAAAAAATGAACAAACTCGTCCTTTCTCGGTCTCAGGAGAATCTGTATACCAAGTTTGGTTATTCTAGCTCTTATACTTTCGGAGATCCCTGCGTTCATACAGACACACAGACGGACAGACAGACAGACAGACAGACGGACAGACAGACGGACATCGCTATATCGACTCGGCTTGTCATGCTGATCAAGAATATATATACTTTGTGGGGTCTACCAAGCCTCCTTCTATGTGTTCCATGTGCACTCGCACAAAACTAATATACCCTTGTACCCTTTGGGTACAGGGTATATCGGGTTTCTATTTTTCTAAACCACTTCTTGGTGCTACCTACACTTTGACAGCTTCTTAACGATTACCATTTGGGCTGTGCGTTGATTGCACATATTTACATACCCACATACATACAGAGAACTGCAACGAGTACTTCATTTTCGGTCATACTCGAGTATTTACCCATACTCGGTATGATTATTTCATTTGGGTATAGTAACAAGCAGTGACTGGTTGCGAACGAGCCCTCAACGAAAACTCAGTTCGAATCAAAACTGCAAAAACTCAGAAGTGAGCGGTTGTGCCCGAAACTTCTTGCATGAATGCAAGCAATGACCGGTTGCGAACGAACGCTCCCCAACCAGTCAGTTCGACTCACAACTGCAAAGACTCAGAATAAGCGGCGGTGACCGAAACTTTTCGCCTGCGTACAAGAAATGATCGAACGTCGTATTTACAATCGACCGAAATGACCAATGATATCGGCGCGTGCACGTGCACTTGCATTTTCTATTGTTTTTTCGGCTATTAGTTAAATAGTAACATCGTTTACAAGTATGTAAATGCATATAAATTAAAGAAGCCAACAAAACTATTAGCGAAAAGAAATACCTTCCTTTTCATTTAAATTAAAAAAGTTATGCTATTTTAATTTATATTAATTTGTTTATTTTAAGATATTTGAGGTCCTTTTTTAAGATATCGGCGCGTGCACGTGCACTTGCATTTTCTATTGTTTTCTCGGCTATTAGTTAAATAGTAAAATCGTACACAAGTATGTAAATGCATATAAATTAAAGAAACCAACAAAACTATTAGCGAAAAGAAATACCTTCCATTTTATTTAAATTAAAAAAAGTTATGCTATTTTAATTAATATTAATTTGTTTATTTTAAGATATTTGAGGTCCTTTTTTAAGAAATAAAATTATGCTAAATATCATAATATAAAAATACATATATGTACACATATGTTTTCTTTTCATTCTGTACCTCTTAATTTAAAATACCTACATACATATACACATGATTGCGCATAATTGCAAACAACACATGCACGCACAAATACATAAATATATACATACATGTATATTTCACACGGTCATACTCGGGTAAAACCCGCGGAATACTCGAGTATTACCCGAGTATAGCTCGCGCAATACCCAAACAATACTCGACCAATAACGGCACTATACTCGTTCGATCAAACGCTCATTCTGCAAAGTCTGGTTTGCTTCGATCAGGACCCAGTCATCTTAAACGAAGTGACCGAGCCTGAAGTGTTTGAAAGCAAACCAATCAAGGCTGGTACCCGTTCGCAACGAACAGAATACTCGAAGTCACCGAGCCTGAACTGTTCGAAAGCAAACCAGTCAAGGCCGGTACTCGTTCGAACCGACCGCAATAAGCTAAGTGACCGAGCCTGGTGTGCTCAAAAGCAAACCAATCTTTCGTAAAAATGGAAAGATTGCTCATGCAAGTTCGATCATAAGAAAAATGCTGAGAGTACTCAACTCGTTCGTGCTAGTTTGCAACCAAGCAAAGATCTGATTTGATTGAATTTTCAAGAAGGGTGGTCGAACATACTCGTTGCAGTTCTTTGATACATATGTACATACATAAAATTTTTTTCGTGCATCAATAAAGCCCCAATGCAAACAAGAAAGGAATGCTAAAGTCGAGCAGGCTCAACTCTTTAATACCCTGTACCACCCCACAAAAAAAAATTTATTAAAAAAATTTAATTAACAGTGTTAACCAGTTAACCATGGACCGATCCTAAGCTCAACCAGTGTCAACACCAGTCCTTTTAGGAAGGCAGCGTCATACCGGTAGGTCATCGACATCGTTGCCCGAGCGAAAGACAGATCAACAACGGCAAAAGAAACGATTTGATGCTCGTGCTCTTTGTTCTTTCGTCAAGGAACAAAAACAAATATTAGACAAGTCTCGTTACTTTTTGCGATCGTCTAATTACACCAACAAGCTTTTCTATTATTTTGCGTTTCCCCTGACTCCGATTGCTTAGTCTTGTTCTGACATTTAGTTTGAAGCCAATCAAATGAAAATTGCAGATTTATCATACAATCTTTGGAGCCCGTTTTCCCCCCTTTGGCGTTCGAATCAAAATCAAAATCTTCTCAGTGCTCACCTACTCCATAAAAGACAACTTTCGTCCAAATTTCATCATCCTAGCTCTTACCGTTTGGGCTGTGCGTTGATTGCACAAAGCTTTTCGTGTCCCGATTTTTCCACGGGAAAATTCCTATAATTATGGCCCAGTAATAGCGAAAAACCAAGCTTACAGTTTTTCTTGTATATAAAGAGTATACAAACTAAGTTTGAAGTACATCGGATGAAAATTGTAGATTTTTCATACAAACTGTAACGACGCACAGCTGCCAGCTACGCAACGCGTCGTCACGATGCCGATGAGTAGTTTTAAGTAGGTCTAAGTAGTTGTAAGTTGAAGGGAGTTTGGAGTTAGTTCTGTTGGAGAGGGAAACGAACACGCATTGAAGCGCACCCTCCTATTTGTTACATTTGGGAAATAAAACACAAATTGTACACACGGCGAGCATCATATTTGAATGGTAACGGCGGGCTCACTTTATTCCTGGGGAACCAAACAAAGAATTTTGCAGCGACTCTGGCCGACGAGTATACACGGGCCAGAGCAACGTTACAAAACGTTGGAGCCCGTTTTCCACAACTTAGAGCTCGAATTTTCCAAAATCCTTCTTACTGCTCACTTTCACTGTGAGATGGATCTTGTGTCCAAATTTCAGCTTCCTAGCTCTTACCGTTTGGGCTGTGCGTTGATTGCACAAAGCTTTTCGTGTCCCGATTTTTCCACGGGAAAATTCCTATAATTCTGGCCCAGTAATAGCGAAACACCAAGCTTACAGTTTTTCTTGTATATAAAGAGTATACAAACTAAGTTTGAAGTACATCGGATGAAAATTGTAGATTTTTCATACAAACTGTAACGACGCACAGCTGCCAGCTACGCAACGCGTCGTCACGATGCCGATGAGTAGTTTTAAGTAGGTCTAAGTAGTTGTAAGTTGAAGGGAGTTTGGAGTTAGTTCTGTTGGAGAGGGAAACGAACACGCATTGAAGCGCACCCTCCTATTTGTTACATTTGGGAAATAAAACACAAATTGTACACACGGCGAGCATCATATTTGAATGGTAACGGCGGGCTCACTTTATTCCTGGGGAACCAAACAAAGAATTTTGCAGCGACTCTGGCCGACGAGTATACCCGGGCCAGAGCAACGTTACAAGTGGCGCCCGAGCAGGGACCCCAAAATAAAGTGAGGTTAAACACGACCGCGACCACGCGGCGAGTTGGAAAACGTAAGGCGAGAATTGTTGACTCGTGATGGTGCGAACGAGCTGGGTACGAGCTGGGTGCGAGCGTTGAGGAAGGAGGAGCTGATCGAGCTGCTGCAGGAGTTTGGGATCGACGACGCGGGCACCGTGGAAACGCTGAGAACACGCTTCGCCACGTTTGTGAAAGCGGCGGGGCCGGAACACCAGTCACGGCTAGAACTGCTAGCGGCCCGCTATGAGAGCCTACAGTCACGTCCGGTGAGTCCTGTACCGCCGAAGGCACAACTGAAGGTCCCCAAGCGAGAGGAAGGTTCGGCTGCGGCATCGCCAAGAACACCGACCGAGCATTCCAAGACACCATCAACGGGGCCATTAGCGGCGACAGCACCAGCTGGGGCTGCACCAGTGACCGTGACCGCCACCACCACCTATACGACAGAAGCGCCAGCGGCGCCATGCGTGACCACGAACCAGATCGTGGCCACGACGGTGGTAACGACCCTCGCCACACCGTCGATGGTCTCGACGGCCGAGCCGGCCGTGTCAACCGCATCCGCGGCTGGTTCGGCCCACTCGACAATGTCATGAGCGGAGCGGAGAGCCCTGAGCACGGAGGTGGCACAGTGGGGAGTGCATTTCGACGGCAGCGGGGACCCACGAGCATTCTTGCGCAGGCTAGAAGAAAAAGCGGAAGTGAGTGGGGAGCCGGTAGATAATTTGGTGCCGATGTTACCAAACATTCTGGAGGGCGCGGCACTGACGTGGGACCGCACAAGGCGAAACTCGACCCAGTCGTGGGCAGAGTTCCGCGCGGAACTGCTAGAAGCCGGCCGCTCCTCACGTTGAACGGGGGCGACAGAATGCGCAACGACGCTTTCAGGGCGAGTCGGAGTCCACTGCGACCTACGTCCAAGCGATGCTGGAAGTGATGCTCGATGCAGACATGCCCCAGGAGCAGCTAAGGTTCATCTACCGCAACATCCGACCAGCGATCAACATCAGGATACGACATCAGGATGTCCATACTGTGGCAGAATTCAAACGGCAAGGAGCAAAGCTGGAGGAGTTGGCCTGGTTCCGGCCTGTACCATTGGGGCAGGGCCATCCCAGCCAGCGTTCATGGGCCCACGGGGGTTTCCGATCCGACGTCCGGAGCCAACGGACACGCAGCCCATATCTGGTGGTGAGTTAAACAGGCGAGACTTTGTCCCTTTACAGACTGCACCCGCGCGAACAACAGCAACCGGGCCCGAGATGCAGAGCTCGTCGGCACACCAGGGGCGGTCTTGCAAACGCTGTGGTATGGCGGGACACGACAACGAATGCTGCCCAAACCAACAACAACTATACTGCTGGGATTGCGGTAGGCTGGGCATACGAGCGAACGGGTGCTGTCGCCGCAGAGCGGGAAACGCCAGGGGGGCTCGCCATATACAGCCAATAGGCGAGCCCACGGGTGTGGATTGCGGTGGTCTTGCCCTCGACGCGGTGGTGGATACGGGAGCCACTCGTAGCTTCGTGAGCCCGGCGCTGGCACGACGCTTGAGAAAGCCAGGTGGGGAGAATGTAAGGAGTGTAGAGGTGTCGATGTCGATGGCCAATGGCTCGCGACAAACTGTTTGCGAGGAGACGATGACGGCGATAACAGTGGACGACAAATGCATCTCGGTACCACTGTTGACACTGCCGGGCTGCGAGGACGAGCTCTCACTAGGGCTGGATTTCATCAGCAAGGCCTATGGTACGCTCACCGCCGGCAGCCACTAGCTGGAGATGCGAGATGTGCGTGAGCGACGACGGCGGAGAAGGCGTCAGGCGCGCCGCAGAGTACGATGTGCGGCATTGGTGACCACAGAGCCAATTGCTCCATCGGCGGCTACGCTGACAGATGAACAGGCTGCTCAGGCTGCCACGTTCCTTCAGGAGGAATTACCGCGCTTTGAGAACATTGTGGGCGTGTCGTCGGTGGCGGCACACACGATCCGCGTGAAAGACGACAGGCCCATTAAACTAGTTGCTGGCGAAGGGCTGCATTGAGCGGTCCGATAGCGCGTACAGCGCGCCCATAGTCCTGGTACGCAAGAAAAATGGGGCGTGGCGAATGTGCATCGACTACCGCCAGCTGAACGAGCGCTCGGAGCCAGCCGCAAATACACCGCCTTCACAGTGCCCGGACGGGGCCTTTTCCAATGGTGAGTGATGCCATTTGGCCTGCACTCCGCCCCAGCCACCTTCCAGCGGACGCTAGATAGCGTCATCGGCCCGGATATGGCTCCACACGCGTTTGCCTATCTGGACGACATAGTTGTGGTTGGGAAGACGTTCGAAGAACACCTATGTAACCTGAGGGAGGTGTTTCGAAGACTGAGAGCGGCAAACCTACGGGTAAATCAAGATAAGTGTGAGTTTTTTCGCAGGTCCATACGCTACCTGGGGCACCTGGTGACAGAAGACGGGATACAGACGGATCCAGAAAAGGTGGCAGCCATACGTGAACTGAAGCCCCCGGCCAACCTAAAACAGCTGCGGCAGTACATCGGGATGGCCTCGTGGTACCGCCGCTTTGTACCCAATTTCGCCACAACGGTAGGCCCACTCACCGAGCTGTTGAAGAAAGGCCACAAGTGGAGTTGGGGAACACCACAGCAGGAGGCATTTGATTGTATCCAAAGACAGCTCATGGAAGCGCCGGTGTTAGCGTGCCCCGATTTCACACAACGCTTCTGCCTACAGACTGACGCCAGCGAGTATGGGCTGGGCGCGGTTTTGACACAGAACGTAGACGGCCAGGAGCACGTGATTTCCTACGCCAGTAGGAAAGTGCAGAAAGCAGAGGTCAACTACAGCGCCACAGAGAAGGAGTGTCTGGCCATTGTTTGGGGAATCCGAAAGCTGCGACACTATCTGGAGGGCTATCACTTTACCGTCGTGACCGACCACTTGGCGTTGCGATGGCTTAACTCAATCGAGAGTCCCACTGGTCGCATTGCACGCTGGGCCTTGGAGCTGCAACAGTATACATTCGATGTCCAGTACCGAAAAGGAGCCCTGAACGTGGTGGCCGACGCGCTGTCACGGCAGCCGCGCGAGGAGGCCGGCCGCGCACACGTGGAGCCAGAGGCAGCGCCAACTTGTAAATGGCTACAGCGGCTGACGGCAGCGGTGTTGGAGAGCCCCGGCAAATACCCAGATTACGCCATACAGAACGACAGGCTGTACCGCCGCATCGCCAACGTGCTGGGAGAAGATGAGGTGTCACCATGGAGGCTATGCGTGGCCGCGCCTTTACGACAGGAGGTGTTGAGAGAATGCCACGATGACGCAACGGCGGGTCATATGGGAGTACGCCGAACATGTGGGCGCGTCGCATACCGATACCACTGGCCTGGTCTGTATCGCGACGTCGCGAAGTATGTGCACCAGTGCCTGTTGTGCCAACGCTATAAAGCCCAGCAACAGCTGACAGCAGGCAAGATGCATTTCAAACCAGCGGAGGCAGCGTGGGACGTCGTATGCGCCGATTTCGTAGGGCCGCTGCCGCGGTCCAAACGGGGCAACTCGTACCTACTGGTCCTTGTGGATAAGTTCAGCAAGTGGGCGAAACTGGTCCCCATCCGCAAGGCAACAGCGGCGGCTGTGAAGCTGGCCCTACGAGAGCGGATCCTGGCGCGGTTTGGGACGCCGCGAAAACTCATCACAGACAATGGAGCCCAGTTTACAAGTCGCGCGCTGAAACAGTTCCTCGCTGAGGCAGGCATACAGAAACAACTAACGGCACCATATACACCTCAGGAGAATCCCACGGAGCGGACCAATAGAACGGTCAAAACATTGATTGCACAGCTGGCGGACGGGCAGCAAAACACGTGGGACGAACAACTGCCGGAAGCACAATTGGCTATTAATACAGCACTTTCAGACGCAACGGGCTATTCAGCGGCTTTCATCCTATTTGGGAGAGAACCAAGGCATCCACGCACACTGTACGGCAGGGATCCAGACGCCCCTGAGGCAGTACCTGGTAGCCCACAAACACACGCGACACTGGTACAGTTTATTGCCCGAATAGCGAAAAGAAACCAAGTTGTGGCCAGTGAGGATCAGGCGCGGCAGTATAATCTGCGGAGGCGCGAGTGGCGACCCCAACTAGGCGACGAGGTTCTCGTGCGACAGCATCACCTGTCCAACGCAGCCGAGCAGTTTGCGGCCAAGCTGGCGCCTCGCTTCGATGGACCATTCACGGTGCGAGCATTCATTTCCCCAGTCATAGTGCGCTTACGACCAATAGCGGGCGGCAGAGGTAGAAGAGCACATGTGCGTGATCTGAAGGCGCTGAATGCAGACGTCAGCGTCGCCGACGAGTGCAGCGACAGCGGCAGTTGCGCTGGTATGGGGACCATGCCACTGACAATCTCTCAACAGCCACAACAGCAGCCATCACAACAGCCACGACAACAGCCGCAACAGCGTAAGCAGCAGCGACACGATAGTAGGGGCCGCAGCGACGGCAGCGGTAGCGACGTCAACAGCAGCGGCACCAATGCAGCAGCGGCTGCGGCTACGTTGATGAAGGCAGTAGTGGCGAAGCCGGCAGCCGCGGCAACAGGTGACGACAACAGCGGAGGCAGCGGCAGCCATGGCGGCGACGCCAACAACCGGGGCAACCAAAGCAGGCGCTCCTAGCTAAAGAATATTGTCCACGTAATCCTGCAGACATAATCGAATTTTATTACGTTTCAGCCACATATAGCACAAATGATACCTCAACGGCACCGATGGGAGGCCTGGTGCACTGGTTGCAGTCGACGCAGTACATCTTATGTACACCGTGTTGTAACAGCACGTGCATGCCGCTGGCACATAATTAGCCGTTGCGTGCTACAGGTAGTCCATCAGCGGCAGGCCATGCAGGCTAGAAAATATAGTCAGTACTTTTGCGAGATGCAGCTCGTTGCCCAGCAATCACCAACAGATTTCGCACCCCAGAATTTGAAATTCAAACACGTGGCGGAAATGGAGAGCGAAGACAACGATGCGACAGAATGACAGCGTGAGCAGCTGACTGTGAAGTTACAGGTGGCGTCGACAGGTGGCCAACCGCGAGGGGTGGCAGCGCTGCCACCCAGCTGCTACACATCTGCCTTTCGATTATGGCGCGATGCTAACAAAATTTGAAAAAAAAAAACACCATCGATCGGGCCGTTCGACCCTTTGGGGAAAGGGGGAGGTGTAACGACGCACAGCTGCCAGCTACGCAACGCGTCGTCACGATGCCGATGAGTAGTTTTAAGTAGGTCTAAGTAGTTGTAAGTTGAAGGGAGTTTGGAGTTAGTTCTGTTGGAGAGGGAAACGAACGCGCATTGAAGCGCACCCTCCTATTTGTTACATTTGGGAAATAAAACACAAATTGTACACACGGCGAGCATCATATTTGAATGGTAACGGCGGGCTCACTTTATTCCTGGGGAACCAAACAAAGAATTTTGCAGCGACTCTGGCCGACGAGTATACACGGGCCAGAGCAACGTTACAAAACGTTGGAGCCCGTTTTCCACAACTTAGAGCTCGAATTTTCCAAAATCCTTCTTACTGCTCACTTTCACTGTGAGATGGATCTTGTGTCCAAATTTCAGCTTCCTAGCTCTTACCGTTTGGGCTACGCGTTGATTACCAATCAGCCAGTCAGTCAGGACAAACTGTTTTATATATATAGAGATATTACTTTTTCGTAAAATATTAATATATTTTATGCAAATGTGGCTAACATTAACATTGTTATTTTTTGGATATACGCTCCAAATCCCTTGAATATAACACAACGTTCTAAGATGGACTTAGTGCAAACAAGTAAAAAAAGCTAAAGTCGGATGTTCCGACTTTGAAATACTCTGTACATATGTTTGAAATAATTATAGAAAATAAAAAAATTAAGACAATAAAAAAAAAAAATTTGATCGATTTTACCTCTTTTGGTATTCGAACTTACGTAAAGGGTTTATAATTGCACATTTACATAGCAATTCCGTCTGTGTGAGTGTATGTATGTCTATGCGCATCTATTCGTGTCTGTGTAAACATGTTAGCAGTCAACCAAACAGCAACATCAACAACAGCCGCGGGCAGCGCTTGGGCAGCGCTGCAGCAGCAAATATATTTATGGATATAACTTCTCGTTAAATCGGTCTATCATAGTGAAACTTGGCATACGGACACATAATAACTAACTGGGGGTATTTGCAAAATTTTCGTTCATTTGCATGGGAGAGGGGAGGGAGGGAGGGAGGGTAATTCTAAAATAAACATTTTCTGCGTATTCACATAAGGCATCTGGGACTAAAATTTGGTGTTCCTAGGTTATAGTCTCCGAGATATAGGCGATTATACGAATGGAAAATCGGGAAAACCCCCATACGGGTGAAGTGTGTGTGGGGGGGGGGGGGGGGGGAAATCAAAAAAATAAAACAAACTCGTATAGAATACACACCAAAGAACTGCAACGAGTATGTTCGACCACCCTTCTTGAAAATTCAATCAAATCAGATCTTTGCTTGGTTGCAAACTAGCACGAACGAGTTGAGTACTCTCAGCATTTTTCTTATGATCGAACTTGCATGAGCAATCTTTCCATTTTTACGAACAAGCGCCGGTCTTGATTGGTTTGCTTTCGAGCACACCAGGCTCGGGCACTTCGCTTATTGCGGTCGGTTCGAACGAGTACCGGCCTTGACTGGTTTGCTTTCGAACAGTTCAGGCTCGGTGACTTCGAGTATTCTGTTCGTTGCGAACGGGTACCAGCCTTGATTGGTTTGCTTTCAAACACTTCAGGCTCGGTCACTTCGTTTAAGATGACTGGGTCCTGATCGAAGCAAACCAGACTTTGTATTCCGCGGATTTTACCCGAGTATGACCGTATGAAATCAATCAATCATGTGTATAGGTATGTAGGTATTTTAAATAAAGAGGTACAGAATGAAAAGAAAGCATATGTATACATACATGTATTTTTATATTAGCATAATTTTATTTCTTAAAAAAGGACCTCACATATCTTAAAATAAACAAATTTATATTAATTAAAATAGCATAACTTTTTATACCCTGTACCCAAAGGGTACAAGGGTATATTAGTTTTGTGCGAGTGCACATGGAACACACAGAAGGAGGCTTGGTAGACTCCACAAAGTATATATATTCTTGATCAGCATGACAAGCCGAGTCGATATAGCCATGTCCGTCTGTCTGTCTGTATGAACGCAAGGATCTCCGAAAGTATAAGAGCTGGAATAACCAAACTTGGTATACAGATTCTCCTGAGACCGAGTGTTCACAAAAGTGAACAAGAGCTCAGAAGTTAGCATAGGGAGCACAAGCAGTAGATAGGCTAAACAACAAATCTCGGTCTAAAAATAGCCGCATGCAGCAGTGGTACAGACCAACGCATAGTAGATAACAGAAAATGCATAGGCAAATAGGACCGCGACAGCGTTTAAGGGTGGGTGCACACTGCGTTTAAGAAAGGCTTGAAATATACATATGGAGGGGAAATCCACTTGACACCGTTAGGATAGAATAAGACAAAAAATGTAAAATTAGAGTAAGTACAATGTTTAGAAAATAAGAAAGAGTCAAATATTGAATTATAAGTACATAAGAAAAAACCTAGTAAATAAGACAAAAATTGTATAAATACTGAAGGAATTTCAGAAATAAAATCAGAATGAAATTGGAAATTTAAGCATTGGTTTGTTTCCTTTTTTGTTCTCTCAGAGACGCTCTACACGGGATAAAGTGTAGCCTCTGATAGTGAATAGTTCCTAGCTGTATAGCAAGGAACTATTTACATTTTGGTCCTTCGAGCAAGGAAACGGCGAGGTCGGCAATAGCGGGCCCATCCGAACTAGATACCGAAAGGTGTCAGAATCAAAAAATTAAAATTTAAGGCGAAAACAAAAGCCGAACCATTAAGGCCATAGCCTTTAAAGTAGGAAGGGAAAGAATACAGAGTCTAGTAAAGACGAAACTAAAATCGGTTGCCAAACTTCTGATAAGTTTGGGCCGATAAACCAGAAGGAAGACCCCTGCAAACCGCTACCAGGTTTGGACCAAGAGGGTCAAAGAAAAGCGGTCCCAAAGATCCCTTACAAGGTTTGGGCCGCCGAAGGACGAAGAAGCAAGAGAGACGAAGAAGAGCGGTCCCAAAGATCCCTTACAAGGTTTGGGCCGCCGAAGGACGAAGAAGCAAGAGGGTGAAAGAAAAACGGTTCCCAAAGATCCCTTACAAGGTTTGGGCCGCCGAAGGACGAAGAAGCAAGAGGGTCAAAGAAGAGCGGTTCCCAAAGATCCCTTACAAGGTTTGGGCCGCCGAAGGACGAAGAAGAGAGAAGCGAGAGAAGAAAGCAGGTCCCAAATCCCTACAAGGTTTGGGCCGAAGAAGGACGACATCAGGTCCCAAATCCCTACAAGGTTTGGGTCGAAGAACCAAGACAACAGACCAGATCCCTAAGGTTTGGGCCGCAAGAGAGACGAAGAAGCAGCGGAAGCTAAGCCCTACAAGGTTTGGACGCAAAAAAACAACTATTAATAACTTGGAAAAAAAAAACAATTAATATTGTAAATAAATAAAAAAAAAAACTTTTTGTTTAAAAAAATAAGAATACCAAAGGTGACAAGATGGTGTTGACAAGGGATCAATTAAAAGATCTCTTAGTAGAGCAGCAGACGATTTATAGGGAGATTGAAAATATAACAAATTTAGGAGAGAAAACGTTGTGTGAAAACTCACAGCACTTAGCAGAACTAGAGAAGCTCTGGGAAAAATTCGAAAAAAGGCATGAGATCCTAGAGGACAACAAGAAAGGTCTTGGCGAGGTAGACTATTTCCAAAAGAACGTGTGGGCGAACGTGATGAAGGTTAGAGGGGATATAATGACTTGCCTAGCTAGGTACAAACCTAAAAAACACGTACCATCAGCTCCAATGGAGACAAGCATGTCAGCCACATCCCCATTTCAAGACGAAGCCAGGCATAGGTGGGAAAAGAAAAGAAATACGGTAATAGCCAAGGCCGAAAGATTTGGCAGGCAGATTAGTGGAGATTTTCACGTAGGACTAGAGGCGCTGGAAGCGAAGAAATTCTTAGATGGAAAGTTTGAGGAAATAAAGGAGAGTATAAAAACCTTGGAAAAAGACCCCTTTAGCACTGAAAACGAAATAGGGCAAATGTTGGAAGAGGTAGAAGGACTGTTTTTGCGTAAAATGAAAGAAATTAATGAAGACAAAAGCACGAATAGCACATTAAAATTAAAAGAAATTGAAATTCATCCCTTTTTTGGAAATATAGCACAGTGGACAGCCTTTTCAGATATGTTTGGAAACTTGGTGCACAAGAACAAAAACTTGCACGAAGTTGAGAAATTTATAAGGTTGAAAGAGCTAGTTAGGGGGGAGGCGAGTTCCCTAATACAGCATTTGCCAATCTCAAGGGAAAATTATAAAACGGCATTACAGATTTTGAAAGATAGATACGAAAATAGGAGACAAATATTCTCCTACCACATGGACAAATTGTTAGATCAGCCCACAATGAATAGTGAGTCGGAAAAAAGTGTCCAGGGCCTGCTAGATACTACTAGGCAATGTATTCATGCCATAAACGGTATGAATACAGGAATAAAAGAAGCAGATATAGTATGGGCTAGGATAGTTTTAAGAAAATTCGATAGGGCCGGACTACAACAATATGAACAGTACACTAGGAGAACAAAAGAAATCCAAACCTTAGAAGAGGTTTTGGAGTTTCTCGAGCAACACCTCCAGGCAATACAAACAATGCAAATTAAGACCCCACAGGCAGATAGAGTAGATGCAATTACCGTAAACTTAGGAAAGTTTTGGGAAATCTCAGATAAAGCTGCTGAGCAAAAATTAGATTTTCCTAGATTTAGGGATTTTTGCGAAGTCTCAGAAAAAGCTGCTGAGAAAAACTTAGATTTTTCTAAAATTAGTTTTATGGGAGACGTCTCAGAGAAAGCCTGTGAGAAAAAATTAGATTTTCCCAAATTTAGGGATTTTTGGGAAGTCTCAGTGAAAGCTACTGAAGAGATAGATGTTCCTAAATTTGATGTTATAAATGAAGTCTTAGAAAAGGCGTTTGAGGAAACGATAGAGTTTCCTAAATTTAGGTGTTTTTGGGAAGTCTCAGAAGAAAAGACTGAGAAAGAAGGCAACTTCAATCATTGTGAGGAAATAGGCATAAAATTAGCCTCATTCGAATTGGAAAAGTCCTCTGAGCCCATAGTAGCAGATTTTGTTCAATCAACGGAAGAAAGATTGGTCCCAAAATCAGAAGATTTAAAGTTCGAAGAAAAATATGATTTTGTCGGTGCTGAGACATTTACTTCCTCTCCTATTACCATACTAACACAATTAGGAATTTCAGAGGAAACAGACACCAAAGAATGTCACGATAAATTATCCTCAGTCCAACGTATAAAAACCCCTGAGCTCGTAGGTGCAGACTTCGTCCAATTAACGAATGAAAAAGTAATTTCAAAATCACAATACAAACAGGCACATTTAAAGATCGAGAAAATATCCAATTCCACTGTACAAGCAGCACAAAGTGTGTCTGTAAAAAAGACAACTGCAGTTAAGCCAAATACTGTTGGTTTAAAATTAGAAAGACCACAATTTCACCTTATCCCTCTGGCAAGTCCTCACTTTGGAGGAATCCAAGGAACGGGGGTAGATTCAGTAAAAAATTACCAAAACAAAATAGTAAAAGAACGCACTCTAACGTACGAGAAAATAAGTACGTCACTAGTGCAAGTCAAGGCAATACTGAACTCCGGGCCACTGTACAGGTTAGACAGTAGCATTGAATTAGAGAACAGTTTAAAGCCAGCACAATTTCGAATTCACGAACCGCTTTTCGAAGGCATAGATCGGAAATATAACAAAGGGATTTCAGTATTGGACCGATGGAAATTGGTACCAAGCAAGAAAATCCGTTTTTGGACAAAGTGGAAAGAGAAATACAACTTGATTCTTGGATGCAATTAGGAGTATAAAATATATAAGCATTATGGCCCGTCGCAAGATGTTCACAAAAGTGAACATACATAGTTTTAGTCGCCAGCGATAGTTAGGTTTGCCCTGCGCAAGATGTTCACAAAAGTGAACAAGAGCTCAGAAGTTAGCATAGGGAGCACAAGCAGTAGATAGGCTAAACAACAAATCTCGGTCTAAAAATAGCCGCATGCAGCAGTGGTACAGACCAACGCATAGTAGATAACAGAAAATGCATAGGCAAATAGGACCGCGACAGCGTTTAAGGGTGGGTGCACACTGCGTTTAAGAAAGGCTTGAAATATACATATGGAGGGGAAATCCACTTGACACCGTTAGGATAGAATAAGACAAAAAATGTAAAATTAGAGTAAGTACAATGTTTAGAAAATAAGAAAGAGTCAAATATTGAATTATAAGTACATAAGAAAAAACCTAGTAAATAAGACAAAAATTGTATAAATACTGAAGGAATTTCAGAAATAAAATCAGAATGAAATTGGAAATTTAAGCATTGGTTTGTTTCCTTTTTTGTTCTCTCAGAGACGCTCTACACGGGATAAAGTGTAGCCTCTGATAGTGAATAGTTCCTAGCTGTATAGCAAGGAACTATTTACACCGAGAAAGGACGAGTTTGTTCTTTTTGTCTGATCCACCATCACCCCCCCCCCCCACTCCACCCCTATTAACGATTTTCTATAACTCCCGTATAACTCCCGGATTTTGAAATAAAATTTGGTAGTCACATTAGGTTAGTGATTATATATCCGTATACCAAGTTTCATTATGATAGAATGATCGGAAAGAAAGTTATAGCCATATAACCAGGCCCAATGCACACATACATACATATGTACAAGTACACAAACACGCATAAGGCACGATTAATTAATTAAATTAATTTAGTTAATTAATTTAATTAAATTAATTAATTATATAATGAATATAATTTATAGAGCAGTTTAGAGAATAGTAAAAGTTCAACGCGATTAATACAATTGTGCAAGTTTACAACGGTTATTAAAACTAGACGACGGCTGATCACTGAAACTACTGACGGCTGAAACGACTGACTGCTGCTCTTCAATACGACACGGCTGCTGACGACTTTATTACACGACCTGCTGATGACTTGCTGCCACGAACTCTCGTTGACGACTCTCTTCACACTCTCCTTCTGCTGTATAGGGATGCCATCTTGCTGCTATATATATATATACTAGCAGGTATTGCCCGTCTTAACCCGGCTCAATATAATGTTTCCAATTGTATTTATTTTGTGTGTGCATAACCTACCCATATGTTTTCACCTTATAAGTTACCAGTAGGAAGGCATTTAAGGTATTTAAATGAACATATTCTGTTCTTGACAAAAAATTGTTCAGTAGTCCGTTACATTTTTGTTCTTGCCAAACTATTTCGTTAAACGAACATGACCACTATAACTAATATTTTTTAAAGCTCGTTTTCCCCCCTTTGGATCTAGAATTTTCCAAAAGCCTTTCTTAGTGTGCTCCTACACTATGATACTTGATACTATGAAAGGATACTTGAGTCAAAATTTCATCTTTTACCGTTTGGGCTGTGCGTTGATCACCATTTAGTCAGGACAAACTGGTTTATATATAGAGATAACGCAATGTTTTACGATAATATCCTAATTTTAAATTCACATTTGAGCCTTTTCGTGCCATATTGAGTCAATACGGTCACGCACAACCTCGGAATATGAAACACGGCACTCGTGTCAATGCCGTGCCGCGATGAGCCACGATCAAAAAGCACTGACAATTCTCATCTCAATTTGCTACAGTAAAACTTTCGATAGTTGAAGCCACCGATACCATCAAAATATCGAAGTTTGAATGCAATAAGCAGAATATTTAAATAAAATCTATTTATTTATTGAGATCAATAAGAACAAATCATATACATACATACATCTGCCCGCAATGCGAAGCAGAATATGCGTAGCTCCATTATTCGGTTTCTGCTTTACTATCGCTTACGCAGTCGTTGCCTAGCGACGGTAACTGTAAACTTTTGGCGTTTTGCCTTTGCATTTAACATTAAATGGTCAAAACGAAAGAAGAAGAGCGAGTCAATGACTTGCAGTTGTTGTTGTTGTTTTGTATGTACATGCTACATACATATACAGGCATACATACATATGCATGTACATATGTATGTATGCATGGGCACACATAGACACGAACTGTTGCTTGTTGTATGTATGTGTGAGTGTGTGTATGTGATGTCCCCAACTATTTGATATTTGATATATGGCAAGTAAAAAACATACTGCTATATTTTAACCGTTGAATGCCAATTTGTTGATATAGTTATGTTGATTACATTACCCAAATTTGAAATCGATCGGACAAAATTTATAACACAAGCTATTCATTTGAAAAAGTGAATAAATATTAAAACCCCAATAATAAAATTAAATGCGATATATCGAAAATATCGATACTTGTGTTGATATATCGTAATACATGTCGAATACAAATACATCGAAAAACATCGTTTGAGAGTTATTGATTATAATACTGTATTCGATTGTTCACTGTACACATACATACATACATACATACAAATTTATTTGTATGTGTACGGTAACTGTAAACTTTTGGCATTTTGCGTATGCAATTAACAGCCATAAATGATCAAAACGAAAGAAGATTTGCGAGCCAATAACTTGAAGTTGTTGTTCTTGTTTTAAAAATTTTGATTTTAAACCATAGAACACTATTTATTACAATTAAACAACAGTGTTCGATGGCCCACTGCATACATACAAACCTACATATATACATATGTATATAAGAATTTATGTACGTACATACATACTTATTGATGTACATATGTACATACTATACATACATACGTATGTACGTATGTAATACATATGGTGCTGGTGTAATTCATAATGCGAAATTCTTTCTAGGGGGAGCAATGTCCCCCCTGCCCAACCTGAGTACGCCCTTGTAGTCCGTTGTCCTAAAAACCCCTTATGCCAAATGTACTAAACAAAGAAAAAATAACATCAAAATGTTTATGTTATAATGTTAATAATTTTTAATTAATTAACATTTCTTGCCCTGTCAGTGCAAGACGAATGAACTTTTGTACATATGTATGTACATACATGTGTACAAATGAACATTCACACATTAGTGTCTCACATTTTGCTTTGGCTACTTCAACCGTTTGCACGCAACTACACGAACAGCTGCTTGTATGTATGTATGTGTGTGTGTGTGTATGTATACTTAGTTGTCCCCAACTGTTTGATATTTTGTATTGTTTGTTCTGCCTGCATTTGTAAAATGCATATTTTAAAAATCGTTTAATGCAAAGTTGTAATTTTAGTTACTTAGATTATATTACCCAAATTTGAAATCGATCAGACCAAATTTATAACACAAACTTTTCATTTGAAAAAATGAATAAATATTAAAACCCCAATAATTCAAGCTTCAACACAAATTTCGAAAAACCGAGTATGCAGTTTGGTTTGTATTTTTTAATAGATTATAAAAACCAAATTTAAAGTTGATCCATTCAGAAATGCAGAATTTTCAAACAAACTTTGGAGCTACTTTTCCCCCCTTTAGAGCTCGAATTCAAATCCAAAATCCCTTCTTAGTGCGCATCTACACCATGATAGGATACTTGAGCCCAAATTTCAGCATCCTAGCTTTTACCGTTTGGGCTGTGGGGTGTTGATTGTGTTTCAATTTTTCCACGGAAAACCCCCCCTTTTTCATGCCCCAGGAAAAATGGTGAAATGCAGTTTTTCTTGTATTCTTTTTGAGAGTATACAAACTAAGTTTGAAGTTAATTGGATGAAAATTTTAGATTTTTCATACAAACGTTGGAGCCCGTTTTCCCCCCCTTGGCGTTCGAATTTTCCAAAACCCCTTCTTAGTGCTCAGTGGTGTAGACTGAAGACAACATGTGTCCAATATCCAGCCTCCTAGCTCTTACCGTTTGGGCTGTGCGTTGATTGCAAATAGCTTTTCGTTTACCGAATTTTCCACCGCAAAATCATTATTATTCAGGCCGCAGGAAAAATATTGAAAAAGTATACAGTTTTTTTTGTATTCTTTGTGAGAGTATACAAACTAAGTTTGAAGTTAATCGGATAAAAATTGTAGATTTTTCATACAAACGTTGGAGCTCGTTTTCCCCCCTTTGGAGCTCGAATTTTCCGAAACCCCTTCTTAGTGCTCACTTTCACTATAAGAGGGATCTTGTGTCCAAATCAGCTTCCTAGCTCTTAGCGTTTGGGCTGTGCGTTGATTGCCAATCAGTCAGTCAGTCAGTCAGTCAGTCAGTCAGGACAAACTGTTTTATATATATAGAGATAAGAATAAAATTTAAAGTTGATCAGTGCAGAAATGCAGAATTTTACGTTACGTTACGTTTATGTTTGTAAATTCATATGGTCCCAAATAACTGCTGACCAGCTTTCTCCCAGCTACGAATTGTGTTGAGCGGATTGCGACTAGGTCACCCAACTTGTAACCATATTCGTTCTTCCGCTTATTTCGTATTGCTTTTTGTATTTTTCCTGTGCTCTCTGTATATCCTCCTTCGCTGCATGTCTTATTTTCTGCCTTTATTCCTCAAAGTTGTCGCATATCTCCTTTTCCAGCAGCTGCAACACCTCATTTTCGGTCGTAGCTCTCATCTTTACGCCAAACATGAGTTCGAATGGCGACTTCTTCGTAGATACATGAATGGTGAATGTTTATGACCTTCTGCACTCTAGCCGCAAACTTAAACCATTTTTCAGGGCTCTCTGATGAAAGTTTGGAAATGATTTGGAGTATCGACCGGTTAACGTGCTCTACTTGGCCGTTTCCTCTTGGCACTCCGGTGGTGCTCCAAACGTGCTCGTTATTTTTTTTTTGCTCGTGTGCTTCTCAAAAGCTGAAGATGTAAACGCAGACCCTCGGTCACTCATGATACGACTGGGATTACCGAAGATTTATTGATGTCGTCCATATAAAGATCCAAAATGCCATCGTTTATTAAGTTTTGGAACACATAGTTGACGAATCGGATAAAAGTCGATGCTAAATTCGAATAGCCCTTGCTTTGTAATAAAGGCCATAAATTTTATACTTTCCTCCTCAACTGGAACATGAAAGAAGCCGTTTTCCAGGTCCATTACAGTAAAAAAAATGTAGCGCCCTGCAGCTTGGCCAAAACATCGTCGACCACTGGAACTGGGAAACAATCTCGTAGAACCATCTGGTTGAGCTGCCGATAGTCAACGCAAATCCGATTGGTTCCATCTCTTTTTTCTTGACAATCACAATACGACTGGCGAAGTTCGAAGACCACCGCCGGATTATGCCTGCGGCAAGCCACTCGTCGATTTGCTGCTTTACTGCTGATTCTTCATTGATGGCAATGCGGCTTGGTGCATGCCGAAAGGGCGTGATGTTTTGTTCCAAAACATTTTGAGTTCGATCGGACACTCAGCGGTCTTCTCGGTCGCCTTGAACTCGCATATCATGGACTGTACAGCAGATTTGAACTGAGGAGGTATTTCAGGATCAGTATTTGTCTCAATTGCATTATAAATACTTATCTGATTATTCTCCTGAGTCTCCTCCCCAGCAGGGAGAGAAAACTTGAATCCAGCCGCCGTCACCGTGACATTAAACTTTGAGAGAAAGTCCTACCCAACCAGCGCGTCGCATCTAATGTCACCATCAATCCCACTACCAGGAACTTGTGTAGTTCCTTCATCTTGTCGATCTCCACCTCTGCTAGAAATTGACCCGCCGGGCGGCCTGTTAGTTCCCAAGCCTCGAAGTGACGCCGCCAATTTTGGTAAATGCTGCCTTTCTCATTATTGTGAGGTCTGCTCCGGTGTCGACCAGTGCATTGACAACTGCATCATTATTTTTTATCTCTTTGAGACGCTTTGCTTCATATACAACATTTACGTCTGCCGAATACGTGCACTCTGTTGCCATATGCCCAGTTTTATTGCAACGAAAGCACTTGATTTCAGCTTTGCAGTCCTTGCGCAAATGATCCACTGCACCACAATTAAAGCAATGCTGCTTCCTTTCACTTCTTACATTTGTTTTTGTTGTTGTATTTGTTTGATACAAACTGTTTTCTCTCTGTATTTGCTTTCTCGTTTGTTTCCACTACACTTTCGTAAACTTCTACGGGCTGAAACGCTCTTCATTTGCAACAAATACTCATGAAAATTTTCATCTTTGTGATTTGTGCGAGCACTTAGATGTTTGTTAATTTCGGCACTGCATATTTGGCCTCGTTGAAATTCATCGATCACCTGTTCATGCAATGATTTGTATCCGTATATGAACGTAGACTGCAACAACAATGCTGCTGTGCGCGTCATCTTGGCGCGTGCCTGAATATACTTTTTGTTTTTCGTTCAAGCCGTGCGTGTCTGCATTTTGTAACGACGCGTTGCGCAGCAACCAGCCGCGCGTCATTACGAGTAGTTATAAGTACAAGTAATTATAAGAAGAGTAAGCCATGAAGGCAAGTAATTGTAAATTCGTTTTAAGTTAGTTAGTTCTTGGCTTTCGGCCCACACGCACTGAACCGCGGGCAGTTTGAATTTTGTTGTTTTTAGGAATAAAAGAAACACGTGGAGAAGTTTTGGCATACCGCCTCTCTTTTATTTGTTGGACAACTCGGCACTTTGGGGTGCCTTATTTATATTAGCATACTCTGGCCGGCGAGCATACCCGCGGCAGAGTAACAACGTTACAAGTGGCGCCCGAGCAGGGACCCCAAAGAAGTTTGAGGTTAGATCCGACCAAGTAGGGAAGAGAGCGTGGACCTACAATGCTACGAACGAGCTGGATACGTGTGCTGCGGAAGGAAGAGCTCAGCACGGTGCTGCGCGAGTTCGACATCGAGGAGACCGGCACCGTGGAGGCGTTGCGGGTACGGCTGGCAACGTTCGTGAAGTCGGCCCAAGAAGAGTACCGACCCCGCCTTGAAGAACTAGCGGCATATTACGAGAACGTGTCGTCGCGTACCGCGGCGACAGGTCAGTTGAGCCCGGTGCCCGGCGGACGGCTGGGAGTCCCGAAACAAGAGGACGTACCGGAGGGGCTGCTCGTCGTGACAGAGGCAAACACGACACCGCTAACTCCTGCGACAGTGCCGACCATTTCGGTAGCGGTCGCGGCCTCGCCGGGAGCTACCACAACCGAGCCCACGGCAGCCTCAGCGACGCCAACAGTGGCTCCAGTGCTCTCAACGGCGGACCTGACACAAGCGATTGCCGAGTTGGCTCAGTACACCCACCGGTTGGCCCAGGCTATGGAGGATGGTTTCCAGAAGCTGTCGAGCCAGGTCTGCGGTTCCACCGCGCCTGCTGGTAATGCGCCTAACGAAGATGACCCAACAGCACCGACTCCAGCGTCACCGCTCGCAAGCGCGCAGGCGGTGGCAGAACCACAGGCGCCAACATCAGCCGAACGAGACAGACGAGCCGCACTGTCGACACAGGTAGCCCAGTGGGGCGTCCGATTTGACGGCAGCGGGGACCCAAGAACGTTCCTCCGGGATCTGGAAGATAAGGCAGAGATGAGGAACGTGCGATTAGATGAGTTGGTGACCGTGTTACCGGAAGTCCTGGTTGGCGAGGCGAAGGAGTGGGAGTGGTCAAGGCGCAACTTGGTACAACGGTGGGCCGAGTTCCGCCAAGACCTACTAAAAGAGTATCCAGCGGGTCCCCACATAGAAGAGCGCCGGCGGGAAGCATACAGCCGGGTCCAGGGCGCATCAGAGGGCCCTATCGAGTATGTCCGAGCGATGCAACGACTGATGCGCGGCGCGGGGATGACTGCAGAGGAGCAGCTGAGACTTGTCCACGCCAACGGGCTACCAGAAATACGCGCCAATCTCCGCTTGGCAGGCGAAGAAGTGAGCTCAATCGATGGGTATGTACAGGCGGCACAGGGCGTGCACCAAGCAATCTTAGCACGGTCGCAGGCGGCCGGCAATGATGAGACGAACACCCCACACCCTACGCCGATCCCACAGCCGGTGGCAGTTGGCCCAGCGGACACGCATCGTCGCCCATCCATCTGCAGACGTTGCGGGATGGGAGGGCACAGTATGGACGCGTGCCCAAACTCTCAACAGCTCTACTGTTGGGACTGTGGTAAGATGGGGGTGCGTGCGAACGAATGCTGCCGACGCGCGACGGGAAACGCCAGGGGGGCTCGTCCCACATCAACAGTCGGCGAGCCCACGCTGGCAAATTCCAACTAACAACGACACGCAGGGTAGCGGCCGCGCTACCAGTAGACTGTGATGGTGTACTGGTAGAGGCGGTCGTGGACACCGGAGCGACACGCAGCTTCGTGAGTCCGAGGCTGGCGCAGCGCCTGCGGGCGCCAGACGGAGGAAATGTACGGTCCGTGAGCGTGACTGTGTCCATGGCTGACGGGACACAGAAGACGGTCCGTGAAGAAACGAAGGCGACGGTCACGGTGGGCGACAGTCGCGTAGTACTGCCGCTACTCACACTCCCCGGATGCATAGATGAGCTCACATTGGGATTAGATTACGTCCAAATGTCCAAATGGCGGTGACTGTGGGCGGCCAAGCTGTAGAATTGCGAACGAACGATCCACGGCCACGCAGACGGCGGAGGCGAAATCGCAGAGCCCGACATGCAGCCTTGGTGACAAGCGAACAGGCGGGGCTCACTATAGCCGCCCACCTGACGGAGCAGCAGACCCAGACGGCCGCCAGATTCCTCGAGGGGGAGCTGGCAAGCTTTGAGAGCATCACAGGAGTCTCGTCGGCGGCGGTGCACACAATCCGGATGAAAGACGAGCGTCCCATCAAACAGCGGTACTACCCCCGGAATCCGGCCATGCAGGCAGTGATCAATCAAGAAGTCGACGAATTGCTGGCAAAGGGCTGCATCGAGCAATCCGACAGTGCCTACAGCGCACCCATCGTGTTGGTGCGCAAGAAGACAGGCGCCTGGAGGATGTGCATCGACTATCGGCAGCTGAACGAACGCTCAGAACCAGATACGTACCCAATTCCGCGGATCCAGCACATTTTGGAGCAGCTGCGCCAGGCCAAATACATAAGTAGCATCGATTTGCGGAATGGGTACTGGCAGATTCCGATGGAGCGCGAAAGCCAGCGATATACAGCGTTCACGGTGCCAGGACGCGGGCTGTTCCAGTGGCGTGTGATGCCGTTCGGCCTGCATTCTGCGCCCGCAACATTCCAGAGGGCGTTGGACAGCGTCATTGGCCCGGACATGGCACCGCACGCGTTTGCATACCTCGACGACATAGTGGTGGTCGGTAGGACGTTCGAGGAACACTTGAGCAACTTGCGCGAGGTGTTCCGGCGACTGCGAGCGGCCAATCTGCGAATAAATCGAGATAAGTGCGAATTCTTTCGTAAATCCATTAGGTACCTGGGGCACCTGGTGACGGAGGCGGGCATCCAAACGGATCCGGAGAAGGTAGCAGCCATCCACGAGCTGAAGCCGCCATCAAATCTAAAACAATTGCGGCAGTACATTGGAATGGCCTCGTGGTATCGACGCTTCGTACCAAATTTCGCCACAACGGTTGGGCCCCTTACCGAACTGTTGAAGAAGGGCCACAAGTGGAGTTGGGGAAAGCAGCAGCAGGAGGCATTCCAGTGTATTCAGAAGCAGCTGATGGAAGCTCCGGTGTTGGCGTGCCCCGATTTCTCTCGACGTTTCTGCCTACAGACGGACGCCAGCGAGTATGGGCTGGGCGCGGTTCTGACGCAGGACATAGACGGCCACGAACACGTAATTTCCTACGCCAGTAGGAAGCTGCAGAAAGCGGAGGTCAACTACAGCGCCACGGAGAAGGAGTGCCTCGCAATTGTTTGGGGAATCCGAAAACTGCGACACTATTTGGAAGGCTACCATTTCACTGTCGTGACTGATCACTTGGCGTTGCGTTGGCTCAACTCGATTGAGAGCCCCACCGGCCGCATCGCACGCTGGGCTTTGGAGCTGCAGCAGTACACCTTCGATGTCCAGTACCGAAAAGGAGCCTTGAATGTGGTGGCCGACGCACTGTCACGACAACCACGCGAGGTGATCGGCCGTGCACACGTGGAGTCAGAGGCAGCACCAACTTGTAAATGGTTACAGCGGCTGACGGCAGCGGTGTTGGAGAGTCCCAGCAAGTACCCAGATTACGCCATACAGAACGACAGGTTGTACCGCCGCATCGCTCACGTGCTAGGAGAAGATGAGGTGTCACCATGGAGGCTATGCGTGGCCGCGCCTCTACGACTGGAGGTGTTGAGAGAATGCCACGACGACGCAACAGCGGGCCATATGGGAGTACGCCGAACCTGTGCACGCGTTGCAGACCGATACCACTGGCCTGGTCTGTATCGCGACGTAGCGAAGTATGTGCACCAGTGCCTGTTGTGCCAACGCTATAAAGCCCAGCAACAGCTGACGGCAGGCAAGATGCACTTCAAACCAGCGGAGGCAGCGTGGGACGTCGTCTGCGCCGATTTTGTGGGGCCGCTGCCGCGGTCCAAACGGGGCAACGCGTATCTACTGGTCCTGGTCGATAAGTTCAGTAAATGGGCAGAACTGGTCCCCATCCGCAAGGCGACGGCAGCGGCAGTGAAGCTGGGCTTGCGAGAGCGGATTCTGGCACGGTTTGGCACACCAAGAAAGCTCATTACAGACAACGGAGCCCAGTTTACGAGCCGCGCGCTGAAGCAGTTCCTCGCCGAGGCAGGCATACAGCAACAACTGACGGCACCATACACACCTCAGGAGAATCCCACTGAGCGGACCAATAGAACGGTCAAAACATTGATTGCCCAGCTGGCGGACGGGCAGCACAACACGTGGGACGAACAACTGCCGGAAGCACAATTGGCCATTAATACAGCAATTTCAGACGCAACGGGCTACTCACCGGCTTTCATCCTATTTGGAAGAGAACCACGGCATCCACACACACTGTACGGCAGGGATCCTGATGCCCCTGAGGCAGCACCAGGTAGCCCAGAAACACACGCGACGCTGCTACAGTTTGTTGCCCGCATAGCAAGAAGAAACCAAGGGGTGGCCAGCGAGGATCAGGCACGCCAGTACAATCTGCGGAGACGCGAGTGGCGACCCAAACTGGGCGACGAGGTGCTCGTGCGACAACATCACCTGTCCAACGCAGCCGAGCAGTTTGCGGCCAAGCTGGCGCCTCGCTTCGATGGACCATTCACGGTGCGAGCATTTATATCCCCAGTCATAGTGCGTGTGCGACCAGTGGCGGGCGGCAGAGGTAGAACGGTACATGTGCGGGATCTAAAAGCGGTGAATGCAGAAGACAGCGAAGCCGACGAAGGCAGCGACGACAGAGGCAGCGTTAGTATGGTCACCAGGGCCACGCCACCGACAGCTTCACAGCAACCACAGCAGGCCACTCCTCAGCGTCAACAAAAGCAGCCACAGCGGCAGTCCGGGCAACAAAATCGGCCATATCAACGAGCACGACGACAGCAGCCACGGTCACGACAGCCACGACAGCAGCAACAGCAACCAGGGCTTCGTAGCAGCCACACCGACAACAGCAACGGCAACACCACCGGCGTCCACCAAAGCGGGAACAGCAAAGCTGCCGTTCTAGCCGAAGAAGATGTCCATGTAAGCCTACAAACATAATTAAACGAAGTTGGTTGTTACGTTTCAGGCCATGTGAAGCGATGTAGATTACCGCACCGCCTGAGATACACACACAGCGCCGAATATACCAGAGACGCAGCAGATGGGCGGTATGATAATTCCATTGGCGATCCCTAAACAGCTACGGCAACGGCAGCCAGCCCCACAGCAGCCACTACAGCACCCATTACAGAATCCAGAGGATGACGACACGTCAGCACCACGCGGCGGAAATGCAGAAAACAACAATGCGACCGAATGACAGAGCGAACAGCTGACGGTGAAGGTACAGGTGGCGTTGACAGGTGGCCAAACGCGAGGGGTGGCAGCGCTGCCACCCAGCTGCTACACATCTGCCGTTCGACCCCTTGGGGAAAGGGGGAGGTGTAACGACGCGTTGCGCAGCAACCAGCCGCGCGTCATTACGAGTAGTTATAAGTACAAGTAATTATAAGAAGAGTAAGCCATGAAGGCAAGTAATTGTAAATTCGTTTTAAGTTAGTTAGTTCTTGGCTTTCGGCCCACACGCACTGAACCGCGGGCAGTTTGAATTTTGTTGTTTTTAGGAATAAAAGAAACACGTGGAGAAGTTTTGGCATACCGCCTCTCTTTTATTTGTTGGACAACTCGGCACTTTGGGGTGCCTTATTTATATTAGCATACTCTGGCCGGCGAGCATACCCGCGGCAGAGTAACAACGTTACAATTTAATTCAAAATTTATGAACCACTTGCATATTTTCACCATCGAACTCCGGAATAATTTTAGAAAAATTTTCCACCACTAATTTGCCTTCTTCTTTGCTGCTCTCTTCTGTTTGGCATTTCAGGGTCAAGAGTTGCACGAGCTGCTGCATAGTAACGCTGCCTTCGGCTGTTGTCGTTCTATTTGATCTTTCTTGCATTTTCTCTTGTTTTTCTCTGTTGGCCTCTGACATATCTGGCAACATCGTCTCATTTGATATTGTTAGTGCGTGATCACTTGTAACGGTTTCTTTGTCCTCTTTATCGTCCATTTTCGTGACCGAATTGAAACTGACGGCTGCTTTGTCCTTGAGACTACTTGAGCCTTTCCTTTTACAATAGAATGCCTCACTCTCACTGGCGTTGGCTTTGGTTTATAGCTTGATCTCGTTTTTCTGGCACTCATGCAACTTTAATTGAATTTAATGTACATACATACATATACATATATGACTATGCATGCAACTTTTCACGCACTTTTTATACTCTGTACATGAAATGTACAGAAATATATTAGGTTTACGGGAGCTAAAAAATTTAACAGGCAGAAGGAGGCGTAGCAGACCCCACAAAGTATATATATTCTTGATCAGCATGACGAGACGAGTCGATCTAGCCCTGCCTGTTTGTTTGTTTTATTTTTTGATTTCCTCCCCCACTTCCCCCCTATGGGGGTTTTTCCGATTTTCCATTCGTATAATCGCCTATATCTCGGAGACTATAAGACCTAGGAAAACCAAATTTTAGTCCAAGATGCCTTGTGTGAATACGCACAAAATGCTGTTTTGGAATTACCCTCCCTCCCCCCTCTCCAACGCAAATCGCGATTTTCTCTAACTCCCGTAATTCTTGGAATTTCGAACTAAAATTTTGCAAATACCCCCAGTTAGTTAATTATGTGTCAGTATGCCAAGTTTCATCCTGATAGACCGATTTAACAAGAAGTTATAGCCGTAAAAAAAATTTCTGCTGCTGCGCTGCTCAAGCGCTGCCCGCGGCTGTTGTTGATGTTGCTGTTTGGTTGACTGCTAACATGTTTACTCAGAAACGAATATACGAGCACATACATACCTTCACTCACATAGACGCAATTGCTTTGTATATGTGCAATTACAAGTATACACCCTTTACGTGAGTTCGCATACCAAAAGAGGTAAAATCGATCGATTCTTTTTTATTCTCTTACTTTTTTAATTTCTATAATTATTTTAAACTTATGTACAGAGTATTTCAAAGTCGGGACACCCGACTTTAGCTTTTTTACTTGTTTTTTTTTAAATTTTCTTAATTTTTTTGTATTCTCTATAATTATTGTAAACATATGTACAGAGTATTTCAAAGTCGGGACACCCGACCTTAGCTTTTTAACTTGTTATCACTTTTTTTTTCACAGCTTTCAAAATTTTTAGGTTGAGCCCCCAAATGTTTATTAATACCAACATATATATAATATAGATATATAATATAGTTTTAATTAGATTTAATTTAATTTCTTAAATCATATAGGTAACAAAAGTAATATTAATGTAAAGAGAAATATAAAAATTCATAACAAACAAAAAAAGCAGCAAATGTTAGCTGTCTATTAATTGTTTGCAAATTTCAAACATTTTGCACATAAAGCCTATATCTTTATAACAAAAAGCTATAATTGGCTAATATTTTGTGTGCCCGCCATTAGCATCCATTACAGCCCTGATGCGACGCGACATCGAGGATATGAGTTCCCCTATATCATCAAAAGAGATTTCTGTTGAGTGTAATCGACGTGTTTTATCTGTGCTCCGCAAATTTATTTAATTTTTCGTGTTTACTCTTTGAATTTAAGCATTAAATTGTGCTCAATTTCTAAAGTATTAATATTGTGCTTAGTGCAAGAAGTTGTGCATCTATTGCGTTCATTTGTTTGGGTAAATTAAGTGATTTAATATAAACAGCGTCATCTCAGTATTTGTTGTTTGTGCATTTATTTTGCCTGTTTTGATTTGGCGCCCGGCAGCTGTGTAAAAGGTTTGTGCGTTTGTTCGCTGTCCATAATTTGTTTTTGGTGCATCGCTACTCCCGCGCATTTTGTGTTATTTTTTGCTCTTGCTCTCCACATATATCGCCGCTCAGTGAGTGTATATTCTTGTTCATTTACCGTAATTTCATTTCTGTGCGCTCTTGCATTTACTTACATTTTTAACCCTCTACTTGCTCGTGTCATAATATCGTGCTGCAATAAGTCATGCACAATTAAGGATGCAATTGATTCCGAACAACAACGATTTGTAAGTTGTTAGTTGTGCGAGAATTTTATGCATATTAAGTGTGCTGGACTAAGTGGTCGTGACCTTGATAAAACTTACTCGCCTACAAAAGGTTGTGGTGGTTTAAAATGGTCATGGCCTGTTTGCATAGACATACAATTTAATTTCTCTCGTATGTATGACAATGTGAGAAATAAATTTTTGAGCTTGTATAGAATTACTAAGCAACTCTTAAGTAAGTTTGACACAGGGACCGACTTGCTTAGTAAATATAAGTTCGAATCTCTTCCCAAGCGTAGGCTTGAACCTCAATTCTTAGAGGTGCCACCTAGCTCGGCTCAGATGGCTTCTCCGATTCCCTCGCTATTAAATGTAGATGTGTCGCCGGCAATTTCATTGTCTACTTCGCCTGGAAATTTATTTGAAATTTCCCCTTTGCCTTTGCCGGCTCATGTTATGTTGGCCCCGTTGGTAGCTTCTCCTGTGCCTAATATATCTAAACCTGTAAGAACAAGGGCTTCTTCTAAAACGTCGGCACCACCTCCTATAGTTTCTTCAGGAACTGTAGAAGGTGCGGCAGTCCCAGCCCTTCCTCTGCCCCCGTCTCTTACAGTGGTAGCTCCTAGAAAGCAAGTTTTCGTGTCTCGGTTGTCCCCTGATACTTCTTGTGAGACTATCGCTGCCTATATCGCAAGTAAGTCGACAGCTGCTGTATCTATTTCTACGTTTAGCTTTTCCGAGCCCCGAGAAATAGCCTCGTTCAAAATAAGTGTACCGCCTGAATCATTTACAACTATTTGTGACCCAAAATGTTGGCCGCCACAAATGATTGTACATGAGTTTAGGCAGAAAAAACGAGCTCGCTCTTTGCCGGTCAACTTACAGTATGCTGGCCAACCTTCGCAGCCAACCTCAAGCTCGACTTCAAAACACTAGGAGCTCGTCCACTTTCGTTAAACATTCTATATCAGAATGTTAAATCCCACGATTTCTGATAACGAAATCTTATCAGATAATTTTTGTATCTTTCGACGAGATCGTCCGTCTCGACGTGGCGGAGGCGTACTGATTGCATTCAATTCCTCCTATCGGTCGGAAATAATTGATGTAAATGTACCTAATGATGTTGAATTTGTTGCTGTAAGAGTATCTTTTCCGTCTTTTGCACTATACATCTCTTGTTCTTATATACCTCCCTCTTCTGATATACAGGTCTATATGGAACATATAACCTGTATAAAGGGAATCTCTAATCTCCTACGTGACAGTGACGCGTTCGTTGTGGTAGGTGATTTTAATTTGAATGGTCACTCTTCAATCAGTCTAATTATTTGGTACCCTCGGCAGAGCATGCCTGTTTAGACTGCTTATTTGACCTTTCATTGTTCCAAATTAATTCTATACCTAATCCCTTAAGCAGAATGCTTGATCTCGTCTTTGTCACCGACCCTGCTAGTACAGTTATCTGTAGGTCTTCTCCCCTTATACTGCCTGAAGATTCTTACCACCCTACTTTGCAAATTTCCCTCTCAATTTCAAACCCTACCTCTACTCCAGCACTTATTCCCAAAAATACTAGTTTGTGCTTTCGCAAAGGAAATTTTTCTTTGCTAAACGAACTTATTGCAGCAACTAATTGGTCCTATTTGTATAGTGCTGTTGACATCAACATAGCTGTCAAGTTTTTCTATGACACTATTAATGCTCTTTTTGATGTCTGCATCCCAAAAAGTGTCATTTCGTCTGCGTCATCAAAACCTCCTTGGTTTTCACCAAGACTTTCAAACTTAAAAAATGTTAAATCTAGATGCTTTAAAAAGTATAAGCAGTCGGGCCTATCTATTGACTTCTATAAATACTCTTTAGCGAAATCCAATTTTGCTCTCCTTAATTCACAATGTTATAATAATTACCTTGCCCGATGCAAGATACAATTTGCACAGGACCCTAAACAATTCTATAAGTTCGTTAACTCTAAACGTAAATCTGCTTCCCTTCCTTCATCATTTTTCCTTGGGGACAAAAAAGCCAGCAACGATTCTGAAGCTGCTGACTTGTTTGCCAACTTCTTCCAATCAACATATTCCTCTGTCTCTATTAGTAATACCTCTTATCCTTATAGCATTTCATCTTCCCACACTATTTACGCTCCCATAATTTCTGATAGCTGTCTACTCTCTGCTATCAAATCCTTAAAATCTTCATACTCTCCTGGAGCAGACAACATTCCTAGTTGTGTTCTCAAGGAGTGTTCTAGTTCCCTTTTACAACCATTACTTAAACTTTTTAATCTGTCACTTGGTTCCTCAATCTTTCCAACTATTAGGAGAGAATCTTTTATTATTCCTCTTTATAAAAAGGGTGGTAAGTCTGATATTTCAAACTACATAGGAATTGCAAAGTTGTCTGCCATACCAAAATTATTTGAAAAAATAGTTTGCAGCACTTTGCAGCACCTCTGTAAATCTTAGCTTAGGTCGCACATTTCTAAGCCCGTGTTTGCATCATCAGGTGTGCCTCAAGGTAGCCACCTGGGCCCCTTACTTTTTACATTATTTATTAATGACCTCCCCTCTACCTTGTCACACTCTCATATTCTTATGTATGCTGATGATGTGAAACTTATTCTGACTTATAAAGACCATACTCATTTTCATCGCCTGCAGGATGATCTGAACTGCATGCAATCGTGGTGCTTAACTAACCACTTGTACCTCAATTGCGCTAAGTGTAAGTTCATGACATTTCACCGAACTTTGCCCCATTTCGTCACGTATACGATTGACAATGTGCCATTGCAACGTATATCGACTGTTGAAGACCTTGGGGTTCTTTTTGATTCCAAATTGAACTTCAACCTTCACATATTTAGTATTGTCAATAAGGCTAAGGGATTACTTGGATTCATTAAACGTTGGTCCAAGGAATTCAATGACCCATATACCACTAAGCTTCTTTACACTGCACTAGTACGCCCTGTGCTTGAATACTGCTCATGCGTTTGGTGACCGCAGTATAGAAAGCAACAGGAACATATTGAGTCTGTTCAGAAGCAATTCCTTCTTTTTGCTCTACGTGGTTTAAGCTGGGATCCCAACCTCCGCTTGCCATCGTACTCTAGCAGGCTGATGCTTATAAACCTTCCTTCTTTAGTTAATCGTAGGACTGTTCTTGGAGTAGTTTTTCTCCACAAGTTGATTATCGGCGAGGTTGACTCCTCTTCCCTCTTAGGTCGCCTTAATTTTTCCGTTCCTTGTAGACCAACAAGGAATTATTTGCCATTCGTCTTGTCTAGGTGCATAACCGATTACGCTGCGCACAATCGTTTTCGAGTCATTTGTTCCAATTATAATGAGCTTTCTCATTTACTTTCAACAGAACTCTCTCTTTATTCTATAAAAGTTCTTCTTTATAGTTATCTCCGTGGAAATCTCTGACTACATACTGCTGTGAGTCGGGGCATAGCTGGCCGGACTGGCTTAAAACTTTCCCCCACCGGGTTGGAGATTTCCCTCTTTCTCCTTTTGTCTTTCTTGTTCCATCTTTCTCTTTCCCTGTTTCTCTCTTCCCCTTTCTCTTCCTCTTCCTTTCTCTCCCTCTTTACCTCTGTCTACTCCTTACTTTTTCTAATTAGTTCCTAAGTAGAATTAATTTTCCTCTTCTACATACTATTTGTTTAGATTGTCAGGTCTATAATGTCTCTGACCACATATGGCTGTGAATAGCTGGCCAACTGGCAAATAAAATTCCCCCAACGTGTCGGGGGTATTTATAGACGTTATTGTACAGCTTTTTTGTAGGCTTTCTTATCTTTTAAGTTGAGACTTTGTTATATTAATCATATTTGTATTTTTAATTTTAAATCTTAATATATATATATAATATGTTAATACTTATATATTGTTTTTGAATAAATTGACAGAACCACTTGTTGATTTAAATAAATAAATAAATAAATAATACTCCTGTATTTTTTGCCACTCCTCATTAATTACAATTGTAAAGCAGCCAAATGCGACACAGCAGGATCATTATCCTGGTACAGCTTGTATTTAAGTTTGCTGCTGGGGTCTGCCTTGAGAGCTGTTTAATTCCAGTCTGTTATCTTATTCGGCGCGGTATATGATGTTGTAAACAGTTCTAAGTTTAATTTGAAATGTTTCAGCCAATTGTTTTGGTGTTTTTCCCTTGATATAATGAAACAAGTAGATAAGCTAATGTCAGGTATCCCGACTTTGAAATACTCTGTACATATGTGTAGAATAATTATGCGTGTATGTGTGTGTGTCTGTGTATGGCCTGAGCAAAGCAGTAACAACATATAACAATATATGGCTATAACTTCCTGTTAAATCGGCCTATCATTATGATAGGCATACGCGTACATAATCACTAACTGGGGGTATTTGAAAAATTTGAGTTCGAAATTCGAAGAATTACGGGAGTTACGATTTGCATGGGAGAGGGGGGAGGCAGGGGAATTCCAAAATACACATTTTCTGCGTATTCACATAAGGCATCTTGGACTAAAATTTGGTGTTCCTAGGTCTAAAAGTCTCCGAGGGATAGGTGATTATACGAATGTTATCATCAGTGCGTTTGCCAGGCATTGCAAAAATTCTCAAAGTAACTGATACGTGACCGAACCGAAGCAAATTTTTACAAGGAATGAGTGCAAGGAAGACTAGAAAGAACAATGTGACACATTTTTGATTTGGCTGTCCCGTTACTTTTTCTATGGTCTTCTTTCAACCAATGTTTGCATTTTGCAAAGAATTAATTGACAGTGTCGTAAATGTCCTTGTTTTGTTTTCTTCATTTCTTTAACATTTTACATGGAGCTTATACATATTTTAATAATAATTGATAATTAAAATGTTCCCAAATAATGCGTTTATTTATAAATTTTATGTTAAAGTTGAAATTTTGTGACAAATTTCATTTTGCAAGCAATTAGTTGACAGATGTGTTTATTCGCACACGTGCGGTAGTGCGAATCGGCAGGACGATCCTGGTCCTGACGACTTAAGTTCAAGGACGCTTGTTGTCCTTCTGTTGATCAAGGCGGGATCCCAGTGCACTATGGTTTTTTAGGCAGAAAGTCAAAACAAAATTTTGTTTTTATTTTATTTTATTATAAATTGTTTAATTAAGCGAAAATTGAGTTAATTCCTGCTGATATGGCAACACCATTTTTCTGGCGCGCTGTCAAAGTTACCTGATTGTGTAAAACACGTGTGTTTGTGATTTTGGCGACAATTTTTGGTAAACTTTCAGAGCTTGCAGAATTAAGGGTGCCAAAAAATAATACGTTTTATAATGGAAAACGTTAATCATGGTATGTAAGATAATAATTCATAACTGTTTTTAAGCGATAAAGTGTGTTCGTGTAATTTTGCCATGTGTTGTTCATGTATTTTTTTTTAAAATAACCTTTATAAGTTGCGCTGTGTTTCGTGGAATAGTACTTTTGAATGGTAAAGAGTTGCAAAAAGTTATTAATGTGGAAATACTAACTAATATAGCTTTAGACTTTAGCTTATTTACTTGTTTCGCTAATAACTTATCTAAAAATTTACCGATTTTATTGAAATTTAAAACAAAGATAGATGTTTGTATATAAATTACGTATTTATGTAGCTTTTGAAATATGGACAGTATTAACGAAATTCTGTAGCGTGGGAGAGAGGGGAGGGTGGAAATAAAAAAAAAAAAATAAACTCATATTCCATTATTTATATTATGTGAACTAAAATATATTGCATTGGAGAAAAATATAGGCCAGTTTCTGGATAGATAAAGTTAAAAATACTGAAGTTAGTGAGAGTCGGCCATATCGGTTATATGGCAGCTATATGAAATTGTGACCCAAACTGAACCAAACTTCATATGTCGTCTTAAGGTATTTTAGTACCTGCATGCATGCAAACTAAATTTGGGATAAATATCTTAATATTTCGAGTTTCTGCCAAAAAAAAAAACGGGAGCATTTAGTTCAACGTGGGAGTTGGCGTGATAAAAGATCAGCGGTTCCCGCATTGGCCCAAAGTAACAGGCCGTTCGTTGATAATTGGCATACTGATTTTATTCTTACAAATCATGGCTTATATAGCCATGCTTAAAACTGCTATTTAAATTTACCATTTCACAATAATGATGCGCAAGCATATATTATGAGCTTAAGTATGCTGGTGTCAGGTCAATTTGGCTCATAAACTAATATGTGCAGTGCACGGAATTATGAACTGTATCTGATTGATGGTCTTATGCTGAGGTAGCAGAATAATATGTGTCTTATTCTTGCTTATTAATATTGCTTCTGTTGGCTGGCCAATGTCAATGCACCTGTAATCCGTGTGCGCGTGCAGACTATGGTGCCAATATTATCTATGCTAAAACAATATGGGTGTATAGGTTTATGTGTACCTATATGTATGTGTTGCCAAACTATTTAATTGAATGCCTGTTTGCGTCGTGTTGATGAGATGTATGTATTATTTTTAATACTCTGTACATAAAATGTACAAGAGTATATTAGGTTTGCGGGAGCTGAAAATGTAACAGGCAGAAGGAGGCGTGGCAGACCCCACAAAGTATATATATTCTTGATCAGCATGACGAGACGAGTCGATCTAGCCCTGTATGTCTGTCTGTCTGTCCGTATGAACACCTGGATCTCAGAGACTATAAGAGCTAGAGACACCAAATTTTGTACAAAGTTGCCTTATGTGTGTACGCTGTGCAAGTTTGTTTTATTTTTTTTTAATTCCCCCCCCCCCCCCCCCTCTTCCCACCTATGGGGGTTTTCACGATTTTCCATTCGTATGATCGCCTACTCGTATATCTAACAGACTGTAAGACCTACGGACACCAAATTTTAGTCCCACATGCCTTATGAGAATACGCAGAAAATGTGTATTTTGGAATTTCCCTCCCTCCCCCCTTTCCACCACAAATCGCGATTTTCTCTAACTCCCGTAATTCTTGGAATTTCGAACTAAAACAAATACCCCCGTTAGTAATTATGTGTCAGTATGCCAAGTTTCATCATGATAGACCGATTTAACAAGAAGTTATAGCCATAAAAATATTTGCTGCTGCAGCGCTGTTCAAGCGCTGCCCGCGGCTGTTGTTGATGTTGCTGTTTGGTTGACTGCTAACATCTTTACTCAGACACGAATATACGAGCATATACATACATACACTCACATAGACGCAATTTTGTATATATTATATATTATACACCCTTTACGTGAGTTCGAATACCAAAAGAGGTAAAATCGATCAAATTTTTTTTTTTTAAGTCTTACTTTTTATAGCCTGTACCCAAAGGGTGAAAGGCTATACTAGTTTTGTGCGCATGTATGTAACACACATAAGGAGGCGTGGCAGACCCCACAAAGTATATATATTCTTGATCAGGATGAGAAGCCGAGTGGATATAGCCTTGTCCGTCCGTCCGTCTGCCTGTCCGTCTGTCTGTCCGTCTGTCCGTATGAACGCAAGGATCTCAGAAAGTATAAGAGCTAGAATAACCAAACTTGGTTTCCATATTCTCCTAAGACCGAGAAAGTACGAGTTTGAGTTTTTTTTCGATGCACCCCCCCCCCCCCCCCCACTCCCCTGCAATTCGTGTTTTTTCTTATAACTTCCGTAATTCTTGGAATTTTTGAATTTTGAATTTTTTTGGTAGGTACGTCCAGTTAGTACTAATGTGTCCGTGTGCCAAATTTCATCATGATAGGTCAATTCTGAAGAAAGTTATAGCCATAAGTAAAATCGCTGCTCATGCGCTGCCTGCAGCTCTGTCGGCAGCGCTGCCCGCACCTGTTGTTGTTGTTGCTGCTTTGGTTCAACTTTGTGCTTATCTTAATAGTTTTGTAAAATTATACTCTGTCCAAATCGTTAGCTCTACTCATGTATCTTTTTTGGTTATCTTGTTATACATACAAGTTTAAAATGAATTGAGCTACGTTAACAATTGCTATTATTAGCATCCACACTACTTTTATACTTGTGACCACATTTGCCGTATTGTCTTTGGACTGGCTATCGTCTGAGCCAAACGAACCCATTTTTATAGCCTGTACCCAAAGGGTGAAAGGCTAAATTAGTTTTGTGCGAATGTATGTAACACACAGAAGGAGGCGTGGCAGACCCCAGAAAGTATATATATTCTTGATCAGGGTGACAAGCCGAGTCAATATAGATATGTCCGTCCGTTCGTCTGTATGAGCGCAAGGATCTCAGAAGGTACAAGACCTAGAATAAGCAAACTTGGTATCCAGATTTCCATAAGCCCTAGGCAGGGCAAGTTTATTTTTGTATTCTGATACACCCCCCACTCCCCCGCAATTCGTGTTTTTTTTTATAACTCCCGTAGTTCCCGTAGTTCTTGGAATAAAATTGGGTAGCTACATCCCGTTAGTGATTATGTGTCTGTATGCCAAGTTTCATCATGATAGGTCAATTCTGAAGAAAGTTATAAGCATAAATAAAATCGCTGCCCATGCTCTGCTCGTAGCTCTGCTCGCAGCTGTTGTTGTTGTTGTTGCTAATTTGGTTCAACTTTGTGCTGCATACATAAACGCATATAAGCCCGCAGAGACACGATTCTGATGTAAATTTATGCTGTTGAAACTGTACATCAAGATGTCTTTAATTTAATTAATATACTTTTTATAGCCTGTACCCAAAAGGTGAAAGGCTATACTAGTTTTGTGCGCATGTATGTAACACACAGAAGGAGGCGTGGCAGACCCCACAAAGTATATATATTTTTGATCAAGGTGACAAGCCGAGTCGATATAGCCATGTCCGTCTGTCCGTTTGTTCGTCTGTATGAGCGCAAGGATCTGAGGAAGGTACAAGAGCTAGAATGACCAAACTTAGTATCCAGGTTCCCCTGAGCCCTAGGCAGGTCAAGTTTGTTTTTTTTATTCTGATACACCGCCCCACTCTCCCGCAATTCGTGTTTTTTTATAAGTACCGTAATTCTTGGAATTTGGAAATCAATTTTGGTAGTTACATCCAGTTAGTGCTTATGTGTCCGTGTGCTAATCATGATAGGTCAATTCTGAAGAAAGTTATAGCCATAAATAAAATCGCTGCCCATGCGCTGCCCGCATCTTTGCCCGCAGCTGTTGTTGGTGTTGCTGCTTTGGTTCAACTTTGTGCTGCATACATACACGCATATAAACACGCATAGACCCGATGATGTAAATGTATGCTGTTGAAACTGTACATAAGCATGTCTTCTATGTATAAATTAAATAAATTTGATTTAATTTAGTTAATAAAGTAATTAGAAGAATTTAGATAGAATTTGTTTTTTTTTTAATAATTTTTTTTTTATTTATTTTTTTTTTTTGTGGAGAGTACAGGCTATTTTACTGTCGGGCTTGCTTGACTGTTCCGTTCTCTCTTGTTTTGTAGTTATGTAACGACGGCACATTTCTTGTTGCGTTTATTTGTGATGTACACAAAACTTGTCACGTTCGCCATATAGAATGTAAACAAGTAAAAAAGCTAAAGTCGGGTGTCCCGACTTTGAAATACTCTGTACATATGTTTACAATAATTATAGAAAATAAAAAAAATTAAGAAAATAAAAAAAAAATGATCGATTTTACCTTTCTCGGTATTCGAACTCACGTAAAGGGTGTATAATTGCACATTTACATAGCAATTGCGTCTGTGTGAGTGTATGTATGCCTATGCGCATCTATTCGTGTCTGTGTAAGCATTTTCGCAGTCAACCAAACAGCAACATCAACAACAGCCGCGGGCAGCGCTTGAGCAGCGCTGCAGCAGCAAATATATTTATGGCTATAACTTCTTGGTAAATCGGTCTATCATAGTGACACATACGGACACATAATTACTAACTGGGGGTATTTGCAAAATTTTTTTTTCGAAATTCCAAGAATTACGGGAGTTAGAGGAAATCGAATTTGCGGTGGAGAGGGGGGAGGGAGCGAAATTCCAAAATATACATTTTCTGCGTATTCACACAAGGCACCTTGGACTAAAATTTGGTGTTCCTAGGTCTTATAGTCTCCGAGATATAGGCGATTATACGAATGGAAAATCGGGAAAACCCCCATAGGGGGGAAGTGGGGGGGAAAATCAAAAAAATAAAACAAACTCGTATAGAATACACACATAACGCATCTTTGTGCAAAATGTGGTGTCTCTATCTCTTATAGTCTCTGAGATCCAGGTGTTCATACGGACGGACAGACGGACAGACAGACAGACAGACAGGGCTAGATCGACTCGTCTTGTCACGCTGATCAAGAATATATATACTTTGTGGGGTCTGCCACGCCTCCTTCTGCCTGTTACATTTTTCAGCTCCCGCAAACCTAATATACTCTTGTACATTTCATGTACAAAGTATAAAAATATTATACTGATTTTTGCCCGGAACTCAAATAAGAGCGACTGTATGCTGCGTGTGATCCTTTATTACTAGTTTTATATGTACAATGGATATTTGTATTAGTTATTATTCGTATGTATGAGTATAAGAGTTAGGTTTACAAAATAGAACGTTTGAGATGAAACGATAAGTTCTTGTGTAGCTTATTTTAGGGTATTTTGTTAGTAAATTTTCACATCCTCGGCCCCGGCAAGCTCGATTGAATTTCCAAAGGGTAGAGAAGTTGAACCGGTCCGCGCAGGATTTGTTGATTATCTGATGTCGCAAGCTCTAGTTCTTCCATCTCGTCCGGTGTATGTTTTGACTACTACACCAAGTTTCCATAGTAGTCGCGCCTGATTATCACCGTGCACCAGTACGACGTCACCTTCAGTTAAGCTTCGACTCGGTTTTGACCTGTTAAAAAAAGAGTTCGTAATTGAGCGAGATATTCCTCGCGCCAACGCTTTATGTAGCGCTGCATCAGATTGATTCTGTGGCGCCACATTTCAGTTCCAGGCTGGCTCTTTTGAACGTCTTCGCATTGTCGGATATTAAAATTTTGACTGGTCCTCGTCTTGCTACAAATTTACGAAGCGCACCTATGCAGCTTTCGACAGTCATATCCGCTACCAGCTCCAAATGTACACCACGTATAGCAGCGCAAGTAAATAACATAATGTAGACTTTACGATTGCTTGATCCCTCTTCTGTTGTTATATAAAGCAGACCAGCAAAATCCAGTCCTGTTGTTTCGAATGCTGTGCTTGTGGTCAATCGATTCGTTGGTAAAGTTGTCCAAGGTTCGGATGCGCTCTTGCCATGTAGTCGTCTGCACACCACACACCTTCCCAGCACGTTCTTGATCAGCTGGCGCCCTTTTATTATCCAAAACCGTTTGCGAATTTGGGTTAATGTAGCGTTTATGCCACAATGCATTATTCTCTGATGAGCGTCTCTAATAAGCAATTCTGAAAAACGTGAATTTTTCGGTGAAATAATTGGATTATATAGCGTTTCAAAATTATTGTTGGGTAAACACCCTGTAAGCCTCAATACTCCATCAGTCATGGCTGGATTTAGGCAGATGATCCTTGGCAGATGATCTTGGCAAGTCTTTTCCTGATTTCAGTGCTTCAATTTCGGATAAGAATTCTTTTCTTTTTATAAAACGAATCGAATATAGCTCGGCTGCCTGTAGCACTGCAAATGATCTCGTTGCGTGTGTCTACTCCGTTAGTTGTGCGTTTTCGTAGACGCTCTATAAAACGTAACACAAATCGTTGAACAGGAAATAGTGGTTCCGATTTGCTGTCAAGATCGTCTTCTTTCTCCCTTATGACAGTTAAAGTTGTATTTATGGTTGGCCATTCGTGGATTGTCGATTCAAGCCATTTTGGGCCTCGCTTCCAAAGTTCTGATCCCAGGAGCCTTTTAGCTGTTATACCGCGTGTCAGAAGATCAGCTGGGGTGCAATTTCCTTGACAGTATATGTTTGTGAGTTTGTTTATTTCGGCCACCTTTGATTTAATTGAAGACATTGGCTGCCCGCATTCTGAAATCCAGTTTAGCACAATGCTTGAGTCCGACCACATGTAGGTCGAAGATACGCCAAGCCTTAGCTCCTTCTTCAGGTATTGAGCAAGTGTAGAGGCCACCAATGCTGCCGTAAGTTCAAGCTTCGGTAAGGCGGCTCCACTACTCTCTTTGATTGGGCTTACTCTATTTTTGGAACAAACAAATTTTATTTGTATTTCGCCATTCATCCCCACTTCTCTTAAGTAAGCGACTGCTCCATAAGCAGCAGGGCTTGCGTCTGCGAAAATGTGCTGTTCTAGGTCCTCCATATTTCCCGACACCATACACCGTTGCAGGGAAAAATCTTCAAGCAATGCCATATCCTCTCGCCAGGCCATAAACTCGTCTGATAGTCCCGTGGTGAGTGTTGCATCCCATTTTAGATTCTCCTTCCATTTTTTTTTTTTTGACAAAATTTGTATGTTTATTGTAAATGGACTGAGAATGCCCAATGGATCATAAATTCTGGCCAAAGCTCGAAATACGTTGCGTTTTGTTGGACGTAGAGTCTGAACATACGTTATGATCGGTTTTAGGTCTACACTCAATTCGTCCGTTATAGTGTCCCATTGGAATCCAAGCACCTTTTGAACTGTTGCTAAATTTACATCAGTTCCTTTAAATTTCCCTTTAAGTTCTGCACCGTTAGAGTTTCATTTTCGCAAGTTAAAGCTTGCGCCTTGCATGATGATCTTTGATTGGTAGTAAAGATCCTCTGCATCCCTTAATGTCGCTACGCTGGTTACCAAGTCGTCAACATAAAATGAGTCTTGCAGTTGCTGACACATGGCTGCATGCGCCGGATCCTGCATTTGCAAGTGTTGCTGAATTGTTGACGTCAATAAAAATGGGCTGCATGTTACTCCAAAAGTAACACGTGTCATTCGATACTCCGCAATTTTCGGATATGGTGTGCCAATAGATGCTACTGATGCATACCAAAAGAACCGGTGGTAATCACGATCGGATTCATCTATAGATATCTGCAGAAACGCCTTTTCGATATCCGCAACGATACCAATTCTATAGCAACGAAATCTTATTAAAACAGCAGTTAAATCTGTTAATAAATTGATACCTGGGCTAAGATGATCATTCAATGAAGAAGCTCCGTGCTCGCTGGTTGTCGCTTTGTCGAGCCGATAGACCGGATGATGGGGCATATAGTATGCCTTCTGGGTTTCACCCAAAGCAGGCGCCGCTTCAGCCACTCCAGTACTCAATAGCTCTTTGATGCCAGCATCGTATTCCTCTAATTTATCAGAATTTTTAAGCAATTTATTGCCCAAACTGCTTAGCCGATTCTTTGCATTTTGCTTATTGTCATGCAAATCCTCCTTTGGAAGCTTCCATGGTAAGCGCACTGAGTAGCGCCCGCCTATTTGGTGTATGTCGGCTGCCTGTACAGCAGCTTGTGGTTCGGAGTACGATGCTATGCCAATACTCTCCAAATTCCAAAATTGTTCAATGTCGAATGTTTCGCAATGCTCCAGAATATTTAAAACGCACCTTGATTCGCCTTGACCTTCACCATAATGACCTTGTATTGTCCAACCAAAGAAAGTTTCTACTGCGACTAAGTTTTCTGCTAATACAAGTAGTTCACGATTATTGTTATTAAATTTCCAGTAGTTGTCTTGACCAATCAGTAAATTAATGCCTGGAATTAGCTTTTCCTGGGCTACAATGCTTACAGCCATATTTTTGTTTGATTGTTTTATTAAACGCAGCACAGGCAATACATCCTCGCATATGTTCGGCACTACAGTTGCATAAATCTCCATGGTTTTATCTGAGTACTGACTCTTTACATTAATAATTGCGCGTTTGAATTGCGTGGCACGTGATTGTTTACCAGTTTGGCCGAATGCGACGATTCTAATTCTTTCCATACCTATGACGTTATCCATTATAATACGGGACAACACCTTTATTTCACCACTCATAAGAACCGCCTTAGCTGTTTGTAAATAAATCTCATTGTTTACGCGCTGCACCACTGTACTGAGTGTCGCTGTCTCTGTGTGTTGTTCTTGTTCACCGCCTTGTTTCTGATTTGCCTTGCCATCGCACACAGCTGTAATGTGCCGCCCGCTACAAAATCTTGCCGTATGATTTGGTTTAGCGCACCTGAAACAGCTTCCCTTACTACGCAATATCTTTTTTCGCAACTTAATGCCTGCTGTTTTATCTTTACACTCCTTTGTGTCGTGATTCGTACGTTTGCAAAATATGCATTGTTTCTGTTTCGTTTGTTCGATAGCATATAGCCCTACTGCCGTCGCATTGCCTGCTTCTCGAGTGATTTTGGTTTCCTTGCCGTCTCGTTCTCTCTTATCCCTATTTCCAACTTCGGACAGTTGCGCTTTCTCTAATGCTTCGACTTCGACTTTTGACTCAATCACTGTCGAACTGAGCGCTTTGTGCGAGAGTTCCTCTCGTTTGAGTACTCTATGATATTCTATGCGCATGCCAACTGGAATTGATTTTAGAAGAAGTGAAGTAACCATAATCTCATATTGAGACGTGGAAACTCCGAGTGCCTTTAATGTTCTTATTGTTGCCTGCGTTTCATTATATAGTTGGCGCAGACCCTTCACGTCATTGTTTGACTGGGCGGCCTTCACACTCAACAGTTTTTGCACATACCTCTCAATTATTTTCTCTGTGCTTCCATACTCTTCGAGTAGCAGCTCGACGGCATCTTTGTAGCATGTTTCGGACGGAATTAATCCTTCAAGAACTGCGCCTGCTTCACCTGTTAGAGCACCATTTAAATAATTAAATCTTGCGACTGCATCCAACGAGCTATTTTCATGCACAGCTATTTCAAACTGCTCCCAAAAGGGTATCGAACGATCCATTGAATTTCTTTAGCTCGATTGGCTTTAATTTAGTGAAGCTCTTATAACTGTTGCTGCCTTCCGATTGTCGCTCATTTTCAAGGCCTGTCTCATTGTGGCCCGTTATAGGGTTTTGAGTGGAAATGGCCTGATGAGCCGATATAGCCATGCGGTGCAGCCTATATTCCAACCTCGCGACTGTACTTACAGCTCGGTGATCATATTCAATAATTACGTCGTAATCTCTTTCCTTTTCGTCTTCGCCAAATGGAGCTGACAAAGCTTGCTCATCTGCAAATTTTAGGTTTGCGTGTGCGTTTTTTAGTCGTTGCACGTACACGCTCAAGCCCTCCTCAGTGTCATCCTCGACCACCTTGAGGTACTTGTCGATATTATTACACAACTTGGTTAGTTGCGTTCTGCAGGTGGATCTATAAGCAGGATCCATCTTCTTGATTATATATGTATTTAATCAACGCCTTGAGTAACTGAAACACGCCCGTTAGTTATTCTTCTTGATTGTATATGTCTAATCAACCTCATGAATTTTAGAATAACGACAGACACTACGTTCCCGGGTTTCGGCACCATGTAAAAACAAGTAAAAAAGCTAAAGTCGGGTGTCCCAACTTTGAAATACTCTGTACATATGTTTAGAATAATTATAGAAATTAAAAAAAGTAATAAAATTACAAAAAAAAAATTTGATCCATTTTACCTCTTTTGGTATTCAAACTCACGTAAAGGGTGTATAATTGCACATATACAAAGCAATTGCGTCTATGTGAGTGTATGTATGTATATGCTCGTATATTCGTGTCTATGTAAACATGTTCGCAGTCAACCAAACGGCAACATCAACAACAGCCGTGGGCAGCGCTTGAGCAGCGCTGCCGCAGCAAATATATTTATGGCTATAACTTCTTGTTAAATCGGTCTGTCATGATGAAACTGGGCACTCGGACACATAATAACCAACTAAGGGTATTTCCCAAATTTTAGTTCGAAATTCCAAGAACTACGGGAGTTACGATTTGCATGGGAGAGGGGGGAGGGAGAGAAATTCCAAAATACACATTTTCTGCGTATTCACATAAGGCATCTGGGACTAAAATTTGGTGTTCCTAGGTCTTATAGTCTGCGAGATATAGGCGATTATACGAATGGAAAATCGGGAAAACCCCCATAGAGGGGAAGTGGGGGGAAAAACAAAAAAATAAAACAAACTTGCACAGCGTACACACATAAGGCATCTTTGTGCAAAATTTGGTGTCTCTAGCTCTTTTGGTCTCTGAGATCCAGGTGTTCATACGGACAGACGGACAGACAGACAGACAGACAGGGCTAGATCGACTCGTCTCGTCATGCTGAACAAGAATATATATACTTTGTGGGGTCTGTCACGTTACATTTTTCAGCTCGCGCAAACCTAATATACTCTTGTACATTTTATGTATATATTTATGTGTATGAGTATAAGAGTTAGGTTTACAAAATAGAACGTTTGAGATGAAACGATAAGTTTTTGTGTAGCTTATTTTAGGGTATTTTGTTGGTAAATTTTCACATAGAAAAAAGAATTGATCCGGGCAGAAATAAAAACACTTCCCATTTGATTATTTATAGTTGTAAGTTGTAGTAATGCTGACGCGGCTTTGATTGCGGCAGCTACTTTCAAGTCATTGCACTTGACTTATGCTTACGTAGTGAAAAAGTGTCACTGTTTGAATTATGTTTATGCAGCAACAAAGTGTTGCTGTTTAATATATATGATGGGCACCGGATACATATGAGACATATGAGAATACTACATGAAAAATTCCAAGAAGTACGGGAGTTATGGATAATCACGAATTCCCGCGGAGAGAGGGGGAGGAAGCAAAATTCTAAAATACATATTTTCTGTCCTTAGGTCTCATAGTATCCCAGATATAGGTGATTATACTAACGGAAAATCGGGAAAACCCCCATAGGGGGGAAGTAGGGGGGGGGGGGGGGGAATCAAAAAATAAAACAAACTTCCACAGCGTACACACATAAGGCATCTTTGTGCAATTTGGTGTCTCTATCTCTTATAGTCTCTGAGATCCAGGTGCTTATACGGACAGCAGACGGACAGACAGACAGACAGACATAGATCGACTCGTCTTGTCATGCTGATCAGGAATATATATACTTTGGGTCTGCCACGCCTCCTTCTGCCTGTTACATTTTTCACCTCCCGCAAACCTAATATACTCATGTACATTTCATTTACAGAGTATAAAACAAGGAAGGAATGCTAAAGTCGAGCGAGCTCAACTCTTAAATACCCTGTACCTGAGTGGACGAAGAGCGAACTTGTTGCTGCAGTTTGGTGGGGTTGTACTGTAGAGAATTTGTTTCGCTAACTTTTGTTAGAATTAACCGATATAAATGAAATTTGAAACAAATGTAGACTATGTATAAATTATGTGTGCAAAGTTTGGTTAGGGTAGCTGTAGAAATGTGGACGGTATTGATGAAATTCTGTAGCGGGGGAAGAAAGGATAAATTCCAAAAAATACAATAAACTTGTCCTTTCTCGGACATAGGAGAATCTGGATACAAAATTTGGTTATTCTTGCTTTTATAGTGTTCATCCAGACAGACAGACGGACGGACAGACGGACGGACAGACGGACGGACAGACGGACGGACAGACGGACGGACATGTCTAGATCGATTTCTCTCGTCATGCTGATTCAGAATATATATACTTTATAGGGTCGGAGATGCTTCCTTCTGCATGTTACATACTTTGCACAAACCTAATATATCCTTTTTACCGTACGGGTACAGGGTATATAAATTATATTAATTTAATTAAATACAACTTATTCAATACATACATGTACTATATATACAAAAGTGGTAACATGTTCATGTGCAGTTTCAACAGCATGCATTTACATCATCGTGTCTCTGCATGTTTATGTGCGTGTATGTATGCAGCACAAAGTTGAACCAAATTAGCTGATGCTGGTGCTTTGGTTGACTGCAAACATGTTTACACAGACACGAAAAGACGCGCATAGACATACATACACTCACATAGACGCAATTGCTTTGTAAATGTGCAATTACACACACAATACACACGTGAGTTCGAATACCGAAAGAGGTCAAATCGACCAACAAACTTTTTGTTTTAAATTTTTATACTTATTGTAAGCATATGTATAGAGTATTTCAATGTCGGGACACCTGACTTCAGCTTTTTTACTTCTTTTATTTTGGTTTCGACCGCACCGCTTTTATATTTTGTAATTCAGGTTTATATTGTATCCCAAAAATGACCAACTTCTAAGTACATATATTACTCCGGCACTAGCCGCAGTTGCTCTTCCAACATACTCTCGATGTCAACGCAAGACGAGACACCTGGAGTACACCAACATCGAGTGCGGCTGAAGTAGATGCCCGTCATCGGGGTCGGAGATGCGTCTTTCTACCTGTTACATATTTTGCACAAACCTTACACATACCCATAGGGTAAAAAGCTTCAAGAAAACAAGCAGAGAAGCTAAAGTCGGGTATACCGACTTTGAAATACTCTGTACATATGTGTAGAATAATTATGCGTGTATGTGTGTGTTTGTGTGTGTCTGTGTATGTCTCCTGTGCCTGAGCAAAGCAGTAACAACAACAACATCTACGGGCACTACTTGGCCTTATGTACATATATAGCTATAACTTCCTGTTAAATCGGCCTATCATGATGAAACTGGCATTTGGGCATATAATAACTAAATGGAGGTATTTGCCAAGTTTGAGTTCGAAATTCCAAGAATTACGGGAGTTACGATTTGCACGGGAGAGAGGAGAGGAAGGGAAATTCCAAAATACACATTTTCTGCGTATTCTCATAAGGCATCTGGGACTAAAATTTGGTGTCCCCAGGCCTTATAGTCTCCGAGATATAGACGATTATACGAATGGAAAATCGGGAAAACCACCATAGGGGGGAAGTGGGGGGAGAAATCAAAAAAATAAAACAAACTTGCACAGCGTACACACATAAGGCATCTTTGTGCAAAATTTGGTGTCTCTAGCTTTTATGGTATCTGAGATCCAGGTGTTCATGCGCACAGACGGACAGACGGACAGACAGACAGGGCTAGATCGACTCGTCTCGTCATGCTGAACAAGAATGTATATTCTTTGTGGGGTCTGCCACGCCTCCTTCTGCCTGTTACATTTTCAGCTCCCGCAAACCTAATATACTCTTGTACATTTTATGTATAAAGTATAAATATTAATGATCGCAACCCTATGTATACAAACCCCCCAAGTTGAGAAAATTATCATACAAAATACTTACCATCATGAAACTGCTCTTGAGAATTTTCATCCAGATTCCTTTTGTTTATCTGATCAGTGAAGTGAGAAATAAGTGCATCAATCATAGCGGCTTGCTTAGAGAATATTTGGACCAACTTCGATATCTGGATTCCATTTTCAATGGCGTCGAACTGAAAATGCGTGTTCTTTGAATTTAAAGTTAGCTCAATAAAAAAGTTCGGGTTAAGACGGGTATTGCCCGTCTTAACTTAAAAAACAAGAGAGAACGCTACAGTCGAGCAAGCCCGACAGTGTAATACCCTGTACCCATGTAAACTTCCGTCCCTAAGTTATATGCGCCCATAGCAGCAGCAAAAAGAGGAAGAAGAGCGAACTTGTTGCTGCAGTTTCGGGGGGTTGTACTGGCGAGAATTTGTTGTGTTTTGTTTGAATAAAATTTTGAACAACAGTAAACAATTATATATAAATGATGTGTGCAAAGTTTGGTTTAGGTAGCATTTGAAATGTGGTCGCTATTGTATCTGTAGCGGGGGAAGGGGGGAAAATTCAAAAAAATAAAATAAACTCGTCCTTTCTCGGACCTAGGAGAATCTGGATACCAACTTTTGTTATTCTAGCCTTTATAATTTTTGAGATCCTTGCGTATATCCAGACGGACGGACATGTCTAGATCGATTTCTCTCGTCATGCTGATTCAGAATATATATACTTTATGGGGTCGGAGATGCTTCCTTCTGCATGTTACATACTTTGCACAAACCTAATATACCCTTTTTACCCTACGGGTACAGGGTATACAAATTAATATAAAATTTTTTGCTGAATATCAATTGCAAGTGAACGTCGTAGACGTCGGACGTATTTTTATTTTGATCCGCCGTGTGTTAAAAATATAGTGCAATTAACGCAAAATTAACCAAATTAATTCGCGAAAAGGCGCTCAGGGTATGCATGAGCACTGTATGCTCGTATGACCCATGTAAATTGATCATAATTTTGTGACAAAAATAAAGTAATGTCAACGAGTAAGAACATAAGCTCTGTAAACAACAGAGAAAAAACAAGAGAGAACGCTACAGTCGAGCAAGCCCGACCGTGAAATAGCCTGTACTCTCCACAAAAAAGGAAAATTAAAAAAAAATTAAATAAATTATTAAAAGCAAGAAAGGACTGGTAAAGTCGAGCGAGCTCAACTCTTAAATACCCTGTACCTGTACACGAAAAAGGAAAATAAGAAAAAAATGTTGTTTTTGATTTTAGAATTTTATTTATTTACGAATTAAACACTGACAAAGTGAGTAAAAAACGATTGTCAAACAAATGAAAATCAGAAATACGCCAGAAAGCGATAGCTGATCGCGTGGGCGAATCGCCACGAAACTTACAGGTGCACCCAATGGACTATTTTGAATATTACCACGAAATTTGATCAAAATTGGTTGGTCGGTTTGAATACGCAGAAAATGTGTATTTTGGCATTTCCCTCGCTCCCTTTCTCCCACACAATCATAGATCTTCCATAACTCCCGCAATTCTTGGAATTTCAACTCAAAGCTTGCAAATACCACCCATTATAGAATATGTGTCAGTATGCCAAGTTTCATTATAATAGATCATTTTTATAGCCTGTACCCAAAGGGTGAAAGGCTATACTAGTTTTGTGCGCATGTATGTAACACACAGAAGGAGACGTGGCAGACCCCACAAAGTATATATGTTCTTGATCAGGATGAGAAGCCGAGTCGATATAGCCTTGTCCGTCCGTCCGTCTGTCCGTCTGTCCGTATAAACGCAAGGATCTCAGAAAGTATAAGAGCTAGAATAACCAAACTTGGTTTCCATATTCTCCTAAGACAGGGAAAGTACGAGTTTGAGTTTTTTTCGATGCACCCCCCCACTCCCCCGCATTTCGTGTTTTTTCTTATAACTTCCGTTATTCTCGAAATTTTGAAATCAATTTTGGTAGGTACATCCAGTTAGTACTAATGTGTCCGTGTACCAAATTTCATCATGATAGGTCAGTTCTGATGAAAGTTATACCCATAAGTAAAAAAAAATGTAAATGTATGCTGTTAAAACTGAACATAAACATGTATTCTAATTTAATTTAATTAATTAATTCATTCATTTTTTTTTAATAATTTAGTTTTTTTTAATTTTTTTTTTTTAGTTTTTATAGCCTGTACCCAAAAGGCGAAAGGCTATACTAGTTTTGTGCGAATGTATGTAACACACAGAAGGAGGCGTGGCAGACCCCACAAAGTATATATATTCTTGATCAGGATAACAAGCCGAGTCGATATAGCCATGTCCGTCTGTCCGTCCGTCTGTATGAACGCAAGGATCTCAGAGCTAGAGCTAGAACAACCAAACTTGGTATCCAGATTCTTTTTGGATTTTTGTACTTAGATTTGGCAAACACCTCCAGATAGCGGTTATGAGCCCGTATGCCAAGTTTTATTATGAAGAAACAAGTAAAAAAGCTAAAGTCGGGTGTCCCGGATTTGAAATACACTGTACATATGTTTAGAAATATAATGTGCAATTACACACGTGAGTTCGAATACCGAGAGAGGTAAAATTGATCAAAATTTTTTATAGCCTGTACCCAAAGGGTGAAAGGCTATACTAGTTTTGTGCGAATGTATGTAACAGGCAGAAAGAGGCAGATCAGGATGACAAGACGAGTCGATATAGCCACGTCCGTCTGTCTGTCTGTCTGTCCGTCTGACCGTCTGTCCGTCTGTCTGTATGAGCGCAAGGATCTCAGTAAGTACAAGAGCTAGGATAACCAAAATTGGTGTCAAGGTTCCTATAAGCCCTAGGCAGATCGAGTTTGTTTATTTTTTCTGATACACCCCCCACTCCCCCGCAATTCGTGTTTTTTCTTATAACTTCCGTAATTCTTGGAATTTTGAAATCAATTTTGGTAGGTACATCCAGTTAGTACTAATGTGTTCGTGTGCCAAATTTTCATCATTTCATCATGATAGGTCAATTCTGAAGAAAGTTATAGCCATAAGTAAAATCGCTGCTCATGCGCTGCCTGCAGCTCTGTCGGCAGCGCTGCCCGCAGCTGTTGTTGCTGTTGCTGCTTTGGTTCAACTTTGTGCTGCATACATACACGCATATAAACACGCATAGGTACGTGATGTAAATGTATGCTGTTAAAACTGAACATAAACATGTATTCTAATTTAATTTAATTAATTAATTCATTCATTCATTTTATTTAAATTTTTTTTTTTTTTTTAATTTTTTAGACATTTTAGACACCCAGCGAAAAATAATGCAGTTCCGATGTCGTATAGACGGACTGTTGCAGGCATGGAAGGGGACATTCAAGTTATGAGTGCAGAAAGTGCAGACCTTGAGATAGAAGCCGTTCAGCGCGTCCCTAAGAAATTAGTGTGCTGGAACTGTGATATCGAAGGGCATCCTTGGGACATGCGTTTACAGGAAAGGAAAGTTTTTTGTTATGGATGCGGTGAGAAGAACGTCTATAAGCCACAGTGCCAGCGACGGGCGGGAAACTTCCATTAGGGACCCTTGATTGGCAGCAATCAATATCGTAAATTATGGCCCTTACGACCATATCATGAAAGATTTGAAAATTATAAGGTAGCTCGTGAGAGAATTTTTAAAACCTCAGTAGCTAGCATTAAACATTTACCTAAACGTTCAACCATTCGAATGCGTAACTTCTGGAAAAACGTAAAGACAGCAAGAAAGTTACTAATTTCATCAGTTATTAATGAAGCTTCCGACGGTCGTTTGTATGTTCCGGTATCATTTTTGAATTTCTCGGAGCATGGACTACTGGACACTGGGGCGAACATAAGTTGTATAGGGGCAGATTTTGGCAATGATCGATTGGTCTGGCAGCCCTCAATACAGTAAGATGGTTTCAGATGTCAAGACAGCTGATGGAAAGAAACATCCTGTTATAGGTTTAATCAAGACCGAAGTGAATTATCGGGATACCAATAAAATTATTACGTTCTATCAGTAGTTCAGTAGTTCAGTTCTATCAATAGATAAGCGGGTAATATTGGGAATTGATTTTTGGAAAACGTTTGAATTGGCCTCTGGTCTTATATCAGCGATCGAGTTGCCAATACCAAATAAAGAGAACACCGTAAATGAAAATAAATTTCCCCTAACGAATGAGCAGCAGACCCGACTTGAGGCTGTTATTCGCTTGTTTCCAAATTTTGAACGACAGGGATTAGGTAAAACATCGTTAATTAAACACCATATTGAAGTAGGAAACGCCACTCCAGTTAAACAAAGATTCTACCCTGTATCCCCAGCTGTAGAAAAGTTGATGTATAAAGAAATTGATAGAATGCTGGAGCTAGGAGTTATTGAGAAATATTATAGCCCATGGAGCTCACCCATGCGTCTTGTTGTAAAACCAGGAAAAGTGCGGTTGTGTTTAGATGCACGAAAAATAAATCAGCTCACTAAAAAAGACGCATATCCCCTGATTAGCTTTGATAGCATTTTTGCAAGACTGCCTAAAGCAAATATTATTACAAAAATTTATTTAAAGGATGCATATTGGCAGATTGGCCTAACAGAAGAGTCAAAAGCTATTACCGCATTTACGGTACCAGGCCGACCGTTATATCAGTTTACGGTCATGCCTTTTGGTCTTTGTAATGCTCCGCAAACCATGTGCCGACTAATGAATGAACTTATCCCATCAGAGTTGAAGCATTGTGTATTTGGTTATTTGGATGTCCTCTGTGTAGTTTATGAAGATTTTGAAACCCATTAGTCGATTCTTATAAAATTGTCTGAACAATTTCGTAAAGCTAATTTAACATTAAACATAACGAAGACACAGTTTTGTGTAATCGAAGTACCATACTTAGGTTATGTAATAGGTCGTGCAGGTATCTCAACTGACCCGAGTAAGGTCGATGCAGTTCGGTTATGGCCAGTTCCCAAGACATTAAAACAGGCTCGAGGATTCATGGGAGTTGCAGGTTTATAAATAACTTTTCTAACGTTGTGTTTCCTATAACCGAACTCCTGTCTACCAAAAAGAAATTTGCTTGGACTGACGCGGCTCACATTGCTTTTGAGAAATTAAAAAACTTACTTACCTCAGCACCAGTGCTTCAGAACCCTGATTTTAAGAAGAAATTCTACGTGCATTGTGATGCTAGTGACTATGGTATTGGGGCAGTGTTAGTGCAATTGTCAGAAGATGGGGCAGAGTAGCCGATTGCTTTTATGTCAAAGAAACTGAATACCGCCCAGCGTAACTATAGTGTTACTGAGCGCGAATGCCTAGCGGCACTCGAAGCGATAGAAAGATTTCGGTGTTATATTGAATTGCAAGAATTTGAAGTCATAACAGATCATGCCAGTTTAGTTTGGCTTATGAAGCAACAAAATTTAAAAGGCAGACTGGCAAGATGGGCGATGAAACTACAAGGCTATGCATTTACTATAAGTCATCGTCGAGGTAGAGAAAATATAGTTCCCGACGCGTTATCTCGTTCAGTTTCGGAAGAAGTTGCAGGATTAGAAGTTATTCAACCGGAAATAGATTTAAATTCACCTGATTTTGACGAAAGCGAGTATGAGGACTTAAAAACGAAAATTCGCGAGAACGAAGCAAGCTATCCTGATTTAAGGATCCTTGATAAGTTTGTTTATGTTCGAACAGAACATGATGATGGATCCGAACTAAGCAGACAAACCAACTGGAAGCTGTGGATTCCCACCAGCTTAGCCAATGAAGTTATTAAACGGGCGCATGAGGATATTGTCACAGCTCATGGAAGCATGGCTAAAACTTTGGAACTTATACGCAGGATATATAATCCTAAACCTAATGTGACTGCCAAATTTTAGTTCAAAATTCCAAGAACTACGGGAGTTATAGAAAATCGTTAATAGGGGGGGAGTGGGGGGGTGGATCAGAAAAAATGAACAAACTCGTCCTTTCTCGGGCTCAGAAGAATCTGTATACCAAGTTTGGTTATTCTAGCTCTTATACTTTCGGAGATCCTTGCGTTCATACAGACAGACAGACAGACAGACGGACAGACAGGCGGACAGACGGACAGACGGACATGGCTATATCGACTCGGCTTGTCATGCTGATCAAGAATATATATACTTTGTGGGGTCTACCAAGCCTCCTTCTGTGTGTTCCATGTGCACTCGCACAAAACTAATATACCCTTGTACCCTTTGGGTACAGGGTATAATTAGAGTTGTGTAGGGGTCCTCAAATTCCTTCGCCCAACGTTTAATAAAGCCTAGCCCTTTGCTTTATTAACAATGGTGGAGATGTGCTCGTTAAAACAAAATTTAGCATCATACAGTACACCTAAGTCGCTAACAGTGTAAATCCACTCTAAACGAATGTTATTTAAATAATATGAAACGAAATAAGGCTTGCATCGGTGGAAAGTCATTAGCTTACATTTAACAAAATTTAGGTTCAACAGGGACAACAATTGGAGGGCATTGAAATCTGTAAATTATCATGAAACTGAACATCATTATAAGAAAGGCAAAGTTTTACGTCATAGGCATACATTAGGACACGAGAGTGAGTTAATTATGATGGAAGATCATTTATAAAAAGAGTAAACAGTAGAGGACCTTAATGACTACCCTGTGGGACCCCCGAAATTACTTTGCTAGCTTTTGATAGTACGCCGTTAAAAATTACGCGCTGTGTTCTGCCAAACATATAACTAGATATCCATACAATACGATTTTTGGGAAATCCCAAACGCAACAACTTGTGGATCAATAGCTCATAATTGACAGAATCAAAAGCTTTGCTAAAGTCAGTGTAGACTACATCCGTCTGGCACTTAGCTAAAAACCCATTCGATACAAACGATGAGAACTCGAGGAGATTCGTTGAGGTAGAGCGGCGTTTCATAAATTCATGTGAAAACGGGGAAATTATGGACCTGCAATGATGTTGTAACTGGGTGGTCATTAGTTTTTCCAGAAGCTTAGGGATAACTGAAAGTTTAGCAATTCCTCTGTAATTTTCAATATCATAATATGCATTTTTTGAAGAGAGGGCAAATGTAAGATCCTTTCCAGATATCGGGAAAGCAGCAACTGTCAAGTGACAAGGAAAAAAACTTGAAAAGTGGTTTACTTAGGGCAACAGCACAGAATTTCAAAACGCAGCTTGGTATACCATTCGGACCGGGTGCAAAACTTTGCTTAAGGTTTTGACAAAATGAAAGGTTCATCAACAACAGGTTTGAATATGCAGTTAGCCTCAGGAATATTGCCGAAAAAGTGAATGTCGGAAGACGAGAAACAATTTGTTGTGTATCTTGGAAAAAGTGGAAAAAGGTCAGCAATACCAGCATCTGTTGTAGCAGAAAGTCCTTTAAAAGACACCATTGATGGAAATCCAGTCGCATTTATTTTAGAGTTAGCAAATCTATAAAATTGCTTTGGGAACGCAGGCGTCAAGCGCAAATTTAAGAGCACCATTAAATATATTTATGGCTACGTCCATATCGTCACACGCATATAAATTAGACCAATCTAACTGTCTACATTTTTTTTTTTTCAAGTTTTATTTATTTATCGAATCTTCTCTCACGGAGACTTATGATAAGTAGTCAAATCTTAATCTAATATAGTTCTTTAAATAATTACAATTAAATATTTGAATTACGGCCCTAACTGTTATAGCTGGGTTGGGAGGTCTCTTCGCTGGAGTCGTGTATGGCTAGCCTGCCAAGTTAAATTCTGCGCAAGTCTATTTGGATGGTTCTGAAGCTTAAGCTGATACTTTGCTTTCACCTTATCGATTTCATCTTTAACACGTCACACATATAAATCTTTCCGGATATTTTGACTTCGTATGTACCTGGGTGCCCCAGTGATGGTTCTCAGTATCCTCGATTGAGCTCTCTCGATTAACTCTAAATTACTAATGGAAGCGTTTCCCCATAGTTCAGAGCCATATGTTCAAATTGGTTTGAGAACTGCATTGTACAAGAGTACTTTGTACTCCAGTTTTAGTGGTGAACGGACGTTTATAAGCCAATGTAAATTAATAGCTTTTAGTTTCAGTTGATCTCGGCCGTCACCCAAGGGGTATCACAAGGGGATTCCGTGTAACCTCCAAGCCAGGGGTACGCGCCGTAATTGTGATATACCACTAGTAGTGCGACTATACTCTCCTCGCGAGGGCGGCTGGAAGCAGGCCCTTGGCAAGGTCATGTCTCTGCCAAGTGGTGCTGACGAATGGTAGTCGGGTGAGAGCTGAAAGCTCTATAAAATTTTCCCCAATCCAAGGCGGAACAGCTTAGGCCGATGGATGCGTGGCTGAGGGGGTGCTCAGTCTCTACTATGCGAACTCTGGATACCTGCCGACCTCCAGTTTTAACCAGGCTTCCCGTGGTACACGGGCTATGCCACGGGTGACCCACCCCTTCCCGCCTACTCGTGGGAACAAAAACTATGAAGCCTTTTAAAAATAAAAACAATAAAACAAAAATTGAGACCGGAACTCGCCATAAGCCGGACGGGACAACAAATCCCTCTTTACTATCGGTCATAGACCTGACCGTCAACAGGATGGGAGCCTCCAGCTCTCATCCCATCGCTGTCAGTGCAGGTGGAGACAATCCGACATGCCAATCGGTTGTCTCAGAATCGGCGAATAGTCAGACCCCCTCCACTTCGAAGATAAAGCAGCTAAGCCAAGCTGCCAAGCCAGCAAGCGAAGTGGAGGTGGCTGGCAAACCCGTAGAGCCAGGCACTTCGGCGATGAAGCCACCAAAAATTAAAACAAAGTTTCAAGACATGAAACGCGCAGCAGCCATACTGCAGAAGCACCATACCACTCCTGAGACGTCGCCAGACGGTAGAAGGATGGTAGAATGGGCCAAAGGAATTTTACCGGAATTCAAGACAGCAATTCCAATAAAACGATATAGGAATGCCCCGAAAAGGCAGAGGTCGGCAGAAGAGACGCCGCCACAGCCAGCCAAACGAACGCGACCACAGCTCATGCATCGAACCTTCGCAGAAGTGGCGAAGGACAAGATCCTCATTGGCGTCCTAGACATGGGCAACAAGGAGGGTCTGATCCCAAGGCACAGATGGTCAGGGGTTGAAAATGAGCTGCAAGGCCGCTTTTTGATGGACTTGACCTCAAATGGTGGACCCCCACCGATCTGCGACGATGCAGGCTGGCATCAAGGCAGGATAAAGGCCATCGCTTGCTACGATAAACGGTCGGCTGAGGTTTACAAAAAGTCAATTGCTGCACTTGGTGAGGTGTACCCAGGTGCCAAGCTAGTTGCAGTGGATTGGTGCGACGTACCCAATAGACCGCGAGCCAGGGTCAGGGTGTCGGCTAAACCTGAAAAACCGGAGGAAATCCTGAAGGTTTTTCAGATATGCAATCCACAGTTAAAAACGGACGACTGGAGTGTGGCCAAGGTAGAGGAGGCAGAAGGAACCACACGCCAGGTCGTCCTCACAATAAACCAGGAATCTGCTGATGAACTGACAAGGATCGGTGGGCTGGTCAGGTATGGCTATAAGTCAGTAGCCATACGGGTCTACCGGTCCGACGCAGCACGTGGCAAGACAACCACGCAAGAAGCTGAGCTTAGCGATGCGGAACCAGTCTTTTCAGAGACGGAAACGATGACTGACGAAGAGGATATCCTTGAGGGGTATTCCTCCGAGATATCAGAGCTTGTACGAGGGCTCGCCACGCTCGGCCAAGCGGATGAAGATTCCATCCTTGACGATGACGACGTCGACAAGACAGTGGTGGAGATAGACGTAAATGCCTCTGAGGTTTCTACAAATTAATCTCCACCACTGCAAAGCAGCATCTGCTGCTCTACAACTTCGTCTAAGCCAGGACGAAGTCGATGTAGTCCTCATCCAGGAACCTTGGATCTGTAGAGCTAAAGTTTCTGGATTGAGGACGTCGGACTATAAGCTAATAATAGCGAACAACACAGGCAAGACCCGCACCTGCATTCTAACCAAGAAAAACATAAATATATTTCTGCTACCCAATTTTAGCGATGGCGATAACACAGCGGCGTGCATAGAGGCAAAGCCAAAGCCTCTAAGAGTATGCTCGACCTATATGGCTTACGAAGAGGCGGATCCCCCTCCTCTGCTGGCAAGAAAAGTCATAGAAGATAGCAGACAGAAGAAAATTGATCTGCTCATCGGATGCGATGCCAACGCTCATCACACTCAGTGGGGAAGCACTGACACAAATATACGGGGTGAGTCACTTTTCAACTTCATCCTATCTACTAACATACTCTTATGTAACGTGGGATCAGATCCCACTTTTGTAATAAAGAATCGAAGCCAGGTTCTTGACTTCACACTGGCATCAAATACGCTCTACAACCGAATTTCCAAGTGGAGAGTTCTATCGGAACACTCCTTTTCTGACCATAGATACATTCAATTCGAAGTATCTCTAAAGAATGAGCGATCAGTTGCGACTAGAAACCCTAGACGTACAAACTGGTCCGTGTACACAAATCTTATTGGTAATTTATTATCAGACTATCCACCTCAGGGTCCTAACACAGTCGAGTTCACCTCGACTCTAATAAAAAAGTTCACTGCAGCATGCGATATCGCGCTACAGAAGTCATGCCCCATTGGGAAACCAAGGGGTAAGCTCAAACCCTCCTGGTGCACTCCACAAGTCAGTGAGTCAAGAAAAAAGGCCAGGACACTCTTTAATGCAGCGAGATCCCAAGGAGAGGAGCAACACTGGTGTGCATACAAACAAGGTCTGTCAGAGTACAAGAAAGTACTCAGGCAGGCTAAAAGATCTTCTTGGCAGAACTTCTGCTCTGAGATCGAAAGCACTACCGATGCCGCAAGGCTACGAAAGGTGCTCTCTAAAACTCCCTCAACGCTTGGCTATCTATAGAAGCCGGATATGTCATGGACGACTACAAGCGAAGAGGCACTTGGTCTGCTTCTATGCACCCACTTCCCCAGCTCCACAAGCACTAAACCAACCAATGACGCGTCAAGCGCTGGTCTATCTCAAACGCTCCCTGACTTATTATCTGAAAATAATATCAGATGGGCGATAAAAAGCTTCAAGCCCTACAAATCAGCAGGGCCGGATAATATCATCCCGGCGCAGCTACTGCACGCAGGAGATACTGCCATCAGATGGCTGGTATCTGCTGGTATCTTTAATAAGATTTTCTTAACAGGAAATATCCCAGAAACGTGGCTTAGATCAAAAGTGGTCTTCATACCCAAAGCGGGTAAAGCCTCGCATATCAACCCGAAGGACTTCCGACCTATTAGTCTCTCGTCCTTTTTACTAAAAACGTTTGAGAGACTATTAGGTCTCTATTTAAGAAGCAAAATCCCGCTCTCTGAGCTCTCACGCTCTCAACATGCCTATTGCAGAGGCAGATCGACAGAAACGGCACTTCACGCTGTTACTTCGAGTATTGAGAAATCTCTCAGTACCAAACACTACACCCTCACCGCCTTCCCAGACATAGAAGGCGCTTTCAACAATGTGTCCCCTGACGCTATTACCAACTCACTGATAGACCTGGGAGTGGACAGCTCCATCGTTGAACTGATAAGACAGCTTCTAACCAAGCGGTCCATCAAGGCAACGCTGGGGTCGTCCACGATTTCCAGATTCGTACGCTGCGGAACACCTCAGGGCGGCGTTCCTTCACCCTTCCTATGGAACGTAGCGGTAAACTCACTTCTACCATCCTTGGAGGGAATAGGAGGATGCCGAGCTGTGGCCTACGCAGATGATGTGACTATCTCCTTCTCGGGTAAATTCCCCCAAACTCTGTGCGAACGCATGACCGATGCCTTAAGCACATTATCAACTTGGGCCAGTTTAAGTGGCCTGAGTGTAAACCCCAGCAAAACAGAGCGGGTGCTATTCACGCGGAAATATAAAATTCCGCCTCTTCGTCCCCCATTACTTAATGGGGTACCGTTATCCTTCAGCAGCTCAGCCAAATATCTAGGTCTGATACTGGATAGGAAGCTGGACTGGAACCTGAACATTGAGGATAGGGTGAGGAAAGCCACAATCGCACTCTATACCTGCAGGAAATCCATTGGACTGAAATGGGGCATGGCCCCCTACGTGGTCCACTGGCTATACACCGCAATAATCAGACCCATACTCTTATATGGGGTCTCTATATGGTGGCCATCACTAACAAAAAACTCGTCTCTTCAGAGACTAAAGAAAGTTCAACGACAGGCTGAACTAACGATTTCGGGTGCACTACGCACCACTCCAAACGACGCGCTAGACGCGATTCTGGGAATACTCCCAATCCATCTCATGGGAAAAATGAACGCTACGTTGGCGGCGCTTCGCATGAGAGAAACCAACCAGTGGTCAGAAGAATGTTTTGGTCATGCCAAAATCCTGAGAGAAAACGACACCATCCCCTCAGTCACTGACTACTGCACCCCCAAGGAGTATCTCCACACTCCCTTTCATACCATCATTCCCTCTAGGGAAGAATGGAATTCCGGCCCTCCAGGCCCCACAAACTCAATCAGAATATATACAGATGGTTCTAAGCTAGACGAAGAACTTGGTATCAAAAAGGCCTTCAGGCTCCCGGACCACTGAAGTGTGTTCCAGGCAGAAATCATAGCCATTCAAGAAGTCCTCCTTATGCTGCCATGTTCAGCCATAGGCATCAGAGAAACCTGCATATACACGGATAGCCAGGCGGCAATAAAATCCCTAAATGCCATTACATCGAACTCGATGTCAGTGCAGAATTGTCGCAAATCTCTTCACGAGATGGCAGCACAGTTCTCTATTTACCTCATCTGGGTCCCAGGCCATAGGGACATTGAGGGAAATTGTATAGCAGACGAGCTGGCAAGACACGGTACCACTACCTCTCTCCTTCCAGACAAGGAAAGTGTCGGTATACCGATGGCCAGCTGCAAACTCTCAGTTAGTAACCACTTTGAATTGATAGCAAATCAAATTTGGACCAACGAAACAGATTCCCACAAAATTACGCGTTTGACGTGGCCCTCTCGTAGCAAAAAGCGCTCTTCAGAACTCTGCAAGCTCAGCAGAAATCAATGCTCAACTGTAATAAGAGCCATCACTGGGCACTGGTTGGTTGGCACCCATGCCGCCAGACTAGGGCTCTATCATAACGACTTCTGCAGAAGTTGCAAAGACGTAGAAGAGGAGGAAACTGTAACCCACCTCTTCTGCGACTGCCCATCCCTATTAAGGACAAGATATCGCTTTCTAGGGGCATGCTTCCTCCCAAACTTATCGGCACTATCCATAAGGAAGACGAGGGACATTTTTAAATTCATCCAGGCATATGGATGGAGCTAGCACATGCGAAGACCTGCAGATTACCAGGGTTCTGCACCCTGGCTGCCGCATCTACCTACCTTCAGTTGATCTCTCTTCGCTTCGATGTGTTTGCGCCAAGTAAGCCGTCTATCCAAATGGACCCCAAGGTATGTTACATCGTTTTTTTGTTGAATATTGATGGTGTTTAGGGACAATGGAGGACGAGTTTATTTGTTTGTTTTGCAGTTTTGATCGTTTACATGTATGCGCCACGAAGTGAGATGATAAGAGTTCTGTAGCTCTTGTTGGGCACTTGGAGCGACTTAGGATGGCAGAATCATTAGCAAATGTCGAAATTGTTGTATGACTGTTTGTCGGTGTATCTGCTGAGTATATGATGTACAGTGTCGGTCAAAGCACGCTTCCTTGGGTTACACCAGCTTCAATTGGATGGTATTCGGAGAGGAAATCTTTGAATGAACTGCGAAACTTCTTTGCTGTTGGTATGACTCCAGTATTTTATGGATGTTCTGTGGAAGTAATATTTTGATTTTGTGAACTAAGCCATCCAGCCAAACGCGGCCAAAGGCTTGGGCGACATCCAGAAAAACAGCGGAGCAATACTCTCGTTTTTCAAATGCATTTCGTATCTCAGAGGTTATTCGGTTGACTTGTTCAACGGTTCCATGTTTTTCGCGAAAACCAAATTGGTGCAAAGGGATTGCACTGTTGATGTGTAGGTGCTGTTTGATGCGATTTAAGATCAGTTTTTCGAATATCTTTGATAGACACGGCAGGTGACTGATAGGTCTATATGATGATGGCTGAGACTTGTCCTTTCCAGCTTTATGGATCATTGTGATGATTTTCTCCATTGTTGAGAATAATAACCCCATTTCATAATGCTGTTGAAAATGATGGTGAGAAAATATACTGCACAGCTCGGCAATTCGATGATCATTTTGGGGGAAATTAAATCGTGGCGCGGCGCTTTTTATACCCTGTACCCGTAGGGTAAAAAGGGTATATTAGGTTTTTGCAAAGTATGTAACATACAGAAGGAAGCATCTCCGACCCCATATCGTATATATATTCTTGATCAGCATGACGAGAGAAATCGATCTAGACATGTCCGTCCGTCTGTCCGTCCGTCTGTCCGTCTGGATGAACGCGAGGATCTCAGAAACTATAAAAGCTAGAATAACCAAAGTTGGCATCCAGATTCTCCTAGGTCCGAGTAAGGACGAGTTTATTTTTTTTTTTGGAATTTTCCCCCCCTTCCCCCGCTACAGAATTTCGTCAATAGCGTCCATATTTCAAATGTTACCTCAACCAAACTTTGCACACATAATTTATATATAATTGTCTACAGTTGTTTAAAATTTTATCCAATTCAGTCAATTCTGAGAAAAGTTATTAGCGAAACAAATTCTTTACAGTACAACCCCCACAAACTGCAGCAACAAGTTCGCTCTTCTTCTTCCTCTTTTTGCTGCTGCTATGGGCGCATATAACTCAGTGACGGAAGTTTACCTGGGTACAGGGTATTACACTGTCGGGCTTGCTCGACTGTAGCGTTCTCTCTTGTTTTTGCTTTGAAACTTGGTCCTTAATGACACTTGTAACTTCTCCAACTTGAAATACGATAGGCGTGGTAGCTTCAAGATAATTGGTTGGTGGGAGCACAAAGCTATTTGTTGCTGGATGTGGTTTGAAGACTTTTTCTAAATGGGCGGCAAATAGATTTGCCTTCTCTGCGTTGCTGCGAGCCGACTTTCCTCTTTGTGTACGTAATGGTGATTCACTCTCGACTGGTGGACATACGCCTGATTTAGCTTTCCGCAATGGGAATCGTTTGCTGTTTGGGGAGAGTTGCTCCATATAGTCCATTTGAGCTCGGTGTTTCTCATCTTATTCTTGCCACTGCCGTCGAAGCCGTCTTTTATTTCGTAGCAGCTTTTCAATATGCCTGGAAACACGACTGCTTTTGTAAAGTTTATAAGCTGTGATTTCTGTAGTAGAATGTTTTGCCGACACTAATGCTTCAACTGAGGTATCTATGTCATCTTTGCAGTTAATGTTTGGACAGCCATCAATATGGGAACTTACGTACTTCTTATATTTAAGCCAGTCAGTTTTTCTAGAAGTTAAAAAGTGTGGGCGCTCCGAGTAGTGTGGGTGGTCATAAAGGTGAAGAAGGTCGACGGGTGATCCGATGATAGATCTGTTAAGTGCTCCACACAAATCTGAACCTGTGACACTCTTCTTGTAACAGCAAAATCAATCAAGTCTGGTTGCTTCTTTGGATCTGTGGGCCAATATGTAGGCCAGCAATAAAGTTAAGCTTGCTTCGTGGTGTTATTATAGCGTTATATAGTTGACTTCCTTTCGGGTTGATGAGTCGGGATCGCCAATGTGTGTGCTTGGCATTGTAGTCACCAGCTGCAATGACGCGGTCACCTAGTAGGTCGAAGAAATGTACCAATTCTGCCTCAGAAACGGAGAAGTGCGGTGGGCAGTATACTGCGGCTAGGCTTAAATAGCTGATTTATATTTCGATATGAACTGTTGTAGCAAATGATGGCAACGGATAGTGCCTGATGCGACGCTCTATAAGGATGCCAGTACCTCCATGAGCCTTACCATCGGGATGATTGGTCGCATAGAAGTTATAGCTATTGAGATAATGGATTATTCCTGCAGTGGTTTGTTTAAAGACTGAGGCGTACGACTCGTTGGTGTAACTTAACGCCTTAGCAAATGCTACTCCTGGAATCGTAGTTGATGGTATGTACGACAAGTTTTGTCGGATGACTGGATTTCGAGTTGCGGATTTTTGTTGACTTAGGCGACTTTTTAACTCTTTGTATACAGGGCAGCCTCTATAGTTGGCAGTGTTGTTTCCGCCACAGTTGCTACATTTTTTAGCAGAGGCGTCCTCCTTATTTACAGGGCAGGCCTCATTGAGATGTACATCCCCGAACGCAACACAGACTGCGCGTAGGGTACAATAGGTTTTTGTGTGTTCATATTCCAGGCAGCTTGTGCATTGGACAGGTCCATTTCGCTTGTGCGGTTCTTCAACGGTGATTTTACGGTGCAGTATACATTGCAGCTTGTAAATTTGGTGAACTTCGTTTTTATTTATAGGCATACAGTCAGGTGTCAGTTCTACCTTGAACATTGGTTGTAGAATTTTATTTCTATTCATTATGTTCATTACCATTTTGACTTCAAAGCCTTTATCTTTAAGTCCATCTTTTATCTCGCTGACTGAAACTGTTGGCTCGATTCCTTTGATAACCACTTGTAATCCCTTGTTGCTTTTAAGTTGGTATGTGTAGTAGTTCATCTTTTCATCGTCGATGTATTTGACCAGTGATCGATAGGTATTTTCATCATTGACTTGTATTTTAGTTTCATTTATGCTACCCCTTTTTATAGACGTAACATAGAATTTGTTTTAGCCAATTTTGGTAGTGAGTTTTTTAACCAATTCTGTACAATTTGCCTGACGCACATGGCGGGTTTAATTGCTTGACCTTAGCTGTTTCCGTGTTATCTTCTTCAGATAAACTGAGAATCGCAAATCTATTGTTTTTCAGCGCCTCAGTTGACAGTGTTTTTTTTTTTGTTGTTGTTTTAGATATTTTGAATGCGTTGTTTCTCTTAGTTGCTTGTGGGCGTAGTTTTCGTTTAATTTGCACATAGCGATCGAGCCCAGTCTGTAATAACGCTCCGTTAGCGCTTTGCGTACTTTTAGGCTGGGAGAGGGGGAGGTCGCAGTGAATTGACAATACCGGGCGCTGAGAGACTGCTGTTGTTGTTGTTGTTGTAGTTGTCGAAGTCGAAGACACAGTTGTAAGCGAGGGCATTGTACTGGTCGTTGTTGTTATCAGCAATTCATTGGTAAGATAGTAGGGGTCTGGAGACGGGCACTGGGCACTCCCACTTTGCAATGTGCTGGGTGAGCATATTAACGCAGGGGAGAGAGAGCGTTCTCTTTCCGAATAAGCTTGTAGTAATGCAGTTGTTGTTGGTACCGTTACATCGCATGCGCGTATAGAAAAGTACGCGTTATTACGAAATAACGAAAGTCGACGTTTGTGTTGTTGTTGTTGCTGTCGACCACGATTCTGGTCGATCGATCTAGACATGTCCGTCTGTCTGTCTGGATGAACTCAAGGATCTCAGAAACTATAAAAGCTAGAATAACCATAGTTGGTATCCAGATTCTTCTATGTCCGAGAAAGGACGAGTTTATTTTATTTTTTGGAATTTTCCCTCCCTTCCCCCGCTACAGAATTTTTTCAATACCGTCCACATTTCAAAAGCTATCCTAACCAAACTTTGCGCAAATTATTTCTATATAATTATCTTGTTTAGTTTCAAATTTCATCTAAGTCGGTTAATTCTAAGAGTTAGTTAAGTTATTGGCGAAACAATTTAACTTCGGTACTACGCCCACAAGCTGCAGCATCAAGTTAGCTCTTCTTCTTCCTTTTGCTTCTGCTATGGGCGCATATACCTCAGTGTCGGAAGTTTACCTGGGTACAGGGTATTTCACGGTCGGGCTTGCTCGACAGTAGCGTTCTCTCTTGTTTTTTCTCTGTGGTTTACAGAGCTTATGTTCTTAGTCGTTGACATTACTTTATTTTTGTCACAAAATTTAGTTTGTTTTTATCTGTTCTAATCACAATATATGATCAATTTACATGGGTCATACGAGCATACAGTGCTCATGCATACCCTGAGCGCCTTTTCGCGAATTAATTTGGTTAATTTTGCGTTAATTGCACTATATTTTTAACACACGGCGGATCAAAATAAAAATACGTCCGACGTCTACGACGTTCACTTGCAATTGCTATTCAACAAAAAATTTTATATTAATTTGTATACCTTGTACCCGTAGGGTAAAAAGGGTATATTAGGTTTGTGCAAAGTATGTAACATGCAGAAGGAAGAATCTCCGACCCCCTAAAGTATATATATTCTGAATCAGCATGATTAAAGAAATCGATCTAGACATGTCCGTCCGTCTGGATATACGCAAGGATCTCAAAAACTATAAAGGCTAGAATAACAAAAGTTGGTATCCAGATTCTCCTAGGTCCGAGAAAGGACGTGTTTATTTTATTTTTTTGAATTTTCACCCCCTTCCCCGCTACAGAATTTCGTCAATAGCGTCCACATTTCAAATGCTACCTAAACCAAACTTTGCACACATCATTTATATATAGTATAATTGTCTACTGTTGTTTAAAATTTTATCAAATTCTAAGAAAAGTTATTAGTTACAAGTTCGCTCTTCTTCTTCCTCTTTTTGCTTCTGCTATGGGCGCATATACCTCAGTGTTCGGAAGTTTACCTGGGTACTGGGTATTTCACTGTCGACTGTAACGTTTTCTCTTGTTTTATATTTATTATTATATTATTATTATTTATTATTTTATATTAATTAAATTAAATACAATTATTCAATACATATCTACAAAAGTGGATACATGTTCATGTAAAGTTTCAACAGCAACGATTTACATCAGAATCGTTTATATGCGTGTATGTACTATATGCAGCACAAAGTTAATCCAAAGCAGCAACAACAACAACAGCTGCGGGCAGAGCTGCATGCATAATAGACCTATCAATGGCATACGGACACATAACCACAAAATGGAAGTATATGCCAAATTTGAGTTCAAAATTCCAAGAATTACTGGAAAGCAAGAATTGCGGGGAAGTGGGGGTGGTGAATCAGAATAAAAACAAGTAAAAAAGATACAGTCGGGTGTCCCGACTTTGAAATACTCTGTACATATTCTTAAAATAATTATAGATGTTGAAAAAAGTAAGAGAATTAAAATAAAAGTTTATGATCGATTTTACCTCTCTTGGTATTTGAACTCACGTAAAGAGTGTATAATTGCACATTTACATAGCAATTGCCTATGCGCATCTATTCGTGTCTGTGTAAACATATTTGCAGTCAACCAAAGCATCAGCATCAACAACAGCTGCTGGCAGCGCTTGGGCAGCAAATATATTTATGGCTTCTTGTCAAATCGGTCTATCATAGTGAAAATTGGCATTCGAACACATAATCAACTAAATGGCTGTATTTGCAAAATTTGAGTTCTAAATTCCAAGAATTACGATTTGTTACGATTTGCATGGGAGAGGGGGGAGGCAGGGGAATTCCAAAATACACAGTTTGGTGTCCCTAGGTCTTATAGTCCGCAATATACTCTTACATTTAATGTACAGAGTAAAAAATGTATTAACAAATACAATTGCTTTTCTCCGAGATATACATAGGTGATTATACGAATGGAAAATCGGGAAATCGGGAAAATTACAAAAATAATACAAACTTGCACAGTGTTCAAACATAACTCATCTTTGTGCAAAGTTTGGTGTCTCTACCTCTTATAGTCCAGGTGTTCTTACGGACAGACAGACAGACTTTGTGCAAAGTTTGGTGTCTCTACCGTCTGTCCTCTTCTACATTTCATGTACAGAGTATAAAAACGTATTAACAAAGAAAAATTGCTTTTCAATAATTTATTTGTTTGTTTAAATACAAGTTTATTTACATACACAATACATACATTCATATTCATATATAAAATACTATGTTTTGTTTGTTTGTTTTTTTATTATGATGCACCCCCCACTCCCCCGCAATTCGTGTTTCTTTTTATAACTTCCGTAATTCTTAGAATTTTGAAATCAATTTATTTTCTGATGAAAGTTTTAGCCATACATAAAATCGCTGCCCATGCGCTGCCCGAAGATGTTGTTGTTGTTGCTGCATTGGTTCAACTTTGTACTGCATACATACACGCATATAAACACGAATAGGTACGTGATGTAAATGTATGCTGTTTAAACTGAACATAAGCATGTATTCTAATTTAATTTAATTTAATTAATTATTTTAATTAATTAATTCATTCATTTTTTTTAATAATTTAATTTTTTTTAAATTTTTTTTTTTTTAATTTTTCCTTTTTGTGCAGAGTACAGGCTATTTTACTGTCGGGCTTGCTCGACTGTAGCGTTCTCTCTTGTTTTTTAATAATTTCTTTTTTTATACCCTGTACCCAAAGGGTGAATGGGTATACTAGTTTTGTGCGAATGTATGTAACAGGCAGAAGGAGGCGTGGCAGACCCCATAAAGTATATATATTCTTGATCAGGGTGACAAGCCGTCTGTATGAGCGCAAGGATCTCAGAAGGTACAAGAGCTAGAATTACCAAACTTGGTATCCAGGTTCCCCCAAGACCTAGGCAGGTCAAGTTTGTTTTTTTATTCTGATACACCCCCCCACTCCCCCGCAATTTTATGTTTTTTCTTATAACTTCCGTAATTCTTGGAATTTTGAAATCAATTTTGGTAGTTACATCCTAGTTAGTGCTTATGTGTCCGTATGCCAAGTTTCATCATGATAGGTCAATTCTGAAGTTATAGCCATAAGTAAAATCGCTGCTCATGCGCTGCCTGCAGCTCTGCCGGCAGCGCTGCCCGCAGCTGTTGTTGGTGTTGCTGCTTTGGTTCAACTTTGTGCTGCATACATACACGCATATAAACACGCATATGTACGTGATGTAAATGTATGCTGTTTAAACTGAACATAAGCATGTATTCTAATTTAATTTAATTTAATTAATTATTTTAATTAATTAATTCATTCATTTTTTTTAATAATTTAATTTTTTTTAAATTTTTTTTTTTTTTAATTTTTCCTTTTTGTGCAGAGTACAGGCTATTTTACTGTCGGGCTTGCTCGACTGTAGCGTTCTCTCTTGTTTTTTAATAATTTCTTTTTTTATACCCTGTACCCAAAGGGTGAATGGGTATACTAGTTTTGTGCGAATGTATGTAACAGGCAGAAGGAGGCGTGGCAGACCCCATAAAGTATATATATTCTTGATCAGGGTGACAAGCCGTCTGTATGAGCGCAAGGATCTCAGAAGGTACAAGAGCTAGAATTACCAAACTTGGTATCCAGGTTCCCCCAAGACCTAGGCAGGTCAAGTTTGTTTTTTATTCCGATATACCCCCCCCCCCCCCCCCACTCTCCCGCTATTAGTGATTTACGTAAGTCCCGTAGTTCTTGGCATTTCGAATTCAAATTTGGTAATTACATCTAGCTAGGGATTATGTGTCCGTATGCCAATGTTGTCCTCATAGCTCAATGTTGAAGGAAGTTATAGCCATAAATAACATCGCTGCCCACGCTCTGCTTGTAGCGCTGCCGGCAGCTCTGCCCGCAGCTGTTGTTGTTGTTGCTGATTGGGTTCAACTTTGTGCTGCATACATACACGCATATAAACAAGCACAGATGTCTGCGTGTACATCTCCGATGTAAATGTATGCTGTTGAAACTGTACATGAACATATCTCCACTTGTTCACAAAAGTGAACAAGAGCTCAGAAGTTAGCATAGGGAGCACAAGCAGTAGGTAGGCTAAACAACAAATCTCTGTCTAAAAATAGCCGCATGCAGCAGTGCTACAGACCAACGCATAGTAGGTAACAGAAAATGCATAGGCAAATAGGACCGCGACAGCGTTTAAGGGTGGGTGCACACTGCGTTCAAGAAAGGCTTGGAATATACATATGGAGGGGAAATCCACTTGACACCGTTAGGATAGAATAAGACGAAAAATTTAAAATTAGAGTAAGTACAATGTTTAGAAAATAAGAAAGAGTCAAATATTGAATTATTAGTACATAAGGAAAAACCTAGTAAATAAGACAAAAATTGTATAAATACTGAAGGAATTTCAGAAATAAAATCAGAATGAAATTGGAAATTTAAGCATTGGTTTGTTTCCTTTTTTATTCTCTCAGAGACGCTCTACACGGGATAAAGTGTAGCCTCTGATAGTGAATAGTTTCTAGCTGTATAGCAAGGAACTATTTACACCACTCTTGAATATATGTGTTGAATAATTTGTATTTAATTTAATTAAATAATTTAATTAATATAAATTCAAAATTAATTTAATTTTTTTTTCGTTTTTTCCTTTTTGGTCGGCATTCCTTTCTTGTTTTTAATACTTATTATATTAATTTTTTTTAAATTTTCTTTTTTGTGGAGAGTACAGACTATTGTACTGTTGGGCTTGACCGACTGCAGCGTTCTCTCTTGTTATACCCTGTACCCAAAGGGGTACAAGGGTATACTAGTTTTGTGCGAATGTATGTAACAGGCAGAAGGAGGCGTGGCAGACCCCACAAAGTATATATATTATTGATCAGGGTGACAAGCCGAGTCGATATAGCCATGTCCGTCTGTCCATCCGTCTGTATGAGCGCAAGGATCTCAGAAGGTACAAGAGCTAGAATTACCAAACTTGGTATCCAGGTTCCCCCAAGACCTAGGCAGGTCAAGTTTGTTTTTTATTCCGATATACCCCCCCCCCCACTCTCCCGCTATTAGTGATTTACGTAAGTCCCGTAGTTCTTGGCATTTCGAATTCAAATTTGGTAATTACATCCAGCTAGGGATTATGTGTCCGTATGCCAATGTTGTCATGATAGCTCAATGTTGAAGGAAGTTATAGCCATAAATAACATCGCTGCCCACGCTCTGCTTGTAGCGCTGCCGGCAGCTCTGCCCGCAGCTGTTGTTGTTGTTGCTGATTGGGTTCAACTTTGTGCTGCATACATACACGCATATAAACAAGCACAGATGTCTGCGTGTACATCTCTGATGTAAATGTATGCTGTTGAAACTGTACATGAACATGTCTTTAATTTAATTAAATAATTAAATTAATATTATTTTTTTTTAATTATTAAAAAAATTTTTTTTCATTTTTACCCGGCAGCGCTGCCCGCAGCTGTTGTTGGTGTTGCTGCTTTGGTTCAACTTTGTGCTGCATACATACACGCATATAAACACGCATATGTACGTGATGTAAATGTATGCTGTTAAGACTGAACATAAACATGTATTCTAATTTAATTTAATTAATTAATTAATTTATTCATTTTTTTTAATAATTTAATTTTTTTTTAATTTTTTTTTTATTTTTTCTTTTTTGTGGAGAGTACATGCTATTTTACTGTTGGGCTTGCTCGACTGCAGCGTTCTATCTTGTTTTCTATTCGTATAATCGCCTATATCTCGGAGACTATAAGACCTAGGAACACAAAATGTTAGTCCAAGATGCCTTATGTGAATACGCAGAAAATGTGCATTTTGGAATTTCCCCCCCTCCCCCCTCTCCCGTTCAATTCGTAACTCCCGGAATTCTTGGAACTGCTGTTGTTGGTGTTGCTGTTTGGTTGACTGCTAACATGTTTACACAGACACGAATAGATGCGCATAGGTATTCATACACTCACATAAAGGCAATTTCTTTGTATTTGTGCAATAATACACCCTTTACGTGAGTTCGAATACCGAGAGAGGTAAAATCTATCCAAATTTATTTTTTTATTTTTCCAAGTTTTTTTTATTTTCTATAATTATCTATATATATAAACAAGTAAAAAAGCTAAAGTCGGGTGTCCCGACTTTGAAATACTCTGTACATATGTTTACAATAATCATAGAAAATAAAAAAAAAAAAAAGAATAAAAAAAATTGGATCGATTTTACCTCTCTCGGTATTCGAACTCACGTAAAGGGTGTATAATTGCACATTTACATAGCAATTGCGTCTGTGTGAGTGTATGTATGCCTATGCGCATCAATTCGTGTCTGTGTAAGCATTTTCGCAGTCAACCAAACAGCAACATCAACAACAGCCGCGGGCAGCGCTTAAGCAGCGCTGCAGCAGCAAATATATTTATGGCTATAACTTCTTGTTAAATCGGTTTATCATAATGAAACTTGGCATACGGACACATAATAACTAACTGGGGGTATTTGCAAAATTTTAGTTCGAAATTCCAAGAATTACGGGAGTTAGAGAAAATCGCATTTGCTGGGAAGAGGGGGGAGGGAGGGAAATTCCAAAATATACATTTTCTGCGTATTCACATAAGGCATCTGGGACTAAAATTTGGTGTTCCTAGGTCTTATAGTCTCCGAGATATAGGCGATTATACGAATGGAAAATCGGGAAAACCCCCATAGGGGGGAAGTGGGGGGGAAAATCAAAAAAATAAAACAAACTCGTATAGAATACACACATAACGCATCTTCGTGCAAAATTTGGTGTCTCTATCTCTTATAGTCTCTGAGATCTAGGTGTTCATACGGACGGACAGACGGACAGACAGATAGACAGGGCTAGATCGACTCGTCTTGTCATGCTGATCAAGAATATATATACTTTGTGGGGTCTGCCACGCCTCCTTCTGCCTGTTACATTTTTCAGCTCGCGCAAACCTAATATACTCTTGTACATTTCATGTACAGAGTATAAACAGTTTGTCCTGACTGACTGACTGATTGGTAATCAACGCAAACTCGAGCTCCAAAGGGGGGAAAACAGGTTCCAACGTTTGTATGAAAAATCTACAGTTTTCACCTGATTAACTTCAAACTTAGTTTGTATACTCTCAGGACAATTCCAAGAAAAACTGTATAGTTGGGTTTTTGGTTGTTGGTTTTCCTGTAAAAAAATGTTGGGGCACAAAAGCAAACCGTGTCAACAGCCCACAGCCCACACGGTAAAAGCTAGGATGCTGAAATTTGGGCTCAAGTATCCTATCATGGTGTAGATGCGCAATAAGAAGGGATTTTGGAAAATTTGAGCTCCAAAGGGGGGAAAGTAGCTCCAAAGTTTGTTTGAAAAATACGCATTTTTCAACCGATCGACTTAAAACTTAGTTTCTAAAATCAATTAAAGAATACAAACAAAACTGCATACTTAGATTTTCGGAATTTGTGTCGGAGCTTGAATTATTGGGGTTTTAATATTTATTCACTTTTTCAAATGAAAAGTTTGTGTTATAAATTTAGTCCGATCGATTTAAAATTTGGGTAATGTAATCTACGTAACTAAATCTACAACTTTGCATTCAAGGATTTTCAAAATATGCATTTTACAAAAGCAGGCAGAACAAACAATACAAAATATCAAACAGTTGTATGTATCTACATATGTATGTATGTACATTCGTCTTGCACTGACAGAGCACAAAATGTTAATTAATTGAAAATTATATAACATTTTTAAAAGTAATTTTTTCTTTGCTTAGTGCATTTGGCATTATGCAGCAACAACAAATATCAAATAGTTGGGGACATCACATACACACACTCACACACACAACAAGCAACAGTTCGTGTCTATGTGTGCGGTTCTCTACGTACGGTTGAAAAAGTAAAGAGAAATATACATATGTATGTATATATGTATGCCTGTGTATGAATATAGCATGTACATTCGTATTAATGTATACATTGGGCAATCGAACACAGTTGTTTGATTGTAAAAAAAATAATGCTCTAAAAACAACAACAACTGCAAGTCATTGGCTCGCTCTTCTTCTTTCGTTTTTACCATTTAATGTTAATTGCAAAGGCAAAGCGTCAAAAGTTTACAGTTACCGTCGCTAGGCAACGACTGCGTAAGCGATAGTAAAGCAGAAACCGAATAATGGAGCGACGCATATTCTGGTTCGCATTGCGGGCATATGTATGTATGTATATGATTTGTTCTTATTGATCTCAATAAATAATTAGATTTTATTATTTAAATATTCTGCTTATTGCATTCAAACTTCGATATTTTGATGGTATCGGTGGCTTCAACTATCGAAAGTTTTACTCTAGCAAATTGAGATGAGAATTGTCAGTGCTTTTTGATCGTGGCTCATCGCTGCACGGCATTGACACGTGTGCCGTGTTTCATATTCCGAGTTTGTTCGTGACCGTATTGACTCAATATGGCACGGAAAGACTCAAATGTGAATTTAAAATTAGGATATACCCTTATAATTATTCCCCTTTTTTGCACATAGTCTATCTTAAAACGTTGCGTTATCTCTATATATAAAACAGTTTGTCCTGACTAATTGGTGATCAACGCACAGCCCAAACGGTAAAAGATGAAATTTTGACTCAAGTATCCTTTCATAGTATCAAGTATCATAGTGTAGGAGCACACTAAGAAAGGCTTTTGGAAAATTCTAGCTCCAAAGGGGGGAAAACGAGTTTTAAAAAATATTAGTTATAGTGGTCATGTTCGTTTAACGAAATAGTTTAATATAATAGTTCAACGGACTACTGAACAATTTTTTGTCAAGAACAGAAAATGTTCATTTAAATACCTTAAATGCCTTCCTACTGGTAACTTATAAGGTGAAAACATATGGGTAGGTTATGCACACACAAAATAAATACAATTGGAAACATTATATTGAGCCGGGTTAAGACGGGCAATACCTAGTACATACATAGATGTGTACATATGTATGTGTGTACATTCACACATTTGCGTCTCACATTTTGCTTTGGCTATTTCAATCGTTTGCACGCAACTACACGAACAGCTGCTTGTATGTGTTTTTTTGTTTTTGTTTTTTTTTTTAATTCGTTTTATTTATATAGGAGGTAAAAGGTACAGGATGAGAATAGAAGTAGAAGGAAAAATAAAAAAGATGAAAAAACGAATCAGCATCCGGGCGGTACGGCCGTGGAGCATTGCTTCACCCGGCGTTGACTCGCTTACATCCGTCCTCGATGGCGTTCGCGCTCCAGTCTCCGTAGCTCTCCCATGACTGTGGACGCGAAGTCGCAGCAGGCGTTCCAAATCTGCTCGTCCGCCACCATGCTGCTGGTGAAGTTTGCTGGCGACAGCGGTTCCCCTAGCAGGTGGCTCCAAGCCCTCTCAAACCTAGGGCATACGAAGGTGACATGGTGTGGGTCCTCAATAACTCCCCGCCTGCAGAACGTACATTCAAATCCGACATCGTGACCGAAACGACCATGGCCACTCAGGATCTGCGTGAGGTGGAAGGTTACATATCCATGCTTCCGCCCAACCCAAGCCTGGATATCCGGGATCAGTTGGTGCGTCCAGCGGCCCTTGGAGGAGGTATTCCAACGTTGTTTCCATATCCTTAGGCTTTGCTCCCTCGCGTTAGTTCGTGCTACCCTACGCAGAGAGGGCGTCGCAGCCTCGTTCGTGCCATCTGCTCTCGAGTTCCGATGGATTGTGCTTGCCTCGTTTGCAAGCAGGTCAATTGGCACCATGCTTGCGATGACCAGGGCGGCGTCGTCTGATACTGTCCTGAAGGCGCCGCCTACTCGCAAAGCACCAAGGCGGTACGTAGCTTCCAGGGGCTTTAAGTAGCTCTTCGTTTTTGTGGCCTCGTTCCAGATGGGAGCTCCATATAACATCGTTGCCCATGTGACTCCCGTTAGGAGAAGTCTGCTACCTTGCCTCGGTCCACGGGTGTTTAACATTATGCGCCCCAGAGATCGCGCCATCGTGGAGGCCTTCTTGCTTGCATGGGCGAGGTGTTCACGGAAGGTAAGCCTAGTGTCCAGCATGATGCCCAGGTACATAATAGCGCGCTTGGACTCCAACACCCTATTCCCAATGGCAACGTGGGCCACCTCCACTACTTTGCGGCTTTGCGCCATCAGGACTGCCTCTGATTTGAGTGGAGCCAGCTCTAGGCCCACTGCATTCATCCAGTCGTTGATCCTGCTGATGGCGACGTTGCATTTGCCTTCAACCTCTGCCAGATCCTGTAGACGTTTCATACCGGAGCACCCTGTTGTTGAAATAGCTTCGGATGCTTTGGAAGAGGTAAGCGGGGATGCCGCGTGCTGCGAGTGCGTCGAGGAGCGAAGCCCAGTCTGCGGAATTGAAAGCGTTCTTTACGTCTAACGTTACCACCAGGCAATACTTCTTGGTGCCTCCCTTCCAGCGCGTCCCTTCAATAGCGTTTGAGGCTATTTCGACGACTTTACTGATGGCATCAATCGTTGATCTCGCCTTCCTGAATCCATATTGGTTCGGGGACAGTCCTCCAGTGACGCTTAGGGCAGCCTCCAGTCTCGTGCAGAGAAGCTTTTCTAGTACCTTAACCACCGTGCTTAGCAAGCAAATTGGCCTGTAGGAAGAAGCCTCACCAGGGGGCTTACCTGGCTTCGGGAGTAGTAGCAACTTTTGGACCTTCCAGCAGTCCGGAAAGACTCCTGGATTTAAGCAATTTCCAAAAAGTGCAGCGAAGGAGCTGGGAAGCAGCGATAGTGCCATCTTAAGCGCTCGGTATAACTCTGTCCACGACTTCTCCGGCCACAGGTCTAGAGGGGAATAGTACACCGACTATTTGCGCTAGTGCTTCTGGGGAGGAGGGCACGTTGTACCGTCCTGCGTTGATTCTTTTCACCACCGTTTTATACGCCTTTCCCCACGGATCGTGGTCTGCCGAGTCGCATAGCTCCAGGAAACAGTTCCTTTTACTGATACGAATCGCGCGCTTCAGGGATCTTCTGCAGTTCCTGAATTCTGCTTGCTGGAGTAGAAACGCCTGTGTGCCTCGCAGCCTTTGGGATGCTCGTCTGGCTCGATTGCATGCCCCACGCAGCTGCGCAATTTCCTCAGTCCACCAGAACACTGGGTCATGGTGTCGCGGGTTAGACTTTCTCTTCAGCATGCTAGCATCACATGCAGCCTGCAGTTGAGCCACAGCTCCTTGCGCCATGCTCTGAGGATTCCCGATGAGGTCCAAAACGGGCAGTGCTTCCGAAAAGGCAACAGAATTAAAGGTATTGGTGCGGTACGAGTAGTCCGTGCGTGATCCGTGTCCCTGTCTATTCGTCCTTTCCCCGATTGTGCAAATTATTGCATCATGGTCGCTAGCCGTGTAGACGTCGCTCATTGACCAAGACGCCGAGTTAAACAGGGAGCTGCTTGCGAACGTGAGGTCTATTATGGAGCTCGTGCCGGCTCTGCTAAATGTGGGACGAGAGCCTGAGTTTAATAAGGAAATATCCAATCTTGCGAACGTTTCGAGCAGGATACGGCCCCGAGCGTTTGTGCAGATACTGCCCCAGTCAACGGCCCATGCGTTAAAATCTCCGGCTAATATTACCCTTCGACGATTTGCTGCGTCGGACACCAGCTCATCCAAAGCTGCTGCAAACTCACTGATCGTCAAGCTAGGGGCCAGGTAGCAGCTGTACAACCACAGGCCACAAACTTTTGCTCGCACAAATGTCCTGCATGACCAGACCTCCTACAGATGAAGCCCGCGATGTCCACAAACCCATAGTGTCGCTTTGTCGGATTGGTCAGTAGCCCATCTGGCGTCTTTTTTGGGTTTATAAGGCCCGCTCAGAATGGCCAGGTCCATCGAGAGCTCCTGTACTGATTTGCGCAGCAAGTCTTGTGCCGCACTGCAGTGGTTTAAATTCAACTGGATGAATCTTAACATTTCGCCTGGCGCACGGCTTCCTTGAACGCTGGGCACTTGAAGCTGCCGGTAGCGTGGGCATGGTTTTGTAGTCCTTTCCTACAGCATAGCAAACATTTAGACTCCTTGGTACAAATTCTTGCCACATGGCCCTTCTCACCACATTTAAAGCAATTCCCTTTTAGGTCTTCGCTACTCGTGCAACGCCCTGCCATGTGCCCATAGTCTAGGCATTTGAAGCATCGCATTGGGTCAGCTACGGTTCGTAATCGACATATGACCCATCCAATCCGGATCTTTCCGAGTTCTAAGAGTGACTTGGCTTTATCGGCAGGCAGTGAAAGTACTGCAATCTGCTGACCACCGCGTGCCTTACGAATTGACTTTATTGTCAGGCAGTCTAGGCTGAGGTCCTCCATTTTAGATGCGATCGCTGCGCAAATCTCCTCTTTGGTGGTGAGCTTGTCTAGGTCACGAATTTCTAGCCTAGTTTGTTCCTTCAGGGCTTTCACGTCGGTGATCCCATGTAGGGCCTTCTCCACAGCCGCCTGCAATGTGAACTCACTATGGACTGGGGCTCTACTTAGCTGCAATAGTAGGCTGGCGTTCACCGTTTTGCGGATGTTTTGTACATCATCCCGCATACTTTACAAAGTTGGGTCGGACTTAACCGCCTTCAGCAAATCTGAGAATTGACAGTCGCCTACACTCCTGGCAATAATGGCGTCTGGTTTGCTACGTCTTTTTTGCCCGCGACCTTTCACCTTGGTAAATTTAAATTTATAAAAATCAAATTTAAAGTTGATCGGTGCAGAAATGCAACAAACTTTGGAGCCCGTTTCCCCCCTTTGGAGCTTGAATTCTCAAAACTCCCTTCTTAGGAAAACCCCTATATTTCAGTCCCCAAAAAACCAAGTAAACAGTTTTTCTTGGAATTTTTCTGAGAGTATACAAACTGAGTTTGAAGTTAATCAGATGAAAATTGTAGATTTTTCATACAAACGTTGGAGCCTGTTTTCGCCCCTTTGGAGCTCGAATTTTCCAAAATCATTTTCTTATCGCCTACACTATGAAAGGATACTTGAGCCCAAATATCAGCTTCCTAGCTTTTACCGTTTGGGCTGTACGTTGATCACCAATCAGTCAGTCAGGACAAACTGTTTTATATATATAGAGATATATTTTTTTTATTATGAACAAGATAGAACGCTACAGTCGAGCAAGCCCGACCGTAAAATAGCCTGTACTCTCCACAAAAAAGAAAAATTAAAAAATTAATTTATTAAAAAAAAAATTAAATTAATTTATTAAATTAATTAAGAAAATTTATTTAATACATACATAAAAGACATGTTTATGTACAGTTTTACATTTACATCATTTGTCTTATATACGTGTATATGTGTTTATATACGTGTGTATATGTGTTTATATACGTGTATATATATATACAACAACAGATGAGGGCAGCGCTGCAAGCAGAGCATGGGCAGCGATTTTATTTCATCAGAACTGACCTATCATGATGAAACTTGGCATACGGACACCTAAGCACTAACTGGACGTAACTACTAAAACTGATTTCAAAATTCCAAGAATTACGGGAGTTATAAAAAAAACATGAATTGCGGAGGAGTGGGGGCAGTGTATCAGAATAAAAAAATAAACTTGACCTGCCTAGGGGTTAGGGGAACCTGGATACCAAGTTTGGTAATTCTAGCTTTTGTACCTTCTGAGATCCTTGCGCTCATACAGATGGACGGACGGACGGACAGGCGGACAGACGGACGGACGGACATGACTAAATCGACGCGGCTTGTCACCCTGATCAAGAATATATATAATTTGTCGGGTCTGACACGCCACTCTCTGTGTGTTACATACATGCGCACAAAACTAGTAAAGCCTTTCACCCTTTGGGTACAGGCTATAAAAACTAAAAAAAAAACTAGTAAAAAAGCTAAAGTTGGGTGTCCTGACTTTGAAATACTCTGTACATATGTTTAGAATATTTATAGAAATTAAAAAAGTAAGAGAATAAAAAATAAAAAATTAATCGATTTTACCTCCTTTGGTATTCAAACTCACGTAAAGGGTGTATAATTGCACATATACAAAGCAATTGCGTCTATGTCAGTGTATGTATGTATATGCTCGTATATTCGTGTCTGAGTAAACATGTTAGCAGTCAACCAAACAGCAACATCAACAACAGCCGCGGGCAGCGCTTGGGCAGCGCTGCAGCAGCAAATATATTTATGGCTATAACTTCTTGTTACATCGTCTATCATAGTGAAACGTACGGATACATAATTACTAACTGGGGGTATCTACAAAATTTTAGTTCGAAATTCCAAGAATTACGGGAGTTAGAGAAAATCGCGATTTGCATGGGAGAGGGGGGAGGGAGGGAAATTCCAAAATATACATTTTCTGCGTATTCACACTAGGCATCTGGGACTAAAATTTGGTGTCCGTAGGTCTTATAGTCTCCGAGATATAGGCGATTATACGAATGGAAAATCGGGAAAACCACCATAGGGGGTAAGTGGGGGGGAAAAACAAAAAATAAAACAAACTCGTATAGAATACACACATAAGGCATCTTTGTGCAAAATTTTGTGTCTCTATCTCTTATAGTCTCTAAGATCTAGGTGATCATACGGATGGACAGACGGACAGGGCTAAATCGACTCGTCTCGTCATGCTGATCAAAAATATATATACTTTGTGGGGTCTGCCCGACAGTAAAATAGCCTGTACTCTCCACAAAAAAGAAAAATTAAAAAAATAAATAAATTAAAAAAAAATTAAATTATTTAAAAAATTGAATGAATGAATTAATTAATTAATTAAATTAAATTAGAATACATGTTTATGTTCAGTTTTAAGAGCATACATTTACATCACGTACCTATGCGTTTTTATATGCGTGTATGTATGCAGCACAAAGTTGAACCAAAGCAGCAACAACAACAACAGCTGCGGGCAGCGCTGCCGACAGAGCTGCAGGCAGCGCATGAGCAGCGATTTTACTTATGGCTATAACTTTCTTCAGAATTGACCTATCATCATGAAATTTGGCAAACGGACACATTAGTACTAACTGGACGTACCTACCAAAATTGATTTCAAAAATTCCAAGAATTACGGAAGTTATAAGAAAAAACACGAATTGCAGAGGAGTGGGGGGGGGGGGGGGTGGTGCATCGAAAAAAAACTCAAACTCGTACTTTCTCGGTCTTAGGAGAATATGGAAACCAAGTTTGGTTATTCTAGCTCTTATACTTTCTGAGATCCTTGCGTTCATACGGACAGACGGACAGACAGACGGACAGACAGACGGACAGACGGACAGGCAGACGGACGGACGGACAAGGCTATATCCACTCGGCTTCTCATCCTGATCAAGAATATATATACATTGTGGGGTCTGCCACGCCTCCTTATGTGTGTTACATACATGCGCACAAAACTAGTATAGCCTTTCACCCTTTGGGTACAGGCTATAAAAATTATATATATATACTAGCAGGTATTGCCCGTCTTAACCCGGCTCAATATAATGTTTCCAATTGTATTTATTTTGTGTGTGCATAACCTACCCATATGTTTTCACCTTATAAGTTACCAGTAGGAAGGCATTTAAGGTATTTAAATGAACATTTTCTGTTCTTGTATGTGATGTCCCCAACTTTTTGATATTTGTTGTTGCTGCATAAAGCTATTAATGAAAACCCTAATGTCAAATGCACTAAACAAAGAAAAAATTACTTTTAAAAATGTTATATAATTTTCAATTAATTAACATTTCTTGCTCTGTCAGTGCAAGACGAATGTACATACATACATATGTACATACATAGATGTGCACATATGTATCTATGGGCATTCACACATTAGTGTCTCACATTTTGATTTGGCTATTTCAATCGTTTGCACGCAACTACACGAACAGCTGTTTGCATGTGTGTGTGTGTACTTAGTTGTCCCCAACTGTTTGATATTTTGTATTGTTTGTTCTGCCTGCTTTTGTAAAATGCATATTTTGAAAATCCTTGAATGCAAAGTTGTAGATTTAGTTACGTAGATTACATTATCCAAATTTTAAATCGATCGGACTAAATTTATAACACAAACTTTTCATTTGAAATAGTGAATAAGTATTAAAACCCCAATAATTCAAGCTCCGACACAAATTCCGAAAATCTAAGTATGCAGTTTTGTTTGTATTCTTTAATTGATTTTAGAAACTAAGTTTTAAGTCGATCGGTTGAAAAATGCGTATTTTTCAAACAAACTTTGGAGCTACTTTTCCCCCCTTTGGAGCTCGAATTTTCCAAAATCCCTTCTTTTTGCTCATCTACACCATGATAGGATACTTATAGTATACACGCACAAAAGAAATATTCGTCAGCACTGCTCAAAAGTCGCTGTACTAATGTTCGATCGGCGCGCCGCTAGTTAGCGTGAAGCTGCACTTAGCCGAAGCCGAACTTACTAAATCAACAACAATGCTATGCATATGCGTGGGTGCAATAATAAGATAAGTAACAACGGCATAATCATACGATGCTACGGCTGCTTATCCAAGGTGACCTAAGAGCGCGATAACGTTTGCTAAAAATAAATGCAACACTTGTAAAAGCTTGCTAGACCACCAGCCCAGTAGGAAACTGGACACTACATACTTGACCCCAAATTTCAGCATCCTAGCTTTTACCGTGTGGGCTGTGGGCTGTTGACGTGGTTTGCTTTTGTGCCCCAACATTTTTTTTACAGGAAAACTCCCATATTTTAGGCCCCAAAAAAAAATATCAAAAAACCAAGTATACAGTTTTTCGTGGCATTGTTCTGAGAGTATACAAACTAAGTTTAAAGTTAATCAAATGAAAACTGTAGATTTTTCATACAAACGTTGGAGTCTGTTTTCCCCCCTTTGGAGCTCGAGTTTTCCAAAATCCCTTCTTAGTGGGGACCTAGACTATGAAAGGATACTTGAGTCCAAATTTCAGCTTCCTAGCCTTTACCGTTTGGGCTGTGCGTTGATCACCAATCAGTCAGTCAGTCAGTCAGTCAGGACAAACTGTTTTATATATATAGATATATATATATATATTTTTTATATTATTTTTATTATATGTATGCACTTTTAAAAGGTATTTAAACCATGACCTCTCCCAGCTCTTGTTGGTTTTATTCGGTCATGGCCAAGGCCAAGGCGACTGCGAATAATTTCAAGGCCAATAAAGAGCGTAAAAAGAAACAGATTTGACATTGCTACAAATGCTCATATACTTGTGCAAGGTGCGTTCCAAAGTAAACAGGAATCTAGCGCCCCCTGATGGCGCTATCTATATGTCGACTGGTGCGTTCGAATCTGCTATATTTATCGATTGTCCAGTGATTTCATGAGATTTCATCGATTGTAAGTGAAGTTATTGCGTTTTAAGTGTCAGTATGTTTGTGTTATCGGTGCGAAAATGAGCTTCAAACAAAGAGCCAACATTAAATTTTGTTTTAAAATTGGTAAAACTTTCACCGAAACGTTTCAATTGATGGAACAAGTTTATGGCGATGATTGCCTATTCCGTAGCAGAGTGCACGAGTGGTTTCAACGTTTTCAAAGTGGTCGTGAGGACATAAATGACGATCAACATGTGGGCCAATCAAAATTCGTGATCACCGAAAATTCCATCGAAACTGTCCGTGAATTCATCAAAAATCAGCCAAAATCATCATTGAAATTGGTGGAAATGGAATTGAACATCTCTAAAATATCGATTTATCGCATTTTGATCGAAAATTTGGGCTTACGAAAGGTGTGTGCACGGTTTGTTCCGCACAAATTGACTGACGACCAAAAATTGCTCAGAATCCAACCGGTTGTGACCAATTATTTGACCAAAAATCACATTTTAACCATTAACCACTCGCCGTATTCACCTCACCGTGCGACTTCTACCTTTTCGGAAAAATGCATTTGCCCATGAAAGGGAAGCGTTATGCAGATGTAGAGGCCATTCAAAAGTCTTGCACCGGCATACTGGCGGCCATACCGGCCAACGAGCTAAAACACTCGTTCGACATGCTTTTGGATCGTGCAAAAAGCTGTATTGAAGCAGAAGGAGACTATTTTGAATAAAATAAATTGATTTTGCCGAAAAAGCCATTTGTTCTGTTTTTTTTTTTAAAGTCCTGTATACTTTGGAACACACCTTGTATGACAGAATTTTTAGAGAGCAAACAAAAAATAATTAAAAATAATTAAAATTGCGTTTAAATTTTAATATTAACAATTGTGTAAGCCACTATTCCATATGATTAAATGGTCAAATGGGTGCATAAACAAAACACATATATGTACACACACCAGGCGAGTCATTTGCGCACAGATTTGTGTGTAAGAGAAAAATTTACTCACAACGTGCAGGTGTACTCTCTTGTAAAAGAGTAAGCGACCTCCCACCCTCCCTTGCTGAGTCATGTCACCCCCTGGCCTAAAAGTCAAAGAAATAGTGGCTTATGCACGTGGACACAAATGAATGACTTAATTTAATATTTCAATTTTAATAATAAAAATTTATCTTTAATCGTTACTGTACTTAGCTTATTGACTTGTTGCTAGATTATTAGCAATGACAGCCATTTCAATAAAATAAAGCAACTCCAGCACCTCTAGTAAAAGGGCGTGTGAATCAGAAAGAGAACAAGTAAGCAGAGTAATAGATTGCATAATAAGAGTAATTGAGTGGGTTTTTGGCATACATGTGACAGGTCAATCGCTTAATCGAGCTTTAAGATTTCAGTGGCTAATAAACTTTACAGTGTTAGTGACATTGTGCGGAGAAGAGTTTCGAGCGTTTTTTAGCTGCTGGGCATCTCAGGTGATATTAATTTCATATGTTTTATAAAATTAGCCTTTTTTATGGCTACTCTGCTAACATACACGTTTATAATTTATATTCTTTATTATTATATTATTATTTGTTATATGATTATTTATTATCGTATTATTTTATTTTTTATCCGTCCGATATGCCTCGACGCGTTCGTCAGTCTTCTTCTCATCGGGCTCGAAATCGCCGATTGAGAAACAGGGAAAATAGGGAAGATTCTCTTTATTCACAGGCAGAAAGAGGTAGGAATGCACTGGCACAAAGGAGCCGTAGAGCAAATGAAGAGAATAGGGCAAATGAGCAGGCTAATAACAGTTTGCGGCGTTCAACTAGGAGACGTAACGCTACGCTTCGACATCAGGAGCTAGTACTAGATTTATTACATAGACAAGAAGGGCGCATGGACTTAGAGTTTCGGGAGCCAGAACAAGCGGCCGACACACTGCGTCGAGCCAATCGTAGGTTAGATATAGATTATCAAGAATACGAACAGACGCAGAATACAGACTTTAGAAGACGGAGACGTGAGGACGCAGGTATTCGGGAAAATGAGCAGGCAGCCAATACTCTGCGTCGAGCCAGTCAGAGATTACCAAGATATAGATTACCAAGAATACGAACAGACGCAGAACACCGTCTTTAGAAGACGTAGACGTACAAACGCAGACTTTAGAACTAACGAACAGAGGCAGGACGCCGATAGGAGGGCTTTAGTAAGAGCCGATGTTGAACGCCGCATAGTAGAAAGAGAGCAGGATAGAGTAAATAGGTCTCAAGTTAGGGATAACCCTATTAGACTGAGCGCGCGACACGGCAGCACGGCGTAGCGCTCGAATTTTATCACGACAGGCAGCATTAGATGCCTATATGGATATAGGAGTAATAGGGATAATGTGGAAGCAGAGAATCGACAAAATGCTTCCCAAAATAGAGAGGAACATCCGAATATCTCTCAGGATGTTGTGGTACCCAGCAATATAGATGCTCAGTTAGCAGGTTTTAATAGAACTGTGAAGCTGGGACCAGACCAAATGTGCGTTTGCTGTAAACGCTTATGGCTTCCTCACCAAATTATTAATATAACTCGGGATTATATTGAAAATTTCAACGACGTTAGTGCGGACACTTTAATTCTTTAAATTAATTCAATTTCCTTCTGTTGGCGGCGTTTTCAAGTTTGGCAACACATGTGCCCGCAGTATTAAATCTAATAAAAACCAAATTTTTGGCCTAGATTTTTTTAGATTTTATATTTAGGTCTGGTTTGAAAAAACCCCAAGTTTTTCTGAAGAGAACATTTGCAGCCATTAAAGTAAACGCTTATAATAAATACATTCTCTGAATGATAAGGGCCAACATGGATATTCAGTTTATTTTGGACCCTTATGCGTGCTGCATTTATGTTATTAATTATATAAACAAGAGCCAAAGAGGAATTTCAAAACTGATGAGTGAAGCGTGTGAACGAGATTCACAGAGACGATTTAACCATCAGACAAAAATTGTTGCATATTGGTCATAAATTTATTTCAGGCACTGAGATCTCCGCTCCGTGTATTGTTGTCTACGAATGCGTTTGTCTGAGACTAGCAACGCAGAACTTTACATAAATACTTCAGTTCCAGAGTATCGAGTTAGAATGCTCAAGTCTAGACAACAGCTACAAAATTTTCCTCAGGATTCCACTGACATTTTTGGAGTAGGTCTTCTCGACCATTATATACACCGACCAGATTGTCTCGAAGGCCTGTGTTTAGCCAATTTCGCTGCATTTTATAGTTTTTCAAAAAGCCGCAGAGCAACTCGCCAAAGTGAAAATGACAATGCAGATGAAAATGAGGTCCTAGGCAGTGTTTTTCTTCCTCTCCGCTATGGCAGTGGGTTTGTTAGAAAAAGGACCAAGCCGTGTATAATTCGGTAAGAAGTTCAATGTCAATTTGGAGATGAACAAACAGAATTAGTTCAAAGAAATTGCGAGAAAATGTATATCAAAATACAGATTCCATTAGGACTTACAATGTGTTATAAGAATTAGAAGACGCGCTTATAAGGGCCATGGAAAATGAGGAAGTTAGTGATGAAAATATAGAAAATCTGGCAGTTTTAGATAATGAGTATAGTGTTTTAGCTTTTCCTGAGATAAATTCTCAAATAAATGTCTTAAACGTAAATGCAGATAATAATATAGAAGAATCGGATTAAACTATCCGAGTAATAAAGCTCCTGCCAATTATATATATTGAAAATTTAGCAAATATAGTTAGATCACTTAATTTGAAGCAATAAACATTCTATAGCCATGTTTTGCACAATGCTAAGCATAATAACATTTTCCAGGAGCTTGTAGGTGGCGGAGCAGTTGTTGGCAAATGTAAGCTTATATCAGCAATTTTTCAGTCCCTCTCACATTTTTATTATCATAGGCCTGGTTGCGACCCCACAACTGCAAAAATCAAACTCAAACTTCTTATAATTGACGAAATTTCTATGGTCGGTGCCAAAATGTTCTCCCAATTGGATAGTCTTCTCAAACAAATTTTTAATAACAGAAATTTTCCTTTTGGAGTAATATCTGTTATAGTTTTCAGCGATCTCAGACAACTACGTCCTGTAGGAGATCGATGGATATTTCAATCCACTTCGGCATCGCATGATCCATACAGTGCTATTTATGGATCTTTTCTGTGAGATAATTTTAAGTTTTTTGAACTCATAGAGATAATGCGGCAGAGAGACGACCAAGCCTTTGCAAAAGCACTTAATAACATGGCATCCGGTCAAATGTAGTCAGAGGTATTAGTTTGCTTAGGTTCCGAATTTTCAATGTCCGTGAAGTCCCAGATGATGTAATTCATCTGTTTCGTAGAACTGAGGATACAAATGCTTTTAACACGGTCAAATTGCAATGGATTGCTACAGAACAGAATATTTCAGTTGCTCTTGATTTCATCAAGGCCGAAGGCTGAAAGTAAGCAACAAAAATTGGATTCCGTCAAGAATTTTCAATCTTCTCAAACTCAAGGGTTGTGCACAACTCTGATTTTGAAAACTACTGCGAAGTATATGATGACGGTCAATGTAGATACAGCAGATGTTCTCGTCAATGGAGCCACAGGCGTTTTAATGGAAGTAGGTTTCAATGTATCCAATTCCCCTCATATTCTTTGGATAACATTTTTAGATGACAGTGTAGGAGTAAATGCTCGCACTAAGTGCCCACATCGCATAGAGCCTTCATGGGCCCCAGTTTTGAAAACAACTAAAAGTTTTCAGTATTAATCAAATGAGCAAATTACTATTGACTGCTAACAATTTCCAGTTATACCTGCAGAATGTATAACTATTCATAAAAGTCAGGTATACATATACCACAGTGGTGGTCCACAAAATACCTCGTATGCAACGTGAAGCATTATATTATAGCTTGTAGTAGAGCCACAAGTGCGGATGGCCTTTTCATAGATGGACCGTTAAGTCTAATCGACATTCAGATGTAGAACAACAGCTACAAAATCTAGGAAGAATAAAGTTACTGCACATTCACTTTGACAATCTATTTGAAAATTCAATTTTCAATGTCTTCAATCTTATGTTTCGTTGAGGCTTCCACATACTCAAACGAAACATATGAAATTCCTGGCTTCCCCAGTGTAGTGCGCCTAGATTGTCCGCAAGTAACTGGTAGACGCCGACCGAAAAGAGGCATTCTTGTATTCGTTAGGAATGAAATATTTGAGAATGTTAGTCTTTGCTCCAGTCGTCGGTACTTTGCTAATTCCGAAAATGTGTATTCTGCAGTATTTGAGTATGCCGTGTTAAAGTATAGGTCTTTAAGGTTATTAGTAGTTGTTCGAAGTATGTGTATACTTGTGTGCAACGCATTGTCTCTTTGTTCTTTATGTCTTGCATACCCATCTAACTGTTCTTTATTTCTGCCTGTGAGCAGTTCTCGCTCTTATGCTTAATCGATCTTTAGTGACAAATAAACTCTACTCTGAATAGGTTATGGGCCCAGAACACGCTGTGACTACGCGAGTTGAAAAAATAATTTGTTGTGTTACTGGAATAATCGGCAACTTGTAAACGTGAGCGAGAAGATCGTTCTGGACGTTTTGGACAAGTAAAGAAATTGGCAAGGCACAACAATCGAAATGAGCAATGTGTTGTATGTAAAAGATCTTCAATGTAATTTCATATCTGTTTCGAAGGCAATGCAAAAGGGTTGCACAGTTGAATTTAAAAGGAATAGTGCGAGTATAGTAGATCGCGGGGGCGATACTGTTTTGGTGGCTGAAGAGCACCATGGACTGTGTTTATTCGCACACGTGCGGTGGTGCGAATCGGCAGGATGATTGTGGTCCTGACAAGTTAAGCTAAAGGGCGCTTATTGTCCTTCTGTTGATCAAGGTGGGATCCTAGTGGTCCGGCTTGATGTTGAGGTGGACACTCGTGGTCCGTTTAATTAAAGGCACTTGTGGCCAATCTGCTTCAAGGGACCCTCGTGGTCCAGTAGGTGCGAGTAACACCGGTTGTCCTGGTTGCGCTTGAGTGAAACGACGCAGGACGTTTGTAGTGACCAAGGATACCGGATGGCAATCCTTGGGAGCATGTAGTCAACGTGGTAGTCGGCGTGATAAAGATCAGCGGTTCCTGACCCAAAGTAACAGGCCGTTCGTTGATAATTTGCATACTGATTTTATTCTTACAATTCATGGCTTATATAGCCAAGCTCAAAACTTTCTTATGACTATTTACATTAACCATTTCTATGTGTTGGCGGTTTCGCAATAATGATGCCCAAGCATATATTATGAGGTTGCGTATGGTGGTATCAGCCCAATTTGGTTCAGAAACTATAACCTGATTGTTGGTCTTATGCTGATGTAGCAGAATAATTATTCTTGCTTATTAATCTTATTCTTGCTTATTATTGCCTATGTTGGCTGGCCAGTGTCAATGCACCTGTAATTCGTGTGCGCGTGCAGACTATGGTGCCAATATTATCTATGCTAAAACAATATGGGTGTACAGGTTTATATGTATGATATGTGTTGCCAAGCTATTTTATTGAATGTCTGTTTGTGTCGCGTTGATGAGATGTAATATACTCATTCGCGTCGCGACAGACTGTTTCTTGTTGAAATAAAAGAAAATAAATGTTTTATCGCACAAAGAAATGCAACAGAGGTAATGAAATGGCACAATCGTTTTGTACACTTAAATATCGGCATTTTAAATAAAATGATTAAAAACGTGAATATTTGTGTGGTGCATTTGACAACTTTTTAGTGAGCAGAGGTATTAAGAGGCAGCTCACTGTGCCACACACCACGCAACAGAATGGTGTGGCAGAACGCGCAAACAGAACACTTGTAGAGATGGCGCGTAGCATGCTGGTGCATGCTGGTCTCAGTGAAAGGTTTTGGGCAGAAGCTATCAATACAGCTGCATATCTGCGGAATCGATCAGAGATGTCTATGTAGAAAGCCAACTGTAAGTCATCTCAGAGTGTTTGGCACGAAGGCTATTGTGCTGAACAAGAAGCGTACTGGTAAATTCCTGCTGAAGGGTGAGGAGCGAGTATTGGTTGGGTACTCTGAAACTGCAAAAGCATATCGCTTGTACAATCCCAGTACAGAAAAGGTAATAGAAGCACGTGACGCAATTTTTCTCGTAGACTCATTAACAGGTGACAGAGAAAAGGCAAGTGGGTCGATATGTGATATCGATGTTCCGATGTTGGTGCCGGAATCAGATTCTGTTCCGATGGGCATTGCAGAGCAGAATGAGAATCACGGTAATGCTGATGAAAATCGGCATGGCAGCAGTACTCCAGAGGTCGAGCAGGCTGCAGGGCGCAGCGCTGCAGAAGGAGAAACTTCAGTCGGTAACGAAACAATAGCAAGCCAGAAAAGAGGTCCAGGGCGGCCAAAGAAAATATACACGGGAATGCCTGGACGCCCGCGAAAGCAGTATAACATGTTGAATGTTATGACAACCGACGATATAGCTGTACCAGAGACAGTCGATGCTGCGTACAAATCAGAATATGCCGATGAATGGAAAATCTCGCTGAAGAAGGAGATTGAAAGCCTACGAGCCAACAAGACATGGACGTTGGTTGAATTGTCGAAGGGTGAGATGACAATGGGTTGCTGCAGTGGTCACGCAACAAAGTTCTTCAGCGACAATCAAAGCGCGCAATGTTTGGCAAAGGGCTGTGAGAGCCATGCGCGCTACAAGCACATAGATGTTAAGTACCATCATGTAAGAGAAATGTGTAAGAACAATGTATTTGAAATTAAATATGTAGCTATAGAGCAAATGATCTTGGATGTTCTTACTAAAAAACTTGTGTAGAGTTAAGCATGAAAAATGTATAAACATGATGGGTATGCGCTAAATTCATAGTTATAAGTAACTTGAATTGTTTTGTTTACTTTTTAATTTGAATTTTTGTAAAAGTAGACATGCGTTGAGAAGGAGTGTTCGAAGTATGTGTATACTTGTGTGCAACGCATTGTCTCTTTGTTCTTTATGTCTTGCATACCCATCTAACTGTTCTTTATTTCTGCCTGTGAGCAGTTCTCTCTCTTATGCTTAATCGATCGTTAGTCACAAATAAACTCTGCTCTGAATAGTAGTTTATAAAAGCCCAACATGTCCTCTGCAAAAGTTTAAAACAGAGTTAGAGGATTTATTACGGGAGCTTCCATTTTTAGATAATTTATTAGTGGTACGAGATTTTAATATTTGCCTACGGTCTCTGTCAGGGTGCAGTACGAGCATATTTAATTTTTTAGGTAGTCATAGTTTTCGATTTTTATTAGATTTGAACATGTCTACGACCAATAGTGATACACTTATTGATTGGGCGTGTTCAAATATTTCAGATCGCAGGGCCACGGCGCGCACTTATGAAATGGTATAGCCATCATAGTGGAATTTTAGTTAGTTTGCAGGAGAATTAGGATTTTGTATAATTTAATTATTTATTACTTATTTATTTATTTATATTTATTTAATTTTTTTTAAATTATTTTATTTTTAAAATTTTTAAATTTATTAAGTATTTATTAACAACATACTTTAATTTTTAGTTTTTGGGAACAGAGGAGTTGTATTTGCACAACTCAAGTCGACTCGTAGGTCTGCAAAAAATTTGTTTTTGCTAAAGGACCCTACTGCGTAGGTAATGGCCTCCCCGTGGTGTTCCCTGGGTACCGATTAAATTCATTAATCGGGAGCCAATTCGAGCGGCGACACTAACATAAACATATCTATATATATAAAACAGTTTGTCCTGACTGACTGATTGACTGATTGGTGATCAACGCACAGTCCAAACGGTAAAGGCTAGGAAGCTGAAATTTGGACTCAAGTATCCTTTCATAGTCTAGGTGCCCACTTTTTGGAAAACTCGAGCTCCAAAGGGGGGAAAACAGGCTCCAACGTTTGTATGAAAAATCTACAGTTTTCATTTGATTAACTTTAAACTTAGTTTGTATACTCTCAGAACAATTCCAAGAAAAAATGTATACTTGGTTTTTTGATTTTTTTTTTTGGGGCCTAAAATATGGGAGTTTTCCTGTAAAAAAATGTTGGGGCACAAAAGCAAACCGCGTCAACAGCCCACAGCCCACACGGTAAAAGCTAGGATGCTGGAGTTTGGGCTCAAGTATCCTATCATGGTGCAGGTGCGCACTAAGAAGGGAATTTGGAAAATTTGAGCAGCAAAGGGGGGAAAACGAGCTCCAAAGTTTGTTTGAAAAATCCGAATTTTTCAACCGATCGACTTAAAACTTGGTTTCTGAAATCAATTAAAGAATACAAACAAAACTGCATACTTAGATTTTCGAAATTTGTGTTGGAGCTTGAATTATTGGGCTTTTAATATTTATTCACTATTTCAAATGAAAAGTTTTTGTTATAAATTTAGTCCGATCGATTTAAAATTTGGGTAATGTAATCTACGTAACTAAATCTACAACTTTCCATTCAAGGATTTTCAAAATATGCATTTTACAAAAGCAGAACAAACAATACAAAATATCAAACAGTTGGGGACAACTAAGTATACATACACACACGCACACATGCAAGCAGCTGTTCGTGTAGTTGCGTGCAAACGATTGAAATAGCCAAAGCAAAATGTGAGACACTAATGTGTGAATGTCCATACATATGTGCACATCTATGTATGTACATATGTATCTACATATGTATGTATGCACATTCGTCTTGCACTGACAGAGCAAGAAATGTTAATTAATTGAAAATTATATAACATTTTTAAAAGTAAATTTTTCTTTGTTTAATGCATTTGGCACTAGGGTTTTCATTAATAACTTTATGCAGCAACAACAAATATCAAATAGTTGGGGACATCACATACACACACTCACACACACAACAAGCAACAGTTCGTGTCTATGTGTGCGGTTCCCTACGTACGGAGTAAAGAGAAACATGCATATGTATTGCCTGTGTATGAATATAGCATGTATGTACATTCGTATTAATGTATGCATTGGGCAATCAAACACAGTTGTTTGATTGTAAAAAAATAATGCTCTAAAAACAAGAACAACTGGAAGTCATTGGCTCGCTCTTCTTCTTTCGTTTTTACCATTTAATGTTAATTGCAAAGGCAAAACGCCAAAAGTTTACAGTTAGTAAAGCAGAAACCGAATAACGGAGCTACGCATATTCTGCTTCGCATTGCGGGCAGATGTATGTATGTATATGATTTGTTCTTATTGATCTCAATAAATAATTAGATTTTATTATTTAAATATTCTGCTTATTACATTCAAACTTCGATATTTTGATGGTATCGGTGGCTTCAACTATCGAAAGTTTTACTCCAGCAAATTGAGATGAGAATTGTCAGTGCTTTTTGATCGTGGCTCATCGCTGCACGGCATTGACACGAGTCCGTGGCATGTTTCATATTCCGAGTTTGTGCGTGACCGTATTGACTCAATATGGCACGAAAAGACTCAAATGTGAATTTAAAATTAGGATAAACCCTTATAATTATTCCCCTTTTTTGCACATAGTCTCTCTTAAAACGTTGCGTTATCTCTATATATAAAACAGTTTGTCCTGACTAATTGGTGATCAACGCACAGCCCAAACGGTAAAAGATGAAATTTTGACTCAAGTATCCTTTCATAGTATCAAGTATCATAGTGTAGGAGCACACTAAGAAAGGCTTTTGGAAAATTCTAGCTCCAAAGGGGGGAAAACGAGCTTTAAAAAATATTAGTTATAGTGGTCATGTTCGTTTAACGAAATAGCTTAATATGATATTTTAACGGACTACTGAACAATTTTTTGTCAAGAACCTTCCTACCTGCCTTCCTACTGGTAACTTATAAGGTGAAAACATATGGGTAGGTTATGCCCGGGTTAAGGCGGGCAATACCTGCTAGTATTTATACAAATTAATATAATGTACTAACCTATGAAAAACAAGTAAAAAAGCTAAAGTCGGGTGTCCCGACTTTGAAATACTCTGTACATATGTTTACAATAATTACAGAAAATAAAAAAAATTAAGAAAATAAAAAAAAATTCAATGATCGATTTTGCCTTTCTCGGTATTCGAACTCACGTAAAGGGTGTATAATTGCACATTTACATAGCAATTGCGTCTGTGTGAGTGTATGTATGCCTATGCGCATCTATTCGTGTCTGTGTAAGTATTTTCGCAGTCAACCAAACAGCAACATCAACAACAGCCGCGGGCAGCGCTTGAGCAGCGCTGCAGCAGCAAATATATTTATGGCTATAACTTCTTGGTAAATCGGTCTATCATAGTGAAACTTGGCATACGGACACATAATTACTAACTGGGGGTATTTGCAAAATTTTAGTTCGAAATTCCAAGAATTACGGGAGTTAGAGAAAATCGCATTTGCGGGGGAGAGGGGGGAGGGAGGGGAATTCCAAAATATACATTTTCTGCGTATTCACACAAGGCACCTTGGACTAAAATTTGGTGTTCCTAGGTCTTATAGTCTCCGAGATATAGGCGATTATACGAATGGAAAATCGGGAAAACCCCCATAGGGGGGAAGTGGGGGGGAAAATCAAAAAAATAAAACAAACTCGTATAGAATACACACATAACGCATCTTTGTGCAAAATTTGGTGTCTCTATCTCTTATAGTCTCTGAGATCCAGGTGTTCATACGGACGGACAGACGGACAGACGGACAGACAGACAGACAGGGCTAGATCGACTCGTCTTGTCACGCTGATCAAGAATATATATACTTTGTGGGGTCTGCCACGCCTCCTTCTGCCTGTTACATTTTTCAGCTCCCGCAAACCTAATATACTCTTGTACATTTCATGTACAGAGTATAATTATGCCTCTGTTAACAATATTTATACACATATGTACATAGTATTTCAAAGTCGGGGCGTCCGACTTTAGCTTTTCTACTTGTTTTCTAAAAGTTCCGTTATAATGCCATTTTCTGTATTTCTTAATATTAAACCGACTGTAACTTTGTCTTCATAAGTTTTTAGCTTAGGCCAATCTTCTCTCGGTTTGCTTAGCCATTTAGGACCTGTCCACCAATTCTCGCAATCTTTGAACTTAATAGAACAAATCCCTCTTGAGGCTATATCGGCAGGATTGTCTTCAGATACCAAATGTCTCCAGTTAATTTGTGGTATCTTTTGTATTTCTTCTGTTCGTTTTCTAATAAATTTGTCTTTGTTAGTTCCATTTTGTATCCAAGCTAACGTATAGTCGAGTCACTCCAAGCATATGTTTCTGCTGCACATGTTATCGATTTTTATACTCTGTATGTACATGAAATGTACAGGAGTATATTAGGTAGGGAGGTGAAAAATGTAACAAACAGAAGGAGGTGTGGCAGACCCCACAAAGTATATATATTATTGATCAGCGTAATAAGACGAGTCGATCTAGCCCTGTCTGTCTGTCTGTCCGCCTGTCAGTCTGTCCGTCTGTGCTTCCGTATGAACACCTGGATCTCAGAGACTATAAGAGCTAGAGAGACCAAATTTTGCACAAAGATGCCTTATGTGTGTACGCTGTGCAAGTTTGTTTTATTTTTGATTTCCCCCCCCCACTTCCCCCCTATGGGCGTTTTCCCGATTTTCCATTCGTATTATCGCCTATATCTCGGAGACTATAAGACCTAGGGACACCAAATTTTAGTTCCAGATGCCTTATGTGAATACGCAGAAAATGTGTATTTTGGAATTTCCCCTTAATTCTTGGAGTTTTTCATTGAAATTCGGAAAATACCTCCCGTTAGTGATTATGAGTCCGTGTGTCGAGTTTCATAATGAGAGGCCGATTTAACAGGAAGTTATAGCCATATATGTATATATGACCAAGCAGTGACCGCAGTTGTTGTTGTTACTGCTTTGCACAGGCACACAGTCACACACATACACGCCTAGATAAGCATAATTATACTACACATATGTACAGAGTATTTCAAGGTCGGGATACCCGATGTTAGCTTCTCTACTTGTTTTTATTTCATAGTCGGGACACCCGACTTTAGCTTCGCTACTTGTTTATTTTTAATTTATTTGTTTTTAATTTTCTCTCAAATGTTTTTTCAAAAAAGTGTGGATGAATAAAATATGTAAATACAACATACCTGAATAAATATACAAGTTAGGCATTCGGAATCATCACCAGCACTTGGCTTTGCGTAGTCCCAAGATAAATCCTCGTACCGAAGCCCCAACAATAGTGTCTATAAGAAACATAAAAAAAAAGAAATTTCATCTCTTCACCAACACTATATATATTTAATACAAGTCTCTTAATGTGTCGTCTGCTATGCAAGGGCGTACGATTTTTTCAAAGGGAGGAAGAGGAGGAGCAAGAAAAATGTTGATTAAATAATGCACGTTCAAATAATAATGCATATGATCAATAAAAAATTTCATAATAGTGAATGTGTGGTCGACTTCTTATTGCGAAACGGCCCCTACCCACCCTGCGTATGCCCTTCCTGCTATGTGTATATATTTTATTCAAGGGTAGTCTATGTGTTTTATATAAAAATTATATTACTGTTACTTATTATTATCCGCTAGCATCTCGCTAGACGAGTCGATCTCGCCCTGTCTGTCCATCTGTATGATCACCTACTTCTCAGAGACTATATGACACTAAATTTTGTGTGCACTCTGTGCAAGTTTGTATTAGGTTTTTGATTCACGAATAGGCAGGCATAGACATGCATACACTAAAAAAACACAATTGCTATGTAAATGTGCAATTATACACCCTTTAGTGAGTTCGAATACCAAGGGACGTAAAATCGATCCAAATATTTTTTTAATTTTCTTATTTTTTTTAATTATTGTTTTTATAATTATTTTATAAATGGTCCAAGGAATTTGATGATCCCTTTACCTCTACGCTACTTTACAGTTCACTGGTACGGCCTATTCTACAATACATGCGTATGGTGTCCGCAGTACAAAACGCATCAGGATCGAATTGAGTCTGTTCAGAAACAATTCTCTCTTTTTGCTCTTCGTGGCTTAAACTGGGATCCCAATCTTCGTTTGCCGCCTTACTCGAGCAGACTTCTGCTTATTAATCTTCCGTCATTGGTTAATCGGAGGACTGTCCTTGAGCTGTATTTGTCCACAAACTAATTGCCTGTAGTGTTGGTTCTCCTTTCCTATTAGGTCGTCTTAATTTCTCTTGCGGACCTTGGTCACCCGTGATATCATCAACGGTAGGAGACGTCCGACAAAGGCACGGATGTCCATATTTTTTGCTTACCTGGAGCTAAACAAAAACCAAACCTGTTTTTCAAATCAATAGATTGTGCAATTTTCGCAATTAAAAATCAAGCGTCCCATCTTTTAGAAATATAGTTTATATAAAACTAGCGTCCTGCCCCTGCTTCGCACGGGTATTTTTACAAAAATTTTAAAAATGATACCTTTTATAACACACACACAACTCACATACAAGTATACCCTTCTTCTTGCTATGAGTTACTAAGGAGTAAAATTTATTTTCGATATTATTATTTAAATGATTTTTTGTTCGTTTTTAAATTTTTTTGTTATTGTTTATTAGGTTAGAGGTTCTCTGTAAAAGATATTGGTTTTTTTTTTGTGGTAAGAAAATAAATTGATTTTCAGGAATTCCGATCCGTGATAGGACAACATTGCTTTCGTATGACGATCTCTACATATTCGAAGGCCTGGAACTACCGGAAATTGAAGCCATATAAATGACCAAATGGGATCATCGGTATCCTCGTTATATGAACTAGTTGACCAGTTGCTGGGCCGTTGATAACAGTTGCTACACTTAAATTGTCCTGCAATTCCTTAATAAGCAGCCTCGTCCCATTGCACATGATTGGAAGGTTTTAATTTCTCAAAAGTATGATTGCAATTCCGAATTTCACCGCCAATTCATGTGGCGGCAGTCCAGAAGGATGTTGATCGATTTGTAATTTTTTATTTGGTTGGGGGTTTTTGAATAATATTGCCTTAATATTTACAGTGACAATGCTTCGAGGATGATTATGAACTAACAGCATGCTATTCAGGAGTTTTTTAAGGTAATTTTTGTACACCTTTGGTTACATTATTGGCGTTTTAACCGACCATAGTGTAGCTTCCCAACAGTGAAAGAATCCATTAAATCGATCCAGTAGATTCGGAGCCTTTTCAATTCAAACAAACAAACAATCAAATCTTTCCTCTTTATATTGGTATAGATAGTATAAGTTTTCTGCTCGAGCAGGAACTAGCTTGTTTTTAAACAAGTAAAAAAGCTAAAGTCGGGTGTACCGACTTTGAAATACTCTGTACATATGTTTAGAAAAATTATAGAAATTAAAAAAACTAAGAGAATTAAAAAAAAAATTTTGATCGATTTTACCTTTCTCGGTATTCGAACTCACGTAAAGAGTGTATAATTGCACATATACAAAGCAATTGCGTCTATGTCAGTGTATGTATGTTTATGCGCATCTATTCGTGTCTGTGTAACCATGTTCGTAATTAACCAAAGCACCAGCATCAACCATTACACAATAGATGCGCATAGGCATACATACACTCACACAGACGCAATTGCTATGTAAATGTGCAATTATACACCCTTTACGTGAGTTCAAATACCGAGAAAGGTAAAATCGATCATTCATCATGATAGGTCAATTCTGAAGAAAGTTATAGCCATAAGTAAAATCGCTGCTCATGGGCTGCCTGCAGCTCTGTCGGCAGCGCTGCCCGCAGCTGTTGTTGTTGTTGCTGCTTTGGTTCAACTTTGTGCTGCATACATACACGCATATAAACACGAATAGGTACGTGATGTAAATGTATGCTGTTAAAACTGAACATAAACATGTATTCTAATTTAATTAAATTAATTAATTAATTCATTCATTATACTCTGTACATGAAATGTACAGAAGTATATTAGGTTTGCGGGAGCTGAAAAATGTAACAGGCAGAAGGAGGCGTGGCAGACCCCACAAAGTATATATATTCTTGATCAGCATGACGAGACGAGTCGATCTAGCCCTGTCTGTCTGTCTGTCCGTCTGTCCGTCCGTATGAACACCTGGATCTCAGAGACTATAAGAGATAGAGACACCAAATTTTGCACAAAGATGCGTTATGTGTGTATTCTAAACGAGTTTGTTTTATTTTTTTGATTCCCCCCCCCCCCCCCCCCACTTCCCCCCTATGGGGGTTTTCCCGATTTTCCATTCGTATAATCGCCTATATCTCGGAGACTAAAAGACCTAGGAACACCAGATTTTAGTCCCAGGTGCCTTATGTGAATACGCAGAAAATGTATATTTTGGAATACCCCTCCCTCCCCCCTCTACCCAGCAAATCGTAACTCCCGTAATTCTTGGAACTTCGAACTAAAATTTTGGAAATACCCCCAGTTGGTTATTATGTGTCCGTATGCCAAATTTCACTATGATAGACCGATTTAACGAGAAGTTATAGCCATAAATATATTTGCTGCTGCAGCGCTGCTCAAGCGCTGCCCGCGGCTGTTGTTGATGTTGCTGTTTAGTTGACTGCGAAAATGCTTACACAGGCACGAATAGATGCGCATAGGCATACATACACTCACACAGACGCAATTGCTATGTAAATGTGAAATTATGAACCCTTTACGTGAGTTCGAATACCGAGAGAGGTAAAATCAATCAAATTTTTTTTTTTTATTTTCTTAATTTTTTTATTTTCTATGATTATTGTAAACATATGTACAGAGTATTGCAAAGTCGGGACACCCGACTTTAGCTTTTTTACTAGTTTTTTTTAATAATTTATTTTTTTTTTAAATTTTTCTTTTTTGTGGAGAGTACAGGCTATTTTACTGTTGGGCTTGCTCGACTGTAGCGTTCTATCTTGTTTTTTTTTTTAAATAACAAATATTTTAAGTTATTATTTTATTATTACATTTTGCATTATGCAGAGCCATTTAAAAAAAAAACATCTGTTTAGGAGCACCAAAACTATGGGTAATATATACCATTTCTGTACGTATACCTAGGATAACAAAATAAGACCCCTTTTTGTCTGTTCAAATACTTTAAACCAAAAAAAAAAACATTTAGTAATGGGTCAAAATGATTGCAAGCCCTTCACCTCATATTTTAAATTACACTAGCATTTTGGTTGCACAATATTAAATATGGGTCAAATAGGACCGCTTAGGTTTATTTTTATATCCATAATGCAAAATACAATGTTCCTATTAGCTGTTACAGCGAATCTACCTGTTATGCATTCTTCTTCTTCTACCCGGGGCAGCGCCTTTTTTGCTTATTTTTTCCGAAGTTGTGGCACTCTTTTTCCTATGGTGCACACCGGCGGATGAAAGTTTTTAGTGTTAGGTAAAGGAATATCTCGGGAACATATTTTGAAAATATGGGAGAGGTACTAAAGGGTACTTTTTTTATTTTCCACCAAAGTTGAAAAATACCCCAAAAACAGATAGTTTGCTAAAAATCATTTTCTAGAGAACCACCATTGAAAAAGGCACAATTTTAATTAAATAATACACCTAGCAATACAAATCAAAACATTAATGGTTAGTTACATAATTTAGCTGATATTATACCTAAAAGATAAAGTATTTGCATAAAATTCAATTTTTTGTTGCGAGCTAAAAAAAGGTAAACTTTGAATGCATATGTACATCACATTAACTGTAATTCCGATTTGCGTCTGACAGTGCGTCGGCAGCTTTCGTTTGTTGCTTGCTCTGATTATTTTCCATAAAATTTGCCGTTGCCGTTGTAACATACATATATACTGACCTACTCGCATACATTTGTATATAACTTAGCTAATACATTGCTGTCGTGTTCGCGCTTAAGCTGCTGCATTTTTTGTTTGCCTGCGCTTCGCATAATACCTGCATAATAATTAGCTGATCTGCTAACGCACATGCATTTGTATTAGAATTATTCTTTTCGTCTGTCGCCACTTTCACTGCTGCTCCCAAAAGTATTGCCTTCGCAGTGCTAGACGACCATCTGTTGCGCTCCTCTATACTTGCTGAGAACAGCATATTATTTTCGATTTCTCGTTTGTCACTTAGCAATTTTCGTTTGATCAATGTTTAAAACCTTAAATTAATTTGAATAAGGAATTGATCGAAGAACTTAAAAGGAAGCGCGAGGGCTGTATGAAGAGTATAGCCGTATGCAACGGCAATTAAAAAGAAGAAGTACGATTTCGTTAGACCCAATCGAGAATGCAGGTTAGAGCTTCTAGCAACTTATATAGCAATTGCAAGGCAAAATTGAAGCTAAAGATACATAAGATGAAGAGTTGGAAGAAATTTTTATTATGAAGGCAAAGAAGACAAAGCATCGACAGCTCAAGTTCGGCAAACGGTACTGCACCGCCTACTTCAAAAAATCCAAGGTGTCGATTGCCAGCGGTTGCTCTCCCAATTTTTAGCGGCAAGCATTCTGAACTTAAAAATTTCATGAATAGTTTGAATCGTTTGTTCACAATGATGACACACTGCATGATTTTGAAAAGTTCAATCATTCGTGAGCGTTAAAACGAATAGTGGCAATACGTGTGCCAATAAAAGAATTCATACCGTCGTCAACTGTTGCGAGTTTTCCGCAAGTTTTTGGATCTTGGGATCGATTTATTCCGATTAAGCGGTGAGCACCAGCGGGTGGAGGGTCCCCAAAAATATTCAATTGGCCGATCCTCAATTCCATAAACCGCAAATAAATTTACATGTTAATTGGTGCAGAGTCATTCTTCGACTCATTATCGATAGGCCAAATAAAACAAGGCCCTAAATCTCCTACATTACAAAAAACGCTTCTCGGCTGGATAGTGTCAGGCAGATGCTGTACTCAACCAACGAGTATAAAAGAAGCAGTGAATTTAAGTTGCGAAGAAGAGCAATTACTTTCAATAGACTCAACGTTACAAAAGTATTCCATCGAAAGTTCTCTCACCTGAGCAACAGCTTTGTGAACAATACTTTGTCGAGAATACAAAAATCTTGGTCGGCGTTATGTGGTTGCCAAAGGAAGATGCATTTTAGTTTCAGTTGGAAAATTCCTTCCTAGATATCCGCTCGACACAACTGAACATATTATTTGTGACTGCCAGGCTTTTCGAACCTCTGGGCTTTCTTTGCCAGCTGATCACAAAAGCTAAAATGTTGCTACAAGATTTGCGGCTACAGAAGCTAGATTGGGACGAATCTATTCCTGAGCATCTTCATACAGTTTGGGACTAATTTAAGCTAAATTTGTTGAACCTCAGCGGTATTCGGTATACAGTCCATACAGATACTCAGTCACCCATTCAAATACATGCGTTCGCCGATGCCTGAATGCGAGCTTATGACGCCTGTATTTATGTTCGTGTTTCGACTGCGAATGGTTGGAAAGACACCTTCCAACCATTTTGACCTCAAAATCCAAAGCAGCTCTACTCAAGACGAAAACTTTGCCTCGCCTTGAGCTGGGTACAGCTCACCTTCTCGCAGATCTTTTTCGTCAAATCCGCCCGTTGCTTAATTTTCCTATCGACAAGATAGTTATGTGGACTGACTCGGAAATAGCGCTCCACTGGATCAAGTCACATCCGGCGGCATGGTCAGTGTTCGTTTCGAACAGTGTTTCTCAAATCCAACAGTGGTCCGAGAATGCAACGTGGCGACATGTCCCAACGAAATGCAACCCAGCAGACATCGTGTCCAGAGGATGTAATGTAGACGAGTTGCGAAGCTTCATTTGGCTTACAGGGCCAGTCTCCCTCATGAAATCGGATGAAAATTGGCCTATAATGCTCACTTCGAGCCGCTTAAAAATTCAGCAGCGCTAGAAGATCGTAAGTCTGCTGCAGTTTTACTCGCAGATCGGCATGCCAATTACATTCTCGAAGTTATCGAAATCTACTCGTCACATTCAAAATTGCTGAGGGTGTTCGTTTGGGTTTTTAGATTTATACAAAGGTGCAGGAAAGCCTCGAAGCCCTTTGATCCTATAGCCAAGGCAAGCGAACTCAATTTTGTATTTAACAGAATGGTTCAAGTTATCCAGGATAATGAGTTTGGTGACGAAATCGACAAGGTTCGAAAAAAGAGAATACTTAACGCTAACTTACAGCGTCTGAATTCATTTTTATATGACTCTTTTTTTTTTTGTTTTGCCTCCAAAGCGGTTCACTTAGAGCTTGTGTCAGACCTAGCCACTGATGCTTTTCTCTTGGCTTTTTTTTCGGCAGGAGAAGCGTGCCATGGAAGGTCTACTGTGACAACGCGACGAACTTCGTAGGAGCCGACCAGAAGCTGCAGGAGTTCCGAGCAAGAAAGAAGCGGAAGGCGTACGCGAATTTGCATCAAAAAAATGATGCGAGTTTGCGTACGTACCACCCAGAGCACCTCACTTTCCTCAGTTCCTGTTCTGGCGACTCCAGCTCCACCGCTCCCGAACATTGACAGCCAAACCTGCTTAAGGCGATGGAGCAATGCCTCGTGTCTCAAGCATAGGTTTTGGAAGTGATGGTCGATTTATATAAAATAATATAAATTATCAAATGCATCAACTACACCTGCGGGAGCGAAGTCGACTTGTGCAAAAAAAAAAAAACTGGTGCTGGTACACTTCTCATTAAAACTAAAAATATCATCCAAACCAACAAACTAATTAAAATTAAAGCTATAACACAACTCATTGTTACAGCAACTGATCACAAAACACTGAACTCAAAATACTAAGAAAGCAGGAAGACAAACAAGTAGAAACGGGGCTTATTATCATTACGTTAGCCACATACCAGCTGCCAGAAAAGCTTTCGTACGAAAAAGTCCACGTAAGGCCCTATTTATTTATTTATTTTCATCGACAAACAATGCAGTCGATGTACAAAAAAAAATTAAAACAATAGAGAACTTAAACAAAATAAAACTAAAGAAATAAAAAAAGCCTATAAAAATGACAAAAATATCTAAAAACGAATCCGACACGGTGGGGGAATTTTATTTGCCAAACGGCCAGCTATGCCCCGATTCACAGTAGAGAGTAGTCAGATACGTTATTAGACCTATCAAAAAAGAAGTGGAGATGAAAAAATATAGCAATAAAAGGTAGAAGAAAACAAATTAAAATTAAAATACTTAAATAATAAAAGATAAAATATAATTAAAAAGTAAAGGTGAAGAATCATTGACCCGTTGGGGGAAAATTTATTAGCCAGTCCGGTGATCAGTGATTTTAGTGAGGAGAGAGAGAGCTCACTTGAGATTAAAAAGTAATAGGTATTTTAATTAGCGCATAATACTCGAAAAGGATTGTGCATGGCGTAATCACTAGTGCATCTGTTAAGTTGAAGAGGCAGAAAGTTCCTTGTAGGCCTAGACGGAACAGAAAAATTGATACGACCTAAAAGCATAGAGGAATCAACATCTCTAACAATAAAATTGTGGAGGAACAGAACACCTAGAACTATCCTACGGTGAAGATTGAAATTCAATTTGGTATCAAAAACTACTCCAAGATCTTCAACTGTAAATATACGTTGCAATGGTGTATTGTCAACGCTAGTTAGCTTCAAGAGGAGGAATCACAGAATCAAATGCTTTGCTGAAGTCAGTATATATTAGCGTGCATCGCTGCTAGGAATGCATCATTTATCAAAGATGTAAATTCAAACAGATTAGTTAAAAAATCCATGCTGAGCAGAGTAATTTTTTGCAAATAATTCAGGAATGGCAGAAAGTTTAGCAATGCCTCTATAGTTGGAAATGTCTGACTTTCAGCCCTTTTTGTGGAGTGGTATAATGAACGATTCTTTGCAAGAAGTAGGCAAGATTTCACTCTCAAGGGACAGATTAAAAAGCCGAAGCAACGGTTTGCAGAAGGAGTACTACACTCTTTGAGCACACAATTAGGAATGTTGTCAGGCCCAGGAGAGAATGAAGCTTTTACAGATTGTATATTAGATAAAATACAAGAATCTGTAATTATTGGAGCAAATATAGAATTTGTACATAATGTACATAATTTTTAGGTAAGTACATGGAATTTGTGCCAGTCAGCTTTGTCTAATTTAAAAATTGGTTTGTAGAGTACTGTGTTATTGGGGTTTTGGAATAAATTGATTAATATTGGGAAGTGGTCGCTACCATTCAAGTCGTCTGTGATGAACCAGTTGGCTTCTGTTATAATAGTGTCGCAAAGGGAGTGGGCGAATTATCATTCCTTTTAACCCTACGGGTACAGGGTATAATGAGCCAGAATCGTGCTCGGCAGCAACAACAACAACACAAACGCCGACTTTCGTTATTTCGTAATAACGCGTACTTTTCTATACGCGCCCCGATGTAACGGTACCAACAACAACTGCATTACTGCAAGCTTATTCGGAAAGAGAACGCTCTCTCTCCCCTGCGTTAATATGCTCACCCAGCACATTGCAAAGTGGGAGTGCCCAGTGCCCGTCTCCAGACCCCTACTATCTTACCAATGCATTGCTGATAACAACAACGACCAGTACAATGCCCTCGCTTACAACTGTGTCTTCGACTTCGACAACTACAACAACAACAACAGCAGTCTCTCAGCGCCCGGTATTGTCAACTCACTTCGACCTCCCTGTATTGAGCGAAGCAGGATTGTCGCAAGGACAATAATACGCGACAAAGTTTTGTGGAGGAATGGACAATGTCGATAGCTCGGCTGGTTTATTTATATATAAATTCGTATCCTAGTTCTTATGCTATCGTCTACATACTATCATCGATTCCTTATCTTCTACCATGTGTGCGTACTTTATCAGGTAGCTCATGTTAGCTAGCCGCAGCATGCTCATCCAGCGCGGTGGCGAGCCTGAGCTAATTATTTGTGTACTTACACATCCTTATCTATTGAGCTGGCGCCTGCCAGCTACGAAAATGTTGGTGTTATGTTCGGCGTCTGAGGCCGAACTCATTATTATCTGTATAAGAGAGCATGTCTGTGTTTCTTATCGAGGTTTTATCTATAACAATGTGATAATGCACCATTCGTGGTCTAGACAGAGCAAATCTAGCTTATCAATTAAATTACGTTTATTTAGGACATCGTTAGGATTGCTTGTGAACACCACAAGCAACTAAGAGAAACAACGCATTCAAAATATCTAAAACAACAACAAAAAAAAACACTGTGTCAACTGAGGCGCTGAAAAACAATAGATTCGCGTTTCTCAGTTTACCTGAAGAAGATAACACGGAAACAGCTAAGGTCAAGCGGCTTTAGCCGCCACCTATTTATGCGCGTCAGGCAAATTGTACAAAATTGGTTAAAAAACTCACTACCAAAATTGGCTAAAACAAATTCTATGTTACGTCTATAAAAAGGAGTAGCATAAATGAAACTAAAATACAAGTCAATGATGAAAATACCTATCGATCACTGGTCAAATACATCGACGATGAAAAGATGAACTACTACACATACCAACTTAAAAGCAACAAGGGATTACAAGTGGTTATCAAAGGAATCGAGCCAACAGTTTCAGTCAGCGAGATAAAAGATGGACTTAAAGATAAAGGCTTTGAAGTCAAAATGGTAATGAACATAATGAATAGAAATAAAATTCTACAACCAATGTTCAAGGTAGAACTGACACCTGACTGTATGCCTATAAATAAAAACGAAGTTCACCAAATTTACAAGCTGCAATGTATACTGCACCGTAAAATCACCGTTGAAGAACCGCACAAGCGAAATGGACCTGTCCAATGCACAAGCTGCCTGGAATATGAACACACAAAAACCTATTGTACCCTACGCGCAGTCTGTGTTGCGTTCGGGGATGTACATCTCAATGAGGCCTGCCCTGTAAATAAGGAGGACGCCTCTGCTAAAAAATGTAGCAACTGTGGCGGAAACAACACTGCCAACTATAGAGGCTGCCCTGTATACAAAGAGTTAAAAAGTCGCCTAAGTCAACAAAAATCCGCAACTCGAAATCCAGTCATCCGACAAAACTTGTCGTACATACCATCAACTACGATTCCAGGAGTAGCATTTGCTAAGGCGTTAAGTTACACCAACGAGTCGTACGCCTCAGTCTTTAAACAAACCACTGCAGGAATAATCCATTATCTCAATAGCTATAACTTCTATGCGACCAATCATCCCGATGGTAAGGCTCATGGAGGTACTGGCATCCTTATAGAGCGTCGCATCAGGCACTATCCGTTGCCATCATTTGCTACAACAGTTCATATCGAAATATAAATCAGCTATTTAAGCCTAGCCGCAGTATACTGCCCACCGCACTTCTCCGTTTCTGAGGCAGAATTGGTACATTTCTTCGACCTACTAGGTGACCGCGTCATTGCAGCTGGTGACTACAATGCCAAGCACACACATTGGCGATCCCGACTCATCAACCCGAAAGGAAGTCAACTATATAACGCTATAATAACACCACGAAGCAAGCTTAACTTTATTGCTGGCCTACATATTGGCCCACAGATCCAAAGAAGCAACCAGACTTGATTGATTTTGCTGTTACAAGAAGAGTGTCACAGGTTCAGATTTGTGTGGAGCACTTAACAGATCTATCATCGGATCACCCGTCGACCTTCTTCACCTTTATGACCACCCACACTACTCGGAGCGCCCACACTTTTTAACTTCTAGAAAAACTGACTGGCTTAAATATAAGAAGTACGTAAGTTCCCATATTGATGGCTGTCCAAACATTAACTGCAAAGATGACATAGATACCTCAGTTGAAGCATTAGTGTCGGCAAAACATTCTACTACAGAAATCACAGCTTATAAACTTTACAAAAGCAGTCGTGTTTCCAGGCATATTGAAAAGCTGCTACGAAATAAAAGACGGCTTCGACGGCAGTGGCAAGAATAAGATGAGAAACACCGAGCTCAAATGGACTATATGGAGCAACTCTCCCCAAACAGCAAACGATTCCCATTGCGGAAAGCTAAATCAGGCGTATGTCCACCAGTCGAGAGTGAATCACCATTACGTACACAAAGAGGAAAGTCGGCTCGCAGCAACGCAGAGAAGGCAAATCTATTTGCCGCCCATTTAGAAAAAGTCTTCAAACCACACCCAGCAACAAATAGCTTTGTGCTCCCACTAATCAATCCTCTTGAAGCTACCACGCCTATCGTATTCAAGCAGGAGAAGTTACAAGTGTCATTAAGGGCCAAGTTTCAAACCAAAAAAAAAAAAAGCGCCGGGCCACGATTTAATTTCCCCCAAAATGATCACTGAATTGCCGAGCATTATATTTTCTCACCATCATTTTCAACAGCATTATGAAATGGGGTTATTATTCTCAACAATGGAGAAAATCATCACAATGATCCACAAAGCCGGAAAGGGCAAGTCTCAGCCATCATCATATAGACCTATCAGTCTCCTGCCGTGTCTATCGAAAAACTACTCCTGAATCGCATCAAGCAGCACCTACATACCAACAGTTCAATCCCAATTTGGTTTTCGCGAAAAACATGGAACCATTGAACAAGTCAACCGATTTTTCCGCTGTTTTTCTGGATGTCACCCAAGCCTTTGGCCGCGTTTGGCTGGATGGCTTAGTTTACAAAATCAAAATATTACTTCCACAGAACATCCATAAAATACTGGAGTCACACCTACAGCAAAGAAGTTTCGCAGTTACATGCAAAGATTTCCTCTCTGAATACCATCCAATTGAAGCTGGTGTACCCCAAGGAAGCGTGCTTGGATCGACACTGTACATCATATACTCAGCAGATATACCGACAAACAGTCATACAACAATTTCGACATTTGCTGATGATACTGCCATCCTAAGTCGGTCCAAGTGCCCATCAAGAGCTACAGAACTCTTATCATCTCATCTCGTGGCCATAGGAAGATGGCTAGCAGACTGGCGCGTACATGTAAACGAGCAAAAGTGCAAACATGTCACCTTTAATCTAAACAAACATTGTCCATTGTTGCTAAACAACATTAATATTCCACACAAAAACGATGTAACTTACCTTGGTGTCCATTTGGATAGACGGCTTACTTGACGCAAACACATCGAAGCGAAGAGATATCAACTGAAACTAAAAGCCATTAATCTACGTTGGCTTATAAACGTCCGTTCACCACTAAAACTGGAGTACAAAGTACTCTTGTACAATGCAGTTCTCAAACCAATTTGAACATATGGCTCTAACCTATGGGGACACGCTTCCATTAGTAATTTAGAGTTAATCGAGAGAGCTCAATCGAAGATACTGATAGCTATGCACAGCAGAAACAACAACAAAAGCTGCTGGCCTGTTAAATTATCTATCATTATGAAACTTGGCATACGGATTCATAATCACTAACTGGAGATATTTCCATTAGGTTTGCGGGAGGTGAAAAATGTAACAGGCAGAAGGAGGCCTGGGAAACCCCACAAACTATATATATTCGTGATCACCATGACAAGACGAGTCGATCTCACCATGCATTACGTGCCCCTTACGTGAGTTCGAATACCAAGGGAGGTAAACTCGATCGACAATTTGTTTAAATTGTCTTAATTTGTATACCCTGTACCCAAAGGGTAAAAGGGTATACTAGTTTAGTGCGGATGTATGTAGCACACAGAAGGAGTCATGGCAGACCTCTAAAAGTATATATATTATTGTTGGAGGACAAGCCGAGTCGACATAGCGATGTCCGTCCGTCTGTCCGTCCGCCTATCTGTATGAGCGCAAGGATCTCAGCAAGTACAAGAGCTAAGATAAGAAGTACCCGAAGTGTAAAAATGGTATATTAGGTTTGCGCAAAGTATGTAACATGCAGAAGGAAGCATCTCCGACCCTATAAAGTGTATATATTCTGAATCAGCATGACGGAAGAAATCGATCTAGACATGTCCGTCCGTCTGTCTGTCCCTCCGTCTGGATGAACGCAAGGATCTCAGAAACTATAAAAGCTAGAATAACCAAAGTTGGTATCCAGATTCTCCTAGATCCGAAAAAGGACGAGTTTATTTTATTTTTTTTGGAATTTTCCCCCTCTTTCCCGCTACAGAATTTGGTCAATACCGTCCACATTTCAAAAGCTACCTAAACCAAACGTTGCACACATAACTTATATATATTAATCTACTTTTGTTTTAAATTTCATCTAAATCTGTTAATTTTAAGAAAAGTTATTAGCGAAACAATTTCACTCCGGTACTACGCCCACAAGCTGCAGCATCAAGTTAGCTCTTCTTCTTCCTTTTGCTTCTGCTATGGGCGCATATACCTCAGTATCGGAAGTTTACCTGGGTACAGGGTATTTCACTGTCGGGCTTTCTCGACTGTAGCGTTCTCTCTTGTTTTGCTAGAGCTTGTAACGACGCCCTGGTATACACAGGGTGTCGTCACAAAGGAGCAGGATGGCAATAGGTTTAGTGTAGTATGTTCATGTATTTGTAATGATAGTTAAGTGTTCTTAGAAAATGGAGTTTTAGTTAAGTTTTTGTCAGCATACGAGAAGGGGCATTTGTATTGCGGCACGGAACGCAGCAAATAAATACAGAGTTGGACTAATCCGCTGTTGGAACAGCGTTTGGGGTGCCCAATAGAAATTACAGCACACTCTGGCTGGTGAGCATACCTGCGGCATTAAATCGTTGCAATTAATTAACTAAATTAATTTAATTAATTAACTAAATTAAATATAAAATATTCCATGCATATATATATATATATATATGCATACATATACATTTACATCAGAATCGTGCCTTATGCGTGTTTGTGTACTTGTACATATGTATGTATGTGTGCATTGGGCCTGGTTATATGGCTATAACTTTCTTTCCGATCATTCTATCATAATGAAACTTGGTATACGGATATATATTTATGACTACCAAATTTTAGTTCAAAATTCCAAGAATTACAGGAGTTATAGAAAATCGTTAATAGGGGGGAGTGGGGGGGGGGGGTGGATCAGAAAAAATGAACAAACTCGTCCTTTCTCGGTCTCAAGAGAATTTGTATACCAAGTTTGGTTATTTTAGCTCTTATACTTTCGGAGATCCTTGCGTTCATACAGACAGACAGACGGACAGACAGACGGACAGACAGACGGACAGACGGACATGGCTATATCGACTCGGCTTGTCATGCTGATCAAGAATATATATACTTTGTGGGGTCTACCAAGCCTCCTTCTGTGTGTTCCATGTGCACTCGCATAAAACTAATATACCCTTGTACCCTTTGGGTACAGGGTATAAAAATTAAAAAAAAAAATTTTTTGATCGATTTTACCTTTCTCGGTATTCGAACTCACGTAAAGGGTGTATAATTGCACATTTACATAGCAATTGCGTCTGTGTGAGTGTATGTATGCCTATGCGGATCTATTCGTGTCTGTGTAAACATGTGTGCAGTCAACCAAAGCACCAGCATCAACAACAGCCGCGGGTAGCGCTTGAGCAGCGCTGCAGCAGCAAATATATTTATGGCTATAACTTCTTGTTAAATCGGTCTATCATAGTGAAACTTGGCACACGGACACATAATAACCAACTGGGGGTATTTCCAGTTTTAGTTCGAAATTCCTAGAATTACGGGAGTTAGAGAAAATCGCGATTTGCATGGGAGAGGGGGGAGGGAGAGAAATTCCAAAATATACATTTTCTGCGTATTCACATAAGGCATCTGGGACTAAAATTTGGTGTTCCTAGGTCTTAAAGTCTCCGAGATATAGACGATTATTTTTTTATTTTATTCATAACATCAACAATACTACTGTCGATTATATTATAAAACTTAATATAACAAATTAAACCGACACGTTGGGGGAATTTTATTTGACAATCGGCCAGCTATGCCCCGATTCACAGCCATATGCGGTCAGAGACATTAAAGACCTAAAAAACTATGCAAAAAGTTGATAAAGGTGAAAAATTAATTCTATTTAACAACTAATTAGAAAAAGTACGAAGTAGAACGAGAAAGAGAAAAAGAAAGAAGGAAAGAGAGACAGAGAAACAGAAACAGAGAAAGGTAGAAAGAGAGACGAAAAGAAAAAGAAAAAGAGGGAAATCTCCAACCCGGTGGGGGAAATTTTAAATGCCAGTCCGGCAAGCTATGCCCCAACTCACAGCAGTAAGTGGTCAGAGATTTCGCCGAAGATAATTATAAAGAAGAACTTTTATAGAATAAAGAGAGAGTTCTGTTGAAAGTAAATGAGAAAGCTCATTATAATTGGAACACATGACCCGAAAACGATTGTGCAAAGCGTAATCGGTTGTGCATCTGGCCAATATAAACGGCAAATAATTCCTTGTTGGTCTACAAGGAACTGAAAAATTAAGGCGACCTAAGAGGGCAGAGGAGTCAACCTCACCGATAACCAACTTGTGGAGAAAAACTGCTCCAAGAACAGTCCTACGATGTACTAAGGAAGGAAGGTTTATAAGCATCAGTCTACTAGAGTACAATGGCAAGCAGAGATTGGAATCCCAGCTTAAGCCACGTAGAGCAAAAAGAAGGAATTGCTTCTGAACAGACTCAATACTTTCCTGATGCTTTCTATACTGTGGAGACCAAACTCATGAGCAGTATTCAAGCACGTACTAGAGCAGTGTAAAGAAGCTTAGTGGTATATGGGTCATTGAATTCCTTGGACCAACGTTTAATGAATCCAAGTAATCCCTTAGCCTTATTGATAATACTAGATATGTGAAGGTTAAAGTTCAATTTGGAATCAAAAAGAACCTCAAGGTCTTCAACAGTCGGTATACGTTGCAATGGCAAATTGTCAATCATATACGTCCCTAAATAAGGCAAGGTTTGGTGAAATATCATGAACTTATATTTAGAGCAATTGAGGTGCAAGTGGTTAGCTAAGCACCAAGATTGCATGCAGTTCAGATTATCCTGCAGGCGATGAAAATGAGAAGGGTCTTTGTAAGTCAGAATAAGTTTCACATCATCAGCATACATAAGAATATGAGAGTGTGGCAAGGTATCGGGGAGGTCATTAATAATTAATGTAAAAAGTAAGGCGCCAAGATGGCTACCTTGAGGCACACCTGATGATGCACACACAGGCTTAGAAAGATCAGAAGATCATGGTTCACAGAGTCAAATGCTTTACTGAAGTCAGTGTAAACGACATCAGTCTGCATTTTTAGAGTAAATACTTCATTTACCAAGGAAGTAAATTCCAGCAAATTGGTCGTAGTAGACCGTCTCTTTATGAAACCATGTTGAGCCGGAGATATTACAGATTTACAGAGGTGCTGCAAAGTGCTGCAAACTATTTTTTCAAATAATTTTGGTATGGCAAACAACTTTGCAATACCTCTGTAGTTTGCGATATCAGACTTACCACCCTTTTTATGAAGAGGAATAATAAAAGATTATCTCCAAATAGTTGGAAAGATTGAGGAACCAAGTGACAGATTAAAGATTTTAAGTAATGGCTGTAATAGGGAACTAGAACACTCCTTGAGAACACAACTGCTCCAGGACAGTATGAAGATTTTAAAGATTTGATAGCAGAAAGTAGACAGCTATCAGTAATTATGGGACCGTAAATAGTGTGGGAAGATGAAATGCTATAAGGATAGGAGGTACTACTAATAGAGACAGAGGAATAAGTTGACTGGAAGAAGTTGGCAAACAAGTCAGCAGCTTCAGAATCGTTGCTGGCTTTCTTGTCACCAAGGAAAAATGATGAAGGTAGAGAAACAGTTTTACGTTTAGAATTAACGAACTTATAGAATTGTTTAGGGTCCTGTGCAAATTGCATCTTGCATCGGGCAAGGTAATTATTATAACATAGTGAATTAAGAAGAACAAAATTCGATTTCGCTATAGAGTATTTATAGAAGTCAAGAGATAGGCCCGAATGCTTATACTTTTTAAAGCATCTAGATTTAACATTTTTTAAGTTTGAAAGTCTTGGTGAAAACCAAGGAGGTTTTGATGACGCAGACGATATGACACTATTTGGGATACAGACATCAAAAAGAGCATTAATAGTGTCATAGAAAAACTTGACGGCTATGTTGATATCAACCGCACTATACATAAAGGACCAATTAGTTTCTAAAATAAGTTCGTTAAGCAAAGAAAAATTTCCTTTGCGAAAGCAACGACGTGTTTTGTTAGAATTAAGCGTAGGAATAAAGGTGTGATCTGAAAATGATAGGGAGATTTCTAAAGTAGGGTGGTATCTTCAGGCACTGACAGGGGTAAAGACCTAGAGACTACAGCGCTACTAGGGTCAGTGACATAGACGAGATCAAGCATTTTGCTGAGGTGATTAGGTATAGAGTTCATTTGAAACAAAGAAAGGTCCAAAAGGCAATCCAAAAATTCATGTTCTGCTGAGGGCACCAAATAATTGGACTCATTGAAAAATTACCATTCTATGTTAGGCCAATTAAAATCACCTAGCACAATAAACGCATCTCTGTGACGGAGATGAGTGGAAATTGCTTTAATATAAGTTATATGTTGCATATAAACTTGAATATTGGAAGAGGGAGGTATATACGAGCAAGTGATGTAAAGAGCAAAAGACGGAAAAGTTACTTTAACAGCAACAAATTCAACATCATTTGGCACATCACCATCAATGATTTTCGACCGAAGGTTGGATTTGACTGCAATCAGTACCCCTCCACCTCGACGACTCGGACGATCATGATGAAAAATACAAAACTCATCTGATAAAATTTCATTATCAGAAATCGAAGGATTTAACCACGTTTTTGAAAACGCAATAATATTAGAATCAAAAGAAAATCTACTAAGAAATAAATTCCCGAGCTTGGACAAAAGACCCCTAACATTCTGATACAGAATATTAAGCGAAAAAGGTCGCGAGTCTAGTTTTTTGAAGCCATACTTGACGTTGGTTTCGAAGAAAGAGTACTAGACTGTAAATCAACAGGCAGTGACGAAACTCGTTATTTCTGCCTAAACTCATGAACAATCATATGTGGAGGCCAACATTTTGGGTCACAAATAATTGTAAGAGCCTCAGGCGGAACACTTATTTTAAACGAGGCTATTTCACGGGGCTCAGCAAAACTGATCTTCGAAATAGATACACTAGCCGTCGATTTACTGGCAATATAGGCTGCTATAGATTCACAAGTTTTATCGGAAGATAATCTTGATACAAAACCTTGTCTTCTGGGAGCTATAACAGTAAACTACGTTTGGGCGGATACACAAACTTATATTGACTTAGCAACTGTTCTGCAGAGTCGAACTCAGTTGAAAGTTGCTTAGTTATTATACATACTTGAGAAATTAAATTGGATGTCAATGCATACAGGGCATGACCACCTCAAACCACCACAGCCTTTTTTAGGTGTGTAAACTTTGTCGTGACCTCGACCCACTTAATCCTGCACATTAAATATGCATAAAGTTCTCGCACAACCAACAGTTAACAAACCGAAGTTGATCAGAATCAATTGCATCTTTAACTGTGCAAGACTTGTTGCAGCAAAACATTGTGGGCAGAATAAATATAAGGATGAATGACCTAAATAACGTAGTTATCGCAAAGCTTAAGAAGAATGCTGTAAGCAAAAATTGAGCAAAGAAACTGAGCGGCACTAAGATGAGCTTTTAGGTATTGCGACAAACAGCAAACACAAACAACAACAGAAGGCTGAGCGAGAGCAAAGTGCATAATGAGAGGGCTACCGCTTACACTCACACAAACCTTATGCACGCAAAGGGAGCTGCTTAAAAGCAAAATGCAAAATAATTGCAAAAACAAAATGTAGTGCACTGACGCCGACACTATAAAAATTATAAAATAAATACCTGTTAAATGCACAACCACTAAACTGAGCACAATACGGGCCAAATAGACAATAACTTTACAATGTAAAACAATAATTACAAATTAAAAGTTGCTTTAAAAGGCAAAAAGTAATAAAAAACACAGAGCTCAAGAAAAACACGTCTTTCACAGACAACAACTCTCTCTCAATTATACGAATGGAAAATCGGGAAAACCCCCATAGGGGGGAAGTGGGAGGGAAAATCTAAAAAATAAAACAAACTCGTATAGCGTACACACATAAGGCATCTTTGTGCAAAATTTGGTGTCTCTACCTCTTATAGTCTCTGAGATCCTGGTGTTCATACGGACTGAAGGACAGACTGACAGACGGACAGACAGACAGGGCTAGATCGACTCGTCTCGTCATGCTGTTCAAGAATATATATACTTTGTGGGGTCTGCCACGCCTCCTTCTGCCTGTTACATTTTTCAGCTCCAGCAAACCTAATATACTTCTGTACATTTCACTGTACAGAGTATAAATATGTATGTATATATGTATATGTATCTTAAAGATAAGAAATTTTAATTTGAAACAGAATGGAAAAATAAATTAATAGTAAATAAAAACGCAAAGATTAAAAAAAGGGTGTTCAGGAAAATTAGCTAGGAATAAAATAGAGAGAAAAAAACCCTTGCGGAGCATCCGAATTTTCCATAATACATGGATTGGAATGCTACAAGTATATGCAAGAATGAAAATGAGCTGAGGGCTGAGTTCGATAAATCGTACAAAAGCCTCACTCAAAATAGGACAATACAGATAGGCACATTAAATAGGCACACAATTAAAGTGGTGCAATATTAAAACGAGATCCAAGAGATATTCCTAGAAAGCAAATCTAGGCTCACGGGTCTCTATTGGACTCAGGCTTCAGACGTTGTCAAACGTCTAAAAGAACAGCTGCTCGCTTTCAGAGAAAGACATGGCTTGGATATACACCTGCCAAATATCATAAGTAGTGCGGCGACATATATAGCCGTGGACGAGGAAGTTATGTCAATAAGTCCCAGGTCAAAAACGCCCAATACGGCATACGTAAGCATAATTTCGGAAGAAGATTCCAAAAGCGGACTTCCTCTCAATAACAGTCCCGCAAGAAGCGAAGCGGCTGATAGCTTTAATACAATAGAAAACAGCCCGCAATTAAAAAAAATGTCGCAGACGCCGATGGCGTCATCTCTGATACCAGAGTTTGATGGCAAAGCCGAAAATTTGAGAAGCTTCTTGGACGCGTTGCAGTTGGTGGACTCAATTAAAGAGACACACGAGTCAACGGCAGTTCAGTTAATAAAAACAAAGCTCAAAGGCAACGCACGCAATTAAATTAGCAGTGAAAACTCAATTGCTGAAATTGTTTGCAAATTTTCTGCCACTATAAAAGGTGACTTAGTTGAGGTTATTACAGCCAAACTGCTGAGCCTTCAACAGAAGAGCAAGGCGGCTAATCAGTATACCCAAGAGGTAGAAAAACTGACAAAGTCTCTAGAGAGTGCATTCATAAACGATGGCCAATTCAACAATATGAATGAGGCCGTTTCCAAGTTTGTCAATAATTGTACTGATGCAACTGGACGAACAGATACAATTTTGTATTATAAAAACCGGAAAATAGACAGACGTTTCAATGACACTCAGAGAGCCAGAGGTGGTAACAACTATCGCGGTGGAAATAGCTATCGTGGTGGAAATAACTATCGTGGTGGTCGAAACTACCAGAATGGCTATCGAGGAAGTAACAGCAATAATTATGGTGGTTATAATAACACCAATAATAGAAGACAGAATAACAATGTCCGACTGGTGCAAACCGAGTTGGAAAACCAATAAAAACCCTTAGGGTAGATAAAACCGCAGAACAAACGACTCACGCTATAAATCTTAATTTCAATCTTTACATTTTACATTTACGCCACAGTTTAAACCCGCCCTTACGGAGCTATACATATATTGACGTATTAGGAATAGAAACCGAATCGATATCAACCAATAATTTCTATAAGCAAAAGATAAGAATGAAACACGGCGAACCTAATTATATTAAGAACTATAGAATTCCACGCCAAAAAAAGAGGTATAAAAACAAGTCAAGAAACTAATAAAAGACAAAATAGTAGAACCGTCAGTCTCAGACTACAATAGTCCATTATTAATAGTCCCAAAGAAATCATTGCCGGGTTCGGATAGTTAAAGATGGTGTTGCGACGCGAATGAGTATATTACATCTCATTAACGCGACGCAAAGAGACATTCAATAAAATAGCTTGGCAACACATATCATACATATAAACCTGTACACACATATTGTTTTAGCATAGATAATATTGGCACCATAGTCTGCACGCGCACACGAATTACAGGTGCATTGACATTGGCCAGCCAACATAGGCAATAATAAGCAAGAATAAGATTAATAAGCAAGAATAATTATTCTGCTACATCAGCATAAGACCAACAATCAGGTTATAGTTTATGAACCAAATTGGGCTGACACCAGCATACGCAACCTCATAATATATGCTTGGGCATCATTATTGGGAAACCGCCAACACATAGAAATAAGAATAAAATCAGTATGCAAATTATTAACGAAGCAGCAGGGCAACATGTGCGTTTATTTAAACGGACCGCGAGTGTCCATCCAAACATCAAGCTGGACCACTAGGATCCCGCCTTGATCACCAGAAGGACAATAAGCGTCCTTTAGCTAAACTCGTCAGGACCACAATCGTCCTGCCGATTCGCACCACCGTACGTGTGCAAATAAACATTGGTGACCCCGACGTGATCCTTGATACCAGGAGCCGTCGACCGGTCATCAAAACCGACAAATCAAGACCGAAATCGACCAATAATGAACCTGCAAGCGATGACAACATGAGAGTCAGACTGACCGCACCAATCAGTTTATCACCCATAAGATAGATCAACGTAATGCTGTTGGTAGCCTTTATACTACTAGCGTCAGCCGAGCACCTCAGCGTCAGCGAACGGGCACCCTTGGCCACAGCAGAGTAACAATGGAAATTCGTAAGCTACTATGAGCTGCAACTGTTATGGCAAGACATGAAGATTGCCATCAAGGCATTGAAATATTTGAAATATATGTAAGGACACTTCGCACAAAGGCCATGTATGTAAGTCGTCTCTCGTACTCCACCCACATAAAATGGATTCCCTCCGGCACACGAAGGCACCTATAAAAAGAGGCAGGCAACGCAGATCCCAACAAGCGATCGATGGAAACATTACCACCGGGCTATTTGAAGAACGGGACTCAAGGTATACGGTACCCATGGCTAAGCCCATCATCCAGATTATGGTAAAGAAAAATCGCACGAAAGACGCGGCATGAAAGGAAGCCTTGATTCAAGACAGCACGCTGAATATTGCGCAACAGAACGAAATTGACAGCAATGCATGGCTAGAAGCAATTCGGAGGCAGGTCAATGAAATCAGCAACGGCAAAGCTGACTACAAGGCGTTTGACTGGCAACTCATAAACATGAAGACAACATCTATCACCCCCACTGACCCTGTGTGCTCACTAACCAGTTCATATTACTTCCTACCGGAGCACTCTACATTTACGTCGCAAGTACTAGAAGCATACCCGGCCTGTGTATCCATCGACAAGGAAGAACCTAAAAGGCAATCGAGGTTTAGTAAGCAGTCACAACGAATAACGCTAAGTACAGACCAAGTTACCATGTTCATGCAGCAAGCCCAACTCACCATTCTGGCAACTACACTACTTGAATACATAAAGCCAGTTTCACTTAGTAGCAGTCATCGCCACCATTGGCACCTACGTAACCCTGATCATCTCGATCAATTTGTGGCTCCGACGTCAGCCACTGAGCAATACCAATCCCGATTCCAATCTGGCCTACACCGCAACCATCAAATCGGCATCACGTTCCAGACCGAGACGACAACCAATCCGCATCAGCTATCGGAATTAATATAAGTAAGCAAAGATTTAACACAATGACACCTATACATACATACCAGCTTACTTTCCCTAACCTCTCACCATAAGAAAGGTCAGCAGGTACTCAGAAGCAAACTACATTAAGGAGTAGTAGAAGAAGAAGCTTCAAAGAATTTTCTTCTGGAATAGGTTTTTCTACCAATGCACAACACCCACCGCTGGCTAAATGCCGACGTAACACGCTCAAATGCATACATATAGCGATAGCATTTGCGATGTACGCATGCATACTAATTACTACCGTAATATTGGCCAGAAGCAATATTGCCTAAACGGCACTACCGGTCGCCACATTCTCTCAGGCATTCCTGTATATGGATGACCTGATTGTCATCGGGTGTTCAGAAAATCATATGATTGAGAATCTTACAAGCATTTTTGATTTGTGTAGAAAACACAACCTTAAATTGCACCCAGAATAGTGTTCATTGTTCAATCACGAGGTAACCTTTTTGGGCCATAAGTGTACTGATAATGGTATTTTGCCAGACAGCAAGAAATATGATGTCGTAGAAAAGTACCCAGTCCCAACGGACGCAGATAGCGCTAGAAGATTGTATAACGACGGATGCAAGTAAACGAGCTTGTGGAGCTGTACTGACTCAAAATCATAATGGGACACAGCTACCAGTACAATATGCATCGAGGTCGTTCACAAAAGGGGAAAGTAACAAATATACAACAGATCAGAAACTGGCAGCCATCCATTGGGCAATAAATCATTTTCGACCATATATTTATAGCAGGCACTTCACAGTCAAAACCGATTACAGGCCCTTAACTTACTTGTTTTCTATGACGAACCCGAGCTCAAAAGTGACGCGTATGAGACTTGACTTGGAGGAATATGAGTTCAATGTAGAATATCTTAAGGGAAAAGACAACCATATAGCAGATGCGTTGTCAAGAATAACGATAACCGATTTAAAAAATATACAGATAAATAACAAAATATTAAAAGTCACTACAAGAAATCAAAGTAAACAGAAAAATTCCTGCGCAGGAAAAGAAAAAGTAGATTTGCCTAGGAAAATTCGAAATAAAGCTTCTCAGCCCAACGTATACGAAGTCATTGCAAATGACGAGGTACGAAAAGTATTGACTTGCGAATGACAGATTCGAAATGTTTATTAAAACATGGAAGAAAAGTCATGGCAAGATTTGATGTTAGCGATATGTACTCCAATGGAATTCTCGACTTGGGTCAGTTCTTCCAAAGGCTTGAAAGGCAAGCCGGTGTGCTTAATATCAGCCAACTCAAAGTGGCACCGAGCGAAAAGATCTTTGAAACAACCTCAATAGAATCTTTTAAGGAAATGGGCAATAAAATACTGAAATCATTAAGAGTAGCGCTACTCAAGCCGATGACCCAATTAAATAAGGAAAAAGAAAAAGAAGCAATACTGTTTACATTTCATGACGATCCAGTACAAGGAGGTCATACAGGTATAGCCAGAACAATGGCAAAAATAACAAGTAAAAAAGCTAAAGTCGGGTGTCCCGACTTTGAAATACTCTGTACATATGTTTACAATAATTATAGAAAATAAAAAAAATTAAGAAAATAAAAAAAAATGCAATGATCGATTTTACCTTTCTCGGTATTCGAACTCACGTAAAGGGTGTATAATTGCACATTTACATAGCAATTACGTCTGTGTGAGTGTATGTATGTCTATGCGCATCTATTCGTGTCTGTGTAAGCATTTTCGCAGTCAACTAAACAGCAACATCAACAACAGCCGCAACTGCAGCAGCAAATATATTTATGGCTATAACTTCTTGGTAAATCGGTCTATCATAGTGAAACTTGGCATACGGACACATAATTACTAACTGGGGTATTTGCAAAATTTTAGTTCGAAATTCCAAGAATTACGGGAGTTAGAGAAAATCGCATTTGCGTGGGAGAGGGGGGAGAGGGGGGAGAGAGGGAAATTCCAAAATATACATTTTCTGCGTATTCATACAAGGCACCTTGGACTAAAATTTGGTGTTCCTCGGTCTTATGGTCTCCGAGATATAGGCGATTATACGAATGGAAAATCGGGAAAACCCCCATAGGGGGGAAGTGAGGGGGAAAATAAAAAAAATAAAACAAACTCGTATAGAATACACACATAACGCATCTTTGTGCAAAATTTGGTGTCTCTATCTCTTATAGTCTCTGAGATCCAGGTGTTCATACGGACGGACAGACGGACAGACAGACAGACAGGGCTAGATCGACTCGTCTTGTCACGCTGATCAAGAATATTTATACTTTGTGGGGTCTGCCACGCCTCCTTCTGCCTGTTACATTTTTCAGCTCCCGCAAACCTAATATACTCTTGTACATTTCATGTACAGAGTATAAAAAGGCATTATTACTGGAAAAATATGACACGAGACATTACAAATTATATAAAATAGTGTCCAACATGCCAAAAGTCGAAAATGACTAAACATACCAAAGCCCCACTAATAACAGAAACACCAATAAATGCTTTTGATAAGGTTATTGTGGATACGATCGGTCCACTGCCTAAGTCAGAACAGGGAAATGAATACGCAGTAACTTTAATCTGCGATTTAACAAAATATCTTGTAGCTATAACAGTAAAAAACAAAAATGCGAAAACAGTAGCCAATGCTATATTTGAAGATTTTATTCTAAAGTACGTTCCAATGAAGACATTCATTACAGACATGGGAACAGAATATAAAAATTCAATAATTGAAGATTTATGCAAAAATTTAAATATTAAAAAACATAACATCTACTGCACATAATTACCAGACTGTAGGAACCGTGGAGCGAAGCCACAGAACATTTAATGAGTTCATCAGGTCATAAATCTCAATAGACAAATCAGATTGGGATGTGTGGTTACAGTACGTCGTATATTATTTCAATACAACACCCTCAATGGCACATGACTATTGTCCATATGCATATGACACATGACAATTTACCAGAACATTTTAATAGCATAGATAGAATAGAACCACTTTGCAACATAGAAGATTATGCTAAAGAATCTAAGTTTAGGCTAGAACAAGCTTTTACAAGAGCAAGATTAATGCTAGAGTCTAATAAACAAAAACAAAAGATTGGTTATGACAAAAACATTTTAGATTTCAAGTTGAAAATAGGAGACCAAGTTTTTTTTTTGAAAAATGAAACAGGGCATAAGCTAGACTTTGAATATACAGGACCATATAAGGTAGAAAACGTAGAAGAAAACAATAACATAGTAATATCAAATAATAAAAGTAAAAAACAAACAGTACATAAGGATAGGTTAAAGATTTTTAATTCGTAATTTGTAGTAGGGCCCTACATAAGCAAAAAAAAGTAAATATAAATCAATAAAATAAAAATAAGATACAGATAAGATAAGGCTAGGAAGCTGAAATTTGGACTCAAGTATCCTTTCATAGTCTAGGTGCCCACTAAGATTTTGGAAAACTCGAGCTCCAAAGAGGGGAAAACAGGCTCCAACGTTTGTATGAAAAATCTACAGTTTTCATCTGATTAACTTCAAACTTAATTTGTATACTCTCAGAACAATTACAAGACTGTGTACTTGGTTTTTTGATATTTTTTTTTGGGCCTAAAATATAGGAGTTTTCCTGTAAAAAAATGTTGGGGCACAAAAGCAAACCGCGTCAACAGCCCACAGCCCACACGGTAAAAGCTAGGATGCTGAAATTTGGGCTCAAGTATCCCATCATGGTGTAGATGCGCACTAAGAAGGCATTTTGGAAAATTCGCGCTCCAAAGGGGGGAAAACGAGCTCCAAAGTTTGTTTGAAAAATCCGCATTTTTTAGCCGATCGACTTAGTTTCTAAAATCAATTAAAGAATACAAACAAAACTGCATACTTAGATTTTCGAAATTTGTGTTGGAGCTTGAATCATAGGGTTTTAATATTTATTCACTATTTCAAATGAAAAGTTTGTGTTATAAATTTAGTCCGATCGATTTAAAATTTGGGTAATGTAATCTACGTAACTAAATCAAACAATACAAAATATCAAACAGTTGGGGACAACTAAGTATACATACACACACACACATGCAAGCAGCTGTTCGTGTAGTTGCGTGCAAACGATTGAAATAGCCAAAGCAAAATGTGAGACACTAATGTATGAATGTCCATACATATGTGCACATCTATGTATGTACATACATATGTATCTACATATGTATGTATGTACATTCGTCTTGCACTGACAGAGCACGAAATGTTAATTGAAAATTATATAACATTTTTAAAAGTAATTTTTTCTTTGTTTAGTGCATTTGGCATTACGGTTTTCATTAATAACTTTATGCAGCAACAACAAATATCAAATAGTTGGGGACTTCACATACACACACTCACACACACAACAAGCAACAGTTCGTGTCTATGTGTGCGGTTCTCTACGTACGGAGTAAAGAGAAACATGCATATGTATGCCTGTGTATGAATAAAGCATGTATGTACATTCGTATTAATATATACATTGGGCAATCGAACACAGTTGTTTGATTGTAAAAAAAATAATGCTCTAAAAACAACAACAACTGCAAGTCATTGGCTCGCTCTTTTTCTTTCGTTTTGACCATTTAATGTTAATTGCAAAGGCAAAACGCCAAAAGTTTACAGTTACCGTCGCTAGGCAACGACTGCGTAAGCGATAGTAAAGCAGAAACCGAATAACGGAGCTACGCATATTCTGCTTCGCATTGCTGGCAGATGTATGTATGTATATGATTTCTTCTTATTGATCTCAATAAATAATTAGATTTTATTACTTAAATATTCTGCTTATTGCATTCAAACTTCGATATTTTGATGGTATCGGTGGCTTCAACTATCGAAAGTTTTACTCTAGCAAATTGAGATGAGAATTGTCAGTGCTTTTTGATCGTGGCTCATCGCTGCACGGCATTGACACGAGTGCCGTGTTTCATAATAGGTAGTTTGTGCGTGACCGTATTGACTCAATATGGCACGAAAAGACTCAAATGTGAATTTAAAATTAGGATATACCCTTATAATTATTCCCCTTTTTTGCACATAGTCTATCTTAAAACGTTGCGTTATCTCTATATATAAAACAGTTTGTCCTGACTAATTGGTGATCAACGCACAGCCCAAACGGTAAAAGATGAAATTTGGAAAGATGGAAAGGGTTTTGGAAAATTCTAGCTCCAAAGGGGGGAAAACAAGCTTTTAAAAATATTAGTTATAGTGGTCGTGTGTTCGTTTAACGAAATAGTTTGGCAAGAACAAAAATGTAACGGACTACTGAACAATTTTTTGTCAAGAACAGAAAATGTTCATTTAAATACCTTAAATGCCTTCCTACTGGTAACTTATAAGGTGAAAACATATGGGTAGGTTAGGTACACACAAAATAAATACAATTGGAAACATTATATTGAGCCGGGTTAAGACGGGCAATTCCTGCTAGTAAGTATATATATACATACATACTTGTATATCAATTTTCGTTTTGAAAACATTTTTAGAACAAAAAAAAAAATAGATTAATAAGAAACAAATCATAAACATATAAACATATTTCATAACTAGATATACATGAAATTAATATATAAATAATTTAGAAAAACTTCATAATATTACGTTATTTTTCAAATGGAGGGAGATGTAGTGTGCACACATACGGAGTACACACTGTACGCAGTGCACTCTTAAGAACACGCACTGTAACACTTTATGGCAGTGAATAAATAAATTCAAAAAGCCAAGCATAATTCGGACGCTTATATCATCGCGCATGCATTGGACGACATAAGTGCAGCGTCAGTGCAATTAGTGTCAGCCACCTCAAGTGCACATAACATACTCTCTCGCGCTCTCGTTGCTAACAGCGCTGAGTATATAAGCTAATATATAATGCGGTCGCTTCGCTGCGTTTCTGGCAGCGCAGCTACGAGGCCTTAGCTAAGTTTACTTTAAGTCAAAATGTAAGAATTCAGTTTAAGTTTGAGTTTTGAGATAAAGTGAAAAAGAAGAATGTAAACTAAAGTTGAAACAAGACGTTATTACAATTTAAAGACAGCATAGCGTTCGATTCTGACATTATTTCAATATCGGAAACATGGTTAAGTGACTCTGTTTCTGACTATGAAATTCTGTCAAATATCTTTACCATTTATAGCCGTAATCGCCCAAATCGTTGTGGTGGTAGTGTACTGATCGCAGTAAAATCCACCCTTCGATCAAAACTTGTATATGCAAATAAGACTGCTGAAGTAGAATTTTTTGCTGTTAAAGAAATTATACCTTCACATGCTGTATTTATCACTTGTTCTTATTGTTGGATATTAAAATTTGTTTGCCGTTTTTAAATAAAACAAACACAGCCACACTAAGTTAAGTTTATAAGCAAGACAAAATTAAGAAGTAAGGAGAGAACGTAATGAAGTGGCAATGAATAAAGACCTAGCATAATGTTGAAGACCGCTTGTAAATTATTAATACATTACAAATTCGGCGACGAGTGAAAAACTATTTATTTGTTCACTTAAAAAACTGTAGATACAGATAAATGGTCAGAGCTGTAACTACAGACAGCACATTTTAAAAATAATTAAAGTGCGTATGTACATACATAAGTACATACAAATTAAGCAAGTTCGCTGTTAAGCGAATTGATGGGGTGCGCGGTGTAAGACTATTTCGGAAGCTTTACACTGATTCGCTGTTGAGCGAATTTATAAGATGCGCAGTGTCGCACAAATGAGTAGACTTTTTAATTAATGCTTTCACGTGGCGATGACCGACGCGGTTTATTTCCAAATATCCACTAACTCTACGTACAGAAAAGTTCTTAAAATGAAAGCTAGCTCTGTGACCCATATTTGCTGGTATTGCACTTTCTGCAAGTGCAAGTGGAGGGTGAGTGCCCTGTAGTCGCTGACGCGCGACTATGCTTCTGTGCGCGTGCACGAGCCGTACGCTTAGATTAATGACCATGCCCAAAATCGTTCTTATTCTGCATGATCGAGCGGTCACTGACTTATGACCGGCCGGATGTGTTAACTTACATACGCATACCAAGCAATATGGCGTAGACAGAAGTAAACAAGTAAAAAAGCTAAAGTCGGGTGTCCCGACTTTGAAATACTCTGTACATATGTTTACAATAATTATAGAAAATAAAAAAAAAAAAATTTGATCGATTTTACCTCTCTGTATTCGAACTCACGTAAAGGGTTTATAGTTCCACATTTACATAGAAATTGCGTCTGTGTGAGTGTATATATGCCTATGCGCATCTATTCGTGTCTGTGTAAACATGTTAGCAGTCAACCAAACAGCAACATCAACAACAGCCGCAAACAGCGCTTGAGCAGCGCTGCAGCAGCAAATATATTTATGGCTATAACATCTCGTTAAATCGGTCTATCATAGTGAAACTTGGCATACGGACACATAATAACCAACTGAGTTCGAAATTCCAAGAATTACGGGAGTTACGATTTGCGGGGTATAGGGGGAAGGGAGGGAAATTCCAAAATATACATTTTCTGCGTATTCACATAAGGCATCTGGGACTAAAATTTGGTGTTCCTAGGTCTTATAGTCTCCGAGATATAGGCGATTATACGAATGGAAAATCGGGAAAACCCCCATAGGGGGGAAGTGGGGGGGGGGGTCAAAAAAATAAAACAAACTCGTATAGAATACACGCACAAGGCATCTTTGTGCAAAATTTGGTGTCTCTATCTCTTATAGTCTCTGAGATCCAGGTGTTCATACGGACGGACAGACGGACAGACAGACAGACAGGGCTAGATCGACTCGTCTCGTCATGCTGATCAAGAATATATATGCTTTGTGGGGTATACTACGCCTCCTTCTGCCTGTTAAATTTTTCAGCTCCCGCAAACTTAATATACTTCTGTACATTTCATGTACAGAGTATAAAAAGCCTGCATTTTATCATTTGGATATACATTTTTGTGAAGTGAACATTACTGAGAAAAGCGCAAAAAAATCAACATTACTAAGGTCGATTGGAGCAGCACCGTACAGTGTCTTACACAGTCTTTGCAGTCCGGAATCGCCTGTCTCAAATATGTAGAGCTTTGCGACATACTCAACATGCACTACACACCGCCCACTATAATTGTTCGGGAGCGCAAGAAATTTCATAATGCGATTAAAGGGGAGGCTGAAAAAGTAGCGAAATGGTGCGCTAGTGTAAAGCAATTGGCACTAAATTGCAAGTTTGGGGAACATTTAGAGGCATTTGTTATACCCTGTACCCAAAGGGTACAAGGGTATATTAGTTTTGTGCGAGTGCACATGGAACACACAGAAGGAGGCTTGGTAGACCCCACAAAGTATATATATTCTTGATCAGCATGACAAGCCGAGTCGATATAGCCATGTCCGTCTGTCTGTATGAACGCAAGGATCTCCGAAAGTATAAGAGCTAGAATAACCAAACTTGGTATACAGATTCTCCTGAGACCGAGAAAGGAGGAGTTTGTTCATTTTTTCTGATCCACCCCACCACTCTAGGGGGGGAGTTAAGGATTTTCTATAATTCCCGTAACTCTTGGAATTTTGAACTAAAATTTGGTAGTCACATTAGGTTAGTGATTATATATCCGTATACCATTTCATTATGATAGAATGATCGGAAAGAAAGTTATAGCCATATAGCCAGGCCCAATGCACACATACATACATATGTACAAGTACAAAAACACGCATAAGGCACGATTCTGATGTAAATGTATATGTATGTATGCATGCATGGAATATTTTATATTTAATTTAGTTAATTAATTAAATTAATTTAGTTAATTAATTTAATGAATTTAGTTAATTAATTAAATTAATTAATTAATTAAATTATTTTTTTGTGGGGTGGTACAGGGTATTTAAGAGTTGAGCCTGCTCGACTTTAGCATTCCTTTCTTGTTTTAAATCAGTTTATCATGTCACTCCCTACATTAATATTCGGGAGACTTTGTGAAAATTGGTCATTGGCGATTGCATTAAAGAAGGACGTGATAATAGAAACCAAAATATCAATAACAAAATCTGACGATAGCGTTAACTACATGGGCAGCGCACGTAACGGGAACATGAAAGATGCAAACCGAAGTAACAACGAGAGCGGCAACGGAAGTTTTGGAAGCACTGGAAAAGGGCTAAATTCAAAGCAGAAGAGTGAAAGCGAAAATGGAAGAGGCAAAAGGCAGCACAAACCATTCACACATTGCGTCTGGAAAAATCATAAGTCGGATGAATGCAAATACAAAATGTGCACGTGTCATTCATCATTATTTATCAAATTCAAATAACGAACCAAATTCTCAAACTAATTCTTTTGATTTTTCGATATATAGCGTGGCTTCAAAATTCTCTGGTGGAGTTTATCATCTGTCTGTCATTATGGACGGTTTCTCTACGAACATTGCTTGCGACTCTGGTCCTCCGTGTACTTTGATTCCAATTTCATTTTATGAAAAGGCATGAAACAAAAAACCACTGAGAAAATGTCAATTTTGAATTGATGCAAGTAAATAGTGCAAGAGAGGTAGGAAAACATTCTGTTATTATATACAAACTAAAACTCGAGTTTTCTGATGTGTTTGAACCTACATTGAGATGTTACAATGCTACCGAGGTAGCATTGAAAGTTAAAAGTGGCACATCTCCAATTTTCTTCAAACCGAGACCTTTAGCTTGGAAAGATAAGGTAGAAACTAAATTACGCAATTTGATTCGAGAAGGGGTATTAAAACATGTTGACAATTCTGAATGGGCAACACCATTAGTCCCAATTCTGAAACCAAATGGTGACATCAGAATTTGCGGAGACTATAAAGTCACTCATTGGCTTATTAAAAGTTAAAAGATTACCTTTTGGAATTAAATCGGCAGCAGCAATTTTCCAAAAGACAATGGAGAGCTTGTTTCGGGGCATTCAAGGAAATGTTGCTTACCAAGATGATATCACAGTGACTGGGAAAAATATCCAGGAGCAGATATCAAACTTGAGAGCATGTTTGAATAAACTAAATTCAGTTGGTTAAAGCTTAATCAATTAAAATGTGAATTCTTGAAAAAAAATATTTGTTAATTAGGTTTCACTATAGATAGAAATGGTCTAAGTAGAACCAAGTTCAAAAAGCGACTCAGAGCTTCGGACATTTATAGATATGGTAAATTATTATTCAAAGCTTATAAATAACTTCGCGCAAATAATGAATCCATTACATTGGTTATTACGTAAGCATAGCAAGTATGTTTGGAATAGCAATTGTGAAGAGGCGTATAAGCGTATCAAAAGCGAGATCGCGTCTGATCAAGTCCTAGTCCACTACAATCCTGACTTACCAATATTGCTGATAGCTGATGCAAGTTGCAATGCAGTATCAGGCATACTTTCACACAGAGTAGGCAATTAACTTAAACCAATTGCATTTGTTTCAAGAGCGTGGACAAAAAGTGAAAACAATTACAGCACTTTAGGGAAGGAAGGTCTAGGTATTGTATATTGTGTTTGCAAATTAACGTGGAATTTGTTGGGAAATGAACTTATTTTGCGCACAGATCACAAAGCTTTATTAGGAATTTTTGGTGAGAACAAAGGATTACCCTTGATGGCATCGGAACGGATTCAAAGATGGGCAGTAATATTGTCGGGCTTTGAATAAACAGTAGAATATAATAAAGGAGCTTCAAGTATAGCTGATGGTTTATCCAGAATGCCTCAATGGGAAAATGGCACAAATGTTTATCAATATAATTATATTAATTTTATTCAATCAAACAAACAAGGAGGCGTGGCAGATCCCACAAAGTATATATATTCTTGATCAGCATGACGAGACGAGTCGATCTAGCCCTGCCTGTCTGTCCGTCTGTCAGGCTGTCCTTCAGTCCGTATGAACAACTGGATCTCAGAGACTATAAGAGGTAGAGACACCAAATTTTGCACAAAGATGCCTTATGTGTGTACGCTATACGAGTTTGTTTTATTTTTTGGATTTTCCCTCCCATTTCCCCCCTATGGGGGTTTTCCCGATTTTCCATTCGTATAATACCTATATATATATATGTAGGGGATATATTACTGATTATCCAAATTGGCCACGGTAGCTGCAGATAGAAAGTTTCTGGCGCCCGTTCTATTTTATTCAACACACACTTCGTATTATAATAGTATATAATATTGTAGTTTAAGCTTTATTGAAATAGTTTATATGTATTTAAAGTTAGTTTGACAATTGTTCATCTTCTGATTTCACTCTCATTTAATACTTCTTTTCGCGAGCACACACAACCTCTCTCTTCAATGATCGAGCTTACACTGACTTTTTTATTGCTCGTCGCTTTCGAGTATGCAATTGTGTTTCATTCACTCTATCCTAATTCCTGCATTCCTACATTCGGCCATCCTACAGCCTCATTCGCCTCGAATGATGGACCCCACTTCTTCATATATTCAGCGACCGTACTTGTAGGGACCCCCATCATCCCCGATCTTCACTACCAAATTTCTGCCATGTCGCAATTTTCGAACTATTCGATAAGGCCCTAAATACTTCTTTTTTAACTTTAGTCCAGATCCAAACTGGGTACGCTTTATGGCCACCAAATCATTGAGCTCATACTCTGTTTCGCGTTTTCTATTCTTGTTGTATGTCTTACAGTTTTCCTCTTGCATTTTGGAAATGTTTTCCTTGGCTATATTCCGAATCTCTTCCTTTTCCTCTTGTAAATCATTCAACCAATCTTCCTCTAACATATCCTTGATCTCTTTGTCATATTCTGTTCTCATTTCTAAACCGGTCAGTATTTTGAATGGAGATATTTTCGTACTTCTAGGAGGGGAGTTAATATACTTTTGCACCCTTCCTACATGTTTATACCAAGCCTGGGGATCTTCAGCAAAGTCTTGACGATACGGTTGATGCGCTCTATTTGTCCGTTACCGCGTGGAACTCCGGTGGCTATCAACAAATGCTGGATGTTACTTGATTCGCAATACTGCTTGAAACTACTCGAAATGAAAGGGGATCCTCGAGCAGTAACTACACATTTGGGATTTCCGAACAATTCAGACTGTTTGTACAATCGATCAATGACCTCACAAGACCCGGTGCTTTTGGTTGGATACAACCAGATGAATTTGGAGAAGGCGTCTACTACAACGAGAATGTGCTCATATCGTTTCTTGGTTTGTTCCATAGGGCCAACATGGTCAATATGAAAAGTTGTTAATGGCCTATCTCCTTTATTTATGGCATTTAAGAATCCTTCTTTCTTCCCTGTTTTTTCTTCACTTACTATACATTCTAGGCAAGATTTTACTATGACATAAACTTTTCTGGCAAGACCTGGAATGTAGTATTCTCTCTCTATTAAGTCAACTGTCTTGTTTATGCCGAAATGCCTTTGGCGATGTGCCGTGGTGATTATTTCTCTTTCCATGTTAGACGGTATCACAATAAGTTCCTTAATGGGATCTTTATGTAACACGCCATTATGTATATAAAAGTCATCGTACGTTCCCTGTTCCAACACTCTAAAAATTGCATTTATCCATTCATCTAGAAGTTGTGCCTGCCTGATCTTATCCTTTAAGGAATCCTGCATTAGAAGACAATGGACCCTACTCAAAGCGTGGACATGCTTCATCCTTGTCCCTGATCTATGCTCTATTTTATATTCGAAATCTTGAAGGAAGATTGCCCAACGAGCTACTCTTAACGGGACATCTCTTTTCTGCATAGTCATTGAAAATGCATTGCAGTCGGTAACAATCGTGATTTGCATACCAAGTAAATACACCCTCCATTTCTTTAGTGCCAGAATTATGGCAAGAACCTCAAACTCGTACGACGGATATTTTGCCTCTGGCGGTGTGGTCGTTTGGCTCATGTATTCTACTGGGTGAAATCTCTGATCCTCGGAGTCCCCTTGCAACAAAATAGCACCATAGCCATACATGCTGGCGTCACAATGAACCTCAGTTACACCCTTTGGATTAAATAGTCTCAGCACAGGTGAGTCAGAAAGACATGCCTTTAATTGATTAAATGATGCTAACTGTTCTGGACCCATTTTAAACAAAACGCTATCCTTCATCATGTTGGTTAATGGCCTAGCAACCGTGGCAAAGTCTCTAACAAATCTTCGAAAATAAGAAGATAAGCCCAAATAGCGTTGAAGCCTTCTTATCTCGTGGGATTGGAAAGTCGGCCACTGCTCTTGTTTTCTCTTTCGATATCTGGATTGTCGAGTTCTCAATTATGTATCCCAGAAATGTAACTGTACGCTTTAGAAACTGACACTTTTCCCATTTAATTTTTAGTCCATTATTTCCGGCTAAATTCAAAACTCTACCAAGCTTTTCTAGTCCCTCTTGTTCATCAACAGCTGGTATAATCATGTCATCCATATAGAGAACTAATGTTTCGTCATCAAGAAGTGGTCTCAGTACTGCAGAAATGTATCGCATGAACACAGCAGGGGAATTAGTTATTCCGAATGGAACGAAATTGAACTCGTGCTGTCCGTTTTGTGTTATGAACACAACATGGAACATGAAAAAATCCATTACACAAATCTAAGGTTGTAAAAACCTTGCCCTTCTGAAGCCTATGTAGCACATCGTCAACTATGGCTGTGGGAAAATTGTCGCGTATGATCTTCTGATTTACCTGCCGATAGTCACAGCATAGTCTCTTCTTCCCATCTTTTTTGGATACCAAGACAACAGGGGAGGCATATTCAGAAACACTATAACGAATGATTCCTGAAAAATCGCTAGCTTTTTAGCGAAACGATAAGATTTAACTATTTATTAAATGAGACGCGGTTTTCTTTAATTATTAAAATGGCTTTTAATGGCTTGGTATTTGTGCAGTAACGATGTTGACCGTGCGAGTAGTATTTAACAAGTGATTTGCCTGCTGCCGCTACAAGTCAGCGGGCCGGCATAAGAAAAAGAATGCACAAAGAGAGCGCCACAGAGAGCGCAGTAAAGGGCGCGATAGAGAGCGCAAAGAAAAGGCTTAGAGGCTCAGTAGGGTGCTCCAACATTCCGGCCCCTTTGAAGGACTCCCGGTCTTTCAAATCCACCCGGAGCACCGCCAACATCGTGGACTGGTCGCCTAGCAGCGCCGCTGCCTCCAACAATCCTCCTATGTGAGGAGGTCGGGGAAGGATGAACCACCAATCGATTCGTCACTCTGCCGCATAGTCCGTCAGGGCGTCCTTTCTCCGCTCGAAAGCCGGCGGCATGTCCCTCAGCAAGCCGCTTGTTCCCGCGAAGTTCGTCACGTTGTCGCTGAAGACCATTTCCGGCAGGCCGCGCTTCCCGATGAACCTTGTAAAGACGTTAAGGACAGTATCAGTGGATAAATTAGCTACCAGTTCGAGATGAACGGCCTTCGAGGCAAAACAAACGAATACCGCTACGTAATTTGTAACGGGCGGTCTTCCGCGTATGCGATAGCTACCATGGAATGGGCCGCAAAGTTCAAGTCCACAAACCCTGAAAGGTCGACCTTCTCGAAGGCGATCACCTGGCATATTTCTCATTATTTGCTCAACTAACTTGGGCTTGCATCGAAGGCAGTTATGTAAAACTGCTGAGCAAAACCTACGAGTATTTATCACCCAAATCTGTTGTTTTAGCAGCCCAACTAACATCTTAAATCGCCACAGCTCTTGCCACAGAGTTTTGGCCGCTGTGACGATGGGGCACAAAGGTCCAAGTTGCTCAGACAAACGAGATAATATATTCCGCTTTGTCGGCTTCAACCAAGTAAAGCTATCCTCATGCAGATGATAACGAAATACATCATTATGAGGAGCCAGCATGTCGTCAACATAAAAACAATTTTTAATGACATTTAACGCGACATGGTGACATCGAGCATAAATATTTGCCAATTCAAACAACAAGCGCACAGCAAAAAATGGCGCTGATGCAGTCCCGTATGTTACAGTGTTCAACTTAAAGGACTGCAGCTCATGAGAGGCGCTTTCTCGCCAGAGAATGAGCTGGTACTTTTTGTCTTTTTCAGACACGTTTATTTGCCTGTACATCTTGGAGATGTCGGCAGTAATTGCGTATTTATTCAACCGAAAATTTACAAATGTTGAATAAAGCTCCCTCTGAATAGTCGGCCCAACCATTAAAGTGTCATTTAATGATAGGGCCGTTGACGTTTTACTAGAAGCGTCAAACACCACACGCAATTTGGTTGTGGTGCTTTCAGGTCTCAGGACACACTGATGAGGAATGTAGTAGTGCTGTCCTGGAGGAGGAGATTCAAGAGCAGACATATGCCCAAGATCACGATACTCTCTCATGAAGTCATGGTACATGTCATGGAGAGTTTTGTCTCTTGCGAGTTTGCGCTCAAGTTGCAAAAATCGTCTTTCAGCAGTTTGAAAGGAAAGCCCTAGTACAGCGGGATCGGATTTGAACGGAAGTTCGACTTGAAAACGTCCTGTAGACAGGCGCTGTACTGATTTGGTGAAGTTAGCTTCACAGGCCTTTTGTTCAGCTGTCTGGCGCACAGCCTTCGACTCATTTGGGCTCCGATCGAGTTCCCAAAAGCGTTGAACTAAGGTGTCGAGAGAACAATCATTAACTTGAGCGACAACGTTAACGCTGAATTGTTGAGGAGGTATTTGCCCTGTATATCTTCCAGCAACAACCCATCCCAGCAACGTCTTCTGCAACAATGGAAGTCAAGAATTGAGCTCGATTTGCCCAACGCATAATAACTTGTAAAAAAGTTCAGCGCCTAGGAGAATATCAACCTTGGCTGGCTTATAGAATTCTGGGTCAGCCAACTCAAGGTTTGCGGGTATTTTCCAATTCGATGTGGGCACGAAGTTACCAGGCTGACAAGTTGATATGGATTTAAGAACCCAAAAATCAGTGCCAAAGCTGTGAGAATTCAAACGAGATTGAATATCAGCGCACACCTTGTGCCTACTACCAGTAGTGGTTCCACCTGCCATTACAATACTCACAGCTGTGTCTTTACGCTTTAATCGAAGGCGCTTCGCAAGATTCTCAGTCATGAGGTTCAACTGTGAGCCGCCATCAAGTAACACACGAGCAGGATGGTAATGACCGAATCTATCTTTAATTTTTACGACTGCTGTGGCAAGAATTACTTGATCGGTACTTAAAACGTGACCTAAGTACGCTTCTGGAGGTGCGACTGCGTGTGGAGCGGGTGAATTTGGCACAGCTACAGAGTATCTGTGCAACAACGAATGGTGTGGTTTTGAACACACCCGACACTTGGAAGCCTCGCAGCTGGAAACTATATGGCCCACATTTAAACAATTGAGGCACATTTTTTGAGTCTTAGCAAACTCAAATCGCTGCATAACAGATATAGAACCGAAGGAAGGGCAAGAATAAATATTGTGATCCGCAGAACCACAATATGTGCACTTCGAAACCGGTTTTGAAGGCTTTGAAGGACCCTTTGTGCAAGAAAACGAAGCTTTACTATTTCTTGCAGGTTCTACTCGCGGTTTATTTGGAACCCGAGTTGTCTCTTCAGCCGCTAAATATTGGTAACGCCTGTTTAACTGCTTAGCGCAATCATCCCAAGAAGGCAACTTGTCATAATCGAGCTGTTCCTCAAAACGAGATTTGGTTGCATGATCAACTTTGGCCATAACCATATGTATGATCATTGCATTCGAAATGTCCTTTTCACTTCCCAACGAAGTTAAAGACGCATAAATGGCAGAAACAGTGTCAATGATGGACCGCAAAGTAGACGCATTAGGTTTGGTCATACTTGGGATGTCAAACAATTGCGAGATAGTGTCGAAAAATATCAAACATTTGTTGTCGTACACAGACTTGAGGCTAGCAATGGCTTTCGAGTAATTGCATTCCGTTAACTGAAACGGTTTCACAACTCCTAGAGCCTCACCTGACAAGCACGACACCAAATGATTAAACTTCTCGACGTTGGTCAACGAAGGATCGTCATGAACTAGGCTTTCATATAAGCACATAAAATTCTTAAATTCGGCATGCTTTCCACTGAATGTAGGCAGCCGCATTTTGGGTAACTGGGACCGTTGACTGGCCATCATAGAACAGTCATGAGACGTCTGACTTTCAACTTTTTGTTTCGTTGCCTTCACATACAACGCCTTAGTTGAAATGCACAAATCCTCAAGTGGCCCTCTACTATCGTTACTTGGATTGAGACTATCCAAATCTGCCTGAAGCCCCATAGCTTTCTTTATGTAATCTTCTAACAGCTCGAGACGACACTCGAGTTCTGTTTGCTCAAACGAAATTGTCTTTAACTGAAATGCTGTTCTCATACGAGCAATATCAGCGCTAACCTTATCAAATTTCTGCAAGCATTGTACTAGTTTAGAACTAGATTTAGCTACTACTTGGTGCTTCTCAGATTCCGACATGGTAGAGTATAACCAAATAAACTCTAAACAAGTTGCAAATCAAACACACTGAAAACCGAACTTTCCTAACAGCCCTCGCAAATAACAACGCGCTAACAGCCAGCGACCAACTGAGATGCACACAGATTACGTACACACGCACTCAATACAGTATGCACGCAAGCAAAGTAGCAGTCCAAGCGACCGCACAAACAACAACGAAATCTGCAAGCAGTCTCAGCTGTACTCAGAAAATAGGCGTCGATTACCGCAAGCACGCTTGTAGGCAACGCTAATCCGAACGGGTAGCGGGGGGAAGTTCGTTGGCCCAGCGACAAGTGTAGCCGAAAAAAGGCGCGCACAAAGGAGAGAGCGACAAAATTCTTTTGCTACGCTAGCGGCGCAAGCAACAACAAAGCTATGGTTGTATGTGTGCAGCTGATGCAACAAATCTTCACCAAAAAACCAACACAATAGAAACAAAATAACTTTAATATTTGTTTATGTTAGAGATCAGCTTAGTAGCCCTTTTTTAATTATTGTTGTTTGTTTTGCCTCGAGGTTTTGTTAATAATTATGTTTATGAAGGTGCATAATGTGTTAAATTGTGCAAGGTATGACGTATGTATGTATATAATATGTGGTTATTGGCGAGTATGTATGTACATGCATATGTATGTATGATTATGTATTTGTGCATGTAAAGTGGTTGCACAAAATAATTTATGTGCCAAAAATTGAGCCCGCATAAGCATACACGTACTATATATACATATGTATGTATGTACGTATATGACTAGACAACTTTCGCTTGCACAAATTTGCTGCAATTAAACTTCTAGAGTTTTATGCTCAATTGTTGGCACAGAATACCTGTAAGCTCTCAAAGAAGTCCACTGAAACTTCCCTGGAGTCCGAGCGACGATCACCCATTAGCCAAGCCAAACGATGCACAAGTAGGGCAGACAGCAGCTCCACAATCCAAATGAGCAGCTGTAGTTGATTGTATCCAGAACACCAAGGCACCAAGCTCCAAATCCAAATAAATGTACCAGGATGGTATCCAATCGACACCAGCCTCAAACAAACGAAAAGTTTTCACACGACCGCGCACAAAAACCAAGCCACAAAGCCCGCAAACAAACGAGAAAATAATCTTCTGAAAACCGATGTCCCTGCTCGGGCGCCAATGAAAAATCGCTAGCTTTTTAGCGAAACGATAAGATTTAACTATTTATTAAATGAGACGCGGTTTTCTTTAATTATTAAAATGGCTTTTAATGGCTTGGTATTTGTGCAGTAACGATGTTGACCGTGCGAGTAGTATTTAACAAGTGATTTGCCTGCTGCCGCTACAAGTCAGCGGGCCGGCATAAGAAAAAGAATGCACAAAGAGAGCGCCACAGAGAGCGCAGTAAAGGGCGCGATAGAGAGCGCAAAGAAAAGGCTTAGAGGCTCAGTAGGGTGCTCCAACAATTCCGTCTTTTAACCACTCCTGTATTTGTCCCTTCACCTTTTCTTGGTCTTCATATGATAAACGTCTGGGTCTCTGATAAACAGGTATTTCATCTTTAACTATGATCTTCATTTCAACTGGATATTTTACTTGCTTCACCAGACTATAATTCTCAATTAATTTTAAAACGTCTGCTTTTATTTTACCTGTCAGGTGAGAAAGATTCATTTCTACTCCATTGTCATCGCATAGAGTTGATGTCAACAGTTGATTGAAACTTGTTTGTAAGTCTGGTATCGATGCTTCTCTATCGAAAGGGAATGGGTATTGAGTAGAGCTATGGTGAGCTAAAACTTTCTGACTACATTTCCCTTCTTCGAGCGGTTCCTCTTTTCTATGGAAAACTGCCCCATTGCTACTAATAGTCACGCTTACGAAATCAAATATGTCGCTGCCAATCACGCCACTATAAAGAGTATCACTGTCTCTAACAACATGAAAGCACATTGCAACCGGATTATCGTCTAACTCTGTATTGATTTTGAAAGATCCAAGAGCACATATCTTCTTATTTCCTATGCCTATCAACTCTTTAATCTCTGGCTTTAATGGCACTGGGTATAACTCCTTATATGCGCTCTCACTAATTGTGCAAATGTCGCTTCCCAAATCGAATAATGCAGATATTGATTTGTTGCCAATGCGAACGTCCTTAAATACTCGATTAGATATTCTTTGAGTTAGTTGCTGCATTTTCCCGTTCTCCTTCTTTTCCTCAAGTTTAGATTCGCATTGATTTGCTCTATGTCCTGACTGATTACATTTAAAACACTTTATGTCTTTCTCTTTACAGTTTCTAGCTAAATGGTTTTTACCCCCACACTTGTAACAACGAATGTCTTCTTTATCTTTCTTAGGCGATCCTTTCTCAAACTTGAATTTTTGCTTTGGCTCTGATTTAGTAGCAGTTTTCTCGTAAATAATAATTTTCTCGCGGAGCTCTTTTAAGTCGGTGGCCTGGTATAAAACGCTTTTGTTTTGTTTGGAGTCTGGAATCCCTTCAATTATATATTCCACCAGTCTTTCTTCATCTAAACCAGATTTCTTTGCTATATTCTTCATGTGATAAAAATATTCAACTAGTGATTCATCCGATTTCTTTCTTCTACTCTCGAGTTGCTTGTGGATTTGCTTTGCGGTTAACTTCATTGTGAACTCCTCTTTTAATGCTGCCTTCAATATATTCCAATTAGTTAAACCGTCCTGACAATTCACAAAAAGCTTCGCAGCCCCCTTTAACAATTGCCGCCCATAAATGAACTTTTGTAACTCGTTCCATTGTACTGTTACAGCAGTATTTTCAAAATCTGTCAGCCACTCATTCACATCTTTTTGACCGCTACCATCAAATTCTGCCAAGGAATCTTGGATATCCTTAGGTGTAAAAGACATTATATTGGGTTCCTGTTGAATGCTGGTTTGAATTTCAGACTGTATCTCGACTGTGTCTTCGTAAATTGAATCGTTTAACCCGTCAATTTCAAAATGAGAGATTAGCCTATTCTGTAACTCAACTTTCTTTCCCTTTTGTGATAACCCTAGCTCTTTAAGTTTTTCTTGCAAGCTCTTTACAGTAAGTTGTGTGATCTCTCGAAGTAACATTAGTAAAATCAATGAATTTGAAGTAACTTAAAATAGTGTTAGAGTTCCTTAAAATGGTATTAGAAGTTTACAAATGATTTCAAAATATTCTTTTAATCAAATACTTTACGCTGGTAATTTCTTCCAGTGTTGTTGCTCAGCTGCCTCTGCTTCATCGCTGTGCCTCTGCTTTTATGCTCTGCCTCTGCTTTGCAGCTCTTGCTCTGCTTTGCTGCTCTGCCTCTGCTTTGCTGCTCTGCCTTTGCTTTGCTGCTCTGCCTCTATTTTGCAGCTCTGCCACTACTTTGCGGATCGCCTATGTCTGCTACAAGCCAGTTTCCTCTGCCACCGGTCTGTTAACAACGTTGACTCGATTGGTGCTATTAAGTAAGTTAACTTTGTTAACGTAGGACACTCTGTTGTCCTCGAAGTCTCTAACAGATCGGTTGCCTCTGCCGCCGTTCTGTTAGCACTGCTGACTCTGTTAACTCTGCCGACTCTGTTAACACTGCTCTGTTTATGTAGGACACCCTGTTCTCGACGTCACTAACAGATCGGTTGCCTCTGCCACCGTTCTGTTAACACTTTAACTCTGTTTTGCCTCGTTGCCTCCATTATCTCTGATGCCTGTTGTCGTCTCTGCTCTATGCTGCGAAACAATATAATCGGTTGCTGCCAGTTCTACTGTTCATTATTTCTGCACTTTTATATGCGCCACATCTTCGATCGCCTGTTCTGCTTTCGGGTTTCGTTCGTCATTGGTTTTCTTCTCTTACCTTCAGCTTCTTTTGCAAGGGTTGATGTTGTTGCTCGGTGTGCCGCAGTTGTTGCCGCCTTGCTCTTTCTCATGCGCAAGTAGGAAATTTACCGTTTGTCAACGTCCTAATGCTCAGGAATGTGCATAACCTTGAATCTCGCTAGTTTAATGTGGATAATTGCTTCAATATTATTGCATCAATAATTTGGTGAATAAAGTGTAATAATTTAATTTAACAATATCCCGGACGAGCCCCCAAAGTTGTAGGGGATATATTACTGATTATCAAAATTGGCCACGGTAGCTGCAGATAGAAAGTTTCTGGCGCCCGTTCTATTTTAATCAACACACACTTCGTTTTATAATAGTATATAATATTGTAGTTTAAGCTTTATTGAAATAGTTTATATGTATTTAAAGTTAGTTTGACAATTGTTCATCTTCTGATTTCACTCTCATTTAATACTTCTTTTCGCGAGCACACACAACCTCTCTCTTCAATGATCAAGCTTACACTGACTTCTTTATTGCTCGTCGCTCTCGAGTATGCAATTGTGTTTCATTTTCTCTATCCTAATTCCTGCATTCCTACATATATATATATAAATATATATATACTTTGTGATGTCTGCCACGCCTCCTTCTGTGTGTTACATACATGCGCACAAAACTAGTATAATTAATAATAATTATACTCTGTATATAAAATGTACAAGAGTATATTAGGAGGCGTCGCAGACCGCACAATGTATATATATTCTTGATCAGCGTAATAAGACAAGTCGATAAAGCCCTGCCTGTCTGTCCGTCTGACAGTCTGTTCTTCAGTCCGTATGAACACCTGGATCTCAGAGACTATAAGAGGTAGAGACACCAAGCTTTGCACAAAGATGCCTTATGTGTGTACGCTGTGCAACTTTGTTTTATTTTTTTGATTTTTCCCCCACTTCCCCCCTATGGGAGAGGGGGAAATTCCAAAATACACATTTTCTGCGTATTCACATAAGGCATCTGGGACTAATATTTGGTGTCCCTAGGTCTTATAGTCTCCGAGATATGGGCGATAATACGAATGGAAAATCGAGAAAAGTGGGGGGGAAATCAAAAAAATAAAACAAACAGTTTGTCCTGACTGACTGACTGACTGGTGATCAACGCACAGCCCAAACGGTAAAAGCTAAGAAGCTAAAATTTGGACTCAAGTATCCTTTCATAGCGTACGCTGGCGATTTTGGAAAATTCGAGCTCCAAAGGGGGAAAACAGGCTTCAACATTTGTGTGAAAAATCTACAATTTTTATCTGATCAACTTCAAACTGAGTTTTTATACTCTTAGAAAAATTCCAAAAACTGCATACTTGATTATTTGAGATTTTTCTTAGGACCTGAAATATGGGAGTTTTCCTGTTTAAAAAAAAGTTGGGGGCACAAAAGGAAACCGCGTCAATAGCCACAGCCCAAACGGTAAAAGCTAGGAAGCTAAAATTTGGGCTCAAGTATCATATTATAGTGTAGATGTGCACTAAGAAGGGGTTTTTAAAAATTCGAGCTCCAGAGGGTGGAAAACAAGCTCCAATGTTTTTTTTTTTTAAGATCTATATTTTTCAACCGATCGACCTAAAACGTGGTTTCAATAAACGAAGACAAATAAAACTACATACTCGGATTTTTATTTTGTTTCTTGGATACTGAATTGGCCGTCAGCCAATGGGTATCATAAGGGGATCACGTGTAACCACCAAGCCAGGTGGTACGAGCCGTAATTGTGATACACCATGGGAAGTGCGACCATACTCTCCTCGCGAGGGCGGCTGGAAGCAGGCCCTTGGCACAGTCATGTCTCTGCCTTGCGGTGCTGACTAATGGTGGTCGGGCGAGAGCTGAAAACTCTATAAAATTTTCCCCAATGCAAGGCGGAATAGCTTAGGCCGATGGATGCGTGGCTGAGTGGGTGCTCAGTCTCTACTATGCGAACTCGGGATACCTGCCGACCTCCAGTTTAAGTCAGGCTTCCCGTGGTACCCGGGCTATGCCACGGGTGACCCAACCCTTCCCGACTACTCGTGGGACCAACATGAAACCAAGCATCAAAAGACAAAAAAAAACTAACAAAACAAAACAATGAGACCGGAACTCGCCATAAGCCGGACGGGACCTCAAATCCCTCTAACCAGACGGTCATAGACTGTCGCCAGGATGGGAACTCCTAGCAGCTCCCATCCCATTGCTGCCAGTGCAGGAGGACACAATCCGACAAGCCAATCGGTTGTCTCAGAATCTGGGGAGCATCAGACCCCCTCCAATTCGAAGGCGAAGCAGCTAAGCCAAGCTGCCAAGCCAGCAGTAGATTTGGAGGAGGCTGGTAACTCCGCAGAGCCAGGAACTTCGGCAATGCTACCACCAAAAACAAAAACGTCGTTTTAAGACAAGAGACGCGCAGCAGACTTACTGCAAAAAAACCATTCCGCCCCCGAGACGTCACCAGACGGTCGAAGGATGGTGGAATGGGCGAAGAAAATCTTACCGGATTTCAAGCCAGCTCCAGTAAGAAGAAATAAAAATGCCCCGAAAAGGCAGAGGTCGGCAGAAGATACGTCGCCACAACCAGCGAAAAGAACACGACCTCCGCAGTCTCTGCACCGAACCTTCGCAGAAGTGGCGAAGGATAAGATCCTCATTGGTGTCCTTGACATGGGCAGCAAAGATGGTCTTATCCTGAGACACCGATGGGCAGGAGTCGAAAACGAGCTGCTAGGTCGGTTTCTGACGGACTTGGCAATGAGTGGAGGACCACCACCGATATGCGACGATGCAGGATGGCATCAAGGCAGGGTCAATGCCATCGCTTGTCATGACAAGCGGTCGGCCGAAGCCTGAGAAATCTATCGCAGCACTCGGAGAAGTGTATCCAGGTGCAAAAATGGTTGCGGTGGATTGGTGCGACATACCCAGTAGACCACGTGCCAAGGTCAGGGTATCGGCCAAGCCAGAAAAGCCAGAAATCCTGAAGGTGTTTCAGATCTGCAACCCTAGCTTGAAAACGGACGACTCGTTATCAATAAGGAATCGGTGGACGAGCTGGCCAGAAGTGGAAATTTGGACAGGTATGGCTACAAATCGGTAGCCATACGTGTCTACCGAGGAGATACAGCGTGTGGTAAGTCAACCACACAAAGCGCGGAACCAGCAGACGCAGAACCAGTCGTTCCAGGCAGTCCTGTAACAGAGGTTGAAAAATCGCTAGCTTTTTAGCGATTGCAACAAACAATATTGTAATTTAATGAGACGCAGTATTCTTTCGATTATTAGTACAGCTTTAATGGCTTGGATAATTGTACAAGCGAGGTTCACAGTGCCGATATTGCAAGACAAGTGATTTGCCTGCTGCCGCTACAAGTCAGCGGGCCGGCATAAGAAAAGGAATGCACAAAGAGAGCGCCACAGAGAGCGCAGTAAAGGGCGCGATAGAGAGCGCAAAGAAAAGGCTTAGAAGCTAAGTAGGGTGCTCCAACATTCCGGCCCCTTTGAAGGACTCCCGGTCTTTCAAATCCACACGGAGCACCGCCAACATCGTGGACTGGTCGCCTAGCAGCACCGCTGCCTCCAACAATCCTCCTATGTGAGGAGGTCGGGGAAGAATGAACCACCAATCGATTCGTCGCTCTGCCGCATAGTCCGTCAGGGCGTCCTTTCTCCGCTCGAAAGCCGACGGCATGTCCCTCAGCAAGCCGCTTGTTCCCGCGAAGTTCGTCACGTTGTCGCTAAAGACCATTTCCGGCAGGCCGCGCTTCCCGATGAACCTTGTAAAGACGTTAAGGACAGTATCAGTGGATAAATTAGCTACCAGTTCGAGGTGAACGGCCTTCGAGGCAAAACAAACGAATACCGCTACGTAATTTGTAACGGGCGGTCTTCCGCGTATGCGATAGCTACCATGGAATGGGCCGCAAAGTTCGAGTCCACAAACCCTGAAAGGTCGACCTTTTCGAAGGCGATCACCTGGCAAATTTCTCATTATTTGCTCAACTAACTTGGGCTTGCATCGAAGGCAGTTATGTAAAACTGCTGAGCAAAACCTACGAGTATTTATCACCCAAATCTGTTGTTTTAGCAGCCCAACTAACATCTTAAATCGCCACAGCTCTTGCCACAGAGTTTTGGCCGCTGTGACGATGGGGCACAAAGGTCCAAGTTGCTCAGACAAACGAGATAATATATTCCGCTTTGTCGGCTTCAACGAAGTAAAGCTATCCTCATGCAGATGATAACGAAATACATCATTATGAGGAGCCAGCAGGTCGTCAACATAAAAACAATTTTTAATGACATTTAACGCGACATGGTGACATCGAGCATAAGTATTTGCCAATTCAAACAACGAGCGCACAGCAAAAAATGGCGCTGATGCAGTCCCGTATGTTACAGTGTTCAACTTAAAGGACTGCAGCTCATGAGAGGCGCTTTCTCGCCAGAGAATGAGCTGGTAATTTTTGTCTTTTTCAGACACGCTTATTTGGCTGTACATCTTGGAGATGTCGGCAGTAATTGCGTATTTATTCAACCGGAAATTTACAAATGTTGAATAACGCTCCCTCTGAATAGTCAGCCCAGCCATTAACGTATCGTTTAATGATAGAGCCGTTGACGTCTCACTAAAAGCGTCAAACACCACACCCAATTTGGTTGTGGGACTTTCAGGCCTCAGGACACATTGATTAGGAATATAATAGTGCTGCCCTGGAGGAGGAGATTCATATGACATATGCCCAAGATCACTATACTCTCTCATGAAATCGTGGTGCATATCATGGAGAGTTTTATCTTTTGTGAGTTTACGCTCAAGTTGTAGGAACCGCCTTTCAATAGTTCGAAAGGAAAGGCCTAGTACAGTGGGATCGGGTTTGAACGGAAGTTCGAATTGAAAATGACCTGTAGACAGGCACTGTACTGAATTTGTGAAGTGTGCTTCACAGGCCCTTTGTTTAGCTGTCTGGCGCACAGCCTTCGACTCATTTGGGCTCCGATCGAGTTCCCAAAAGCGTTGAACTAAGGTGTCGAGAGAACAATCATTAACTTGAGCGACAACGTTAACGCTGAATTGTTGAGGAGGTATTTGCCCTGTATATCTTCCAGCAACAACCCATCCCAGCAACGTCTTCTGCAACAATGGAAGTCAAGAATTGAGCTCGATTTGCCCAACGCATAATAACTTGTAAAAAAGTTCAGCGCCTAGGAGAATATCAACCTTGGCTGGCTTATAGAATTCTGGGTCAGCCAACTCAAGGTTTGCGGGTATTTTCCAATTCGATGTGGGCACAAAGTTACCAGGCTGACAAGTAGATATGGATTTAAGAACCCAAAAATCAGTGCCAAAGCTGTGAGAATTCAAACGAGATTGAATATCAGCGCACACCTTGTACCTACTACCAGTAGTGGTTCCACCTGCCATTACAATACTCACAGCTGTGTCTTTACGCTTTAATCGAAGGCGCTGCGCAAGGTTCTCAGTCATGAGGTTCAACTGTGAGCCGCCATCAAGTAACACACGAGCAGGATGGTAATGGCCGAATCTATCTTTAATTTTTACGACTGCTGTGGCAAGAATTACTTGATCGGCACTTAAAACGTGACCTAAGTACGCTTCTGGAGGTGCGACTGCGTGTGGAGCGGGTGAATTTGGCACAGCTACAGAGTATCTGTGCAACAACGAATGGTGTGGTTTTGAACACACCCGACACTTGGAAGCCTCGCAACTGGAAACTACATGACCCACATTCAAGCAATTGAGGCACATTTTTTGAGTCTTGGCGAACTCAAATCGCTGCATAACGGGAATAGATCCGAAAGAAGGGCAAGTATAAATATTGTGTTCCGCAGAACTACAGTATGTGCACTTCGAGATCGGTTTTGAAGGCTTTGAAGGACCCTTTGTGCAAGAAAACGAAGCTTTACTGTTTCTTGCAGGTTCGGCTCGCGGTTTATTTTTAACCCGAGTTGTCTCTTCAGCCGCTAAATATTGGTAACGTCTATTTAACTGCTTAGCGCAGTCATCCCAAGAAGGCAACTTGTCATAGTCGAGCTGTTCCTCAAAACGAGATTTGGTTACATGATCAACTTTGGCCATAACCATATGTATGATCATTGCGTTTGAGATGTCCTTTTCACTTCCCAACGAAGTTAAAGACGCATAAATGGCAGAAACAGTGTCAATGATGGACCGCAAAGTAGACGCATTAGGTTTGGTCATACTTGGGATGTCAAACAATTGCGAGATAGTGTCGAAAAATATCAAACATTTGTTGTCGTACACAGACTTGAGGCTAGCAATGGCTTTCGAGTAATTGCAGTCCGTTAACTGAAACGGTTTCACAACTCCTAGAGCCTCACCTGACAAGCACGACACCAAATGATTAAACTTTTTGACGTTGGTCAACGAAGGATCGTCATGAACTAGGCTTTCAAATAAGCACATAAAATTCTTAAATTCGGCATGCTTTCCACTGAATGTAGGCAGCCGCATTTTGGGTAACTGGGACCGTTGACTGGCCATCATAGAACAGTCATGAGAAGTCTGACTTTCAACTTTTTGTTTCGTTGCCTTCACATACAACGCCTTAGTTGAAATGCACAAATCCTCAAGTGGCCCTCTACTATCGTTACTTGGATTGAGACTATCCAAATCTGCCTGAAGCGCCATAGCTTTCTTTATGTAATCTTCTAACAGCTCGAGACGACACTCGAGTTCTGTTTGTTCAAACGAAATTGTCTTTAACTGAAATGCCTTTCTCATACGAGCAATATCAGCGCTAACCTTATTAAATTTCTGCAAGCATTGTACTAGTTTAGAACAGATTCCGACATGGTAGAGTATAACCAAAATAAACTCTAAACAAGTTGCAAATCAAAGAAAATTAAAGCCGAACTTTCCTAACAGCCCTCGCAAATAACAACGCGCTAAAACAGCAAGAGACCAACTGAAATGCACGCAGATTACGTACACACGCACCCAATACAGTATGCACGCAAGCAAAGTAGCATTCCAAGCGACCGCTCAAACAACAACGAAATCTGCAAGCAGTCTCAGCTGTACTCAGAAAATAGGCGTCGATTACCGCAAGTACGCTTGTAGGCAACGCTATATATACATATGTATGTATGTATGTACGTATGTCAATAGGTTTTGAACACCTTTCGCTTGCACAAATTTGCAGCAATTAAACTTCTTAGAGCTTTATGCTCAATTGTTGGCACAGAATACCTGTAAGCTCTCAAACGAGTCCACCGAAACTTCCCTTGATTCCGAGCGACGATCACCCATTAGCCAAGCCAAACGATAGTACCACAAGTAGGGCAGACAGCAGCTCCACAGTCCAAACAAGCAGTTGTGGTTGATGGTATCCAGAACACCAAGGCACCAAACTCCAAATCCAAATAAATGTAGCAGGATGGTATCCAATCGACACCAGCCTCAAACAAACGAGTAGTTTTCACACGACCGCGCACAAAAACCAAGCCACAAAGCCCGCAAACGAACGAGAAAAAAATCTTAAGAAAACCGATGTCCCTGCTCGGGCGCCAATGAAAAATCGCTAGCTTTTTAGCGATTGCAACAAACAATATTGTAATTTAATGAGACGCGGTATTCTTTCGATTATTAGTACAGCTTTAATGGCTTGGATAATTGTACAAGCGAGGTTCACAGTGCCGATATTGCAAGACAAGTGATTTGCCTGCTGCCGCTACAAGTCAGCGGGCCGGCATAAGAAAAGGAATGCACAAAGAGAGCGCCACAGAGAGCGCAGTAAAGGGCGCGATAGAGAGCGCAAAGAAAAGGCTTAGAAGCTAAGTAGGGTGCTCCAACAGAGGTCGCGTCGGATGATGAAGATATCCTTGAAGGATATTCCTCTGAAACCTCCGATCTGGCGAAAGGGTTCGCTACTTTAGGCCACGAGGATGTGGACTTCATCCTGGACGACGACGAGGCCGATAGGACAGTGGTGGAGATAGAGGTAGATGCCCTTGAGGTTTCTACAGATTAATGTCAACCACTGCAAAGCAGCAACAGCTGCTCTAATACATTGTCTGAGCAAAGACGACATCGACGTAGTCCTCATTCAGGAACCTTGGGTCCGTAGGGGCAAGGTTTCTGGATTGGGGACGAAGGAGTATAGGCTGATTACAGCGAAAAGCTCAGGCAAGACCAGAACCTGTATTTTAATCAAGAAAAACATAAGCATTTTTCTGCTATCCAATTTTAGTAATGAAGATAACACAGCGGCATGCATTGAGGCTAGGCCAAAGCCTCTAAGAATATGCTCAGTCTACATGGCTTACAAGGAAGCTAACCCTCCACCTCTGTTGACAATGTACCAATGTACGGGGTGAGTCCTTTTTTAACTACATTCTGTCTACTAACATACTTTTATGTAATGCTGGATCAGATCCAACTTTCGTGGTAAGGAACCGAAGCCAGGTTCTTGACCTCACTTTAGCGTCAGACGCACTTTACAATCGTATTTCCAAATGGAGAGTTCTATTAGAACACTCCTTCTCAGACCACAGATACATTCAATTCGAAGTATCTCTAAAGAATGAAAGACCAATCGCGACTAGAAATCCTAGACGCACAAATTGGTCTTTGTATTCTAATCATCTAAGTAATATACTTCCGAGCTACCCTCCCGCGGGCCCTGATACAGTTGAATTCACCTCGACGCTAATAAATCAATTCACCACAGCGTCCGATATCGCGCTGCAGAAATCATGCCCCACTGGGAAACCAAGAGACAAACTCAAGCCTCCCTGGTGGACTCCACAGGTCAGTGAGTCAAGGAAAAATGCCAGGAAACTTCAATACATCCAGATCCCAAGGGGGAGAGCAACACTGGTATGCATACAAAGCCTGTCAGAGTACAAGAAAATACTCAGACAGGCAAAACGATCTTCATGGCAGAACTTCTGCTCAAAAATCGAGAACACCTCCGACGCCGCAAGGTTAAGGAAGGTCCTCTCAAAAACTCCCTCAACGCTAGGTTACCTTCAGAAGCCAGACAAGACTTGGACGACCTCGAGTCAAGAGTCTCTAGAGCTGCTTCTAGGCACCCATTTTCCCAGCTCTACAAGCATCAAACCAACCAACTATTCAGCAAGCGCTGGTCCATCTCAAACGCCACCCTATCTACTATCTGAAAATAATATTAGATGGGCAATAAAAAGCTTCAAGCCCTATAAGTCAGCAGGGCCGGATAACATCATTCCGGCGCAGCTAATTCACGCAGGAAATACTGCCATCAGATGGGTGGCAGATATTTTTCATAAAATCTTCCTGACAAGGAATATCCCAGAAGCTTGGCTTAGATCAAGAGTGGTCTTCATACCCAAAGCAGGTAAAGCCTCGCACACTACCCCGAAAGATTTCAAACCGATAAGTCTCTCATCTTTTCTATTAAAGACATTCGAGAGACTAGTGGGTCTCTATTTAAGAAGCAAGATCCCGCTCTCAGAGCTTTCAAGCTCTCAACACGCCTACTGCAAAGGCAGATCTACAGAAACGGCACTCCATGCTGTCACTTCGGGCATCGAAGAGGCTCTCAAAATCAAACAATACACACTAATCGCCTTCTTAGACATAGAAGGTGCTTTCAACAATGTGTCTCCAAGTGCCATCACAAGCTCACTCACAGACCTGGGGATGGACAACTCCACTGTGGAACTGGTAAGACAGCTTCTCACTAGGCGGTCCATCAAGTCTACACTGTGGCTGTACACGGTATCCAGATATGTGAGTGGCGGAACGCCTCAGGGCGGTGTACTCTCACCCTTCTTATGGAACGTGGCGGTCAACTCACTCCTACGATCCTTAGAAGGGATAGGGGGATGCCGCGCGATAGCCTACGCAGATGACGTGACCATTTCCTTCTCGGGTAAATTCCCTCAAACTTTGTGCAAACGCATGACCGATGCATTAAGCACACTTTCAACTTGGGCAACGTCAAGTGGCCTAAGTATAAACCCCAGCAAAACAGAGCTGGTATTATTCACGAGGAAATACAAAATCCCACCTCTTCGTCCCCCATTACTAAATGGGGGCTGGGGCAGCAGCTCAGTCAAATATCTAGGTTTGATACTAAATAGGAAGCTGGACTGGAACTTGAACATTGAAGACAAAGTGAGTAAAGCCACAGTCGCACTCTATACCTGCAGAAAATCCATTGGACTGAAATGGGGCATGGCCCCCTATGTGGTCCACTATATACTGCAATAATCAGACCCATACTTTTATATGGTGTCTCCATATGGTGGCCATCACTTACGAAAAACTCATCTCTTCAGAGACTTAATAAAGTTCAGCGACAGGCTGAACTAACGATCTCGGGCGCACTACGCACTACTCCAAACGATGCACTACTCCAAACGATGCACTAGATGCAATTCTGGGAATACTCCCAATACATCTCATGGGGAAGATGAACGCCACGCTGGCGGCTCTTCGCATGAGAGAAACCAACCAGTGGTCAGAAGAATGCTTTGGTCATGCCAAAATTCAGAGAGGAAATGACACTATCCCATCAGTCACTGACCACTGCATCGCAGAGGAGTATCCACATACTCCATTTCACACCATCATTCCCTCTAGGGAAGATTGGAACTTCGGCCCGCCAGGCCCAACCAGTTCCATTAAAATATATACAGACGGTTCTAAGCTGGATAACCGCGTAGGTTACTCAGGAAAGCCTTCAGGCTGCCGGATCACTGCAGTGTGTTCCAGGCGGAAATCATAGCCATTCAAGAAGCTCTTCTTATACTGCCAAGTCCAGCCACACGTATCAGAGAAATCTGCATATACTCGGATAGCCAAGCGGCTATAAAATCCCTTAATGCCATCAGGTCGAACTCGATGTCAGTACAGAACTGCCGAAAGTCTCTTCACGAGATGGCAACACAGTGCTCTATATACCTCATTTGGGTCCCAGGCCATAGGGATATCGAGGGAAACTGCATAGCCGACGAGTTTGCAAGACACGGTACCACCGCCTCCCTCCTTCCAGACAAGGAGAGCGTCGGTACACCGATGGCCAGCTGTAAACTGTCAGTTCGAAACCACTTTGATTGGGTCGCTAATCAAATGTGGACCACCGACACAGACTCCTGTAATATCACACGCCAAACGTGGCCAATCCTCAACAAGAGAGAATCTTCTGAACTCTGCAAACTGAGCAGAAGCCAATGCTCAGTTGTAATCAGAGCCATCACAGGGCACTGGCTGGTGGGCACCCATGCCGCCAGACGAGGACTCTATCACAACGATTTCTGCAGAAGCTGCAGAGACGTGGAAGAGGAGGAAACTGTAACCCACCTCTTCTGCGACTGCCCGGCTTTGTCAAGGACAAAACAACGCTTTCTAGGAGCTAGCCTCCTCCCAAATCTATCGGCACTAGCAAACAGAAAGCCGATAGACATTTTCAAGTTCATCCAGGCAGCTGGATGGACGTAATACTCGCGCAGACATGCAGCCAAACACGGGCATTTGGGAAGTGGACTTGTCCATGCGGTATCACAACGGGCCAATTTCTAGGGCCTAAGTGAGTCGGGGTGTATACCCTGGCTGCCGCTCCGACCTACCAACCGACCTACCTACTGAATTATTGGGGCTTTTTTGGGGCACAAAAGGAAACCGCTAAAAAGCTGAAATTTGGGGTCAAGTATCATATCATAGTGTAGGTGTGCACTAAGAAAATTGGAAAATTCGAGTTCCAAAGGGGGAAAAACGAGCTCAACTTAAAACGTAGTTTTTAAAATCAATAAAATAATACAAATACTACTACATACTCGGTTTTTTGAAATTGGGTTTGGAGCTCGAATTATTGGGGTTTTTATATTTCTTCACTTTTTTTTAAGTGTAAAGTTTGTGTTATTAATGTTGTCCGATCGATTTCAAATTTGGTATCTGTAATCAACATAACTAACATAACATATATTCAAATTGGAATTCAATTTTCGAAATATAGAAATATGGTTTTTACGGGCCATATGCAGCAACAATAAATAACAAAGAGCGCAAAATATCAAACAGTTGGGGACATCACATAAACACACACAGTGACACACTCACAGACACAAACAGAGATGGGCAAAGTCGGTGCTTTTTATTGTTCGTGACATATCACTGCACTGCGTAGACACGAGTGCCGTGTTTCATATTCCAATTTCGTGCGTGTTCGTCTTGACTCAATAAAGCACGAAAAGACACGAACGTGAAAATGCGATAGAAACAAAAACAACACGACCCGTATATAATTTAAAGTTAGGAAATACTCGAATATTTAATCCAGTTTTTTGCACAAAGTCTATCTTAAAACATTGTGTTATGTACATATGTATATGTATTTTATTGTTAAAAAAAAGCAAGGGATTTGGAGCGCATAGCCAACTACCATATACACATGCATACCAGCATAAATTAAACATCGACATTCTCCAATTAATCGAATTACAAAGAACATTGTGTGTATTCATTCACCGTGCATACGGATTAAATGATGACCATCGACACATGCCCATCTCTAGCACCTCAGCTGATCGCATATTTACCGGAACGGATTCAAAGATGGGCAGTAATATTGTCGTGCTTTGAATAAACAGTAGAATATAATAAAGGAGCTTCAAATATAGCTGATGGTTTATCCAGAATGCCTCAATGGGAAAATGGCACAAATGTTTATCAATATAATTATATTCATTTTATTCAATCAAACAACACATTCAAGATTTGTTTCAAAGGCATTGCAAGAGAAACACGACGAGGCCCAATTTCGGCGAAAGTCAATGATGCTATACAAAATGTCACGCTATCGAAGTTAAAAGGTAGTGAATTCTCAGCATATGTTAACAAATCTCAAAAACTTTCTGTGGAGTATGAGTGTGTACCATGGGGATATCATGTGGTTCAACTCAAGCTTCGAAAATAAATGCCTTATGAATTTCATAAGTCACATTTAGGAATTGTTAAAACGAAGATGTTGATACGATCATATATAGACAAAGAAGTTGAAAAATTGATAAATACATGCATTCCTTGTCAAGAACAGTAGCTAAGCCCAGAAAAAAGTTTTCTAATACCATGGAAGCTTAGTAGGAGTAGGATTTATGTTGATTTTTCAGGACCTATAAAAACAAGAGAGAACGCTACAGTCGAGCAAGCTCGACAGTAAAATAGCCTGTACTCTCCACAAAAAAGGAAAATTAAAAAACAAAAAATTTTTTAATTTAATTATTTAAAACAAGAGAGAGCGCTACAGTCGAGCAAGCCCGACAGGAAAATAGCCTGTACTCTCCACAAAAAAAAAATGATATAAAAGAAAAAATAAAAAAAAAACGTAAATATTAAAAAAATTGAATTAATTAAGTTAATTTAATTAGAAGACATGTTTATGTTCAGTTTTAACAGCATACATTTACATCACGTGCCTATGCGTGTTTATATGCGTATATGTATGCAGCACAAAGTTAAACCAAAGCAGCAACAACAACAACCGCTGCCGGCAGAGCTGGAGGCAGCGCATGAGCAGCGATTTTATTTATGGCTATAACTTTCTTCAGAATTGACCTATCATGGTGAAACACACAAGGACACATAAGCACTAACTGGATGTAACTACCAAAATTGATTTCAAAATTCCAAGAATTACAAAAATTATAAAAAACAAGATAGAACGCTACAGTCGAGCAAGCCCGACAGTAAAATAGCCTGTACTCTCCACAAAAAAAGAAAAATTAAAAAAAAAAAATTTAAAAAAAAAAATTAAATTATTAAAAAAAATTAATGAATTAATTAATTAAATTAAATTAGAATATATGTTTATGTTTAGTTTTAACAGCATACATTTACATCACGTACCTATGCGTGTTTATATGCGTGTATGTATGCAGCACAAAGTTGAACCAAAGCAGCAACAACAACAACAGCTGCGGGCAGCGCTGCCGACAGAGCTGCAGCCAGCGCATGAGCAGCGATTTTACTTATGGCTATAACTTTCTTCAGAATTGACCTATCATGATGAAATTTGGCACACGGACACATTAGTACTAACTGGATGTACCTACCAAAATTGATTTCAAAATTCCGAGAATTACGGAAGTTATAAGAAGTTATAAGAAAACACGAATTGCGGGGGAGTGGGGGGGTGCATCGAAAAAAAACTTAAACTCGTACTTTCTCGGTCTTAGGAGAATATGGAAACCAAGTTTGGTTATTCTAGCTCTTATACTTTCTGAGATCCTTCCGTTCATACGGACAGACGGACAGACAGACGGACAGACGGACGGACGGACAAGGCTATATCGACTCGGCTTCTCATCCTGATCAAGAATATATATACTTTGTGGGGTCTGCCACGCATCCTTCTGTGTGTTACATACATGCGCACAAAACTAGTATAGCCTTTCACCCTTTGGGTACAGGCTATAAAAACACGAATTGTGGGGGAGTGGGGCGGTGTATCAAAATAAAAAATCAAACTTGACCTGCCTAGGACTCAGGGGAACCTGGATACCAAGTTTGGTCATTCTTGCTCTTGTACCTTCTGTGATCCTTGCGTTCATACAGACGGACAGACGGACATGGCTATATCGACTCGTCTTGTCACCCTGATCAAGAATATACATACTTTGTGGGGTCTGCCACGCCTCCTTCTGTGTGATACATACATGCGCACAAAACTAGTATAGTTAATTATACTCTGTATATAAAATGTACAAGAGTATATTAGGTTTGCGGGAGCTGAAAATGTAACAGGCAGAAGGAGGCGTGGCAGACCCCACAAAGTATATATATTCTTGATCAGCATGACGAGACGAGTCGATCTAGCGCTGTCTGTCTGTCCGTCTGTCAGTCTGTTCTTCAGTCCGTATGAACACCTGGATCTCAGAGACTATAAGAGGTAGAAACACCAAATTTTGCACAAAGATGCCTTATGTGTGCGGTATATACGAGTTTGTTTTATTTTTTGGATTTTCCCTCCCACTTCCCCTCTATGGGGGTTTTCCCGATTTTCCATTCGTATAATACCTATATATATATATATATATATATATATATATATATATATATATATATATATATATATATATATATATATATATATATATATATAACAAACTCGTATAGAATACACACATAAGGCATCTTTGTGCAAAATTTGGTGTCTCTATCTCTTATAGTCTCTGAGATCCAGGTGTTCATACGGACGGACAGACGGACAGACAGGGCTAGATCGACTCGTCTCGTCATGCTGATCAAGAATATATATACTTTTTGGGGTCTGCCACGCCTCCTTCTGCCTGTTACATTTTTCAGCTCCCGCAATCCTAATATACTTCTGTACATTTCATGTAAAACCAAGAGCGCAAAATATTAACAGTTGGGGACATCACATAAACACACACAGTGACACACTCACAGACACAAACAGAGATGGGCAAAATCGGTGCTCTTTATTGTTCGTGACACATCGCTGCACCGCGTGGACACGAGTGCCGTGTTTCATATTCCAATTTCGTGCGTGTTAGTGTTGACTCAATAAAGCACGAAAAGACACGAACGTGAAAATGCGATAGAAACAAAAAAAAAAAAAAACTACCATTATATAATTTAAAGTTAGGAAATACTCTAATATTTATTCAAGTGTTTTTTCACAAAGTCTATCTATCTACATTGTGTTGTATCTACATACATGTATTTTATCGTTGAAAACAGCAAGGGATTTGGAGCGCATAGCCAAGAAATATCAATGTTAATTTGCATGTGCATACGGATTCGTGATGCCCATCTCTTGCACCTCTGCTGATTTGCCGCAAAGGTTGCGTCAGATTACAACGCTACAAATGTATTCTGAAGAATTCTGGGAGACATTAAGCGTTAAGCTTATTCCGTAAATGTGTTCGTGCGATATTCCAAAACAGGAACACGCCTTTTACACTCAGAACATTCAAATTCTAAAAACACATATGGATAAGTGTTGAACTGTACAATAGGATACATAGATTTATATGTGTGTATATGCATATGAGGATAGATAGCGCCTGCATCAAAAAATAAAATGTACATATAAACGTTGCTCGACGTCCCGATTTTTAAATCAAAATTAAATATCCAGCGCGGGACAGGCTGAAAAAGCTGACAAAGTGTAGGTGAACACCAAGAAGTGGTTTTAGAGAATTAGAAATCCGATTAACTTTAAATTTGGTTTGTGTATTTACTCTGAGAAAGAATACAAAATAAACTGCGTTGTATTTTGTAACCTTTCATTAAAGAGTAGAAGCAGTGCTGCCATAATTTTCTGAGCAAAAGTAGCTAGATTGTCAAAAAATTAATGCTAAAAAAGCTAAATCCAAGGCAAATTAAGCTAAAAAAAAGCCGGTTTTAAAAACAATGTTTTCTTGATTAAATTTAAGGAAATATCTGTTTTAATGTTTTCATATTAATTCTATACATATTCTTATTTTATAGCTTATAATAAAACATGAGATTCTTGTAATGTAAAAAAATTATAGAAGATTCACAATAAATTAAAATTGAAAATGTTCAATTCTATAATTCTATCTATAATTCTCTTCTATAACTCGATCAGTTCATCTAAGCTCACTGCCTCTTCGTCAGGGTAATAAATTCGGTTGCCTACTGCTCACAATCATTTTTGAGGCAATTAATACTCAAAACAGCATTTGTTTTTACGATTTAGTTCCTATCTTTAATTGAAAATAAATTAATATATTTATGACAATATTTTATTTTGTTTGTAAACCCTTACCTTACGCCTAAAATGGAGTTAAGCGTATTTAAATTCATTCCATTCCTTAATTTTGATTTTACCAAGTTTACCTGGTAAATCAAACTAAATTTAGTGTTTCCAACGTCGTTTCTGAGGTCCTCACGAAAATGAGGAGCCAATACATTTTTAATAATGTAACCAATGTAAAACCAATTTTTTTTTTGGTTGCCGCGTGGACACGCAGGTCGCAAAGCTTTGCAGTTAACCCGCACTTGCAGTAGCTGCAGTAAGCCCTTGTGGAATCCGTAATATCTTTGCGGAGCCACTCTTTAAGCTCGGCGCTCTGCAGCCACACCTCGCGAACATTTTGTTTGTATAATTTAGACATTTCTTAATTCAATGAAGACAAATTTACACATAAACAGTTGATAATCGAGCATCAAGGTGAAAGGCGAAAGTCGCTTATCGCTATATATATTCATGATTTTCATTGTTGACAAAGATAAGGGACAAAATATATGGTGAAAAATAAAGTAAAGCTAGAAAAAGGGTAAATAATTTTTTTAAAGCTAGAATTCCCGCAACCCGCAATTTTTGAATTTTTCCCGCACTGGCATTAAAAATAAAGCCAGATCTAGCGGGAAACAAGCTAAAATGGCAGCACTGAGTAGAAGAAATAATTGTGATATATGTATGTACTAGCAGGTATTGCCCGTCTTAACCCGGCTCAATATGTTTCCAATTGTATTTATTTTGTGTGTGCATAACCTACCCATATGTTTTCACCTTAAAGGTTACCAGTAGGAAGGCATTTAAGGTATTTAAATGAACATTTTCTGTTCTTGACAAAAAATTGTTCAGTAGTCCGTTAAATTTTTGTTCTTGACAAACTATTTCGTTAAACGAACATGACCACTATAACTAATATTTTGTAAAGCTCGTTTCCCCCCGTTGGAGCTAGAATTTTCCAAAAGCCTTTCTTAGTGTGCTCCTACACTATGATGGATACTATGAAACGATACTTGAGTCCAAATTTAAATTCACATTTGAGTCTTTTCGTGCCATATTGAGTCAATACGGCCACTCGTGTCAATGCCGTGCAGCGATGAGCCACGATCAAAAAGCACTGACACCGATACCATCAAAATATCGAAGTTTGAATGCAATAAGCAGAATATTTAAATAATGAAATCGAATTATTTATTGAAATCAATAAGAACAAATCATATACATACAACAAACATACATCTGCCCGCAATGCGAAGCAGAATATGCGTAGCTCCGTTATTCGGTTTCTGCTTTACTATCGCTTACGCAGTCGTTGCCTAGCGACGGTAACTGCAACATTTTGGCGTTTTGCCTTTGCAATTAACATTAAATGGTAAAAACGAAAGAAGAAGAGCGAGCTTGCAGTTGTTGTTTTTAGAGCATTATTTTTTTTTACAATCAAGCAACTGTGTTCGATTGCCCAATGTATACATTAATACGAATGTACATACATGCTATATTCATACACAGGCATACATACATATGTACATATGTTTCTTTTTACTTTTTCAGCCGCACGTAGAGAACCGCACACATAGACACGAACTGTTGCTTGTTGTGTGTGTGAGTCTGTGTATGTGATGTCCCCAACTATTTGATATTTGTTGTTGCTGCATAAAGCTATTAATGAAAACCCTAATGCCAAATGCACTAAACAAAGAAAAAATTACTTTTAAAAATGTTATATTATATAATTTTCAATTAATTAACATTTCTTGCTCTGTCAGTGCAAGACGAATGTACATACATACATACATATGTAGATACATATGTACATACATAGATGTGCACATATGTATCTATGGACATTCACACATTAGTGTCTCACATTTTGCTTTGGCTATTTCAATCGTTTGCACGCAACCACACGAACAGCTGTTTGCATGTGTGTGTGTGTGTGTGTGTATGTATACTTAGTTGTCCCCAACTGTTTGATATTTTGTATTGTTTGTTCTGCCTGCTTTTGTAAAATGCATATTTTGAAAATCCTTGAATGCAAAGTTGTAGATTTAGTTACGTAGATTACATTATCCATATTTTAAATCGATCGGACTAAATTTATAACACAAACTTTTCATTTGAAATAGTGAATAAATATTAAAACCCCAATAATTCAAGCTCCAACAAAAAATTTAAAAAACCGAGTATGCTTTTTTATTTGTATTCTTTAATTGATTTTAGAAACTAAGTTTTAAGTCAATCGGTTAAAAAATGCGGATTTTTCAAACAAACTTTGGAGCTACTTTTCCCCCCTTTGGAGCTCGAATTTTCCAAAATCCCTTCTTAGTGCGCATCTACACCATGATAGGATACTTGAGCCCAAATTTCAGCATCCTAGCTTTTACCGTGTGGGCTGTGGGCTGTTGACGCGGTTTCCTTTTGTGCCCCAAGAAAACCCCAATAATTCAAGCTCCAACAAAAAATTTAAAAAACCGAGTATGCAGTTTTGTTTGCATTCTTTAATTGATTTTAGAAACTAAGTTTTAAGTCGATCGGTTGAAAAATGCGGATTTTTCAAACAAACTTTGGAGCTCGTTTTCCCCCCTTTGGAGCTCGAATTTTCCAAAATCCCTTCTTAGTGCGCATCTACACCATGATAGGATACTTGAGCCAAAATTTCAGCATCCTAGCTTTTACGTTTGGGCTGTGGGCTGTTAACGCGGTTTGCTTTTGTGCCCCAACATTTTTTTTACAGGAAAACTCCCATATTTTAGGCCCCAAAAAAAAATATCAAAAAACCAAGTATACAGTTTTTCTTGGAATTGGAGTATACAAACTAAGTTTAAAGTTAATCAGATGAAAACTGTAGATTTTTCATACAAACGTTGGAGCCTGTTTTCCCCCCTTTGGAGCTCGAGTTTTCCAAAATCCCTTCTTAGTGCGCATCTACACCATGATAGGATACTTGAGTCCAAATTTCAGCTTCCTAGCCTTTACCGTTTGGGCTGTGCGTTGATCACCAATCATTCAGTCAGTCAGTCAGTCAGTCAGTCAGTCAGTCAGTCAGTCAGGACAAACTGTTTTATATATATAGATTAGATCGGTAACAAATTTGAGCGGCGAATTAAAAAAAACAATATATATTAAATTATCAAAAGATGTACATACATACATATAAACATATATGTATTTTTATTTATTTAATTACACTTGTTTTACAAATTTTACCACATTTTGCGACCCTTAAATGTACTTATTTTCATATTAAATATCGGCTAATTTGCCCACCGACATTTTTACCAAGAACATAAATAAAATAATATATTTTTAAACTAATATTTTTGAATTAATTTGATTTAAATGCCAACTGACATTTTTACCAAATATTTTGTAATTAATATGCAAGTCAAACAAAAATAAGAAATAGTCTATCAATAAAATTGCTTGTGCATAAATATAAGTTGAGGCAGGTCATGACAACGTCAAGGCTACTGCCACGCGTTCATATATGAAGTGTCTGCATATGAACACAACATTTGCACACATACATATGTATGTAATTGTATGTATGTGTGCTTTTATAGTCGTTATGAGAAACCCATACACTACTCACAAACTTCACTTGCATACGCATCCCAAAATACAATGCGACAGAAATATGGCAACAGTGTATGAAATTCTGATGCCCATGTAGCAGGTAAAATCTGAAAACGAAATTGAAGCTGCTGCTCGCAAACAGCAAAAGACCAAATGCACAAATACATATAAACATATACATGTATATATGTGCACGCACACATACAAAGAGCATAAGCGGCGTGAACCGACCGTCTCTGTTGACTGCCTCTCTGCGAATGAAATGAAATTCGCTCACAGAGAGCACGAATGCGACAGCTCCCAGTCGGCTCATAGCCGAAGTGCGACAGCTCCCATTCGGCAAATACCCGAACAGCTATGGGAGCTGTCGCTAACAATTTCGATGGGACGTTTTCGTTGTATGAAATGACGCATCTATATGTTGTATGGTTAGTGGTACAGCTTACAAGAAAAATTATCGATAGTGCATTCGATTTTATAATAAATATTAATAAATTGTTTTAAAAAGTTTAACACACGCTGCGAGCTACAAATATACTGTGGACCTTTTGTTAGTTGTTAATAAAGCTTTCAAGAAAAACTATCTACAACTATCAATAGTGGACGGCTACCATCGATGGTAGTTCGATAGTGCTGATAGTACCATCGATAGTTATCCACCTCTTATCCCTATACCACTAAACTACTTCACAGTTCACTGGTACCGCCCTTTTCTAGAATCCTGATCATCCCGCAGTACAAAACGCATCAGGATCGACTTGAGTCTGTTCAGAAACAATTCCTCCTTCTTGCACTTTCGCGGTTTAAACTGGGATCCCAAGCTTCGTTTGCTGCCTTACTCAAGCAGACTTATCAGAAAAAAAAAAACACAAACTCGTTATTTCTCGGACTTAGGAGAATCTGGATACCGAGTTTGGTTATTCTTGCTCTTGTACTTCCTGCCTTTTACCCTTTGGGTACAGGCTATACAAATTTAATTTATTTTATTAAATTAAATATACAATATTCAATACATGCATACGTACGTAAGTGTTGATGGACAATTTCAATAGAATAAATTTACATCATCGTATCGCTGCGTATTTATACAAGGTGTTTTCCAAAGTAAAACGGGACTTAAAAAAAAAAACAGAACAAATGGTTTTTTCGGCAAAATCAATTTATTTTATTCAAAATAGTCTCCTTCTGCTTCAATACAGCTTTTTGCACGATCCAAAAGCATGTCGAACGAGTGTTTTAGCTTGTTGGCTGGTATGGCCGCCAGTATGCCGGTGCAAGACTTTTGAATGGCCTCTACGTCTGCATAACGCTTTCCTTTCATGGGCAAATTCATTTTTCCGAAAAGGTAGAAGTTGCACGGTGCCATATCAGGTGAATACGACGAGATGGTAATGGTTAAAATGTGACTTTTGGTCAAATAAACGGTTACAATCGGTTGGATTCTGAGCAATTTTGTGCGGAACAAACCGTGCACACACCTTTCGTAAGCCCAAATGTTCATTCAAAATGCGATAAATCGGTATTTAGGAGATGTTCAATTCCATTTCCATCAATTTGATGAATTCACGCACAGTTTCGATGGAATTTTCGGTGATCACGAATTTTGATTGGCCCACATGTTGATCGTCATTTATGTCCTCACGACCACTTTGAAAACGTTGAAACCACTCGTGCACTCTGCTACGGGATAGGCAATCATCGCCATAAACTTGTTCCATCAATTGAAACGTTTCGGTGAAAGTTTTACAAATTTTAAAACAAACTTTAATGTTGGCTCTTTGTTCGAAGCTTATTTTCGCACCGATAACACAAACATACTGACACTTAAAACGCAATAACTTCACTTCCAATCGATGAAATGTCACTGGACAATCGATAAAGATAGCAGATTCTAACACACCAGTCGACATATAGATAGCGCCACCAACGGGCGCTAGATTCAAAAAGTCCTGTTTACTTTGGAACTCTCCTTGTATGAGTGAAGGTATGCAGCACAAAGTTGAACCAAAGCAGCAACAACAACAACAGCTGCGGGCACCTCGGTATCGAGGTTCCCCTAAGCCCTATGTATATCGAGTTTGTTCCTTCTATACCCTGTACCCAAAAGGTGAAAGGGTATACTAGTTTTGTGTGAACCCACAGAAGGAGGCGTGGCAGTCCCCAGAAATAATATATAATTGATCAGGATGACAAGTCGAGTCGATATAGCCATGCCCGTCTGTCCGTCCGTCCATCTGTATGAATGCAACGATCTCAGAAAGTATAAAAGTTAGAACAACCAAACTTGGTATCCAGCTTCTCCTAAAACCGATAAAGTACGAGTTTGAGTTTTTTTTCGATGCACCCTCCCCTCTCCCCTGCAAATTCTGTTTTTCCTATAACCCCCGTAATTTTTGGAATTTGGAACTAAAGATTGGTTATTACATCTAGTTAGTTATTACATCCAATTGTGAAGAAAGTTATAGCCATAAATAAAACCGCGGCCCATGCTCTATACGCAGCTATTGTTGTTGTTGCTGGTTTGACTTATTCCTGTACTGAAAGTGTTCATAAACATGTCTTGACTTTTGTATGTATGTATGTATCTATTGAATATTTTTATTTAATTTAATCAATTTAATTTTTTTTCAATAATTTTTTTTTTATTAATTTTCTTTTTTTGTGGAGAGTACAAGGTATTTTACTGTCGGGTTTGATCGGCTGAAGCGTTCTCTCTAGTTTAAATTTCTATATTTATTCTACACATAGGTACACAGTATTTCAATCTCGAGACACCCGACCTTAGCTTCTCCACTTCTTTTATATATAATTTAATTAATTAATTATTTGTATTCCCTGTACCTAAAGGGTAAAAGGGTATACTAGTTTAATGCGAATGTAAGTAACACACAGAAGTAGGCGTGCCAGACCCCACAAAGTATATATATTCTTGATCAGGGTGACAGGACGAGTCGATATAGCCATGTCCGTGTGTCCGTACGAACGAGAGGATCTCGGAAAGTATAGTATAAGCGCTTGAGTAACAAAACTTGGTATCCAGATTCAGATAAGCCCGAGAAAGAACAAGTTTGTTTTTTTTCTGATGCACCCCCTCTTTCTCCCGCTATTAAGGATTATCCATAACTGCCGTAATTCTTCGAATTTTTAACTCAATTTTGGCAATTACCTCCAATAATTAATTATAGGCCCGTATGCTAAGTTTCATTAATATAGGCCGATTTGACAGGAAATAATAGCCATAGCTACCAGCAGCTGTTGTTGTTGTTGCTGATTTGCACAGGCACACAAGACACACACAAAAACGCACACTATTTTAGTGTGAAGTTAGAAACCCTTTAACTGAGTTCTTTACTCATTTTCTATTTTCTTAATTTTTTAATTTAATAATTTGTTATACTTTGAACATAAGTTCGGGACATGTGTACAAACAAAAATCTTCGATATTTTAAAATGATTGTAATTTTTCCTTAAACTTTATAAAATGACAGTTTAAATTCAGTTTAGTAATATTCAAGAAATTATAAGAATCTTTTTTAAAAATTAAATGAAAATTTTTCCGAACGAAATAATTGAACTGATCAAATTCAAAAAACTATATTTATATCTCGATATACTTGTGTTTTTAGCGTTAATTGTTTAGATATGTCCTCCATTACTATTAATTACTCTTAACATGCGATTTGGCATTGAACTAACCAAGTTTTGAAGAAATGATCCGTCCAATTTGGCCCACTCTGTTACGATTGCTTCTTTTAATTCTTTCAAGGATCTAAATTGTCTGCCATGCATGTAAACCTTACTGGAAAGGATTCCCCAAAGGTTCTCTATGGGATTAAGATCTGGACTTTTTGCAGGCCACATCAAAAATGGTATTTTTTTATCCTCAAAAAATTGTTTTGTGCGTTTTGAGGCATGGATTGGAGCATTGTCCTGCTGGAATGTCCAATAATCTCCACACATTTCTTCTCCAAAATTAATCAGATTTTCGTCCAAAAGCTCTACATAGTTTTCGAAGTTCATTTTATGTGAGACAAAGCATATAGGACTCTTTCCAGCAAAGCAAAATGCAGCCCACACCATTAGCGATCCTCCTTGAAAATTGCGCGACACTTTCATTTGTTTGGGGTTCCTGAGGTCGTGATAATAATATTGATACCCATCTGGTCCTTCTAAATTAAATTTTTTTTCATCACTGAAAATAATTTTTTTCCACTCCAGGTCCCAAAACTTATGCATCTCTGCATAGTGCATGCGGGAAACTTTGTGCCGAGGAAGTAGTTCACATTTGACGGTTTTTTTTTCATGCGACGTTTTGACACTGAGAGATCCAGTTCCTGACAAATTTCGCCTGCGCTCAGGTTTTCTTTGAGTGCTAACGATTTTATTCTCCTCTTATCGCGATTTTGTACCAATGGCGGGCGACCGGAGCGTGGCTTTTTTCCGTGGTGTTCGGGGTCTTTCAAAAACTTTTGTATAGTAAAAAAGCTTCTTTGTATTTTGGAAGCAATTTCACGTAAGGGCATTCCAGTTTCTCGATATGCTAATATTTTAGCTCTTTCTTTATCAGATAGGTAACGGCTTTGATGCATTTCTACTAAAATTATGGTTAATTATAATCTGATCTAATATTCTAAGCCTGGATTAAAGTCAAAACTCACTTATTTAATTTTTTTAATTATAAATCCCAAAATTTTGATGAAAATGGCCCTTGAATGCACTGGTACAATGACAAAAACTGATTTGATCAGCTCAATTATTTCGTTGTGTAAAGAGAGACAGCAGCAATTTTCGATAGAAATAACGGTAGTAATAACGGATTTCTGCTTCTCCTTACTGTTTTAAGCAAGAGAATTAGATGAAAGCAAACTATGCAAAAAATGAAGTGGAAAACATAAATGGTAAATCTGTGGCATTCCGTTATAAGCATGATAAGGTGACTTATTTCGCAGACCTTACGTTGCCCACGAAAATTGAAAAGTCACCTTACTTTTTGTACGGGAAAATTCAAAGTCGGGACAGTCGACTTCATCTTCTTCACTTGTGTTGTTTGTTTATGGGAGTGGGTGTTTAACTGTTTTATTTTCATTGTCTCACATTGGTACTGTGGTAACTAAAGAAAAAACTTTGGGTTTCAAAATTTAAAATACTTTTCATTTAATTCTAACTTAAATTGTTAAATAAAGTACTTACATATTCATACAGGTCAATTATAAAGACTCCTCTTTCATTTATAGCAATTAGTATATCTATGTCTTTATGATTGACTAAACTCATAATACCACTTATGGGTTGTTCCAGTTGTCCATGGAAATATGCAGCTCTGGAAATCGAAAAGTAACAATGAAATACAAAATAATATTACAGTTGCACAATCTCTTGACCCTTTTGTACACACAATTTCACACAATTCCTAAAAAAAATTTTGATAATTTGGAAGGGTATATTGCTGAAATTATTATACTGTGTACATAAAATCTACAAGAGTATATTAGGTTTGCGGGAGCTGAAAAATGTAAGAGGCAGAAGGAGGCGTGACAGACCCCACATAGTATATATATTCTTGATCAGCATGACGAGACGAGTCGATCTAGCCCTGTCTGTCCGTCTGTCCGTCCGTATGAACACCTGGATCTCAGAGACTATAAGAGATAGAGACACCAAATTTTGCACAAAGATGCCTTATGTGTGTATTCTATACGAGTTTGTTTTATTTTTTTGATTTCCCCCCCCCCCCCCCCACTTCCCCCCTATGGGGGTTTTCCCGATTTTCCATTCGTATAATCGCCTATAAGACCTAGGAACACCAAATTTTAGTCCCAGATGCCTTATGTGAATACGCAGAAAATGTATATTTTGGAATTACCTTCCCTCTCCCCCGAAAATCGCGATTTCCTCTAACTCCCGTAATTCTTGGAATTTCGAACTCAGATTTTGCAAATACCCCCAGTTTATGTGTCCGTATGCCAACTTTCTCTATGATAGACCGATTTAACAAGAAGTTATAGCCTTAAATATATTTGCTGCTGCAGCGCTGCTTAAGCGCTGCCCGCGGCTGTTGTTGATGCTGGTGCTTTGTTTGACTGCACACATGTTTACACAGACACGAATAGATGCGCATAGGCATACATACACTCACACATACGCAATTGCTATGTAAATGTCGACTTGGCGATAGTTAGAGAGCCTTAGAAAGTGGAAAGTGACCGTAACACACATAGTGGATGTGCTTTTCCCAAGCAGGCCAAACGTCACATCACGTGCGGCCCAGTATGGATCTGAAGGCCCGCCTTTCCCCACAGAGTTGGTTTCGGTTACAACCGAGGAGGTACTAGCAATCGCCCGCAGCCTTAAGCCGTCTAAAGCACCTGGCCCAGATTGCATCCCGAACCGAGCCCTATGACTGGCCATGACACTTCACCCAGTAGCCTCGTGGAGCTGTACAACCAGTGTCTCAGGGAAGGAGTATTCCCGGATAGGTGGAAGCGGCAGAAGCTTCTCTTACTGCCAAAGCCTTGAAAGCCCCGGCAGAAGCGTCGTCGTGCCTATTGGACTCATTGGGAAAGGCGCTGGAGAAAATCATAAGCAGCAGGCTGAGCTTGGCCCTGGAGAGTGCCGGCGGACTATCTCCTAACTAGTTTGGGTTTCGTAAGGCGAGGTCAACGGTGGATGCCATTAATCAAGTAGTGGGCATCGCTACTGAGGCCATAGAGGGATCGCGCTGGATGGGTGGCTCCAAAATCTTGATGGCGCTAAGAAGTTTTTCCGTCCCGGAGTATATACTTGCAATTGTACGAAACTACTTTGATGGCAGAACTATTGAATACAGCACAGATGAGGGCATACGCTCACACGACATCTCACTAGGAGTGCCCCAGGGTTCCGTTCTGGGATCGTCCTGCCAAGTGACGTGCATAGGAGTTGCAAAGGAGCTGCGCGAGGTAGAGGCGTCCAGCTGTGCTATAGAGCAGGTCGCTGCCTGGCTAACCTCGGCTGGCCTGGAGCTCGCACCACATAAGACCAAGGCAGTTCTGATAAGCAGCCGAAAAAGAGTGGAAACCGCCCGGATACTCGTTGGCAGTACAGCAGTGAAGTCCAAAAGGGCCTTAAAATACCTTGGCGTAATGTTGGATACCAGACTATGCTTTCGTGAGCACCTAGAGTATGCTAACAGAAAAGCAGCCGAGTCTGGACGAGCGCTGGCACGGATAATGCTAAACACCAGAGGTCCAAAACAAAACCGCAGAGCACTGCTCACAAGAGTAACGAGCTCGACGCTGCTCCAGTCTGGGCCCACGCCATGGAGAAGGGGTCCTACAGACGTGGCCCTGATGCCACATACCGTCTAAGCTCAATACGGATCTGCAGCGGGTTCAGGACGATTTCGGATGAAGTAGCACTCGTGTTGGCACGCATGCTACCGTTGGCGGAGCTAACACGCGAGGCGAAGGTGAGGTACGAAGGTGCGCGTGTTGCAGTGGCTGATGCCACACCAGCAGCCGTGTTGCGTCAGGATGCAAGGAGTCGCAGTGTAGATGGGATACCACGAGCAAAGGTCGACGGACGTACCGTCTGATCCCCAACATAATGACGTGGATAAGGCGCAAACACGGTGAGCTAAATTTCCACCTAACTTAGCTACTGAGTGGGCACGGTTGCTTTCGTAGCTACCTGCATCGGTTCGGCCACGACTCTGTGACGGAGTGCTCCCACTGTGGAAACGGCGTTGTAGAAGACGCTGAGCACGTATTGTTTTTCTGCCCCAGGCTTAGATGCATCCGTGAGGTGCTGGAAAAAGGCCGTGGGCTCTAACATTTCGGCGAACAACATTGTGGACCTGATGCTCAATAGCCATCAAGGTTGGGACGCTACCAGTAGCTTCGCTGATAGTGCAATGTGCGATCTTACGCGATTAGAGAGAGGCAGAGCAGCTGATTTAGTGCAGTAGACTTAAAAAGAGGCCAGGACTTGTGCGATGCATTGCTTAGCGGCCGTCCCGCACGAGAAAGTGACCTCTCTTTTTTGTTCAAGTCTACTTAGTATAAGTTATTATGTATATATGTAAAATACATTACATGTAATCAATAAACAGAATATAAAACAAGATAGAACGCTACAGTCGAGCAAGCCCGACAGTAAAATAGCCTATACTCTCCACAAAAAAAGAAAAATTAAAAAAAAAAAAATTTAAAAAAATTAAATTATTAAAAACAAGATAGAACGCTACAGTCGAGCAAGCCCGACAGTAAAATAGCCTGTACTCTCCACAAAAAAGAAAAATTAAAAAAAAAAAAATTTATAAATAAATAAAATTATTTAAAAAAATGAATGAATTAATTAATTAAAATAATTAATTAAATTAAATTAGAATACATGTTTATGTTCAGTTTAAACAGCATACATTTACATCACGTACCTATGCGTGTTTATATGCGTGTATGTATGCAGCACAAAGTTGAACAAAAGCAGCAACAACAACAACAGCTGCGGGCAGCGCTGCCGACAGAGCTGCAGGCAGCGCATGAGCAGCGATTTTACTTATGGCTATAACTTTCTTCAGAATTGACCTATCATGATGAAATTTGGCACACGGACACATTAGTACTAACTGGATGTACCTACCAAATTAAATTTAAATTCCGAGAATTACGGAAGTTATAAGAAACAAGAGAGAACGCTACAGTCGAGCAAGCCCGACAGTGTAATACCCTGTACCCAGGTAAACTTCCGTCACTGAGTTATATGCACCCATAGCAGCAAAAAGAGGAAGAAGAAGAGCGAACTTGTTGCTGCAGTTTGGGGGGGTTGTACTGGCGAGAATTTGTTTCGCTAATAACTTTTCTTAGAATTGACCGAATTGAATAAAATTTTGAACAACAGTAGACAATTATATATAAATTATGTGTGCAAAGTTTGGTTTAGGTAGCATTTGAAATGTGGACGCTATTGACGAAATTCTGTAGCGGGGGAAGGGGGGGAAAATTAAAAAAAAAAAAAATAAACTCGTCCTTACTCGGACCTAGGAGAATCTGGATGCCAAGTTTGGTTATTCTAGCTTTTATAGTTTCTGAGATCCTCGCGTTCATCCAGACGGACAGACGGACGGACAGACGGACAGACGGACGGACATGTCTAGATCGATTTCTCTCGTCATGCTGATCAAGAATATATATACTTTATGGGGTCGGAGATGCTTCCTTCTGTATGTTACATACTTTGCACAAACCTAATATACCCTTTTTACCCTACGGGTACAGGGTATAAAAATACGAATTGCGGGGGAGTGGGGGGGTGTATCAGAAAAAATAAACAAACTCGTTCTGCCTAGGGCTTATAGGAACCTTGATACCAATTTTGGTTATCCTAGCTCTTGTACTTACTGAGATCCTTGCGCTCATACAGACAGACGGACAGACGGTCAGACGGACAGACGGACATGGCTATATCGACTCGTCTTCTCATCCTGATCAAGAATATATATACTTTGTGGGGTCTGCCACGCCTCCTTCTGTGTGTTACATACATGCGCACAAAACTAGTATAGCCTTTCACCCTTTGGGTACAGGCTATAAAAATGAATGAATGAATTAATTAATTAAATTAAATTAGGATACATGTTTATGTTCAGTTTTAACAGCATACATTTACATCACGTACATATGCGTGTTTATATGCGTGTATGTATGCAGCACAAAGTTGAACCAAAGCAGCAACAACAACAGTTGCGGGCAGCGCTGCCGACAGAGCTGCAGGCAGCGCATGAGCAGCGATTTTACTTATGGCTATAACTTTCTTTAGAATTGACCTATCATGATGAAATTTGGCACACGGACACATTAGTACTAACTGGATGTACCTACCAAAATTGATTTCAAAATTCCGAGAATTACGGAAGTTATAAGAAAAAACACGAATTGCGGGGGAGTGGGGGGTGTATCAGAAAAAATAAACAAACTCGATCTGCCTAGGGCTTATAGGAACCTTGATACCAATTTCCAATGGTTATCCTAGCTCTTGTACTTACTGAGATCCTTGCGCTCATACAGACAGACGGACAGACAGACGGACAGACAGACAGACGGACATGGCTATATCGACTCGTCTTCTCATCCTGATCAAGAATATATATACTTTGTGCCACGCCTCCTTCTGTGTCTTACATACATGCGCACAAAACTAGTATAGCCTTTCACCCTTTGGGTACAGGCTATAAACAAAAAACAAAAAAAACACATAGACATGCATACGCTCACACCGACGCAATTGCTATATATATTTTTAATTTTTTAATTTCTATAGTTATTTTAACCATATGTACAGAGTATTTCAATGTCGGACAACCGACTTTACCTCTCTCGGTATTCGAACTCACGTAGAGGGTGTATAATTGCACATTTACATAGAAATTGTGTCTATGTGAGTGTATGTATGTCTATGCGCGTGTCTGTGTGAGCATGTATGTAGTCAACCAAACTATCAACAACAACAACAGCTGCGGGCAGCACTTGGGCTGCAAATATATTTATGGCTATAAGTTCCAGTTAAATCCGTCTATCATAATGAAAAAGAATTTAAAAGTTGCATCATCAGTGCTGCATATTTTTAGGATCTGCGTGTATTTTAGATCTATACCCCAAAATTCGAGTGCATAGTTTTAAGAGCTGGGTGTATTTGGGCTGGTGTTTAAGTGAGCTAGTGGAAAGGCCGTACGGGCCGGGGAGAGGACTCTCCACCGTACCGGCGGTGCACCTGAGTGAGGGCTCTGGGGACCGAGCCGGGGCGGAATAACCCCCATCCCGTCAAGAAAATTCCTGGCCACCGAGGGTCCTTGGTTAAAAAAACCAGCCATAATGGCCGATACCCACCTTTACTGTTTGCTAAAGGTGCTTCCCACGGACCAGCCGCCGGGAGTCCAGCAGCCCCCTACATTGAGCATTTTTTAAGGAGTTGGCGCCGTGGTACAACCAAGGCCCACCACTGGCAACTATGGGGGATGTAGCTTGGATTAAAGCCAACGAAGCCATGGCTGATGTAAGCCCCTTCGCGCGTCTGTCTGGTGGAAAGATGCCCACTAAAGTCCGCCCCACCCTTAGCGCCTATGCAGAGCTTCCCAATTTTTGGCTCACCTGCCGCAAATTCACCTGCGTGTGCACCACATCCAATGGAGCAGGCAAATACGCCTTCCTCGACGCCCCATGGCGACTTTACCGACTGCTAACCCAGTGCAGGCGAGCACCGGATTTTCAAACCATCCAGCGACAGCCCAGGCAGAGATGCTGGAGTTGGGCACCCATCTGCAATCGGTCTGCCGTCCCTGGTTGTCCCGGACAACCAGCAGCAGGACTGTCCGCAGGTAGTAAAGGGTAACGGGAACCCTCCAGCCACCTCTCCTGCTTCCAATGCGGACACTTGGAAGGATTCAAGCGCCAGATACGTGCGAAGCCCAGCAAGCCGCATATCATCATCGACAAGGGTGTCGGTGAAGCTCAGTATGCGGACATTCTTAAGACAGTCAAATCAGCACCAGATTTTCAACCGATAAAAGATGACGTACAGCGTATCAGGAGAACTGGTAACGGTAGCCTGTTCTTGGAACTAAGCAGATCACCGACCCACGATATCGGTAAGCTGCACGAAGGTGTGGAGGCGGCCTTATAGGGAATAGCCGTAGTCAAACCACTGTCACAGGTAGCTTAAAATGCCCGGCATTTGAGGAGGCATTCAATAATTGAGATGATAAAGGCTTACCTCAACCACTGCATTGCAGCGCAAGACCTGCTGCTGCAAACTGTCAGCGAGGAAAACGTAAGCATGGAAATTCTCAGTGAGCCGTATAAAGTCTACACCAATAATAGCTGGGTCGCTGGCCTGACCGGTAAGACTGCTCTGTGGCTGTGAGGACCTAGAACACTATGGTTATCAGAAGTTAGAGCTGGTCACATCTTCGTCAGAGCCAAGTTGCCTAGTCTGTGGATTTATAGCTGCTACCTTCCACCACCCTTCCCCTGGCGGAATTCGCAGCAATCCTGGAAGCGAGACCGTATACTCCTTGAGGCGCTCTTAGGCCTGGAACTGGCATTACTGAACAGTGGATCGCAGTACACCTTTAGCAGGGCTGGTATTGGATCGATAATCGACCTGACGTTTTCCAGTAGCTCCCTCCAGAACCAGATAAGAAGAGCGAAGCATTCACTGTAAGTGACCACGCGGGAATAATCCTCACGATAGGCGAGATGGTCCGCGGTATTACAAACACACAGCTCTCTATCGCATACAGGCTGGAAACCTTTTTTCCACTATCATTTGATAGCGCGAGATCCACAGAGTATGGCAGTGGACGCCGTTGCTCAATTCAGAGCTGCCTGTGATGCTAGCATGGCCAGACGACCACATTATAGGCGCCACCACGCTCCAGATTATTGGTGGAACGACAGCACCGCTGAACTGCGCAAGCTGTGCATCGGAGCCACGAGAAGAACCCCGAGAGCAAGACGTTCGCCCCATTTCGGCTTGCTGCAGGAAGCCTACAGAGAAGCAAGACGTTCGCCCCATTTCGGCTTGCTGCAGGAAGCCTACAGAGAAGCAAGACGTTCGCTGAAAAGGTCAATCGTAGCTAGCAAGCAGGAATGCTTTCTAGAGCTCTACGACACGGCTGACCAGGATCTCTTGGGGAGAATTTACAAGCTGATTGTCAAGCGTGTCAATGCAGGCCGCCCCGACATCCCCCAGGATGCGTCGAAACTTTCTAGAATAATGGAGACTTTATTCCCTGCGAGACCAGAGACGCCTGCTTTAACTTCCACCACAAAAGTGGCATTAGACATCTCCGACGGAGGGTCCATAGAGGAGGTTATACACGTCGCTCGCAGCCTGCAGCCCTGTTGCCTAAGCCAGGCAAACCGCCTCATAACCCCGCGTCTAACAGGCCAATCTCAGTGCTGGAGAAAATGGTATGCGCGATGCTCGAGGCGGTTATTGGTCTGTCAGACAAACAATTTTGTTTCAGGAGGGCGAAATCCACCTTGGACGCAATAGCCAAAGTAGTAAACATCGCGTCGAATCGCAGGTACCAGATGGAGAGAAGGCACGAAGGAATACTGCCTGGTGGTCACTGTGGACGTCAGGATTGCGGTCTGAATGCGCTGTCAGCTCAGCGCGTCCCTTTTCACTTGCAGCGTGTCATCAGGAGCTACTTCAGCAACCGCGTACTTAGGTACTACACCATCTCGGGCACGAAAAATCACAATATAGTTGTTGGCGCCCCCCAAGGGTCGATGGAATCCACCGGCTTCAGGTCCCACCTGTCATGGCGCTGGTGGGATATGAAGATGACGTAGCCATTGTATGTGTCGCGAAGGAGGTCAAGGCCGTGCAAGACGCGTGCAATCGCAAGAGATTACGTGCTGGCTAAATACAGTTGGCCTTGAACTGGCGGCAGGAAAAACGGAGGCCGTCTTAATTATTAGCCGTAAGGTGGTAGAGCAGGCGCACATCCGAATTGGAGGTCTGCCAGTGCTATCCAAACGTTCTATCACCTACCTAGGAGTTAGGATGGACACACGGTTGTGCTTTCGCGAACATTTGGACAACTCAAACAGGAAAGCAGCTGACTCTATTCGGGCGCTCTCGCGTATTATGGTCAACACGCGGAGCCCTAAACAAGCGATTATGCTCTACGCGGCACCGATTTGGGCTGCCGCGGCAAACACAAAGAGCTATATCTGGGACCTTGCAGCCACGTACCGGCTCAGCGCACTTCGCGTCTGCAGTGCCTTTAGGACGGTTTTCGATGACGCTGTGCTGGTGATCGCGGGATGGTCCCTATTGACCTCTTCGTCGCAGAAGCGAGCAACGTCCACGCCAGCACAGCTGGGCAGCCTCGAAGAATTTCCCGGGAAGTAGCTAGAGAAAAAACAAATTGCCACTGGCAAGGGCGATGGAACGCCTCACCCAAGGGCCGATGGACCCACGTGCTTATACTAGAAATAGCATCTGCTTGGCGCAGCCTCTAAGTGGCCATGGATTGTTCAGAAGCTATCTTCACCGTTTTGGGCACGACTCCAGTGCGGAATGCCCTACCTGTAGAGTAACTGGAGACGCACACCATGCGGCATTCAAATGCCAGAGATTCGAAGCAGCCAGACGGAGATGGGAGGCAATAACTAGTACTCCTCCCCAGGCGACAAACTTTGTGTACAACATTCTCGCAGACAAAGACTCGTGGGCAGCAAGTGCAAGCTTTGCGGCCTCAGTAATAGGCAAGCTTCAAAGACTGGAGCGCGAAAGGAGCGGAATATAGACAGGTTGTAAGTCCGGGTGAAGCAATGCCTAACCACCGTACCGCCTGTACTCCAACTTGTTTATATTTACGCTTTTGTACTCTTTTTTAACCGTCCTTCCTGATCACTGGAGGTAATATGGAATAACAATAGACCAGCCAAGGCCACTACCCGAGCGGTAGTGACCAGATAGCTAAGGTCTAAAAGAGTCTGCTGTCCCTGCATGCCGACTGGACACACAGTATACAAATGCGTGACGTTCAAGGCAGCGCACGTGGACCGACGATGGGCCTGGATTCGAGAAACAAACAGATGCGCAAAATACATTATCGCCACGTACAGCCCCCGGGAATGCTCAAGCAGACAGAGCTTCCGATACCAACAGAAGCATCATACATTGCTATATAAAGACAGTGGAATAAAGGCGGCAGCAGCCTTCAGCCAACCAGGTATTTCCAGAACTAAGAATCAATACGTTTTATTGGCTACGGTACAGGTGAAACTATTTAGAAGTGAAAGTATTTAGTAGAATTTTAAAAAATAAAACAAATTTGCACAGCGTACACATAAGGCATCTTTGTGCAAAATTTTGTGTCTCTATCTCTTATAGTCTTTGAGCTCTAGGTGTTCATATGGCCGGACATACGGACAGACCGACAGGCAGACATAGATCGACTCGTCCTGTCATGCTGATCACGAATATATATACTTTATGGGGTCTGCCACGCCTCCTTCTGCCTGTTACATTTTTCAGCTCGCGCAACTTGTACATTTCACATACAGAGTATAAAAACAAGTAAAAAGCTAAAGTCGGGTGTCCCGACTTTGAAATACTCTGTACATAGAATTATTAGAATAATTATAGAAATTACAAAAATTAAGAGAATAAAAAAAAAAAAATGTTGATCGAACTCACGGAAAGGGTGTATAATTGCACATTTACATAGCAATTGCGTATATGTGAGTGTACATATGTTTATGCACGTCTATTCGTGTCTGTGTAAACATGTTTGCAGTCAACCAAAGCATCAGAATCAACAACAGCTGCGGGCAGCGCTTGTGCAGCAAGTATATTGATGGCTATAACTTCCTGCTAAATCTAACTATCATAGTGAAACTTGGCATACGAATGGAAAATCCGAAAAACCCCCATAGAGGGGAAGTGGGGGGAAAATCAAAAAAATAAAACAAACTTGCACGTGTACGCTGTGAATCTTTATGCAAAGTTTGGTGTCTCTACCTCTTATAGTCTCTGAGATTCAGGACAGACGGACAGACAGACAGGGCTAGATCGATTCGTCTCGTCATGCTGATCAAGAATATATACCACTACGAATTGGCTAACCCATATTAAAAAGTACTATACTCGGATGGATTGTGTCGGGACCAGTAAATGTTCGGGGAGCACCCAAGACAGTCTACGTTGGAGCTATTACAAAGGGTCAATCAGGGCAGACTGTCACAGTAGTAGAACATTCAGGGCAGTACTATGTTTACTATGTCTACACCACCATCCCTAAACGAGTCTGTGAGCCACGCATCCTAAATAACGTGGCAGACCCGGCAAATTAAAACCACGCAGTCCGATGTCAACCAACACTGAACCTGCAAAGGATGACAACATGAGAGTCAGACTGACCACACCAATAAGTTTATTACCCATAATATGGATCAATGTAATGCTATTGGTAGCGTTTATTCTATTGTCGTCTGCAGAGTCAACTATACTCAGCTGCCAAATGCACCTGACTTATATTGTCAAGGACAGGCGCCCATGGCCACAGCAGTTTTCCAATGGAAATTTGACAGCTTCTATGACAGGAAAATGTTACAACGGTTATGTAATTACACTTCGACCATAGGCCACAGATGTAAGTCGCTGCAGGTACTCCACCCGCATGAAATGGATACCCTCCGGCCTGTGTATCCATCGACATAGCATAACCTGAAAGGCAACGAAGGCTACAACCAATTACACTACATACAGACAAAGTTACCAGGTTGATGCAACAAGCACAACTCACCACTCTGGCAAATACACTACTTGAAGCCCGTTTCATTTAGAACAACGCCAACCGCCGGCAATATGCTGACGCTACACGTCCCACAACACATACATATAGCGATAGTACATGCGACGCACGCATGAATACTTCCATAATATTTGTAAGTCAGCAACGCACTTGACCATTAACCGTATTACCTAAACGGCTCTTCCGGTCACTATAAATCGACAAGCACTTCCCGTTTGCGAAATTTGATCTTGATTTCGCCTCAACTGCCGGTCAAAGTGACCAACTTTACTGCATTAAACGAAATATTCAAGGCAGTATCACAGAAAACAACTGGTGAGATGCATATTTTGCTTTAGAAAACTGTGGGAGGAAAGTTATAAGAGACAAATGCAATTGACAAACAGTGTCTGTATATGCTCCATGTATAGCAAAATAGATTACTTAACTGGAAGCTACCATTTATTTCGATTTACTTCTACACATACATTAAACAACTAGATAAGCTAAAGTATCACGACTTTGAAATACTCTGTACATATGTGTAGAAGTCGGGGCACCCAACTTTAGCTTCTCTACTTGTTTGATAAGTATCTGAATCGTTTCTCCTTTCGATTTCTGAGACTTGATCAAATATTTTGGAATTTACCTCCCTCCCCCCTCTCCCATGCAAATCGCATTTTTCTCTAACTCCCGTAATTCTTGGAATTTCGAACTCAATTTTGCAAATGCCCCAGTTAGTTATTATGTGTCCGTATGCCAAGTTTCATCATGATAGACCGATTTAGCAGGAAGTTATAGCCATCAATATATTTGCTGCACAAGCACTGCCCAAGCGCTGCCCGCAGCTGTTGTTGATGCTGATGCTTTGGTTGACTGCAAAAATGCTCACACAGACATGAATAGACGCGCACAAACATACATACACTCACATAGACGCAATTGCTATGTAAATGTGCAATTATACACCATTTAAGTGAGTTCGAATACCGAGAGAAGTAAAATCGATCAACTTTTTTTTTTAATTGTCTTGATTTTTTTTAATTTCTATAATTATTCTAAACATATGTACAGAGTATTTCAAAGTCGGGACACCCGACTTTAGCTTTTTTACTTGTTTTATCGCTGAATTTGGCTGATTTCCCTCAAATTTTGTGATTTCTGCAAGTGAGTTAAAATTTTGTCTTGAAAATATTTTAAAATTAAATGCTAATAGCATTTCATGAAATTTTTGATACCTTAGAAAATTTATATTGTAGCTGTAGTTATTTGATAGAATTTTTGTGTTTCATGCTGTATAGTAGCCGTAATTTGGGATTTGTCCTATATTATAAAACTATTTTTCTACGCTATCTGTTTTATGTTATATACATATATAGTATACCACTTCTTCGTCATTTTATGTAAGATGTTATCCAAATGTGCTTTTCAGTTAGAAATAATGTCAGTGACTTGTGACAGTGACAGTTACTTGCCAGAGGATAATAAAGTTGAACACAGCTGAAAGTCCAAATGAGTTAGACGTGAATGATAGTGGTATATCTGTCATAGATGTCACAGATGTGGGCTCTGATCGAGCTCCATGAAGGGCGATGACAATTGAAGGTAATATATTGGGGATGCAAAGTAATTTAATTTTGAATGAAAAGCAGCGTCGACTCCAGATGAACACCGCCTTACCTGGCGAAATAATGAAACTATCGCAGCCTTGTTTTTTTCTTGGTATTTATCTTTGTGATAAAAATAAGTGCGATACTAATCTGTATCTTTAACGTCACACTACGTTAGAAATTCGTCAACTATTTATTATCTTTCGCCTATTTAAGGACATCTTTCAAAGATTTGCCAATATTGGAGCACGAAAATTAGGATATGAACCATGCAAGAAATTATGCCTCTCAAGAAATTATAAACGGACAGGAACCATAATGAATAAAATCGCCTTTCTAAAGATATTAACATGACTGCCTTTTTTAATTACGATCGCTTGATCAAGAATTGAATTTTAATTTTGGAAAAGTCTGACAATGAGAGGATTTGCTCCATCAAAAGCATACATTTTGGGAAGAGGTACAACCCAAGTATACCCCATGTGGATATAAAATTTTAGTGATTATGGTTTTGTCAGGGTTCTGCTACAAATTTGAATTCAACACTGGCAAGGAAGATGTGGTCTTGCAACATGAGTCAGCTTCTTGATTCAGCATTCAATTACTCTGGGAGATTGATTAAAGGAATACATCGGCATCAAGATTTTCGCCTGTATTTCGACAATTATTTCATGGTAATACCTTTGTTCAAAACACCTTGCAGATAATGGAATCTTAGCGTTGATTAAATTGACAGACGACACAAGATTTTGGTAAGAAGTTTTTGTTGGAAAGTGACACTACTTGTATAATCTTCAAAACGAAAAAAATAAATAAATAAATAAACTCGCATCATCTTAGGACTAGGAGCGTCTGCATACCAACATGGGTGAATGTGGCCGTTTCCGAAATCCAGGCGTTCATCCAGACAGACGGCCAGACAGCTAGACATACAGAAAGATGGACGAACGGACATGTCTGGATCAATTTCTCTCGTCATGCTGATTCAGAATATATATACCATATTGGGTCCGAGATGCTGTTACATACTTTGCACAAAAGTTTTTACCCTGTATAAAAAGACAGAGCGGTCCCTCACAAGAAATGCCAAATAAAATATTACTACCCCATTTGTGAAGAAAAGTGGGAAAAGTGTGGAGTTCCAATGTTTATACTCTGTACATGAAATGTACAAGAGTATATTAGGTTTGCGGGAGCTGAAAAATGTAACAGGCAGAAGGAGGCGTGGCAGACCCCACAAAGTATATATATTATTGATCAGCGTAACAAGACGAGTCGATCTAGCCCTGTCTGTCTGTCTGCCCGTCTGTCCGTCTGACCGTCTGTCCGTCCGTATGAACACCTGGATCTCAGAGACTATAAGAGATAGAGTCACCAAATTTTGCACAAAGATGCGTTATGTGTGTATTCTATACGAGTTTGTTTTATTTTTTTGATTTTCCCCCCCACTTCCCCCCTATGGGGGTTTTCCCGATTTTCCATTCGTATAATCGCCTATATCTCGGAGACTATAAGACCTAGGAACACCAAATTTTAGTCCAAGGTGCCTTGTGTGAATACGCAGAAAATGTATATTTTGGAATTCCCCTCCCTCCCCCCTCTCCACCGCAAATCGTAACTCCCGTAATTCTTGGAATTTCAAACTAAAATTTTGCAAATATCCCCAGTTAGTTATTATGTGTCCGTATGCCAAGTTTCACTATGATAGACCGATTTACCAAGAAGTTATAGCCATAAATATATTTGCTGCTGCAGCGCTGCTCAAGCGCTGCCCGCGGCTGTTGTTGATGTTGCTGTTTGGTTGACTGCGAAAATGCTTACACAGACACGAATTGATGCGCATAGGCATACATACACTCACACAGACGCAATTGCTATGTAAATGTGCAATTATACACCCTTTACATGAGTTCGAGAGGTAAAATCGATCCAATTTTTTTTTATTTTTTTATTTTCTATACATGTACATGAAATGTACAAGAGTATATTAGGTTTGCGGGAGCTGAAAAATGTAACAGGCAGAAGGAGGCGTGGCAGACCCCACAAAGTATATATATTATTGATCAGCGTGACAAGACGAGTCGATCTAGCCCTGTCTGTCTGTCTGTCCGTCTGTCCGTCCGTATGAACACCTGGATCTCAGAGACTATAAGAGATAGAGACACCAAATTTTGCACAAAGATGCGTTATGTGTGTATTCTATACGAGTTTGTTTTATTTTTTTGATTTCCCCCCCCCCCCCCCCACTTCCCACCCTATGGGAGTTTTCCCGATTTTCCATTCGTATAATCGCCTATATCTCGGAGACTATAAGACCTAGGCACACCAAATTTTCCAATTTTCCAAGATGCCTTGTGTGAATACGCAGAAAATGTATATTTTGGAATTTCCCTCTCTCCCCCCTCTACCCCGCAAATCGTAACTCCCGTAATTCTTGGAATTTCGAACTAAAATTTTGCAAATACCCCCAGTTAGTAATTATGTGTCCGTATGCCAAGTTTCACTATGATAGACCGATTTACCAAGAAGTTATAGCCATAAATATATTTGCTGCTGCAGCGCTGCTCAAGCGCTGCCCGCGGCTGTTGTTGATGTTGCTGTTTGGTTGACTGCGAAAATGCTTACACAGACACGAATTGATGCGCATAGGCATACATACACTCACACAGACGCAATTGCTATGTAAATGTGCAATTATACACCCTTTACATGAGTTCGAGAGGTAAAATCGATCCAATTTTTTTTTATTTTTTTATTTTCTATAATTATTGTAAACATATGTACAGAGTATTTCAAAGTCGGGACACCCGACTTTAGCTTTTTTACTTGTTTTTTTTTGTGTTCGAGACAATATCGGGATAGAAACTCAAAAGGGTTTCACTTCATGGCGACCGTGACAGCTGCAATCTGCAGTGATGTTATTAGGACAAATTGATAAGCGGCTTCAATCAGGAGGATTTGCTCACTAGCAATGGTGCGACACTAACGGACCACCGGAATAGTTACCTCAGGCAGAAGCTGTGAAGAAGCGACGAACTGGGAAAAATTTCATTGGACCGGATAAAAGCGGAGTGAGTAGAGTGCTAGTGACGCAACAACCCCCCGCCTGGGAGTTAGCTTGTAAACTCCAGGCCGAATTAGAATTTCTAAAAAAAGAAATTGAAAATAAAAAAGGCACACTAGCATTCGAAAGCGAAATAAAAATAAAAATAAAATATTAAATATTAAATTAAAAATTAAAGTTCCAGAAAAGAAAGATATACCTGTCTACAAAGAAACTTGCCCAACGGACTGCGAGGGACCTCTCTTCACACCAGCTTTCGAGGGAACGTGCAAGCACACGCAGTGATAACAGCCAGAGCCGACAACACCAACAGTTCCCGCTCCAGCAAGCAGAAGTTATTGATGACCAGCACCGGCACCGCCTGAGACCATAGGCCAAAAGGACAACAACAAAATACCACCGTGTGGGGCCCCATCAGCGGAAAAATTTAATGTCTAAGAAAGAAAATTAAAATTTGTAATGCAAAATATTGTAATGCATAATTAAGTAAAATATATATGTAAGAAAAACTGTACGAAACATTGTAATTACGAGCTGTCCCTGCAAATGGCTCGTAAAGATATAAACTAGGTAGGGATCAATTGTGAAAAAAAACCTTTTTTGGTCTACCACGGCTATGGTTGAATAGCAATAGTATAAGCAAGACAGGTCAGGCAGAAACGGATCAGCTACATAAACGTTGAGGAAAAGTTAAGTAGTATACCCACAATGGGTTTAATAGATACCAAGGTAGTGGATTCCACTGCAGGTATTATAAATAAAGGTAGATGTGGACACTATAATAATGCTGTTAATACTAATAGTTATATTGATGAGCGCAAATTTATTTTTCAAATTGTACAAATTGCACAACAAATGCCTTAAGAAAAAATATTTAAGTAGGGCCAACGATTTAGATAAAATTTGAAAATTTTTTTTGGTAAAATGAAAAAAATATACTTGTATATATATATATCTCTTCTTGACTGGTCTTCAAACCCGTTATCGGGCTATGACCTGACGTAACACAGCTCTCCACGCGCCTCTGCTTCGCGCGCGTCGCTTCCAGTTGGTCACTCCGCAGGTAGTAAGTGCGTTCTCTACCTGGTCCTTCCAACGTAGGCAAGGCCTCCCCCGTATATATATATATATATATATATATATATATATATATATAAATATAAGTATCTTATTAAGATAAGAAATTATAACTGAAAATAGAATGTAAAAATAAATAAATAAAAATTAATTAAAAGTAAATAACACGTAAAAAAAAGAGTGTTCAGGAGAATTAGTAAAAAAACCCCTTGCGGAACATCCGAACTTTCCATAATACATGGATTGGAATGCTATATGCAAGAAGGTAAATGAGCTGAGGGCTTAGTTCGATAAATCGTACAAAAGCCTCACTCAGAATAGGCCCATACAGATAGGTACGTTGAATAGGCATACCATTAAATTGGTGGAGTTTTATAACGAGATCCGAGAGATATTCCTAGAAAACAAATCCAGACTCCCGGGTCTCCATTGGACTCAGGCCTCGGACGTTGTAAAACGCCTAAGAGAACAGCTGCACGCTGTAAAAGAAAGACATAGCTTGGATATACACTTGCCGAATACGATAAGTAGCGCTGTAATATATATAGCCGTAGATGAGGAGGAACAAAGGTCAATAAGCCCCGCACCAAAATCGCCAAATACGGCGTATATAAGCATAATTTCGGAAGAAGATTCCAAAACGGGACTTACTCCCAACAACAGCCCCGCCAGAAGCGAAACGGCTGATAACTCTAATTTAGACCACAACATTTTACAATTTCCAAAAATGTCGCAAACACTGATACAGTTTATAAAGACAGCGTCATCTCTGATACCAGAGTTTGATGGCAGGGCCGAAATGACTCGGGGGCAAATGTCTCGATCTTAAAAAATAATAACGTAAACTCAAATATTAATAAAAATTCTAAAACAAATATAACAGGAATTGGACAGGGAGCAATTCAGTCACTTGGACAATCGACAATTGACCTACTTTTCGATTACTTCGTAATCAGTCACGATTTCCAAATAGTTTACGATGATTTTCCCATACCATGTGATGGAATTCTTGGTTTAGACTTCATTAGAAAATTTAATTGTATAATAGATTATCATCAAGATGAATTTATCATCAAACCCAAATCATTTAATTACCAAATACACGTACCACTATTGCATAGCGATGTTGATAATTCAATATTGTTACCAGCTAGATCAGAGGTAATGCGAAAAAATACGCTTCTGACAAATGAAGAAACTGTATTAATACCAAAACAGGAAATTTTTCCTGGGGTACTAATAGCCAACAGTATAGTAGCAAGTAGTGATGCGATAGTTCATATTTTAAATACAACAAATAGCAATATACAAATACAAAACCCAAAAATACGATTTGAGTCAATAACAAATTACGAAATTAAAACATAATTTACAGACAAAAATAATAGAAGTAATGAAGTCTTGAAAAAACTAAAGTTTTCTGAACAATTTAAAAACAAATTAACTGATTTATGTACCAATTACAGTGACATATTCGGTTTAGAAACAGAGGCAATTTCAAGTAATAACTTTTATAAACAAAAAAGAGGGGTCTGTCACGCCTCCAAATCTATTATTGGTTATGGTTTTGTTTTCCAGCCTCCACGTCGACCACTACTTGTTTTTCAATGATTTTAAAACAAAATTCTGATCTTGCATCTAGTTTTACTTAATTTTTGGCCACTAACATTTAAGCCGCTATCCCTGTATGCCAAAGTTGTACTTTTTTTCAATAGTATTTTAAAAACTTTAATGAATATTAATCTCAAGTAATGCACACAAACGCTGTACAGAGGCAATAACCAAATCTAAATGTATATGAAAATCTGTAACAGGTTGAATCAGGAGGAGCCATTCTGACCGAGGCGCGGTATGAGGTTAATACAGCTTACATATCGCACCACTATCTGCCATATTTTCCGATTTTGGGAATAAACTACTATAACTAAATTCCATTTTATTTTTGGTGTCTTAATAAAATATTCTAAAATATACTTGAATTTAAGCCCAATCGAAATACTTTGTCATACAGCAGCCATAGCAACAATGTGTAATTTAAAAACGGGGAAGTTAGTATATTTTCTGTAGAATTTCAATTAATCAATACAGTCACAGCACATGGCAGGTTAAATTCTGTTAATACATTTCAAATGAATGACTAAAGTGAGTAATAATGTTTTATATTTATTTCTATAGTCTTCTACACTATCGGAGAGCTGCCAGGTTCTGGCTTATAACCAAACCAGCCAGCCAGCAAACCATCTAAGCCGATACATAATTTAATGAGCAGCCATAAAAACGCACCTCACAGCTGGTAGCGAAGCATCTCAAAACAAATTAGAACGAATGGGTAATGCGATTTATTGTGCATGGCAAAAACAAAAGAGAACAAAGGGAAAACAAGGAAAGAAACAAACAAAGAATAATATTAGCATAGATACACCGAAGGGTCTACACGCGATTTTTTAAAATTAGTTAATCAAATAAAATAAAAATCAAAAACAGTGACATATTCGGTTTAGAAACAGAGGCAATTTCAAGTAATAACTTTTATAAACAAAAATTAAGATTGGCAGAGTGAACCCCAGTATATATTAAGAATTATAGAAACGCAGAGACAGAAAGGCCAGAAATAAACAGACAGGTCGAAAAACTAATTAAAGATGGTATAGTTGAACCATCTATTTCTGAATATAACAGCCCACTTCTCTTGGTACCCAAGAAATCTCTCCCAAACTCCAAGGAGAACAAATGGCGTTTAGTAGTTGATTATCGCCAAATAAATAAAAAACTTTTGGCAGACAAATACCCGCTGCCAAGAATAGAAGAAATCTTAGACCAATTGGGACGAGCAAAATATTTTTCATGTCTCGATCTAATGTCTGGATTTAACCAAATAGAGCTAGATGAAAAATCTAGAAATATAACATTATTTTCTACGAACTCCGGTTCCTATTGCTTCACGCGATTACCTTACGGCTTAAAGGTAGCCCCAAATTCGTTTATGCGAATGATGACACTCGCATTTTCCGGGCTTGAACCATCACAAGCATTTCTCCACATGGATGACTTTGACCTGTGTAGAAAACACATCTTAAAATTAAACCCAGAGAAATGTTCCTTTTTCATGCATGAAGTTACATTCCTAGGCCATAAATGCACAGACCATGGCATCCTTCCGGATGATAAAAAATACGATGTTATAAAAAACTATCCAGTCCCGACTGATGCAGATAGTGCACGACGATTCGTCGCGTTCTGTAATTATTACAGACGATTTATTCAAAATTTCGCACAATATTCACGTCACTTGACTAGATTGTGCAAAAAGAATGTTCAATTCGAATGGACAAAAGAATGCGATGGCGCATTTAATTATTTAAAAAAGACACTAATGAAGCCAACATTGCTGCAGTACCCTGATTTCAGCAAAGAATTTTGCATAACCACAGATGCAAGTAAACATGCATGTGGTGCAGTACTATCCCAAGAGTACAACGGTATGCAACTACCAATTGCATACGCGTCAAGATCTTTCACACAGGGAGAAAGCAATAAATCAACTACAGAGCAAGAATTAGCTGCAATTCACTGGGCAGACTTCAGACCATATGTTTACGGCAGGCATTTCTTGGTTAAAACAGATCATAGACCACTAACATATCTGTTTTCAATGAAAAATCCAACTTCTAAACTAAAGAGAATGAGACTAGATTTAGAAGAATATCAAGGGGAAAGATAATCATGTAGCGGATGCGTTGTCTAGAATTAACATAGACTCGCTAATATAAATCAATAGGAACATACTGATGGTTCAAACAAGATCATCAAAACGACAGGAAAACATCTGCGCAGATGATAAAATAAAATTGCAAAAAGAACAAAAAGAGTCCAATGTCTATGAAGTCATTAGCAACAATGACGTAAGAAAATTTGTGAAACTAAAAATCGGTAAATTCAATTGTTTAATTAAACGAGGAAAAAGAATTATTTTACAGTTTTCAATTTATGATTTGTATTCCAATGAAAAGTTCGACTTAGGTCAATTTTTTCAAAGGCTTAATTCAGAAGCCGGGTTACATAAAATTGTTAATTTACAGTTGTCACAAAGTGAACAAATTTTCGAATTTGTACCACTTAATGAATTGAAAAATATGGGCAATAAATATTTGAATACATTAAAAGTAGAGGTACTAACAAAAGTGACACAAATAGACAAAAATGACGAAAGTCAAATCAATGCAATACTGTCAAAATACTGTTTTGATGATCCTACAGGGATTACGCGTGCCTTGTTAAAAATTAGGAAATACTACTATTGGCCCCAAATGAAGAAATGAAATAAGACAATTAAAAAGTATGTCAAAACTTGTGTGAAATGTCAACAGGCAAAAACCACTAAGCATACTAAAGCTCCAATGATATTAACAAATACCCCAAATACCGCATTTGACACTGTTTTAATAGATACAATAGGACCATTACCTCGTACAGAGAATGACAATGAATACGCAATAACTATAATATGCGATCTCACTAAATATCTAGTTACAATACCAGTAGCGGATAAAAGTGCAAAAACAGTTGCTAAGGGAATATTTGAATCTTTTGTGTTAAAGTACGGTCCTATGAAGACGTTCATAACGGACATGTGTACTGAATACAAGAATTCACTTATAAATGACTTGTGCAAGTATATGAAGATAAGTAATATACACTCAACAGCACATCATCACCAGACGTTAGGAACAATTGAAAGAAGCCATCGAACATTTAACGAGTTTATTCGTTCATATATTTCAATTGACAAAGACGATTGGGACATATGGTTGAATTATTTAACCTATTGTTTCAATACGACTCCATCGACAGTACATGAATACTATCCATACGAACTTGTTTATGGTAGGTCACAGAATTTAATAACAATACTACAATTGACCCTATTTATAACATAGATGATTACGCTAAAGAGTATAAGTTTAGATTGGAAACAGCTTATAAAAGAGCAAAAACTTTAATAGATATAGAAAAAGAAAAAAGAAAAATAGAATATGATATAAAATTAAATGACATAGAACTAGAGATAGGAACTTTAGTACTATTAAAGAACGATACAGCTTATAAGCAAGAAAGAAAATATTTAGGTCCTTATAAGCATAGAAGATAGAAACAACATAAAAATAGATGGGGGAAAAAAGAAACCACAAATAGTAAATAAGAACAGGTTAAAATTATTCAAAAGTTAGATTAGCTCGAGCTAGAATATATTCAAATTCTTAGACCCTATAATCCATAAAATAAACAACCAATCAACATATAAAAATAAAATAACTAAAAAAAAAAAACAAGTAAAAAAGCTAAAGTCGGGTGTCCCGACTTTGAAATACTCTGTACATATGTTTACAATAATTATAGAAAATAAAAAAATTAAGAAAATAAAAAAAAAAATTTGATCGATTTTACCTCTCTCGGTATTCGAACTCACGTAAAGGGTTTATAATTGCACATTTACATAGCAATTGCGCCTGTGTGAGTGTATGTATGCCTATGCGCATCTATTCGTGTCTGTGTAAGCATTTTCGCAGTCAACCAAACAGCAACATCAACAACAGCCCCGGGCAGCGCTTGAGCAGCGCTGCAGCAGCAAATATATTTATGGCTATAACTTCTTGTTAAATCGGTCTATCATAGTGAAACTTGGCATACGGACACATAATAACTAACTGGGGATATTTGCAAAATTTTAGTTTGAAATTCCAAGAATTACGGGAGTTACGATTTGCGGGGTAGAGGGGGGAGGGAGGGAAATTCCAAAATATAAAATTTCTGCGTATTCACGTAAGGCATCTGGGACTAAAATTTGGTGTTCCTAGGTCTTATAGTCTCCGAGATATAGGCGATTATACGAATGGAAAATCGGGAAAACCCCCATAGGGGGGAAGTGGGGGGGAAAATCAAAAAAATAAAACAAACTCGTATAGAATATACACATAACGCATCTTCGTGCAAAATTTGGTGTCTCTATCTCTTATAGTCTCTGAGATCCAGGTGTTCATACGGACGGACAGACGGACAGACAGACAGACAGGGCTAGATCGACTCGTCTCGTCATGCTGATCAAGAATATATATACTTTGTGGGGTCTGCCACGCCTCCTTCTGCCTGTTACATTTTTCAGCTCCCGCAAACCTAATATACTCTTGTACATTTCATGTACAGAGTATAATAATAATAATAATAAATGTTTATAAACATAAATATATTACTAATTAATACGTAATGTATAATTTTAAATAAAAATAACTACACTATGTTACGTTATTTTTCAAAAGGAGGGAGATGTAGTATGCGCATATGTCGTGAGTGCACTGTATCCTGTGCCCGTCAAATATATACAACAGCAACACTTTGTCGCTTCATAAACATAATTCAAACAGCGACACTTTCAAGTGCAATGACTTGAACGTAGCTGGCGCAATTAGCCGCGTCAGCATTCTTTACCGCTCATGAAACATATATGTATACCACTCTCATATGTTATATATAAGCATATATACATAAGGCTGCTCTGCCGCTGACTTCTGCTGAAGCGACGCAGCGACGCAGTTTTTAGGCTAAGCACATTTTATACATTTCAATTAATAAAGATTTACCAAACGACTCGCAAGTTTTTTTTTTGTGTTCGAGACAACATCGGAATAGAAACTCAAAAGGGTTTCACTTCAGTACCTTTACAACATTTTGTTTATGTTCGATTTATTTGATAAAGACCTCTGCTTATAAGGACTACAATAAAATTATCGCTCCAAGCGTATTATTGCAGAAATGCAACATACAATACATATAAAATATATATTGTAAAATACAATAAATAAAAAAAAACAAGTAAAAAAGCTAAAGTCGGGTGCCCCGACTTTGAAATACTCTGTACATATGTTTAGAATAATTACAGAAATTAAAAAAAGTAAGAGAATTACAAACAAAAATTTTGATCGATTTTACCTTTTTATAGCCTGTACCCAAAGGGTGAAAGGCTATACTAGTTTTGTGCGCATGTATGTAACACACAGAAGGAGGCGTGGCAGACCCCACAAAGTATATATATTCTTGATCAGGATGAGAAGCCGAGTCGATATAGCCTTGTCCTTCCGTCCGTCTGTCTGTCCGTCTGTCCGTATGAACGCAAGGATCTCAGAAAGTATAAGAGCTAGAATAACCAAACTTGGTTTCCATATTCTCCTAAGACCGAGAAAGTACGAGTTTGAGTTTTTTTTCGATGCACCCCCCACTCCCCCGCAATTCGTGTTTTTTCTTATAACTTCCGTAATTCTCGGAATTTAAAAATCAATTTTGGTAGGTACATCCAGTTAGTACTAATGTGTCCGTATGCCAAATTTCATCATGATAGGTCAATTCTGAAGAAAGTTATAGCCATAAGTAAAATCGCTGCTAATGCGCTGCCCGCAGCTGTTGTTGTTGTTGCTGCTTTGGTTCAACTTTGTGCTGCATACATACACGCATATAAATACGTATAGTTACGTGATGTAAATGTATGCTGTTAAAACTGAACATAAACATGTATTCTAATTTAATTTAATTAATTAATTCATTAACTTTTTTTAATAATTTAATTTAAAAAAAAATTTTTTTTTTTAATTTTTCTTTTTTGTGGAGAGTACAGGCTATTTTACTGTCGGGCTTGCTCGACTGTAGCGTTCTATCTTGTTTTGGTATTTGAACTCACGTAAAGGGTGTATAATTGCACATATAAAAAGCAATTGCGTCTGTGTGAGTGTATGTATTATTATGAGCATCTATTCGTGTCTGTGTGAGCATGTTCGTAGTCAACCAAAGCAGCAGTATCAACAGCCGCGGGCAGCGCTGCAGCAGCAAATATATTTATGGCTATAACTTCTTGTTAAATCGACCTATCATAATGAAACTTGGCATACAGACACATAATTACTAACTGGTGGTATATGCAAAGTTTTAATTTCGAAATTCCAAGAATCAGTTAGAGAAAAATGTGATTTGCATGGGAGAGGGGGGAAGGAGGGAAATTCCAAAATACACATTTACTGCGTATTCACATAAGGCATCTGGGACTGATTTGGTGTTCCTAGGTCTTATAGTCTCTGAGATATAGGCGATTATACGAATGGAAAATCGGAAAAACCCCCATAGGGGGGAAGTGGGGGAGAAAATCAAAAAAATAAAACAAACTCGTATAGAATACACACAAAAGGCATCTTTGTGCAAAATTTGGTGTCTCTAGCTCTTATAGTCTCTGAGATCCAGGTGTTCATACGGACAGACAGACACGGCTAGATCGACTCGTCTCGTCATGCTGATCAAGAATATATATACTTTGGGGTCTGCCACGCCTCCTTCTGCCTGTTACATTTTCAGCTCCCGCAAACCTAATATACTCTTGTACATTTTATGTACTGAGTATAATAAAAGAATTTGTATTTATACTGCACAGGAGATAGAAGAGCCACAACGTCCTGATCGTCTCAGAAGAGCTACCAGCCTACTCTACGGAAACTGGCTAAGTGGTAGAGTTGAGCTGTTGCAGTAGCCGCCGGCCAGAGGAGCGAGTCGCAGCCCGAGTTGCAACCGAAGGAAGAGCTACAAGCACCGATTCAGGGTTCCTGCTGCAGTTTCCGCCAGTCAGTAGCTCATCGAGGCCGGAAACCCCAACTAGCCTAGGGGCGAAATGCTCAACTTGGCGGCCCTGGAAGAAGGAATGATGACGGCTGCAAAGGTAATGGCTCCGGGCGTCGCTTCTTTCAAATACGAGCTGAACGCGGTAAAGATCATGGTGCATAGTTGGTCAGCTCAACCGATTCTGCCAAAAAGACAAGAATTGGCCTTGGCAGCGTGAAACCGAATTCAGGACAAGCGGGATCTGCTCAACATAAACTGGGAGAACCCAGAAACCCAAGGCTTCAATTCCGTCCTCTTCTTGAGGGTCCAAGAGCCGCTGAACGAGTTCCTGTGTAAGGAAGTTCCCCAGGAGGCAAGGCCAAGCACGCAGCCCACCGCCGACATAGCAGTCCGGCTGCCACAAATCTCGATTCCACTTTTCAACGGCCGATACGTGAAATAGTTTAGTTTAGTGCAACGTTAACAAAACCACAGGGAAATCACAACAGCTGTATCGGAGAGGTTTATGAAGCAGCTCGGAGCGATAAACGACACAAAAGCCATACTAGGACTGCACGATACCACCGTCAAAACATTGAGCGCATTGCAACAGGTAGGCCAATATCCCGTCAAATTCCAAGATAGCATGCCTGGCGCTACTAGATTTTTGGATTTCCTCAAACGTCGCTTCCGGGCTCTGGAAGATACCAAGACAAACGAACGAACGGCCAGGCCCACCACCAGCGCCGCAAGTATCCCGCAGCTCAGCTCAAGGACCTGGGTCCAGATACTGGCCGAGAAGCTGATTTTACAAATGCACTAAGTTCCGAAGCCAGCACGTCAACGAACGGGTGGATTGGGTCGAAACGAAAGGTGCCGAAGCTGTCTGTATGCCAAACACGTCTCCCGTAGTTGCGAAGCAGCACCATGTTTCCAGTGTATCCAATTACATCACACACTGCTGCACAAGGAAAGGAAGGGAGGCGCGACCAGTTCATTCCCTCCGGAGGAAAAAATGACAATGTCAACTAGCGGCTGGTGCTACTTACCACCACACGAGCTTAAGTATCAGCGCCCAATGGTAAACAAAGTATAGAGCGGGCCTTGCTAGACTCCAGTTCAACATCAGGGCGCACAGGACCAACACTTGCTTGATGGGAATCGGAAGTTGCAATCAAGCCGTATCTGACAGAGTTAGTTTCCAGAGATGATAATTGGATGAGGGCTTCACCGCACACGTGGAAACATTAGCGGTAAACACCATTGTTCCTAACCAACCATCGACAACAATGGACAAGGCCACAATACCCATCTCCGCCGCGGTCCTACTAGCTGAACCAGATTTGCACCGTTTAATCAAGATCGACTTATTAATCGGAGCCGAATGGCAGCATTACCGGAGGATAAACCAGCCCGAAGAAGTGCTGAAAGGGAATGCGAACAACACTTTGTCGAGCAATTGACAGAAGCATCTGACCCTTTCGCGAGCACCATAGCATACTAGGATTGTCAAGGGAAATAGCCACACGACGCAATCGAGAGGAGACTATCCAAGAACCCGGCTCTACGGAAGCAGTACGCAGACTTCCTACTACAGTAGCAAAAACTACACCAGACCCGATAACAAAACATCCCCAGGCTCTCGCTAAGCGACATCCTCCACGTTGGGCCCAAAGTTCAGCATACGCTGTTCGCCATTCTATAACGGTTTCGTACACACCTGGTAGCATTCAGCGCAGATCTTGAAAAGGTGTATCCGACTACAAGATCACCACTGGCAGCTCATCGTCTGGAGATCGCAACATACTCAACCGCTCCAATACTATAACTCCTGCGGAGACCTTATGCGTCTTAGTGCCAGTTGCCGTTTCGTACATTAGCACCCTATTACTAAAATAGCTACGAATACATTGGTTGAAGTATGCGAGGTATGGTATAACTCCTTAGTGCCACCTTTCCAGCGCGTCCCTGTAATAGCGTTAGAGGCTATCTCGACTACTTTACCGATGGCATCAATGGTTGAACGCGCCTTGCGGAAGCCATATTGGTTTGGGGATAATCCGCCAGCAGCGCTTAGGGCTGCCTCCAGTCTCGTGCAGAATAGCTTCTCTAGCACTTTTCCCTCCGTGTTCAGCAAGCAAATCGGTCTATAGGACGATGCCTCACCAGGAGGTTTACCTGGTTTTGGGAGCAATAAGAGCATTTGGACTTCCCAACAGTCTGGAAAAATCCCTGAATTCATGCAGTTTTCAAAAAGAGCTGCGAAGGAGCTGGGATGGAACGCTAGTACCAGCTTAAGCGCCCGGTTTTTGACTCGGGACCTGGTATTTTGTCCTTAAGGGAACTTGCTACTGCAAGTACTTCGGCTTCTGATACCACAGTTGTCTTCTGGAATGGGCGAGCAATGCTGTCAACGTCTTCTCTGGTCGTCTGTCTAGATGGAAATAGTACTCCTTCTATTTGTGCTAGACGTCAGGAGCGGAAAGCACTTCGTACCGACCTGCGTTGATTCTTTTGATTGACTGATTTATACGCCTTTCCCCACGGGTCGCGGTCCGCCTAATTGCATAGCTTGAGAAAGCAGTTCCTTTTGCTGGTACGAATGGCTCGTTTCAGGGATCTTCTGCAGTTCCTAAACTCTGCTAGTCTAGGCATTCGTAGCACCGCATTGGGTTAACTATGGTTCGCACGCAGCATATAACGTGGCTTTGTCAGCAGGCAGTGAAAGCACTGCAGTTTGCTGGCCACCACGGGCCTTACGGATCAACTTTACTGACAAACACTCCAGGCTGCACATATCTCCTCCTTGGTAGTGAGTTTATCCAGATCTACTTTAGCTTGTTCCGTCAAGGCTCTGACGTCTGCTATCCCATGTAGTGCTTTCTCCACTGCAGCATGCAGTGTACTCTCGCTATGGGCTGGGGCTCTGCTTAGCTGCAGTAGTAGGCTGTCATTCACCGTTTTGTGGATGCCTTGGACATCATCGCGCATGCTTTGTAGGGTTGGTTCCGATTTGTCCGCTTTCAGCATGTCAGAAAATTGACGATCGCCTACGCTCTTGACAATAATGGTATCTGGTTTGCTGCGTTTCTTTTGTCCACGACCTTCCACTTTTGTCTAGGCGCTCTTTTTCGCGGTCGCCGGCTCCATGATGGGCTGGCCGTCTTCGCTCTGAACTAGGGGCATCGGTGCAGTGGCTCGCTTCTGGTCCCGCGTTCGTCCATTGCAACTCCTTTGCAGCTCATCTGAAGGCCAACGTTTTATATACGTGGCTCACTTCAGTTCACATATGTTAGTGGCCGCGTGTTTATTCTAATAAACCATTGGCCGCGCTTCCTCGCAAAAACAATAATAATAAAAAAATTTACAAAATTAAAGTGATTTCCAAGCAAAGGAATATACAGTGCTCCGAGTGCAGGAAAAAGATGTCGCCACAGCGACTATCCCGTGGGAGGGAGGCAGTTAGCGTGTGATATCAGACAATTTGAGTGTTTTCTCCGGCTGGAAAACAACAATAAAAAGCGCCCGCGCCACTTTGAGTGCCAACAGCTCCATTGTGAAGGAGCACCCTTACGAAAGCATACGTAAGTAAATTGCCGCTGTTAAGAGGAACTTCGTGTATGCGGATGGCTTATGTGTGTACACTGTGCAAGTTTGTATTATTTTTTTGATTTTCCACTTCCCCCTATGGGGGTTTCATGATTTTCCCCTCTTATAATCGCCTATATCTACGAAAGCTATAAGACCTAGGGACACCAAATTAAAATTTTCCCTCCCTCCTCCCTCTCACGCACGATTATGAGTCCGTATGCCAAGTTTCATATTGATAGGCCTATTTAACAGGAATTATAGCCATATATTTATATATGACCAAACAGTGCCCGCAGCTGTTGTTGTTGTTACTGCTTTGCACAGGCATACGAGACATAAGCACACATATACACATTATATGTACAGAGTATTTCAAAGTCGGGACAGCCGACTTTAGCTTCTCCACTTGTTTTTATAAATTGCTTGCAAGAAAAAGTCGCGTACATAAGTACGTACGTTGAAAACATAACCGCGCGCATTGCTATAGGTTGCACTTCTAAGCATCTCTCTTTTGCGTCGTTGTTGGTAGCCTAAGAGGTCGATAACTTGGTCGTGAATAACATTAAAAATGTGGAAAATGGTTTCGAGCAGAAGACCATTTCATTTGAAATGTCGCCTGGAAATTCTGACTGATTACATTGATAAAGCCATGGCAATTCAGGCAGAATTAGATTCCACCAATGATAGTAGGTGCGCGCTTGAGGATGTTTGCGGGACTACGAAATCATTGTTTGTGCATCGAACACAACTGTTCGGCAATCATTTCCCATGGCCACCGCTCTTAGTTGCCAAAGATGCGCTTACCCAGAGCGGTTCAGCGGCAAGCACGCTGATTTTTAAAGCTTTAAATATTTGTATGAGAACCTCGTGCATAGCGATCCGACGTTGACAAATGTTGAAAAATTCAACCACTTGGTTTCGTGTCTGTCCGATGAAGCTTTAGGTACAATAAAGGCATTCCCAATAACAGACTGCAATTATGAAAAGGCTCTTGCATGTCTTAAGTAAGTTTATGACAATAAATGTCTAATTTTTCGAAATTCTGCAATGGCCAAACCGTCGGTGTCTGGATTAAGAAATTCTGAACGCAGTCTTAATCCAATTGGTGATGTCTAAAGTAGACCATACCACCAAATCACGGTTTGAGGAGCAGTTCGATTATAATAAGCTGCAATCTTGGGCTGATTGCGCAGCACAATTGAATAGGCGCCATCAGTATTTATCTGCAGAAGAAGCAATTAAGAGCAAAGGCAAGCCAAAGTCAGAATTAGCCCAGGGTCAAGCTAAATCGGCATTTTCTTGTGCAAAAAGTCAAACAAGATCTGCGCGCAACTGCAACTACTGCAACTCAGAAGAACTCGACACTTTTCACTTTTATCAAAGCACACAAGTTGTGTATAAATTGCCTAAAAATAAGTCATGGCGTGTCGAATTGTAAGTCTTCGAAGTGCCGAGTGTGTTCAAAGGCTCATAATACGTTGCTTCAACGGTATGAATGACAGAGTGCCAATAATGCGGCAGCATCGCCTCCGACCAGTGAGACGTATGTAAGCCATTTCCGAAGCAAGTATCAGGTAATCCTTGCTAAAGCACTTGTAAAAGTTAAGAACATAACTGATCAATTTCAGGTTGCTAGGGCATTGTTGGACTCAGAGCCCCAAGTCAACTTCATGTCGGAGTCGCTGGCCTAACGCTTGCGCTTACGCCGAAAAATGGTGCGTTAAATATTGTAACAGTTGGCCAGTCGAACACTTCGGTTCTGCATAAAGTCAACACTTGTGTTCAGTCACGCAACACTGCATACAGCATAAGCTCAATATCTGCTTGTCAGCCAAGCGATGCCGTGCGTCTGGAACAGTGGAAGATACCACTAAATATCGAACTGGCTGATCCTGAGTTTTTCAGACCAGCTAAAATAGACCTGCTGCTGGGAGTCTTTCAAACGAAACCCTAAAAGTCGTTTTTTATCGTTAGAGCGCAGACTGCTTAAAGATGAATATAATTTCATGTGGGAATATTCAGGTCTCGGCCACATGTCAGAGCTCAATGGTACTCAATGGTACCACACTGCTATATTTCTCATCAGTGCGCTCTGAGGCCTGAAAGTAGCTGCGCGTAGTTTTCTTAGCGTCGTACAAAACCTCTTCACTAGTGTCGGTGAACGACATTCTAATGGTAGGTGTTACAATTCGCATCCGATTGGAGCGCACGTCATAAAAAACGACTTTTACGTCGATGACATGCTCACAGGAGCTGACACTTTGGCAGACCTCTGTACATATGTTTACAATGATTATAGAAATTAATAAAAGAGAATTAAAAAAAAATTTGTTTGATCGATTTTACCTCTTTTGGTATTCGAGCTCACGTAAAGGGTGTATAATTGCACATATAACAAGAGAGAACGCTACAGTCGAGCAAGCCCGACAGTGTAATACCCTGTAACCAGGTAAACTCACGTCACTGAGTCCATGAGCCCATAGCAGCAGCAAAAAGAGGAAGAAGAAGAGCGAACTTGTTGCTGCAGTTTGGGGGGTTGTACTGGCGAGAATTTGTTATGGTTGTATATTCGTGTCTGTGTAAGCATGTTCGCAGTCAACCAAACAGTAACATCAACAACAGCGGGCAGCGCTTGAGCAGCGCTGCAGCAGCAACAATATTTATGGCTATAACTTCTTGTTAAATCGGTCTATCATGGTAAAACTTGGCGTACGGACACATAATAACGAACTGGGGTATTTGCAAAATTTGAGTTCGAAATTCCAAGAATTACGGGAGTTAGAGAAAATCGCGATTTGTGGTGGAAAGGGGAGAGGGAGGGAAATTCCAAAATACACATTTTCTGGGTATTTATATAAGGCATGTGGGACTAAAATTTTGTGTCCGTAGGTCTTATAGTCATCGAGATATAGGCGATTATACGAATGGAAAATTGGGAAAACCCCTATAGGGGGAAGTGGGGGGGGGGGGGGTAAATCAAAAAAATAAAACTAACTTCCACAGCGTATACACATAACGCATCTTTGTGCAAGGTCTGGTGTCGCTTCCTCTTATAGTCTCTGAGATCCAGGTGTTAGGAATGCTAAAATCGAGCAGGCTCAACTCTTAAATACCCTGTACCACCCCACAAAAAAAAAAAATTTAAAAATTTTATTAATTAATTAAATTAAATATAAAATATTCCATACATGCATACATACATATACATCAGAATCGTGTCTATTCGTGTTGGTGTACTTGTACATATGTATGTATGTGTGCATTGGGCCTGGTTATATGGCTATAACTTTCTTCTAATCACCCTATCATAATGAAACTTGGTATATGGATATATAATCACTAACTGGATGTGTCTACCGAATTTTAGTTCAAAATTCCAAGAATTACGGGAGTTATAGAAAATCGTGAATAGGGGTGAAGTACGGGGGCTGCATCGGGGAAAATGAACAAACTCGTCCTTTCTTGGGCTCAGGAGAATCTGTATACCAAGTTTGGTTATTCTAGCTCATATACTTTCTGAGATCCTTGCGTTCATACTTGTAAAGACAGACGGACATGGCTATATCGACTCTTGTACCCTTTGGGTACAGGGTATAAAAATAGTAAATACAGAAGGAAAAGTAATTCTTAAAACTTAACAGCTAATTAAGCATAAAGAGATAGAGTAAAAGGGAAATCTCCAACGTGGTGGGGGAAAATTTGAAAGCCTGTCCGGCACGCTATAAAGCGAAGCGAAGATTAGGATCCCAGCTAAGACCACGTAAAGCAAAAAGTAAGAATTGCTTCTGAACAGATTCAATACGCTCCGGATACTTTCTATTTTGTGGACACAAGAGCAGATTCAAGCACAGGGCGTACTTTATGAACCCAAGTACACCATTGGCTTTATGTATGCTAGAGATGTGAAGATTGTAGTTCAATTTGGAATAAAAATAACCCCAAGGTCTTGTCAATCGTATATGTGACTAAAAGGGGCAAAGCTCGATAAAGGTTTAGAGCAATTGAGGTGCAAGTCGTTTGCTAAGCTCCAAGAGTGCATGCAGTTCAGATCATCCTGCAGGCGATGAAAATGAAGATGCCTTTTGTTAGACAGAATACGGTTCACATCATCAGCATACTTAAGTATATGAGAGTGTAACAAGTCCATCTCTATTTGCTGGACCATCATAACATTCTATAGGTAATCCATCGATAATATCGATAGTTCTATCAAAGCATGATTGTAATAAATATAAGATTTTAATAATAACATTTTATAATTTATTTAGATCAATTAGAAGTGAAAGGGTGAAAAACATCTTTATAAATTCCGAAAATCGTTGAATGCCAATTTGTAGTTAGTTATGTTGATAACGGACACTTAATCGATCGGACAACATTTATAACACAAACTTTTCATATAAACAAGTAAAGAAGCTAAAGTCGACTTGGTAATTATTATCCATTTTATCTCTCCCGGTATTCGAACTCACGTAATGGGTGTATAATGGCACATTAACAATTGCGTCTATGTGACTGTAAGTTATGCAAAATGCCTTCCCGATGACCAATGTTTTCTTGATGAAGCGCTTTGCAGATGTAGTGTGTAAAGAAGTTATTTTTCCAGCTGAGGTAATGCTCAGCTGTCCAGGATCCCTTACACTTCGTTGTACTCCTGTCCTAAATGCTGCCGGCCCTATGCTACACAAATTTAACACCAGGATGCTTTGAACTTACATGGATTTTATTTGATCGTGTAAGGCTTTGCGGCTGGTACTCGCACGTCTATTCGCTGCTGTGGTCACTGGAGAAGAGAGCGAGCTTACATTTTTGCTCGCCCTTATAACCTCGTTTTTCTTGCATCCCTTTTCGCTACTTATCCAAAAACTCTCTCTGCGTGGGCGGTGATGCCAGCCCGCCTGTTCTTTCTCTATTTACAATTCTTATAAAATACCTCTCGTTGTACAAATTCAAATAATACCGGTCCTTCATGACAATTATAGAAATGGATAATGCGCAATATACTAATGATAACCAAATATTTAACTTCATGTGTTCCTGTTTAGTCTTAGAGTAACATAACAATGTGCAATATTCAAGTGTGCAATAGAAACTTAGGCTAGTAATACAATGTGCAATATTCAACTGTGCAATAGAAACTTAGGCTAGTAATACAATGTGCAATATTCAACTGTGCAATATAATAGAAATGTAGGCTAATAAAACAATGTGCAATATTCAACTTATAAACTTAGGCTAGTAATACAATGATAAGATGAGGTTGTCGCTAATTGTGATGCAGCGGGATTCTGCGTCACAAGCGGATGCCGAAGAATCCGGAAGCGGTACGATGCCGGTTCACGTTTAAATAATACGTTGTGACAGCCAAAGCTTTCCAATGTCTGGCCTTGTGGCGCAGCAATAAAACAAACGGTATACTTTACGGCGATGCCGGAGCAATGTATTTTTTAGGTATTACACTTGCTATACGCTGATACAGAACTGAATACAAGAATCCAAATTTGGTGCAGCTTAAGCTAAAGACAATAATTGAAAAGCTTAATTCTAAATAAAACGCCGACTCAGCATAATTGCAGCAAGACCATCAGGTTACCGCAGCTAAGGCGCTGAACTCAAGAATTGTATGTGCCAGCGCGTGCAAGGGCCGCTATTAATTAGGTGCGAGGGTTACTTTTTAACTTGCATGCGTATCTATGCGTGTCTTTTCGTGGCTGTGTGAGTATGTTTGCAGTCAACTAAAGCACCAACATCAGCAACAGCTGCGGGTAGCGCCAGGATGGCAATGAGAGAGGGAAATTCCAAAATACACATTTTCTGCGTATACACATAAAGACATCTGGGACATTTGGAGTCCCTAGTTCTTTAGTCTGAGATATAGGCGTATAATCATGCGAATGGAAAATAGGGCGAAGTGGGGGGAAAATCCAAAAAAAATAAAACAAACTTGCACAGCGTACACACATAAGGCATTGTTGTTACTCGTTTTCAATCTTATTTTATTGTGCCGCTCTTTCTTTAAGTGTGACCTTACAACCTTATCTCCATTACACCAGAGCCCTTGACACTTAAATATACTAGACATTTCACTAATACTTAATGCTAAAATATCAATTTCACTTATACTATTTATATACTTAATACTACAACTCGGCCATCCTGACCAGGATGCTCCTGCATCCATTGTTTAACTTAAACTATACGTTGCAATTTTTCAAATCTGTATTTAAAACAAGATAGAACGCTACAGTCGAGCAAGCCCGACAGTAAAATAGCCTGTACTCTCCACAAAAAGAAAAAATTAAAAAAAAAAAATTTTAAAAAATTAAATTATTAAAAAAAATGAATGAATTAATTAATTAAAATAATTAATTTAATTAAATTAGAATACATGTTTATGTTCAGTTTAAACAGCATTTACATCACGTACCTATGCGTGTTCATATGCGTGTATGTATGCAGCACAAAGTTGAACAAAAGCAGCAACAACAACAACAGCTGCGGGCAGCGCTGCCGACAGAGCTGCAGGCAGCGCATGAGCAGCGATTTTACTTATGGCTATAACTTTCTTCAGAATTAACCTATCATGATGAAATTTGGCACACGGACACATTAGTACTAACTGGATGTATCTACCAAAATTGATTTTTAAATTCCGAGAATTACGGAAGTTATAAGAAAAAATACGAATTGCGGGGGAGTGGGGGGGGTGTATCAGAAAAAATAAACAAACTCGTTCTGCCTAGGGCTTATAGGAACCTTGATACCAATTTTGGTTATCCTAGCTCTTGTACTTACTGAGATCCTTGCACTCATACAGACAGACGGACAGACGGTCAGACGGACATGGCTATATCGACTCGTCTTCTCATCCTGATCAAGAATATATATACTTTGTGGGGTCTGCCACGCCTCCTTCTGTGTTTTACATACATGCGCACAAAACTAGTATAGCCTTTCACCCTTTGGGTACAGGCTATAAAAATTGTTTTTTTTCTTTTCTTAAATATCATTATTTTTCCAAATAGAAAGTATGTAAAAAATTTTTTCTCTATTCATTAATTTCATCTTGCCATTGACACAATTTTTGACTGTCTTGCTTCTTGAGGTCCAACCACGGGCGCATATTTGCCACTGCCCAAACCCCTTTATATGGAATTCTTGACTGCTGAAACCCTTCAGTATCTTCTAGCACATATCTGTTATTACGTAGTACTCTAGTTACTAGTTAGTTAACTCTCTTTTTAGTCGCGTATCGTTCAACTCCTCTAACTTATCCCTCAACACGTCTGATACTTCCCCTTTCTGTGAAATTCCAAACAGCATTCTGCTCGGGTGTTGATTAATTGTTCATTGAATAGTGTTGTTGAGTGTAAACTCAACTGTTTGTAGGACTGTATCCCAATGTAGGTTTTTATCAGGATTCACCAACTTGGCAATCATCGGTCCCAACCCTCTGTTAACTCTCTCAACTTGTCCATTTGCCTGTGGTGAACCTGTAGCTACCATCACATGTTTAACGCCGTTCTGCTCTAAGAAGTTTTCAAAATTATTTGACGTAAAGGCGCTACCCCGATCGGAGACTATACAGCTTGGCTTGGCAGCTAAGCTGTGAAATAATCCTGCAGTGATTTAACCACTTCTTTAGTAATCGTCGTTTTTGTGGCATAAAGTCTATCAAACTTCGTGAAAGCGTCTATTATTACCAGTATGTACTTATTTGCTCTACCTTTATCAACTGGTCCAAAGTGATCAATATGTATTACTTCAAAAGGCACTGACTGTTTAGTCCAGTTCTGACAATGGCATCCATGAGAAAACAGCATAAGTCTTAAATTTGTATTAAGTATGTGCAAGGCAAATGAACGAATAACTTTATATCACGATAACCGATTTCTATGATTCTTTTTTTATTGGAAAGGATGTACTTTAAGGGTACTTTGATGAGAGTTTGGTTAGGTTCTGCAAACGAGGACGTTCTCAATTCGACTGTATTTTTCATTGCTACCTCAGAACTTTCGACTGTGTAAACCGATTTTGATTATTCCCTTTGTATTTGAAAGCTGATGATTCCCATGTGGTCCCATTTCAATTTAGTCCAATTCTGACAATGGCATCCATGATAAATCCATATAATTCTTAAAACATACAAAATGTTCATGGGTTTTAGATATCATGCGAAGGCACCCGGTAGATGAGTGTCAAATTTAAATGAGATATCATGTGAAATAGAATTTCAATTTCAGTATAATGCCGTCGAAAAAATCTAACCCTAACAATGCGTGTAGCAAAAATACACGACCCCAGCGTTTTAAAAGCTCAAAAGTCAGAAGAACAAACTGCAACAAGAGCCGCAACTCAACAAATCAGAACAGAAGATATTCGCAGACGACAGACAGATAGCGTGATGAACGTTTTCGACAAAATATATTGAGAACAAGAGTGCTCGATTTAGTCTTTGTATATCCACGACGAATTCTTTAGAACATGAAAAGAACATGAAACCTCCTCTGTTGAAAGAGGAGTTTCTCCATGACTTCTTTTGCTTCATTTAAGCGGCGCTGTCTCATATGAGAAACACGTTTATTAGGTCTACCCATATTCATACACATTAGTTAGTGTACTTCACATTCACTAAAAATCCAAAAATAAACAACAATTTAAACAAAAAAAGAAACCGATTTCAAACTATTAACAGACACTAAAAAGTAAAAAATAATTGCGTATTCTTCTACAACTTAATATTCAATATATAATGTAGATACAATTATTGTTATTTTTGGAGTTGGTGTCAGCCAAGGAAACACTACAATATATCAATCAATCAATCAATCTACCAGTAATAATATGAGAATACTTTAAGAAATACTTTTTTTACAAATTAACTTTTATACGAACGACAATATACTGTGACAGATTACCAATACCTAATTAAACCCAATTTCAAATTAACTTTTATACGACAATACACGTATAACTACTGTGACAATATCTGCTACCTTGAAACAACAAATAAACCGGTACCTAGTTAAACGAATCAAACAAATTTTAATACGACACTATGCTGAGACATACGGGTAATCAAGGAAATGCTGTTACGAAAATATAGTCAACATTAAACACAAGGAATTACCGTAAGAATGACGTAGTAGTTATAGAAAGAGAAAAGAATCTGAAATGGTTCGTAATGAAGGGCCTCTTTCTCTTGACTGGCGCGGCGCGCGACCGCTGACACCGACTCCAAAAATAACAATAATTGTATCTACATTATATATTGAATATTAAGTTGTAGAAGAATACGCAATTATTGTTTACTTTTTAGTGCCTGTTAATAGTTTGAAATCGGTTTCTTTTTTTGTTTAAATTGTTGTTTATAGAACAATCATTTATACTCCACTCATTCTTAAATCTGTCATTTTCAACACTCATTTTTTGTAGCTTCGCATTTCCTATCTTGCCTTTTTGTACATCCACTTTAGAACTTTTGCTTCCTAAATTTACAGTTTCTAAATTTACATTTTCCAAGCCGTTAGATGTCAAGCCCTCACCTACGCCATCCTCACTATCTGGGGTACTTTTATCCACGTGGCTGCTGCCCACTGGTTGACCTTTTGTGCCAATTTTCTTTATCACGTCACTAAATTCATTTTCACTACTTTTACCAAGCATACTTTCCATTTGGTCAATGTTTACAAAATTATCTGTAGCAATATTGTTTACTATTTCGAATTTACATATTTTCATGAAATTTCTTCCCAGTACTGCCTCATATCCCATCGATTCGTTTGGCACAACATACATTTCAAAATCATACTTTTCATTGCTGAACACAACATAGCACTTAATTTTTGCAATAACATTTAATCTACTTTTATTTAAACCAAAATAAACATATCCTTCATCTATTTGTGGACCAAAACAACGTTTTAACAATTTTTCAAAATTACATTTATAAACTTCATTGTCAATACTCCTTTCCAGGCACGAAATTTTCACAAAGCTTATTGGGCTCCCCGAATCGATGAGACATTCTACAAACAGGGACTGGTCATTAAAATGTTTAATATAAATACTAAAATATCTTACATATTCATGACTTGCACGTTTATTTTCTGTGCAATGGGAGATCTGGTGGTCCATACTTCCACATCCATAGCAGGCTCCGCGTTCCCGCTTTGTCTTCAGGCACTCCAAAGCAAAATGGCCCAGTGAATTGCAGTTGAAGCAGCGCACCGCCATTGTACCAGATTTCTGTTCTGCAGTCTTGATCCAACGTTCCGGCTTGTGTCCCGACAGCTTTATGGTCCTAAATGCATGTAGGACTTGTGATGCCTGCGCAAAACCCTGGATTTGGGCTTGGCGCCGTAGTTGTTCATCTGGTATCCCTTCTATTATAGTCTCTGTTAATTCATCCTCATCGATGCTGATAAGCGAACCTAGCAGCATTTTTTCGTTGAAATACTCAAGAAATTCTTCACCTGTCTTATACTTGCGCGCTTGGAACTTTCGACGTCGTCAACATTAGTTCCAGTAGCTCGTTCATGGGCATGATCAGGTGTTTTGTGTTACCATGCAGCCACATTTGGTCGCCATCTCTCAGCTTCGCCATTAGCAGCATTCGCAACATGTCGTCAAGTTCATAAACAGCGGCCACAGACTTCAGTTGCGCAACCCAAATGTTTACAGGGCTCTTCCCATCAAACGCTGGCAACATGTCTTTAACAACATTTATCAACATGTTGCCTGATTTGATGATTAAGCCCGCGGCCTCGTGTGTTTCATTTCTCTTTTCTCTCTCTTTCTCGTTCTTTTTTAGCATTGCATTTTCGAGCTTCAGCATATCTAACTGTAGTTTTAGCATGTTCAGTTCGTTCTCTGCTCTACCCTGGCCATTATCGCCGTCTGCACTACGCCCATCGTCACGTGTTTCAATTGCCCTGCACGGATCTTCGGCGCCACCACCGCCGTCGCCAGGACCCACTTCTTGCTCGTCCGTACCATCTAGCGACCCTCTTTGCATTTTTTGGAGCGCCGCTGCAGCATGTTCTCTTGATGGACACTCGCCGCGGAATTCAGTTGGAATTTCACTTAAACGCACAGACGTTGAAAACTCATCGGCACATATCTCTTGCATTGTTCTATGTGTTAATTAACAAATATAAAAATTGTTCACTTTGTCGGCGATATTTTAGGTTGATCCCACTTCTGAATAATTGTGGCCGATCTTCAATCTTTTCAATCTTATTTTATTGTGCCGCTCTTTCTTTAAGTGTGGCCTTACAACCTTATCTCCATTACACCAGAGCCCTTGACACTTAAATATACTAGACATTTCACTAATACTTAATACTTAATACTACACCCCTAGTAATAAACTAGTAGCTGAGTATTTTACAATCGGTACTTGAACCAAGTGTAATTCGGAGGAGCTGAAAGGGAATGTGAGATCAGAGCTGCACGAGTGTTCTTGTTTTTCTGTTTGTTTATTGATTGAAATGCAGGGGTTTATATACAAAATTGAGAATGTGCGTAAGTCTAATTATTACTAATAAGTGATTCTTAAAATAAATCGTTGCTGGGGTGTTGTATGCAGCTAGCTGAGTCGGTGCGTGCATATCCAGCGTAGGTGTAGGTAGACGTGGCACCCGGTTGGTTGTTGTTTTGTGCACATGCGCGGCCGCTATTCTAACAATAGCTAAGAATAGCTGCCTGCGTTGACTTCATATGCACATGCGTGGCCCATGCGTAGCTCATGATACGGTCAAGTGCGTGTGACACTGACAGTACGATGAATTTCAGCGCTTTGGGGCATATATGAACACCAACAGGCATCTTTGTGCAAAATTTTGTGTCTCTGGCTTTTATAGTCTCTGAAATCCAGGTATTCATACGGACAGACAGACAGAGCTAGATCGACTGTCTTGTCAAGCTGGTCAAGAATATATATACTTTGAGGGGTCTGCCACGCCTTCTACCTGTTACATTTTTCAGCCCGCGCAAACCTAATACAAGTATACTCTTGTACATTTTATGTACAGAGTATAAACACATGTTGATAAGTGTTGAACTGTAAAATTGAATACATACACTTATATGTATGTACATGCGTATGAGGATAGAAAGCGCCTGCATGAAAATATAATGTATGTACATATCAGCGTTGGCGGACATCCCGATTTCGGCGGGACGTCCCGATTTTTAAATCAAAATTAAGTGTCCCGCACGAGACAGGCTCAGTCCCGTTTTTTTTCGGATAACTCGACAGTGAGTGCATCGTGCTGAGGAAGCGCACAGATAAGTGAGGACTGAGAGCGCGTAATGAAGTTATGTATATACTTATGTGTGCATGTATGTATGTACGTATAAACATACATAGTAGTTATTGTACTATACTTGCTATTTGGAAAATGAACTCTTTAGACCTTAGAGAGTGTCGGAAGAGAAATATTATATAGTAAATAAATAAATATTAAATATTACAAACTAATTCGCGCCAATTTCAGCAAAGTAAGAAGTTGATCATACTGCTGACTTTCAAAGGCCGCCAACAATGTAGGATTGCCGTTATACTTCTGTTTTTTTTGAATTTCATTTAGTTAATATGTAATTTGGGAAAATTATCATTTTTACGAGTTTTATTACATCAAATTTGGAGGTTTATGCCCCAAAAACAGGGCATCCTAATTGGTGCAACCGAAATATCAGCGTTTAAGTGCGTTCTTGCATCAGTACGAACAAAACGGAGTTGGCTTGCAACTTGTGTGAGTAGGTGAACGACTGCTTAACGCTTCTCTGCCGTACGACGCAAAATTTCCTTTCCTAATGCCACGAAATTCGCGTCTTCTAACTCTTTTCGTTCACGCCTTGCATTTCGAAAATCATCATGCAGGTTGTTTGGTCATTTCATAGTTTTAAGAATTGCATTAGCTATTAAGAATATTGAAGTTTAGATTTAAAAAAAAAGAATTGTTTGCACACATATATATGTAATTGTTAGGCGCTGTCTGTTTACAGCTATGTAAGTTCTATGCACATATGTTGCTCTCTCGCGCTGTCTCTCAATGCGTTCCACACGCGCATGAGAGCGAGCATAAACGATAAAATAAACTTACTTAGCAAATCGAGTTCAGACTGTGCAGTTCGCTTTTCTTTGCAATTTTTTAATATCCAGTGCGAGCCAAAAGCAGTCTGCCATTATCGTGAGATTTACTTCATTTGGAAGTAAATCAAATACATTGGACCTTAGCTTTTGCCATACCGGCAAGTTTCCAGCTTTAGCTGAACATTTTGGCGCCCCCGGGTGGACTACTGGAGTCTACTCCCTCGTTGGACCTCACATCGGCTTTCGACTTGCGATTACCGTCGTCCTACTGGTATCTTCGATTTGCGCGAGATTATTGGCGGTACTTTCCTGGACAATTGGACATTTGGCATACACTCCCAATCGATGAATTGCCACAATTTTCAGGGAAGTTTACATCAGGTAACGAGTGCGAAGAATAAATTGCGGCCACAATCGTCGACTTGCGTGTATATTTAAACGCCAAGTTTGTACATACATACATACAAGTGCAATATATGTACACATATAAATTTGTGTAATTCACAAACTAACTTATAAGCACAAATTTATATGCAAATACTCATTTGTAAATTTAGCAAGGAGTGGACCGTGATTTATTTGGCAGTCGGCATCTTACTTAAAGAAATATAGTTACTAACGCATAGCTATTGGAGCTTTATAAAATAAATAAAGTGAAAAAACATACATACATATATTCGCGTAGACAATTGCATTTATTTAGTTCTTGCTTTCTTGTACATACTTACATACATATGTACATGCTCGTACATATGTATAAATCCTTACGCACATAACCAAACGTTGGTTAGAATTTGTCGCGCCAAATCAGTGTATGTAAAAGGTCACTGCACTGCGCTAAATCGCCGTTGCTTAATTTCTTCGTACTTGCTTTCTCACTGCACTGGTCAAGCCGTTGCTAGCGGCCGTTGTACTTAGGTACATACAGGTACAAGTGCAGTAGGAAAATTACAGTTGTATGTACATATATAAGCAACAGGCGAGACTGCGTTTGCGTGCACTGATTTAGGCAGTTTTGGTTTGGCTTTCCGTTCTGCTAATTTGTTCGTTTCGATATTGTTGTTGTGCTGCTGTCACACCGCAGCAGCGTTGGCTCGTCCGCATATCGCTGATTCTCTCCCGCTCTCTTTGCTTCGGTGCCCATATCGTTGGTGCACTACTGGCTCGCTGCTATCGTGTAGCTTGCATTCGTCGTCGACTTCGCTGTCGGCGTTGGCAGAGATCAGCTGGACAGTTCGCTGTTTTGGTAACTTAAGCGTTTGGTACGCTATTTGTTTGTGGGCGCCAGCTGCAGTGCACACATAAACAACAACATAAACACTTTCGTTTAGCAGAACAGCAAAGGCTAGCAATATAGTACCACTGTACTACAATTGAAATACTTTCTTACAGCCTTTTGCATACCTTTTATTTTTAAATATGCCTGGCAAAAGAAGCAAGCAAAACCGAAGCAGGGCATTAGATGACTCTGTCTCAAATAAATTTGACTGCTTGCTTCAGTCACATGCCAATGTCGTTCGCGATATCGAACGAATAAAAAGTTCTATTCAGACAACTTCTGGTAGTATCGAGCCTATTGAAGTTGAGTGCCGATTGGAAATTTTGTCCCGGTACATTGATAAAGCCTTTGACCTACAGGAAGAATTAGATAGAATTGATCCGGCCTTAGTCTCAAGGGCAGATTTGGAGTTTCTCTGCGTCTCAACTAAGGCGCTTTTGATGAGCAAAGGCGGACGGCCAAAGCCTCATAGGGACAGCGTAATAAATTCCACAATATTTGGATCCTCGCATAGCAAACAGTTGCCTTCAATGAAGTTGCCACGGTTTGGTGGTAGCTATTCGGATTATAAAAATTTCATTGGGCTGTTTGAAAATTTAGTGGATAGTGACGCATCACTTTCAAATATTGAAAAGTTTAACCATTTGCTGTCATGCTTAGAGAAAGAAGCACTAGGAACGGTCAAGGCTTATCAAGTTACCGAGGAAAATTATCCAAAGGCACTGGCAGCTTTGAAGCGCGTTTACGATAACAGCTGTCTTATCGTATTTGATAGCATTGCCAAACTATTTGACCTTCCGAAAATGCAAGGCTCGTCTGCTAGTTCTTTGCGTTCGTTGATTGATAACGTTCGCGCTAGCTACGAGTCACTGCTCTCCTTAGGCAATGACAAACAAATTTCTAACGTCATGCTCATACACTTGGTCATGAGTAAAGTTGATCCCAATACTCGTTCAAAGTGGGAAGAGAGCCTCGACTATAGCAAACTTCCGTCTTGGGAAGATTGCGAGGCCTCTCTCAACAGACGCTACCAGCACTTATCTGCTGTGGAATCATCTTCTGGTCGCTCCCGGACTCAAAAACAAAATTTTGATGCGTCAAAGAAAGGTGGCAAAATAGCACTGGCAGTTGCACAAGCCAGTCCGCCACCGAGTCCGAAGTGTTTGTTCTGTCAAGCGATTGACCATTTTATACATTCGTGTACTCAATTCGCAGCACTTAACCGCGACGAACGATTTAAGTTCGTGAAAATGTGCCCTTTGTGCATAAACTGCCTAAGGAAAGGTCACACAACAAAGGCATGCAAATCGACTACATGCAGAGTGTGTTCGAAACCACATCACACACTTTTGCATAAATATTCTGTCGACTCAGCGCAAGCTGCAACTGCCAGCCAATCATTTGTGGCGCAAGCTGAAACGCCAGTCCAAACTTCGGCTGTTAATCACGCCACGAGCGTTTCTGACCAAGTCATACTGGCTACCAAGTCATACTGGCTCCTACCACTTTGCCAGGGCTTTACTCGACTCAGGGTCCCAAATTAATTTCATGACAGAGGAGCTAGCCAAAACTTTGCAGCTTAAAAAGGAGTGAAAAGATATTAATTTGCTTGGCATTGGTAAATGCAAATCTGCAGTGCGTCACATTGTGCACACGTCAATTGCACTATTTCGTCATACCAGCCTGAAAAGGTAATTGTCAACGTTGACGTGCCAAAAGATCTGGAACTAGCAGATCCTCAGTTTCACAGGCCGCAACGCATTGATTTGCTTCTTGGCGCAGATGTATTCTTTGACCTATTAAGAGAAGGCCAAATTAAAGGAACCAGTGAGTCGCCGACTTTGCAAGCTACAGCACTCGGCTGGATTGTAGCTGGGCGTTGTCGGTCTGCTGACTCATCTGCTCTTTGTTCACTCATTAGTTTGAATCAAAGTGGTCCGCTTGATAATGAACAAAGTTCCTTAGATGCATTAGTTCGCAAGTTCTGGGAGTTGGAAGTTCCAAATTTTTCTGAATCACATCTATATACTCCAGAACAAATGCTTTGCGAGAAGTCATTTGTGAACTCGATCACTCGCTTGCCCTCGGGCCGTCTTAGTGTATCGTTGCCGTTTAAGTCCAGTCCGCAGTCACTTGGCAGCTCCTATGAAACAGCTAAAAGGCGCTTTCTAGCCTTAGAAAGGAGATTGTTCATCACTGAATACATATCTTTGGGACATATGAACGCAATCGACAACACGGTCCCGAGAGAGCCGCACTATTTTATTCCGTATCAGTGCGTGCTAAGACCGCAAAGCACCTCAACAAAGTTGCGAGTTGTATTCGACGCGTCGAGCAAGACGTCGTCCCAAGTGTCGTTAAATGACATACTTATGGTTGGACCGACTATCCAGCCATGTTTATATTCAACTTTGTTGAGGTTCCGACTTCGACCATTTGCTTTGTCCGCTGACATTGCCAAAATGTATCGGCAGGTCGAAGTCATGGAAGCACAACGCAACTTCCAATTGATTATTTGGAGAAAAGATACCACAGAGCCACTTAAAGTATACCGTCTAAATACGGTAACATATGGTACTGCTTCGGCACCATTTTTGGCTATTCGATGCCTTAAATACTTAAGTGAGCTGCACGCAGATTCCCATCCATTGGCTTCTAAATCTCTGGCCAGCGATTTTTATGTGGATGACCTGCTGTCTGGTGCAGAAACTGTGGAGGAGTTGCAGTTGCTATATACTGAACTAAACTCAGTTTTAAAGCTATTTGGATTTATGCTCACCAAATGGTCATCAAATTGCGAACAGTTTCAGATTCAGCCTGCTGACGACCTTCTCATAGGCCATCAGGAGGATACCAAAACGCTAGGACTAGTTTGGAGTCCTCGTGATGATGCGTTTAGGTACTGTGTCGAACACCTTTCTGTTCAGATATCGCCTACTAAACGTTCGATACTTTCGTTTATTTCGAAACTATACGACCCACTTGGTCTGCTGTGCCCAATAATTACGCGAGCAAAAATTTTAATGCAGGAGCTTTGGCTTCAAAAATTTTCTTGGGACGACCAAATTCCCAGTTATCTATTAAAAGACTTAAATTCTATTACTAGTTCTTTTGATGCACTGGAGTCGATTCGCATACCCCGATACGTCGGCGTCTCCAAAAATAAACAAGTAAAAAAGCTAAAGTCGGGTGTCCCGACTTTGAAATACTCTGTACATATGTTTACAATAATTATAGAAAATAAAAAAAATTAAGAAAATAAAAAAAAATTCAATGATCGATTTTACCTTTCTCGGTATTCGAACTCACGTAAGGGGTGTATAATTGCACATTTACATAGCAATTGCGTCTGTGTCAGTGTATGTATGCCTATGCGCATCTATTCGTGTCTGTGTAAGCATTTTCGCAGTCAACCAAACAGCAACATCAAAAACAGCCGCGGGCAGCGCTTGAGCAGCGCTGCAGCAGCAAATATATTTATGGCTATAACTTCTCGTTAAATCGGTCTATCATAGTGAAACTTGGCATACGGACACATAATTACTAACTGGGGGTATTTGCAAAATTTTAGTTCGAAATTCCAAGAATTACGGGAGTTAGAAAAAATCGCATTTGCGGGGGAAAGGGGGGAGGGAGGGAAATTCCAAAATATACATTTTCTGCGTATTCACACAAGGCATCTTGGACTAAAATTTGGTGTTCCTAGGTCTTATGGTCTCCGAGATATAGGCGATTATACGAATGGAAAATCGGGAAAACCCCCATAGGGGGGAAGTGGGGGGGAAATCAAAAAAATAAAACAAACTCGTATAAAATACACACATAAGGCATCTTTGTGCGTGTGAGATCCAGGTGTGTGAGATCCAGGTGTGTGAGATCCAGGTGTTCATACGGACGAACAGACGGACAGACAGACAGACAGGGCTAGATCGACTCGTCTTGTCACGCTGATCAATAATATATATACTTTGTGGGGTCTGCCACGCCTCCTTCTGCCTGTTACATTTTTCAGCTCCCGCAAACCTAGTATACTCTTGTACATTTCATGTACAGAGTATAAAAATGCCAAATCCATGGCTTTGCTGACGCCTCAACGAGAGCGTATGGGTGCTGTCTCTACGTGCGAGTAGAAGAGGAGCAGAACGTAGCTGTTTATTTGTTGACAGCTAAGTCCAAAGTCGCGCCGTTAAAAACCAAGTCGGTTCCGCGATTGGAACTTTGTGCTGCACAGCTGCTAGCGACGCTGTGGGACAAAGTTAGGCAACTCTGCATATGCCAATAGAGCGAGTCGTTTTTTGGTCCGATTCGGAAGTAGTTTTGCACTGGCTGCAAACGCACCCGGCTCATTTGAATACTTTTGTGGCAAATAGAGTTGCAAATATTCAAGAGTCTACGTCTGACGCATTTTGGCGTCATGTTCCGACAGCAGATAACCCAGCAGATCTGGCTTCACGTGGCTGCACCACGGCCGAATTGACTGATTCGCACTGGTTTAAGGGTCCACGATTCTTAAAACTAGATTGTTCCCTTTGGCCTCGTAATTCTCATATCGAGCTGACCAAAGAGCTGTCAACCCTAGAGAAGCGGAAGAACGCGACGGCTCTCATCGTGGCCGATTAGTGCTCAAATCCCTTTCTGGATCTTATTGAAAATTCGTCGTCGTATCTTAAGATTCTCCGCATTATATGCTATGTATGCTTAAGGCACCATTGCCTCATAATGCTAAATTTCCATTGCTTATGCCAAAGGGATGCCGATTCGTGATGCTATACTTGCAGTATTTACATCGCACTAATTGCCACGCTGGTCCTCGTGCGCTCATAAGCATTCTTCGCCAACAAGCTTGGCTTGTCAATGCGCGACAAGCGTGTAGCGCAGTGGTGCGACAGTGTGTGCATTGCTTTAGGTATAAACCAATCATAGCAAGCCAAATAATGGGAAATTTGCCCGCTGACCGATTACATGGCTGTAGGCCATTTGAGGTGAGCGGAGTGGACTTTTGTGGTCCAATACCTGTCTCGATGGGAATTCGTGGCAGAGCCCCGGTCAAAATGTATGTCGCAGTATTCGTGTGTTTTACTTCTAAAGCTGTGCATATAGAAATCGTAACCGACCTGACATCTAATTCATTTGTAATGTGTTTATCTAGATTTGTCGGCCGCCGTGGGCTTGTGAAGCGCCTGTACTGCGACAATGCCACCAATTTTGTGGGTGCTGCACGCATGTTGGCGGACTTCAAGAGCAGTTTCAACGCCAACAAGGATGCCATCGTTTCAGCTGCTGCCACGAAGGGAATAACATTCGTGTTTATTCCCCCACGAGCACCGCATTTCGGCGGCCTTTGGGAGGCGGCGGTCAAGTCCGTAAAAACGCTTCTCCTAAAGGCAATAGGAAGCGCCCGACTGCGGCAAGACGAGTTGGCGACCGTGCTGGTGGAGGTGGAGGCCATACTCAACTCGCGGCCGATCATCGCAGACAGCACCAACCCAAACGACGGCGAGGCCGTCACACCAGCGCATCTTCTCGTAGGAGAAATGCTCACAGCGCTGCCGTCCGAATCAACGCAGCCCGTGGTCGAAAGCAAGCTGACCTACTTGCAACGCTGGCAGCTGATCTGCGGCATCAAGCAGTGGTTTTGGGCCGATTGGTCCAAAGACTACCTGCTAAGCCTGCAGCAGCGCCAGAAGTGGGCAGTAGGTCAGCCCGATCTGGAGGTCGGCACGGTGGTTCTCGTCCACGAGGACAATCTTCCACCGCAGCAGTGGATGCTGGGAGTCGTCGAGGGAACGACTCGAGGAGCGAATGGAAGAGTGCGCGTGGTGACCGTCCGAACTAAGACGGGCCAGTACACTCGAGCGATCCATCGTTTGGCCCCATTGCCAAAAAATATTTCTTGAAGCCCTACGGGCGTTCAACGCGGCCGATGTTTGGTCATTTCATAGTTTTAAGAATTGCATTAGCTATTAAGAATATTGAAGTTTAGATTTAAAAAAAATGAATTGTTTGCACACATATATATGTAATTGTTAGGCGCTGTCTGTTTACAGCTATAAGTTCTATGCACATATGTTGCTCTCTCGCGCTGTCTCTCAATGCGTTCCACACGCGCATGAGAGCGAGCATAAACGATAAAATAAACTTACTTAGCAAATCGAGTTCAGACTGTGCAGTTCGCTTTTCTTTGCAATTTTTTAATATCCAGTGCGAGCCAAAAGCAGTCTGCCATTATCGTGAGATTTACTTCATTTGGAAGTAAATCAAATACATTGGACCTTAGCTTTTGCCATACCGGCAAGTTTCCAGCTTTAGCTGAACACAGGTGCCAAAGTCATGGTTGCCATTCTTAGGCAACAAATATGGCTTATCAATGTTCGAGAGGCATGCACAAGGGCAATACAAAACTTTGTGCATTGCTTCCGCTACAAACCAAAGTTGCTGGGGCAACTTGCCAGCCGATCGCTTGAATCCTGAGCAAGCGTTCGCTGTTTGTGGCGTAGCTTATTTTGGTTCTTTCCACGTGAGTCTCAGAATTCGTGGAAGAGCCCCTTTAAAGTCTTATGTCGCAGTATTTGTGTGTTTTAAGTCAAAGGCAGTCCACCTCGAACCTGTTGAAGACCTGTCAGCTGATTGTTTTTTAAATTCTTTCAAAAGGTTCATCGGCAGACGAACAGACAGACAGGATGGAGTCGTACGCCGCACAGCGAGGGATCGACTGGGTGTTCATCCCGCCAAGAGCACTCCACTGGTGGTGAAGGCCGCCAAGCGCTCAAGGTGCAGGTTTGGCGCAGCTTGTCCAGGGACTACATCCTCAGCCTGCAGCAGCGGACTCGGTGGGCCAAAGGAGAGCCCAACGTGGAAGTCGGCGCCCTCGTTCTCATCCACGAGGACAATCTTCCACACCAAAAGTGGCTGACTGGGCGCGTGGTTCACACAACCGTCGGGCAAGACGGTAAGGAGCGTGTGGCAGAAGTGCGCACAGCAACAGGAGTGGTAAAACATCCAATTCACAAGCTGGCCGTACTACCTATAAGTTGAAGCCTATCACTTTAACGGGGCCGGAATGTTGAAGCAGGAGTTAGTTATAAGTTTTATTGTTGTTGAAGTGTTAGATTATAATTAGACTTATTGTAAACTTAATTTATAAGCCCATGAATGTTTTACCAGGGTAGTAACTGGAATATGTATAAGCTTATGTTGACATTGTAACGTAAAGGTGCGCTGTTAAGTTTTGTATTAGGCTAAAGCATAATTTTAAGAGAATAGAGGTAACTCGAAAACAGCATCGAAGCAAAACGCATGAATTCTTTCGCAATTATGAACTTCGTTAATTTCTGCAGCAACCCAACTATTTTTATGACGCGGTCGATTTATAGTTGCAATTATATTTATGTCGGAATTGGGTCTTGAGCCTTTGGGTCTTTTCCAGAATCACTCATTTTAGGAGCGTAGCGACTCTCCGCATGCAGCCGTATTGATCAGTCGACAACGCAATTCTAATTCGCCTCCCGCATATTTGCTGCCATACTATTTCTTAGCGCCACACTCGACTTCAACACAAACAACACACGTCCGCTTTTGTTTAATTCGCCGCTTCAATTCAAAAGAAACGGACAACGAATATGACAAAACAGCTATTGTACATTGTGAAACAACTGATACTCTACTTAGGTGCCGACATGCCACTACGATTTGGGCGATCACGAAATGGGACAGATATTTGACAGACTTTCATAGTCAGAAACAGAGCCATTTAACCATGTTTCCGAAATTCGAACGCTATGCTTAGATAATACACCTCTAACATTTTGGTAATGAAAGCGGAACGTGAACATAGTATAGTTTTTTTAGGCATTACTAGTGGTTGGTTGCGTAGAGGGGGAAACAGGCGATAAAAATTGAAAATTCAAAGTAAGCAGACATGTTTCTCAGTCGCTCCGGAAAATTCAAAAGAACTTCAAATAGCAAATGCTTATTTCACACCCATTAAACACAGTGAAATAAATAAATAATCAGCTAAACATGTGCAAGTGCAGTTTTGTGTTTTGCTTCCCCAACCAAATTTTCCAATAATTTAAAATAAATCCGAGAAAAACTCAAAACAATAATACACATTTGCGCCTAAAGTAATAAACGCGCGCAAAAAATACAAGTAAACATCACAATAGCAAAACGCGAACACACAGCCACAGTTACACATAACCAACCAACTCAAAAACTAAATTGCATTGACGCTAAGCTCATAATAAATCAACATGGCACCGCATTTTTTACGAGCCTATACTATTGATGCAACTACATTTGCTCTCATCTACAATAACAACAACACGTACTTTTTTCTCTTCATTGTTTTTCTGCCAAGATTTTGTTCAAAAAATTCCGTTCCTAACTGTGAAGTGTTGATACTCTAAACGGGAATTAAAATAAACTGTTTCCTGAATTTTCGAAATAAAATCCTATTTTTAAAACAACTTAAAACAATTGGTCTACTATCTCCGCATATTTGTGTGGTTGTGCTACATCGGAGAGCGGTCTAATTTCTTTCATTCTTAAAGACTATTTGTAGGCCAAAAATAAAATAAATAAAAACAAACTAAAACATTTTCCAAAGGAATATAAAACGTACACAAAACGCAGCCAACGACCAACATCATGTCCCTAACTTGCTCCGCGAGCAAATGCGAATTTGGTGGTAAGATTGTTGGCGACTCTTACCTTATATGCTGGTTGTGTAACAACTTCGCACACATCAAATGCGCTGGTTTTGGCTACAATGGGCGCCTTGATGACATGATTTCCAAAGGAATTGGCTTAACGAGGTCTTGCGTTGCTTGTCGAGAAATATAACCTGAAATGCGCACCTTCATGAGGCAAACACGTACTGGGTGCATTGAAGTTCGGAAACAATTTTCGGCCCTAAATGAGAAATTCCTAACTCTTGAGTAGCAATTTCTCGGTCTCGAGCTCCTTAGTGAGTCTCCTAAGAGGAAAATCGCTAATCCTGCAACTGGAAGAACACCCTCAACTTTTACTATTCCCACTTGCTACATTTCCTCATCCGATGCGGTGGTTGATATTGATATGGAAGTAACCACGCCAATGTCTGAAACTTCCACTTAAAATTCTTCGCAAGCCTTCCCAGCTGGTTCAGCTGCCATTGCGAGTGTACATCTGCCGTTTCTGCAACTGTTCCCGGGCCTGCATCCAACACCTCTGTGCCTCCCTTGAAAGGACTACAGGGTGTGGCACCACCATCTAGAGCTTCTGGATTACCTCTGAGAGAGAGATTACCTCTGAGAGCAATAAAAAATCATATAAGTGAAAAACTTCACGTCTCAGTAGAAGTAATCTCTGCATTGAAGTTTAATTTTAAACATAAGCGTAGCATTTCCGCATTTAAACAGACTCTCTCCTATCCAAAGCACTACAATTTGGCCGGAGCACACTGTCATGCATGAGTACAAACGCAAGGATTTAACTTTCAACTCTAGTTCAAAAAACTAATATGCCTCTCTATACACTACCAAAACGTCCGAAGTCTTTTGGGAAAACTAAGTACATTTTACATTAATAGTGCCTCTTTCGAATCTGACATCGTAGTTTTAACTGAAACCTGGCTTAATTATACTGTTTTTGATCAATAAATTCTCGTTAACAAGTTCATTACATATAGAAGGGACCGTCCAACTCTTGGTGATGGAGTTCTGATCGCAGTTCTCAACTCGTATAATTCCGAACTGTTCCCATTTAATAATATTCATGACATTGAATTTATAGCTGCAAAAATTACAGTCGGGAAAATTAACACTTATATAACTTGCTCGTACATCCCGCCTAAGTCTGATTTATCTGTCTATTTGAACCACCTCTCTGCAATACATTTCGTTTCTTCAGCTGTAGATAACGGTGATCAATTGATAGTTCTTGGGGATTGAAATTTGCCTCACATCTCATGGGAGTCCTCTACTGACTCTGATCTTTTGCTTCGTCATAACCATCATTAATTCATAGATGGCCTAACGGATATATCATTAAACCAAATTAATTTCATAAAAAACAATAGGGACAGAATACTCGACCTAATTTTTGTCAGTGACATATCCCTCGTACACGTTTGCAGGATCTCGCCATTATCTATACCCGAATATCTATATCATCCTACCGTATCTCTCAACGTTAAAATTTGTCCCAATCGTCAACTTCTTGAACAACATTTAAGGGACGATATGGTGTCTCTTGGCATGAAGCTAGTGGACTCTACAGTACCTACATATTTCTCTTACACATCTGACACCCTTCTTGACGTATTTTTATACCCTGTACATATACATAATTGTACATATATATAATTGTATACTGTTGTATAAATTCGGTCAATTCTAAGAAAAGTTATTAGCAAAACAAATTCTCGCCAGTACAACCCCCCCAAACTGCAGCAACAAGTTTGCTCTTCTTCCTCTTTTTGCTGCTGCTATGGGCGCATATAACTTAGGGACGGAAGCTTACATGGGTACAGGGTATTACACTGTCGGGCTTGCTCGACTGTAGCGTTCTCTCTTGTTTGTAAATGACACCGGGAAAATGCTCCTATTTGACCAACTCTCTGTACCAGCTTTTTCCAAACAAGATTTGATTTTCATAACTTAGGATATTTTCTTGGACCATACTGACCATTCATTTAGTTATAGGGACTTCAGGAACATTGACAATACGCTACTGTTTGACATTTGTGATAACATGAACTTTGATGACATTTATTCAAAACCCACCGTAGACGAGCAGTTTGAACTGTTTAATGACAACGTTCAGCATCTGTTCAATACTTTTGTGCCGCTTCGGCACAAAGTAATCAAGCCTGAAAAACAAGAAGGTTTAATAGGGGTATCGGATGGGCAATAAAATGCAGGGACGACGCAAAAAATGGAAGAGGTACAAGACGATGGCTCACTTATCGCAATATAAAAAACTGAGGCGTACAGTTGGGCTGAAAATTATGAATGCAAAACGTGCTCACTTCTCCTCGAAATTCTCCTCAGCCACTTCATGCAGACAAGTTTGGGCCGAAGTTAAAAAGTTAGGGATTGGAAAAAGTAGACCTTCTTTAAATCTTTACGTAGATATAAACGAATTAAACAATAAATTTGTACAACTAGCAGTACCAGAAGTCCTTGAAAATGCGTACATGAATCCCACGTCGTTATTAAACTGTGATACTAGCTTTAGTTTTATGTGTGTACGTCAATGTGATGTTTTCGATGCAGTCCTCAAAGTTAAATCCAACGCCATAGGCCTAGATGAGTTACACCCCAAATTTTTAAAATTATTGCTCCCTAAAGTTCTAAAGTATATAACTCACATATTTAACTCAGTGCTTACGACATCGTGCTTTCCGTACAAGTGGAAATCAGGAAAAATTGTTCCTATTCCGAAAGGAAGCAATGACTTTAGGCCAATAACAATTCTACCATTTCTATCAAAAGCACTCGGACACCTGATGGCAAAACAAATTAGCAACTACATACATGGTAGAAAACTCACTCTTGAGCGACAAACAATCGGACTTCAGATATAATAGAAGTTGTGTCACATAATTAATTAAAATCACTCACGATATTCGAAAGGAAATGGACAACAGTATGGTAACTTTTCTAACCCTCCTTGACTATTCAAAAGCTTTTGACACCGTAAATCACACCATACTGTGCACGAAATTGAAAAGACTTTATAATTTATAAGTTGTAACATCGCATAATTTTTCGTCTTTTTTATTTATAAAGCGTGGAGTCCCTCAGGGGTCTGTCTTAGGACCACTATTGTTCTCAATTTATGTCAATGATCTTCCATGTTGTGTGTCTAATTCCGAGTTACACATGTATGCCGATGATGTTCAGATGTACAGGGTGCGCCATATTTTATGTCGGTATGTAAACATTGAATATCTTTGAAAATAAACAACCGATTTTCAAGTATGAGATATTTTTATTTAATTTGGTTCTGTACAATTTCTTCTTTCTTCTTTCCAACACTGGTCTACTCAAGTCAATCGGTTCACTAATGAAAAAGTTATTCAATATTTACATACCGACATAAAAGATGGCGCACCCTGTATGTTAGTCGTCCGTTATGTAGAATAGATGAATGTATTCGTGTCTGCAATGATGATCTCTACAAAATCAGTAAATGGGCTAGTATTAACGGATTGGAGGTTAACCCTAAAAAATCGAAATGCTTAGTAATATATAAAAAAAAAATTAACACAATCTTGAGCAAGTACGATTTAACAACGAGCCCATTGAGTACGTAGAGCAGGCAATAAACCTAGGCATAACTATAAATGAATCGTTATCTTGGTGCGACCATGTCAATAAGGCAGTAGGTAGATTATATAGCGCACGAAGGCGTCTGTCTTTGACGCAGAATTTTCTTCCTGTAAAACTAAAGCTCCTTATTGCCAAAACATGCCTGACACCCTTGCTATTTTATGGGATTGAACTTTTTGGATACTGCGATGCAGTAAGTCAAAACAAATTAAAAGTAGCCTTTAATAGCATAGCCCGGTATATTTTCAACATTCAAAGAAGAGATTCAATAACGACATACGCCAAAAAAATATATAATATGACCCTTGACTCATGGATTAATCTTAGAACCCTAATCTTCTTGCATAAAGTTATCACACGTAAGGAACCGAACTATTTACACGACAAAATAGCTTTCACCACATCAAGAAGAACGAATAACATAGTTTGCACGAGATTTAAATTAGCAAGCTCGGAAAAGCATTTATTTATTTCCGCTGTTCGTCTGTGGAATGAGTTACCGCATAACCTGAAAACAATCAGCAGCGAAACGCACTTTAGAGTTAAGATTCAAGCACACTTGCTAAACATTAACTAAATTAACGTTACTAAAAATTATTATATTAAACACGTAACGCTAGTTGAGTAGGCAAAATAGATTAAGTATAAAACTAATTAAACAATCCTAATATATCTATATATATAAAACAGTTTGTCCTGACTGACTGATTGGTGATCAACGCACAGCCCAAACGGTAAAGGCTAGGAAGCTGAAATTTGGACTCAAGTATCCTTTCATATTCTAGGTCCCCACTAAGAAGGGATTTTGGAAAACTCGAGCTCCAAAGGGGGGAAAACAGGCTCCAACGTTTGTATGAAAAATCTACAGTTTTCATCTGATTAACTTTAAACTTAGTTTGTATACTCTCAGAACAATACGAAGAAAAAATGTATACTTGGTTTTTTGATATTTTTTTTGGGGCCTAAAATATGGGAGTTTTCCTGTAAAAAAAATGTTGGGGCACAAAAGCAAACCGCGTCAACAGCCCACAGCCTACACGGTAAAAGCTAGGATGCTGAAATTTGGGCTCAAGTATCCCATCATGGTGTAGATGAGCACTAAGAAGGGATTTTGGAAAATTCGAGCTCCAAAGGGGGGAAAACGAGCTCCAAAGTTTGTTTGAAAAATCCGCATTTTTTAGCCGATCGACATAAAATTTGGTTTCTGAAATCAATTAAAGAATACAAACAAAACTGCATACTTAGATTTTCGAAATTTGTGTTGGAGCTTGAATTATTGGGGTTTTAATATTTATTCACTATTTCAAATGAAAAGTATGTGTTATAAATTTAGTCCGATCGATTTAAAATTTGGATAATGTAATCTACGTAACTAAATCTACAACTTTGCATTCAAGGATTTTCAAAATATGCATTTTACAAAAGCAGGCAGAACAAACAATACAAAATATCAAACAGTTGGGGACAACTAAGTATACATACACACACACACACATGCAAACAGCTGTTCGTGTAGTTGCGTGCAAACGATTGAAATAGCCAAAGCAACATGTGAGACACTGTGTGAATGTCCATACATATGTGCACATCTATGTATGTACATATGTATCTACATGTGTATGTTTGTACATTCGTCTTGCACTGGCAGAGCAAGAAATGTTAATTAATTGAAAATTATATAACATTTTTTAAAGTAATTTTTTCTTTGTTTAGTGCATTTGGCATTAGTGTTTTCATTAATAACTTTATGCAGCAACAACAAATATCAAATAGTTGGGGACATCACATACACACACTCACACACACAACAAACAACAGTTCGTGTCTATGTGTGCGGTTCTCTACGTACGGTTGAAAAAGTAAAGAGAAACATACATATGTATGTATGTATGTATGCCTGTGTATGAATATAGCATGTATGTACATTCGTATTAATGTATAATTTGGGCAATCGAACACAGTTGTTTGATTGTAAAAAAAAATAATGCTCTAAAAACAACAACTGCAAGTCATTGGCTCGCTCTTCTTCTTTCGTTTTGACCATTTAATGTTAATTGCAAAGGCAAAACGCCAAAAGTTTACAGTTACCGTCGCTAGACAACGACTGCGTAAGCGATAGTAAAGCAGAAACCGAATAACGGAGCTACGCATATTCTGCTTCGTATTGCGGGCAGATGTATGTATGTATATGATTTGTTCTTATTGATCTCAGTAAATAATTAGATTTTATTATTTAAATATTCAGCTTATTCCATTCAAACTTCGATATTTTGATGCTATCGGTGGCTTCAACTATCGAAAGTCTTACTCTAGCAAATTGAGATGAGAATTGTCAGTGCTTTTTGATCGTGGCTCATCGCTGCACGGCATTGACACGTGTGCCGTGTTTCATATTCCGAGTTTGTGCGTGACCGTATTGACTCAATATGGCACGAAAAGACTCAAATGTGAATTTAAAATTAGGATATACCCTTTTATTCCCCTTTTTTTGCACATAGTCTATCGTAAAACGTTGCGGTTTCTCTATATATAAAACAGTTTGTCCTAACTAATTGGTGATCAACGCACAGCCCAAACGGCAAAAGATGAAATTTTTACTCAAGTATCCTTTCATAGTATCCATCATAGTGTAGGAGCACACTAAGAAAGGCTTTTGGAAAATTCTAGCTCCAAAGGGGGGAAAACGAGCTTTAAAAAATATTAGTTATAGTCGTCATGTTCGTTTAACGAAATAGTTTGGCAAGAACAAAAATGTAACGGACTACTGAACAATTTTTTGTCAAGAACAGAAAATGTTCATTTAAATACCTTAAATGCCTTCCTACTGGTAACTTAAAGGGTGAAAGCATATGGGAAGGTTATGCACACACAAAATAAATACAATTGGAAACATTATATTGAGCCGGGTTAAGACGGGCAATACCTGCTAGTATTTAATATAATTATAAAGAATAATAATAATGTTTAATGTTAAAACTAAAATTAATAATATGAAAATACCCTACTAATAAGATTGATATAATTAAAATTGTAATGACTAGCGTAATAATTTAAAAGTATCCTGATACTTGTAACGCTAGGATAAGGTTAACAAATAAATAAATAAATATATGTATTATTAAATATATATATATTCCAAGTTAGCAGGAGCTGGTTGAGTTCTTTTTCTCGGCTTGATCTCTTTAACTATCATATGAGGAAGCCAAAATTTAGTGACAAAAATGATTGGAAACAGTTCAAGGCGACGTAAAATTTAAAAATTGACACGCTAGCAGAATTATTGCTAGCAATATAAGTTTTAATGTCGTATCTGCGGATAACAAACACTTGTTTTCGTGGGGCCACGACATTTTGAGTAGGAGGATGGGGAGTAAAAGCTGCAGCCTCCACCAATTTAGGCGTTTAGTCTGAAACGCGTGCGGACCTATTTGAAGCAGTACTGAAGACTGCTTTTTCATTGATCGCAGGCGGAATGTTAACCAGCGTCGATGACACTTCAATTGCAGAAGGCAGGGGGGAGCCATCAAATATATTAGGGGAAGCTTACAGCCCTGCACACTTAATATGCATAATGTTGTCAAACAACCAGCAGCTAATAAACTGCGGTTGGGCACCATCATAAGCAGGATGCTAGTAGTGCAAGATTTTTTGCAGCACGCCATATTCAAAAACAAATAGTAAATGACCACTGTGGCTAAAAACAGTGTGAAGTAAACATAAACAGACTTAAACAAGTAAAAAAGCTAAAGTCGGGTGTCCCGACTTTGAAATACTCCGTACATATGTTTACAATAATAATTGAAAAAAAAATAAGAAAATTTAAAAAAATTTGATCGATTTTACCTCTCTCGGTATTCGAACTCACGTAAAGGGTATATAATTGTACATTTACATAGCAATTGCGTCTGTGTGAGTGTATGTACATATGCCTATGCCCATCTATTCGTGTCTGTGTAAACATGTTAGCAGTCAACCAAACACCAACATCAACAACAGCCGCGGGCAGCGCTTGGGCAGCGCTTGAGCAGCGCTGCAACAGCAAATATATTTATGGATATAACTTCTTGTTAAATCGGTCTATCATAGTGAAACTTGGCATACGGACACATAATAACCAACTGGGGGTATTTCCAAAATTTTAGTTCGAAATTCCAAGAATTACGGGAGTTAGAGAAAATCGCATTTTCGGGGGAGAGGGGGAAGGGAGGAAAATTCCAAAATATACATTTTCTGCGTATTCACACAAGGCATCTTGGAGTAAAATTTGGTGTTCCTAGGTCTTATAGTCTCCGAGATATAGGCGATTATACGAATGGAAAATCGGAAAAACCCCCATAGGGGGGAAGTGGGGGGGGGGGGGAATCAAAAAAATAAAACAAACTCGTATAGCGTACACACATAAGGCATCTTTGTGCAAAATTTGGTGTCTCTAGCTCTTATAGTCTCTGAGATCCAGGTGTTCATACGGACGGACAGACGGTCAGACGGACAGACAGACAGGCAGGGCTAGATCGACTCGTCTTGTCACGCTGATCAATAATATATATACTTTGTGGGGTCTGCCACGCCTCCTTGTGCCTGTTACATTTTTCAGCTCGCGCAAACCTAATATACTCTTGTACATTTCATGTACAGAGTATAAATACCGGAGAGGCTACTGGCGACAGCAAAAAGCAAAAAAAAGGGCACAAACAACAAAACAGTGACGCAGCTTAAATAAAATAAATATAAAACACAAAACTGCAGTGCACAACTGATAAATCAAAACACAAAACTCGGGCTTACCGGTTAGGCAACAAATTTCAACAATTTAGGCTGAGGCAAAATTATTCGCAAAAAATAATAAAGTTAAGGAGCGCACAACAGAACTTCTTCTTCTTCATATCACTCAAGCTACTGCTGATAAGATCCCAACTACTGAATACGTAACGGGTTTGGGCCGGTTGGTCAGCAAAAATGTCCAATTAAGAGTTTCGTTGGGCGGCAGTTCTGAACGTGCTCACAGTAACACCCAAAATCTCAACCAAGGAGTATGTGGATGCGAATCCGCCGAAAGGGATTTTTCTGTTCGACGGACTTCCATTGATATCCAGTATTTTCGACCATTCATCGGTCTAGGTAACTGCTTAAAAAGCGGAACAAAAACACCTGCAACAGATGTGACTACTGAGATATCAGTCCTTCAGAGCAGTTGCAATCAGGTGTCGCTGATGATTTCATTAGCAGATTTATTAGTATGATTAATGCTGCCGATGTGAACGGCATATCGCTAATAATGCTGTCTATCTTAAATGGCATCAATTCCATGACATCTTTAAAAAGATGATTCATAAGGCCGAGTTACACACGATCCCAAAAATATGTTATTTTTAAGGCCAATGTACAAGGCGAAGCAGAGAGGTTGATTCGCCACATTTCGCTCACTGAAGCGAATTACAACACGGCTTGGAAAATACTTCAGGACCGTTTTAACAACCAGAGATTGCTATGTTCGGCGCTGCTTAAGAAAATGTGTGACAGAGGAGACATCGATAAAACAGTTTCATGATACTATTCATCAAACACTGACGGCATTAGAAAACATGAACATAAGCGCGCAGACCTCGGATCTAGAACGACTAAACTGGGCACAACAACAATGGTTTTGGTTATTGCTTCTACAGTTCCCAAATAGTGCGGACGATATAAGCCGGTTACGAGAACTTGGGATACATGGAGAAGGTGTAGCAAAAGGATATACCAGCACCACTTCACTATGTCACAATTAACTAATTACGGCCCATCCAAAACGCCAAAACCATTGGGCCTGTAATCAATAGCTACTATCTTGTTAGCATTGATTCTGATGTTACTGTCAGCTCTAGCACAATCAATAAACATAACACAGTTCGAGACTGGACCTAGCATCTTTTACGAGGAGTTAGGCACAACTAAATTAGCCACTTCGGAATGGACCATAATTGCTTACTATGATCTGGAACCATACTGGGATGACATGACATGTCAGCACAGACAAAAACACCTATTAGAATTTTGCTCCCATCTTCAGAACATGACGGCTTGCTGATATTTGTATAGACACTTCAAGCACATAGATACTAACTGGGGGTATTTGCAAAATTTTAGTTCGAAATTCCAAGAATTACGGGAGTTAGAGAAAATCGCATTTGAGGGGGAGAGGGGGGAGGGAGGGAAATACCAAAATATACATTTTCTGCGTATTCACACAAGACATCTTGGACTAAAATTTGGTGTTCCTAGGTCTTATGGTCTCCGAGATATAGGCGATTATACGAATGGAAATGGGAAAACCCCCATAGGGGGGAAGTGGGGGGGGGAATCAAAAAAATAAAATAAACTTGCACAGCATACACACATAACGCATCTTTGTGCAAAGTTTGGTGTCTCTACCTCTTATATTCTCTGAGATCCAGGTGTTCATACAGACAGTTTTCAATTTTTTATACTCTGTACATGAAATGTACAAGAGTATATTAGGTTTGCGGGAGCTGAAAAATGTAAAAGGCAGAAGGAGGCGTGGCAGACCCCACAAAGTATATATATTCTTGATCAGCGTGACAAGACGAGTCGATCTAGCCCTGTCTGTCTGTCTGTCCGTCTGTCCGTTCGTATGAACACCTGGATCTCAGAGACTATAAAATCATTTTGAACATTTATTTCTCGTCTGCAGCGTGTCGTCAGCCATCTCGGGCACGAAAAATCACAACATAGTTGCTGGCATCCCCCAAGGGTCAGTCCTACCGCCGTTGCATGAATGATGGAATTCAGCGGCTTCAGCTCCCACCTGTCATGGCGCTGGTGGGATATGCAGATGACGTAGCCATTTTATGTGTGGCGAAGGATGGTCAAGGCCGTGCATTACGCATGCAATCGCAAGAGATTACGTGCTGGCTAAATACAGTTGGCCTTGAACTGGCGGCAGGAAAAACGGAGGCCGTCTTAATTATCAGCCGTAAGGTAGTAGAGCAGGCGCACATCCGAATTGGAGGTCTGCCACTGGTATTCAAACGCTCTATCACCTACCTAGGAGTTAGGATGGACACACGGTTGTGCTTTCGCGAACATTTGGACAACTCAAACAGGAAAGCAGGTGACTCTATTCGGGCGCTCTCGCGGAGCCCCATACAAGCGATTTTGCTCTACGCGGCACCGATTTGGGCTGCCGCTGAAAACACAAAGAGCTATATCTGGGACCTTTAGAACGGTTTTCGATGACGCTGTGCTGGTGATCGCGGGATGGTCCCTATTGACCTCCTCGTCGCAGAAGCGAGCAACGTCCACGCCAGCACAGCTGGGCAGCCTCGAAGAATTTCCCGGGAAGTAGCTAGAGAAAAAACAAATTGCCACTGGCAAGGGCGATGGAACGCCTCACCCAAGGGCCGATGGACCCACGTGCTTATCCTAGAAATAGCATCTGCTTGGCGCAGCCTCTAAGTGGCCATGGATTGTTCAGAAGCTATCTTCACCGTTTTGGGCACGACTCCAGTGCGGAATGCCCTACCTGTAGAGTAACTGCGGCATTCAAATGCCAGAGATTCGAAGCAGCCAGACGGAGATGGGAGGCAACAACCGGTACAACTCCCCGGGCGACAAACTTTGTGTACAACATTCTCGCAGACAAAGACTCGTGGGCAGCAAGTGCAAGCTTTGCGGCCTCAGTAATAGGCAAGCTTCAAAGAGTGGAGCGCGAAAAGAGCGGAATATAGGCAGGTTGTTAGTTCGGGTGAACGTACCGCCTGAACTCCAATTTGTTTATATATGTATGTATTTTGTACATTTTATTTCTTTCTCTTATATTATATATCCCATCTTATTATCTTATATTAAAGAATACAAAAATAAAAAACACACACACAAGCACGCATAGACACGCATATTTATTGAGCACATATGTACAGAGAATTTCAAAGTCGGGACATCCGTCTTTTTTATCCACTTGTTTTTACCTTTTCATTGAAATATTGGTTATTGCTATTTTTTATTATTTTAATTTTTGTAATTCTCTTCTGTTTGACTCATTTTATGCTCTCAACTATCTAACCTGAAGATAAATGTAAAAAGGGGGTGATTCCAGCGTGCTTTGTGGTGCAAATATAGTATATATAAGATGACTGACTAAGTGATTGGCGATCAACGCACAGCCCAAACGGTAAGGGCTAGGAAATTTGGAGACAAGTTGTCTTTCATGGTGTAATTTGTATACTCCCAGAAAGAATAGAAAAAAACTTCATACTTCGTTTACCACCATTTTTATTCGGACATGAAATAGGGGTTTTTTTTTTTATGGAAAAATTGGAACACAATCAACAATCCACAGCCGAAACTGTAAGACCTAGACCTTAGGAAATTCGAACTCCAAAGGGTGGAAAACGAGTTACAAAAATCTCCATTTTTCCACAGATTAACTGCAAATTTGGTTTTTATACCCAAAAAAAATTACAAAATTAATTTTTTAAAAACTGCGTACCCGGCTTTTTTCCTTTTTTTTTTTGAGTTTTAGTTATTGGGCATTTAACCATTTCAAAAAATGCAAATAAGCTGTCCACTTGTAAAAATGCAGCAATAATAAATAACAAACAAGGCAAATATCAAACGTTGGGGACAGCATATACACACACTCACAAACTAACAGACATAGCATATAGAGAGCAGACCAGCAGACCACTTTCCAGGGTCAGGGTGTCGGCCAAACCAGAGAAGCCAGATGAGATCTTGAAGGTGTTCCAGACCTGCAACCCTAATTTTAAAACTGACGACTTGAGCGTGGTCAAGCTAGAGGAAGCGGAGGAGACCACGCGCCAGATCGTACTAGTGATCAACAAGGAATCGGTGGATTAGTTGGCCAAAAGTGGAAATCTGACCAGGTATGGCTACGAATCTACCGAGGAGACACAGCGGGTGCTAAGCCAATCACACATGACGCTGAATTAGCAGACGCAGAACCGGTCGTTTCAGGAAGTCCTGAAACAGAGGTCGCGTCGGAAGATGAGGATATCCTAGAGGGATATTCCTCTGAAACCTCCGAGCTCGCGAAGGGGCTCCCTACACTAGGCCACGAGGATGAGCATTTCATCGTAGACGACGATGAAGCCGACAGGACAGTGGTGGAGATGGATGTAGATGCCCTTGAGGTTTCTACAGATTAATTAATTAAGCAGAAGCAGCTGCTCTACTACATCGTCTTAGTAAAGACGACATCGACGTAATCCTCATTCAGAAACATTAGGTTTGTAGAGGCAAGGTTTCTGAATTGGTTTCTGATTGCAGCTAAAAGCACAGACAAGACCAGAACCTGCATTCTAACCAAGAAAAACAAAAACATTTTTCTGCTATCTAATTTCATTGATGGAGATGACACAGCGGTATGTGTTGAGGCTAAGCCAAAGCCTATAAGAATATGCTCCGCCTACGATGAAGCTAATCCTCCGCCTCTGCTAACAAGGCAGATCATAGAGGAAAATAAAAGAAAAATATAGATCTGCTCATAGGATGCGACGTCGTCGCTCATCACACTCAGTGATGCAGCACTGATACCAATGTCGGGGTGAGTCAATTATTAACTATGTCCTGTCTACTAACATTCTCTTATGTAATGTTGGATCAGATCCAACTTTAGTGATAAGGAACCGAAGCCAGGTTCTTGACGTCACTTTAGCGTCAGACGCACTTTACAATCGTATTCCCAAGTGGAGAGTTCTATTATAGAACATTCTTTCCCAGATCACAGATAAATTCAATTCAAAGTATCTCTAAAGAACGATAAACCAATCGCGACTAGGAAACCAAGGGGCAAACTCAAGCCTTCCTGGTGGACTCCACAAGTCAGTCAGTCAAGAAAAAAGGCCAGGACACTCTTCAACGCAGCCAGATCCCAAGGGGAAGAACAGCACTGGTGTGCATACAAACAGGGCCTGTCAAAGTACAAGAAAATCCTCAGACAGGCCAAGCGATCTTCGTGTCAGAACTTCTGCTCAGATATCGAGAATACCTCCGACGCCGCAAGGTTAAGGAAAGTTCTCTCAAAAACTCCTTCAACACTGGGTTACCTTCAGAAGCCAGACAAGACTTGGACGATCTCGAGCTAAGAGTCGCTAGAGGTGTCACTAAATTGTCCAGCAGTGCGTCAAGCGCTGGTCCATCTCAAACGCCGCCTGATCTATTATCTGAGAATAATATCAGGTGGGCGATAAAAAGCTTCAAGCCTATAAATCAGCACGGACGGATAACATTATGCCGGCGCAGCTAATTCACGCAGGAAATACTGCCATCAGATGGTTAGCAGATCATAGTCATCGAAAAAGCTCTCAATACCAAACAGTACACCCTAACCGCCTTCCTAGACATAGAAGGTGCTTTCTACAATGTGTCTCCTAGCGCCATCACAATCTCAGTTACGGACCTGGGAAAGGACAATTCCATTGTAGAACTGGTAAGACAGACACACTCCTACGATACTTGGAAGGGATAGGGGGATGTCGGGTAAATTCGCTCAAACTTTGTGCGAACGCATGACCGATGCATTAAGCACACTGTCAACTTGGGCGACGGCAAGTGGCCTAAGTGTGTACCTCAGCAAAACAGAGCTAGTGTTATTCACTAGGAAATATAAAATTCCACCCCTTCGTCCCCCATTACTAAATGGGGTACCACTATAGTGCACTATCCTTTAGCAGCTCAACTGGAACTTGAACATTTTTGACAGAGTGAGAAAAGCCACAATCTCACTATATACCTGCAGGACTGAAATGGAGCATAGCCCCTAATGTGTTCCTCTGGCTATATAATGCAATAATCAGACCCATACTCTTATATATACCCTTCTCTATATAGTGGCCATCCCTTACAAAAAATTTGTCTCTTCAGAGATTAAACAAAGTTCAGCGACACGTTGAACTAACAATTTTGGGTGCACTACGCACCACTGCGATTCTGGGAATACTCCTAATACATCTCATGGGGAAGATGAACGCCACGTTGACGGATCTGCGCTTGAGAGAAACCAATCAGAGGTCAGATGAATGTTTTTGTCATGCCAAGATCCTGAAAGGAAATAACACAATCACTGACTACTGTATCCTCGAGGAGTATCCCCACACTCCCTTTCACACCATCATTCCTTCTAGGGAAGAATGAAATTCCGGCCCTTCAGGCCCCACCAATTCAATCAAAGTTTATACAGACGGTTCTAAATTAGACAACCGCGTAGGCGGTGGCGTCTTTTGCGAAGACCTTGGCATCAAAAAGCCTTCAGGCTACCGGATCACTGCAAACATCAGAGAAATCTCTATATACTCGGATAGCTAACCGACAATAAAATCCCTAAATGCCATTACATTGAACTCGATGTCAGTACAGAACTGTCGTAGCACAACTCTCAGTCTACCTCATCTGAACAACAAGAAGCGATATTCAAAACTTTGGAAACTGCGCAGAAGCCAATGCTCAGCCATCATGGGGCACTGGCGGGTCGACTTCTGCAGAAGCTGCAGAGACGTGGAAGAGGAGGAAACCGTAAGCCACCTGTTCTGCGACTGCCCAGCCTTGTCAAGGACAAGAATACGCTTCCTTGGAGCCAGCCTCCTCCCAAATCTATCGGCACTAGCAAACAGAAAGCCGATAGACATTTTCAAGTTCATCCAGACAGCTGGATGGATGTAATACTTGCGCAGACATGCAGCTAATCACAGTTTTTTTTTGGGAAGTGGACTAGTCCACGCGGTATCACAACAGGCCAACATATAAGGCCAAAGTGAGTCAGGGTTTACACCCTGGCTGCCGCACCTACCTACCTACCTAAGAAGGTATTGCCAGCCTGCCCATTTCCGTACATAGAGACCAGGGTTTGTAAAATGCGAGCCCGACTCATTCGTCACTGCGTCACTGCGGTCACTGCGGAATAAATCCATGGTTCGCTGTGGGTCGTCGTAGTTCACAGTGAGCCGCTGCCGACAGCAGCAAAAAGTCGAACGAGCCGGGATGCAGAAGCCGAGCACTCGTTTTTGCCAAGCAGGCTTATGAACATATGTCTGAAAATTTTATGATGCAGCATCAACAACAGCCGCGGGCAGTGCTTTAGCAGCGCTGCAGCAGCAAATATATTTATGGCTATAACTTCTTCTTAAATCGGTCTATCATGATGAAACTTGGCATACGGACACATAATTACTAACTGGGGGTATTTGCAATTTTGGAAATTTGCTAATTTTAGTTCGAAATTCAAAGAATTACGGGAGTTAGAGAATTAAATGGGAGAGGGGGGTGCGAGGGAAATTCCAAAATACACATTTTCTGCATATTCACATAAGGCATCTTGGACTAAAATTTGGTGTCCCTATGGCTTTTAGTCTTCGAGATATAGGCGATTATACGAATGGAAAATCGGGAAAACCCCCATAGGGGGGAAGTGGGGTGGAATATCAAAAAAAAAATAAAACAAACTCGTATAGCGTACACACATAAGTTTGGTGTCTCTACCTCTTATAGTCTCTAAGATCCAGGTGTTCATACAGGGCTAGATCGACTCGTCTCGTCATGCTGATCAAGAATATACTTGTATGTACTTTGTGGGGTCTGCCACGCCTCCTTCTGCCTGTTACATTTTCAGCTCCCGCAAACCTAATATACTCTTGTACATTTCATGTACAGAGTATAATAAAATGTACAATTGACGCAATTCTTTTTCCAAATAAGACCCACATAACATGTATTAATTAAACAAACATGTATTAATAAAACAAACTTGGCGAAAATAGTATGTCGCCGATTGGACAAGTCTGTTGGTTAGCGAAATTTGAGTGGTCATAAACTGCCACTAGAATGTACAATATGGACCAGGGAAACAAAATGTATGTACAATTTTGTAATTTCTAAATTTCAAATGCTAATTTTTGCAAAACATAGATCGCAGGATGCAATTTTCGTCCAATTTATGGAAGTACACTTCGTAATTGCGATATATATATATCGCCAAAATTCCAAATAATGTTATAAAAAATAAATTTAATTTTTAATATACAACATTCGTTTGTGGGATCAGATGCGCTTCTTAAACATTTTTGTTGTATTTTTTCAGCAATTAATTGGCGTTTCCGTAAATTCTCGCAGGCTAATTTTAATGCAAATGGCATATTTGTTTAATATTTAACATACTTGTTACAGAATTTAAACACAATTAGTCGGTCAAATGTACTCGTCGACATTCATCTGTTGCTGACAGCTGAGTGCGTTACAGGATTTTTACAGAATTAGTCAGTCAAATATGAGCTTCGACAGTCAGCTGTAGCTGACAGCTGGCTTGGAAGGGACGTTCAAAATAATGAAATCTTTCGAAGTTCTGTGGCACCGACGCATTTAGGACTTTCAAAAACAACTGTAGCCGAAACCCCCGGGGTTTTCTGTGGCATCCTTGATTTGCCATTTTTTAAAACTCATTCTGTAAGATAATTTCAGCACAAAGTCAAAGACTTGTATCCATGCATGGAGTGGACTAATACCATACTGAAGACTTCCAGGCTTTGGCATATATTTAAATGACGATGGGTTGGTAATACTCATAAAATCTTTCGTGCCAGCTCCACAAAGTGGGCATAATAGAAATGACTTTGTAGTAGTTATAGTATTGAAGACCTTACCATCTATTATTATTCTTATATACAATTCAAAACTCGAGATTTTCTGATTTAGAATTGTATACACAAATTCTGTATTTGCGCATCCAAATTGATTAAAAGTCAATGCGAATGTTTAATTTTACAATTGGAAAAATTTCGACCACATTTTGGCAATTTTTTTTCCATGTAATTGTGAAAACTATTGGCTTTTGATTAATTGCGGTTCTCGTATTTGGGTCAATATCAACCAATCCGAGTTAATCGAAAATCCAATCAGAAATAGACTTTTGTGTCCTCTTGTTGCCTAAGCAACTGTAAATTACTGTAGGCAAAAGTAGCTGCAATACATTAAATATTCCGGAAAATGGGCACTCGTGTTTACTTAACACATACTAAATAATTCTTGCTTATTATTTATATTAAACATACCTTGCTCCTAATTTTCCATTACAAATATAATTTAAAGATAATTACTGTGCAAAATGACACAACTTAAAACTATTAGAAATTTTTGCACGTGCCAAATGTCAAAAAAGCGCTGATAATATGTTTGACTTTGACGCCCTGGTACAACACCAGGGCCGCAACTATTCAAGCTTAATTTATCAATTAAATGCCCCCTCAATTAGACCAGTCGTTTACAGTGCACCCCCCGGATTATTACCGGGTGGTCCATCCCAAGCTTACGGCAGCTGATGGACCGGCAAGGATAAGACCCGAAGGGAAACCGGTGGAGAATAGGTCAGCCGATCAGCCACGGCCAGACCCGCCCACATTCCTAGACGCAATGCTAATGAGCCTGTCGAGGCAGGACAGGCATCGGAGGAAATGCTCATAAAATTCCGCGAGGATGTTGAATAAGCAAGGCGGATGCAGCCCAACTTTTCGCTTAACTATGAAGTCAACCAGCCAGCCAAACGACTGCGTTCGGTGGAGGATGACTCATATACGGGGTCAAAGAAGAAAAATACCCAGGGGAAATCGTGGTCGTGATCATTTGCGGAGGTGGCCAAAGGACGCAAGTTCATAGGAGTCATCGACCGCAACAATGAGGACAGCGATGCCTTACAACTTCGCCTGGAAACAGGCGAAGTAGACATCATCCTAATACAGGAACCGTGGGTAAGAAATAATAATATCCGGGGTCCTCGCTCTTCACAGTTTATCTTGTTCTGTATTTATGGCAATGGTAAACCGCGGTCATGTATCCTAGCAAAGATACAACTTAATCCTATCTTACTCTCCCAATACAGCGATGCTGACATAACATCAGTCAGTCTAAACAACAAAGCCAAAGACAAATTGGGAAACATGGATACTGTTTTCAGGAAGAGTAGTACACCTCCTTGGTGGTCTTCTCAGCTAGACAACTAAAATCATAAGCAGGCAGCCATTTAACAAAGCCAGATTTGAAAATATAAATATAAAACGGAACTTGCCGAGTACTAAGCGGCTATTAGGAAAGCCAAGCACACATCATGGACCATGTTCTGCAGCGGCATTGAAACCACATGCGGAAGATCATAGCGAAAACACCATCCTCACCGTCACTACTGCTAAGAGAAGATGGTAAATGGGCGGAATCCTGCAAAGAATCACTGGGGTGCACCGACTGTCCCCCGATTCTCCCTTCCCAGCTCCAACTCTCTCTAAACCAAATAACGTCGTGGCTTCAGATAATGTTTAGGGGCTGCCTCAAAGTGGAACACATCCCGATCAGCTGGAGGGAGATAAAGGTGGTGCTCATTCCCAAAGCTCGGAAAACATCGCACGTTAAACTAAAGGACTTTAGGCCCATCAGCCTGTCCTCATTTTTGCTCAAAACACTAGAGAGACTGCTAGAAGCTCATCTTAAAGAGACCGTTGACCCGGCAATGCCTACTACAAACGGAAATCTACTGAGACTGCCATCTTGTGTCCAAAATAGAAAATTCTCGACGGAGGTTTGTATCAGTGGTGGAATCTTCTTGGTCTGAGACTCTCTTTCCGCTTACTTAGCCCAGCAAAGGCGGGTAAGACCTGCTAGTAAATACATAAGAATGTACATGAGTATATTAGGTTTGCGGGAGCTAAAAATGTAACAGGCAGAAGGAGGCGTGGCAGACCCCACAAAGTACATACAAGTATATTCTTGATCAGCATGACGAGACGAGTTGATCTAGCTCTGTCTGTCTGTCCGTATGTCAGTCTGTCCGTATGAACACCTGAATATCAGAGACTATAAGAGCTAGAGACACATAGATAGTTCAATGGACAAATTTTGCACAAAGATGCCTTATATGTGTACGCTGTGCAAGTTTGTTTAATTTTTTGGATTTCCCCCCCACTTCCCCCCTATGGAGGCTTTCCCGATTTTCCATTCGTATAATCGCCTATATCTCGGAGACTGTAACACCACACCAAATTTTAGTCCAAGGTGCCTTATGTGAATATGCAGAAAATGTGTATTTTGGAATTTCCCTCTCTCCCCCCTCTCCCATCCATTATTCTAAACATGTTTTCACAGTATTACAAAGTCGGGATACCCGACTTTAGCTTTTTTACTTGTTTTCGCTTGTGGTGAATAAATCACGGTGCAAATGTGCGTTACCCAAAAACCGTTATCGGTAAACTCTACTTCGGGTACTCCGAACGTATAAAACAAATAGTTCTCCAAGTAGTCGCAAATCCGATTTGATGTACATTTCTTTAAAGGACACAAGAAATGAAATTTTGTAAAATGGTAAACAATGATGAGAATACCAATATTTCCGGTCTTCGATCTAGGGTATGGTCCTCAAAGATCAAGATATAGTTTTTTGAAAGGTCTTTCCGAAACCATAGGTTTACCCATAGGTGGTCGTAAAACGATATTTGAGCTTTTGGTAGACGTACAAACTGAACAATCTGCAACATACTTCCTTCTTCTTCTTCCTACTTCACCATTCCAGGCCAAAAGAAATATCTCTTCAATTTTTCTACTGGTTCGCCTGTCCCACAATATAAGAGCTAGAGACACCAAAGTTTGCACAAATATGCCTTATGTGTGTACGCTGTGCAAGTTTGTTTTATTTGTTTGATTCCCCCCCCCCCCCCCGCCCTCACTTCACCACTATGTTGGTTTTGTATCGATTTTCCATTCGTATAACCGCCTATATCTCACAGATTGTAAGACCTATGGACATCAAATGTTATTCCCAGATGCCTTATGTGAATATGCAGAAACTGTGTATTTTGGAATTTCCTTTCCTCTCCCCTTCCCACCGCAATCTTTCCTGGAATTTTTCATTGAAATTCAATAAAATACCTCTAGTTAGTGATTGTGAGTCCGTATGCGGTTGTTACTGCTTTGCACTGGCACACGAGACATACACAGACACACACAAACATACACATACACGCATAATTATTTTACACATATGTACAGAGTATTTCAAAGTTGGGATACCCGACTTTAGCTTCTCTACTTGTTTTTAATAGTGTTTTTAATAATATATGAAGTATTGGTGGGATTGGAAATGGATATTATTGCTAAAAGGGAGTCAGTACAGATAGCTGTAGGGTGAGGAGAGAGTTGGGATAAACGTTTGGCTAATGAGAATTGTTAGCTACTATGCTAAAAGAAGCTGTACCGTTCATTTTGGAGCCGTCAGTATAAATGAATGACTAAGATGAGTAGGTATTTTTGCGCTCGAAGAATTTTTATACTCTTTACATGAAATGTACAGGAGTATATTACGTTTGCGGCAGCTGAAAATGTAACAGGCAAAACGAGGCATGTCAGACCCCATGAAGTATATATATTCTTGATCAGCATGACAAGACGAGTAGATCTATGTCTGTCTGTCTGTCTGTCTGTCCGTCTGTCCGCCCGTATGAACATCTGAATCCCCCACAAATCGTAACTCCCGTAATTCTTAGAATTTCAAGCTCAAACTTGGCAAATACCTCCATTTAGTTATTATTAGTGTATTATGCTAAGTTTCATCATGATAGGCCGATTTAACAGGAATGTTGCCGCCGCAGCACAGCCTAATTTGAAGTCATCGTTAATTTGAATTTTTAATACATCACCTATCTATCTGGCAACACCAAAACTTACCATACGATCAAAAAGCTGGAGGTACGACAGTTGCAGCACAGAGGCCGACGGGAAGCCACAAGATTTTTTACAGCTCTCGCTATATCTATTTTCGCGGTCGCGAATAATTTGTATTAATATCCAAAACTATTGAATAAATAATGACGAATAGAAATGAGTGCTATTGGAAGCTTTTAACTTCCTTGACTTATGCTCGCATTAGCAAATAAAATTCCCCCATCGGAACAGAAAACTCGAGTGCCAGAACGCAGATCTTTAATTACCTGCCTCCGCTTGGATATCACCAACCATGATCGGGCACGAGTACGACAACACAAAGTGCGGCTATTGCAAAAAAGAACGTACTAGCACCGGCATATCAAGCTGGGTGCAATGCGATATATGCAAAGCATGGTACCACTTTTCGTGCGCTCGTGTTAATGAGGAAAAAAACGAAAAGGGATGGGCATGCCTCCACTGTGAGCTCAACGACATTCCATGTTCCCGCGATGAAACTGAAAAAACCTTCACAGTTTCTAAAAAGAAATACGAGTCATGGGTAGCAGTGGAGCCCCTAATTGACCTGGTAGTATCGGAAGCAGATAACGCAATTACACAGGATTCTACCATTGTGAGGCCATCAAAAGGTTTGGCAGTAACACACAACGAAGCCCAGTACTCATCTGGCACAGCCACACTTAAGCAAAATACTACAGCTGATGCTCAACTAGAGAAAATGGGTTTGAATGAAGAAAGATCAACAACCGTAAATAATAATGTGAATACGGACGTATCTAATAACATTCTATTATTACAGATGCTAGAAGGGAAGCGAGAAGCTGAACAAAAGTACATCGAACAAAAATACAATATACTTGCACAACAGAGTGAAGCGAGTTCGGTTCTAATGTCCACATATGTGGGTCCTACTAGCGCACAGTTGGCGGCGCGCCAAGTATTACCAGCGGATTTGCCAACCTTCAGCGGCAATCCGGACGAATGGCCCACCTTTATCAGTGCGTTCGAGAACAGCAGCGCTGCTGCCGGGTTCTCAAATATTGAAAACATGCTTTGCCTACAAAAATGCCTCAAAGGGAAGGCGTACGAACTGGTGAGAGACAAAGTTCTTTTACCGTCAATGGTGCCTGAGGTTATAGGCACATTAAAAACATTCTTCGGACGCCCGGAACAAATTATTGAACGCATGATTGAAAAGGCAAAAAATATATACATAAACAAAGACAAGTTGGACTCACTTATCGACTATGCATTGGCAGTGCGAAACATCTGCGCCACTATGGAGGCTTGCAGCTTAGACGAGCACTTAAATAATCCAATGCTTGTAAAGGAGCTGGTGACCAAACTCCCGAACCAATATAAGTTGAACTGGGCTATGCATCCAAAAGAAACATACGTGCCAACTGTAAAGGCCTTTAGCGACTGGCTATATAGGATCGCCGAGGCAACAGTGATTTCAATATCATCTACAAAACCAAGTACCGTACACACACATTTGGGCCAACGAATGCAATCTCCAGAACGAGCCAATGTGAGACGTGACAATGATCCCCCAGCTGAGAACAATAACAAATGTGCAGCTTGTAACGCAACACATCATCAGGTGACTCAGTGCGAAATGTTTAAAAATCTCACTGGCGAAGAGATAGAACGTGTAGTTCGCAAAAAAGGACTATGCTACAAATGTCTAAAATGCCACTCCCGTAGGTGCATCTCCAAGAAGGTATGCGGAATAGCTGGCTGTGAATCGAGACATCATCCGTTACTCCATAAAGGCAGTCAAACCAGTAATGTCGTCACTTCGCACCAATCCAAATCAAATGCGGATCAATTTTTTCGCATCCTGCCAGTTATGCTACACTATGAGGCGGCAACCTTGGAAACCTTTGCATTTCTGGACGAAGGCTCCTCAGTCTCTCTCATCGATGAATCCATTTTCAAACGTTTGGGACAGCGTGGTTCACCAGATCCTATATGTCTGCAGTGGACAGGCCAAACCACTAGGATGGAAGGAGAATCCGTGCGAGCCAACATAAGAATCTCAGCAGCAGACACCAATAAAACGTATTGGTTGAATAATGTGCACACAGTTAAAAACCTGGCTCTACCGAAGCAGACTGTGGATGTAAATTTTTTGAAAACAAAATATAACCACCTGGACGGTACACCTTTAAAATCATACCAGGACGCCATACCCATGGTATTGATCGGCACAGACATCTGGAAATTGGCAGTACCACGGAAGCTCAGAGAGGGCAAATGGAAAGACCCTAATGCCTCCAAATGCATGCAACTGGGATGAAATTGACAGAACGATAAAGGAGTGCTTCAGCGTAGACCCAGTCGCACCAAGAAAGATCCGTTCTGTCGACGACGAAACTGCTCTTAAAGTCCTACAGGATACGTGTATCAAGCGCGAAGGACGCTTCCAAGTGGGGCTGCTTTGGCGTCACCAGAATCCAGTATTGCCTGAAAGTTTTAGTACGGCACAAAAGCGATTGAGTTGTCTGAAGGCAAAAGTGAACAAGGATCCGGAATTGTTCGAAGCAATTGAAAAGCAAATCAGCAATTTGTTAGAAAAGAGATACGCCATTGAACTGACTGACGACGAAATAATGAAAGGAAATGATCGCACATGGTATCTTCCAATATTTATCACCCGAAATCCTAATAAGCCACAGAAAGTAAGACTAGTGTGGGATGCCGCCGCCCGATCTCACGGAAGATCACTTAATGATTTTATGTATAATGGGCCCGACCTTCTGAACCCATTAACGGATGTCCTTTCGGCGTTTCGGGTTGGTAGCGTCGCAATATGTGGCGACATTGCTGAGATGTTCCATCAGATCAACATCCAGGAATCTGATATGCACGCTCAACGCTTCCTATGGTTCAGCAAAGACAAAGCTACAAGAGTCTTCGTCATGCGAGCAATGACATTTGGAATATGCTGCGCGCCATGCATTGCACATTATGTGCGCGACAAAAATGCAGAGGAGTACCGCCAAAGCAATCCACGTGCATTTGAGGCTATCACCAAAGCGCACTACGTCGACGACTACATAGACAGCATGGAAAGCGAAGACGATGCTAGTTAACGTAGGATGGCATAAGGAAAAACGCTGGGGAGTCGTCTTCACTTGCCTAACCCTAAGAGCAGTTCACATCGAGATAGCACATAGTCTGGACACGAGCTCGTGTGTCATGTGCTTGACAAACTTCATGTCGCGCAGAGGTACACCACGAAAGATATTCTCAGACAATGGTACACAATTTTAAAGCAACTGCAAAGGTCGTCAAGGAGGAGCTGAAGAAAATTGACTTCGCTGGCCTAACCATAAAGTATGACGAGATTAAATGACATTTCAATCCACCAGGCGCACCTCACATGGGTGGGGCTTGGGAACGCTTAATACGCACTATTAAATCGGTGCTGCAATCGATCTGCTCTACAGGAAGTTACAACGACGAAACACTTAAATGTGCCCTGATGAAAGCCGAGTATATAATTAACTCTCGCCCACGAACCTTTGTATCCTTAGAAACAGATGATGATGATGCACTTACTCCTAATCACCTACTGCTCGGATCCGCCAAAAAGCTGGAGGTACGGCAGTTGCAGCACAGAGGCCGACGGGAAGCCACAAGATTTTTTAAAGCTCTCGCTATATCTATTTTCGCGGTCGCGAATAATTTGTATTAATATCCAAAACTATTGAATAAATAATGACGAATAGAAATGAGTACTATTAGAAGCTTTTAACTTCCTTGACTTATGCCGGCTGCAACAAGGAAGTTATAGCCATATATGTACATAAGACCAAGTAGTGCCAGCAGCTGTTCTTGTTGTTACCGCTTTGCTCAGGCACACGAGACATACAAAGACACACACAAATAAACACATACACGCATAATTATTATACACATATGTACAGAGTATTTCAACGTCGGGATACCCGACTTGAGCTTCTCTACTTGTTTTCTTTTTGGTGGGAGGTACAGGGTATTTAACGGTTGACCTCGGTTAACTTTAGCATTCCTTTCTTGTTTTTTTTTTAAATTTTTATTTTAATACAACACGGTTTGAAAATTAAAAATTGCATATTTGTTTCTTTAGAGATAAGGAACCAATTACCTATTTTTCCATATGATCAATGTCTTTTTTTACATGGTTGTTTCTGGAACCAATCCACCGTGTAAAAACAGAAATAGCTGTACCTGTATTTTATTGTTTAAAGGGATTTGGAACGCATATCCAAAAAATAACAATGTTAATGTTAACAATATAATGTTAGCCACATTTGCAAAAATTAATTAATATTTTATGAAAAAGTAATATTATGTACATATAGCAGTCCTTAAAATTGGACTACCATATACACACATACAATCATAAAACAAGAGAGAACGCTACAGTCGAGCAAGCCCGACAGTGAAATACCCTGTACCCTAGATCGATTTCTCTCGCCATGCTGATTCAGAATATATATACTTTATGGGGTCGGAGATGCTTCCTTCTGTATGTTACATACTTTGCACAAACCTAATATACCCTTTTTACCCTACGGGTACAGGGTATAAGAAGTAAAAAAGCTAAAGGTGGGTGTGCCGACTTTGAAATACATTGTACATATGTTTACTATAATTATAGAAAATAAAAGAAATTAAGAAAATTAAAAAAAAAATTTGATCGATTTTACCTCTCTCGGTATTCGAACTCACGTAAAGGGTATATAATTGCACATTTTGTGCAGACAGACAGAGCTAGATCGACTCGTCTTGTCACGCTGATCAAGAATATATATACTTTGTGCGGTCTGCCACGCCTCCTTCTGCCTGTTAAATTTTTCAGCCCCCGCAAACCTAATATACTCTTGTACATTTCATGTACAAAGTATAATAAATATTTTACATTCTCTTAATTATTCGATTTACAACTAAAAATTTGTGTATCCATTCACCGTGCATACGAGTTTGTGTATTTTTATAGCCTGTACCCAAAGGGTGAAAGGCTATACTAGTTTTGTGCGAATGTATGTAACACACAGTAGGGGGCGTGGCAGACCCCACAAAGTATATATATTCTTGATCAGGGTGACAATCCGAGTCGATATAGCCTTGTCCGTCCGTCCGTCCGTCCGTCTGTATGAGCGCAAGGATCTCAGAAGGTACAAGAGCTAGAATAACCAAACTTGGTATCGAGGTTCCCCTAAGCCCTAGGTAGGTCAAGTTTGTTTTTTTTTTTATTTTGATACACCCCCCACTCCCCCGCAATTCGTGTTTTTTCTTATAACTTCCGTAATTCTCTGAATTTTGAAATCAACAAATTTAAAAAAAATGAAATTATTAAAAAATATGAATGAATTAATTAAATTAAATTAGAATACATGTTTATGTTCAGTTTTAACAGCATACATTTACATCACGTACCTATGCGTGTTTATATGCGTGTATGTATGCAGCACAAAGTTGAACCAATGCAGAAACAACAACAACAGCTGCGGGCAGCGCTGCCGGCAGAACTGCAGGCAGCGCATGAGCAGCGATATTATTAATGGCTATAACTTTCTTCACAATTACCTATCATGATGAAATTTGGCACACGGACACATTAGTACAAGTACTAACTGGATGTAACTACCAAAATTGATTTTACAATTCCAAGAAAAAAACACGAATTGCGGGGGAGTGGGGGGGGGGTGTATCAGAATAAAAAAATAAACTTGACCTGTCTAGGACTTGTTGGAACCTGGATACCAAGTTTGGTAATTCTAGCTCTTGTACCTTCTGAGATCTTTGCGCTAATACAGACGGACAGACGGACATGGCTATATCGACTCTGCTTCTCACCCTGATAAAGAATATATATACTTTGTGGGGTCTGCCACGCCTCCTTCTGCCTGTTACATTAATTTTATTTTATTTTATTTATTTTATTTATTTAATTGACAAATAACTGTCAATGTTAATCATAAAGAAAAGAAATAACAAACTAGATATACATTGAAATATTGAAAAAAAAACATAAAAAATAAAAATTTAAATTAAATAGAATTACAAACGATTTAAAGAGATTCAGACCGGATCAGGAAATTAAGTAAGCAAGATTTAATCGAACTAACCGAACTCTCATGGCCAAAGAGATGACTCAAATTATTGTAGTTGCTACACAGAACCCGAAACGGACTGTGCAAAGCATAGTTGCTTGTACAGCGATTTAGGCTTATGGGAACAAAAAATCTTGAAGGTCTTTGTGGTACCGTAAAGTTAATTTGGCTGACAAGCACCGAAGACTCGATGTCGCCGGTAATTAATTTATGTATAAAAACAACACCTAATAAAATCCGGCGGTAAGCAAGTGATGGAAGACCTAACAATTGTAGCCTCTGAAAATATGATGGTAGAGGGTTAGTTCTACTCCATCCAAGACCACGTAAGTCAAACAAAAGAAATTGCTTTTGCACCGATTCAATGCAATTTTTATGTATTTCATATTGCAGGCACCAGACGTTACAACAATATTCTAAGGTAGGCCGCACCAAAGCCGTATACAAAATTAGTGTTGTGTAGGGGTCATCAAATTCCTTTGCCCAACGTTTAATGAAGCCTAGAGTTCCCTTTGCTTTATTAACAATGGTGGAGATGTGATCATTAAAACAAAGTTTAGCATCAAACAGTACACCTAGGTCGTTAACAGTGAAAATTCGTTCTACAGGAGAGTTATTTAAATAATATGAAATGAAATGAGGCTTGCATCGGTGGAACGTCATTAGCTTTCATTTAAGAAAATTTAAGTTCAACAGATTTCGCGAACACCACAATTGGAAGGCATTGGGATCAAGCTGCAAATTGTCACCGCGCGCTCAGGAGCTTGGAGGAGTTCGACAAAAAATCCGCGTCTGTAGCTGCCAAGCTGTAAATAGAGTTACGGAAGCGCCAGTTTCAAGCGCCCTCTACGTCAACTATGCGGAATGACTTGACTACAGAGACTCAATGCGGACAATGCGGCTCAGACCAAATGGGAAGAAACTGTCCCATTTGACACGGTTCCGACGCTACAACAGTTCACATAATTTCTGGAAAAGCGATGTCAGAAGTTGGAAAATATGGAGCAGGCTATCGCAGTGTACAATTCTGGATCACAGGTGGGAAAGAGTAGCAAAAATACTAACAACAATAGACGGTCTTTTGTGCTACTAACCCTAGTACGAAAGTCTGTGTATTTTGTGATGCCACGGGTCATTCAATACACACCTCCTCCCAATTCGCAAATCTGTTGTCAGTTCTGCGCCATAAGGAGGCCAGAAAGCTTTCCCTCTCTCTCAATTGTCTCCAAAAGGGCCATCAATATAGAACCTGCAAGGCTCCGTAGTGCACGTGTTTGCATCTGATGCCCAAGTTTCTGATTCCTCTCAGCAAGCAGTAACGCAAGCAGTAACGCAAAGTCATGATTGCCACATCTCCGCATCCGCCCACTTCAGCCCAGAATCTCAGCCCTGATGTTGTGCTTCTCGCCACCGCCGTTGTCAACGTGAGGAGTCGCGCTGGCACATTGGTACCTTACCGTGGCTTGCTCGATTCTGGATCGCAGATGCATATAGTTACTTCTGGACTTGCTCATCAGCTTCAATTGCGCAAAGTGAAAACACCAAATTGAGTCTCTGGCCTTGGTGAGGCAAATTTCATTTCCAATGGATTCGCGGTTGACATTAGTCTGGAGTCTCGGTCGTCAGATTATTCAACCAACATTTCGGCGTTGGTGGCTCCGAATATCACGGACAACCAGCCCAACATTAATTTCGATACGACGCATTGGAAAATTCCATCTAATATCCGTTTGGCTGATCCTAGCTTCAATAGGCCGCAACAAGTTGACATGCTGATCGGCGCCAGCCTGTTCTTCGAACTGCTCTGCGTTGGGCAGATCAAACTGGGTCCCGGATTGCCGGTGATTCAGAAGACTCGCCTGGGATGGATCATAACAGGAGGTAGTTCACTAATCCGTAAATCGGCTCTCGTTTCATTTCAGTCTGTAGCAGATGAAGAAACAGAGTCGAATGTTCGCATAGAAAGGCTCATACGCAGATTCTGGGAGCTGGAGGCAAAGTTTTACGTCGTCGGCATACATTAGTACACGAGAGTAAGTTAGGGATGATGGCAGATCATTTATAAAAAGAGTAAACAGTAGAGGACCTAAATGACTACCCTGTGGGACCGCCGAAGTTACTTTAATAGCTTTTGACAGTACGCCGTTAAAAATTACACGTTGTGTTCTGCCAAACAAATAACTATATATCCATACGATAAGATTTTTGGGAAATCCCAAAAGACCCAATTTATGGATCAATAGTTCATGATTGACAGAATCAAAAGCTTTGCTGAAGTCAGTGTATACAACATCCGTCTGGCTCTTAGCTAAAAACCCATTCATAACGAACGATGAGAATTCAAGGAGATTTGTTGCGGTATAGCGGCATGTTGAAAAGGGGAAATTATGGACCTACAATGGTGCTGTAACTGAGAGGTCATCAGTTTTTCAAGAAGTTTGGGGATAGCAGAGAGTTTAGAAATCCCTCCGTAATTTTCAATGTCAGATTTAGGTCCTTTTTAATAGAGAGGGAAGATGTAAGAACTTTTCCAGATATCGGGGAATCGACATCTGTCAAGTGATAAGGAGAATAGTCTATAAAGTGGTTTGCTAAGGGCATCAGCACAGAATTTCAGGACGCAGCTAGGTATACCATCTGGACCGGGCGCAAAACTTTGCTTAAGATTTTGAAGCGCGAACAAGATGGAAGGTTCATCGACAACAGGCATGAATATGCAGTTAGCTTCATGAATATTGCCGTAAAAGTTAATGTTGGAAGAGGAGAAACAATTTGTTGTGTATGTGTCTTGGAAAAAAGTTGAAAAAAGGTCAGCGATACCAGCATCTGTGTTAGCTGTAAGTCCTTTAAAAAACAACATTGAAGGAAACCCATTTGTATTTCTTTTTGAGTTAACAAAACTGTAAAGGCATTTCACTTAGTTTTAAGATAACTTAAGAGATAAATAATGAAATTAACGCACTAGCCCTAAGAGAAAATTGTCAAACACTGCAGCTGTCTACGAACAGCATAATTGCAAGCCACTCTTTTGTTCGTGCTTACGACGGCCGTTTGTCTGTAGCGTCGCGATAATTAAAAATCACTTGTAATATTGAAGTCGAGCTGTGCGAGTGTGTTATTTTTCTTAGCGAATAAATCGTGCATAGGAAGACACCAGTCTTTCTTGACTCAAACTAAATTTGTGAACCATTTTTGCTTTTGCCATACCGGCAAGTTACCGGCTTAAAGCCGTACAAAAACTATAAAATTGCTTTGGGTCTTGAGAAAAGTTAAGTCTGCATCGTGTCAAGTACTCCGTATAACATTGATTGTTTAATATTAGAAACTCAGAACGGGCTACACTAAATTTGTAAAAATCTGATTTGTTCCTAGATTTTGAAAAACGCTTATATAACCTGGACTTAACATTCTTTAATTTGGAAAGCTCTTTAGTGAACCAAGGCACACGTCGCGATGGCCGTAGAGTACAAATAGGAACACAAGCATCAAGCGCGGAGTTAAGAGCTCAATAAAATATATTAATGGCTAAGTCCATATCGTTACACACATATAAATGAGACCAATCAAGCTGCGCTAAAATACAATTCAGTTTAATAAAATTAGCTTTTTTAAAGCAACGTACCCGCGTATTTTGGTTTTGAGGCAAGGTGGTGCACATTTCAGTATCAATCACTAGCTCTAATGTTGGATTTTGAAGATCTTCGGGCAGGGACAAAGGCAGTGTTCTATTTATAACCATATTTGACACATCATTTAAGAAAACAAGGTCTAGAAGTTTCATTGACGAGTTTAACACAGAATTAACTTGAAAAAGAGGTATATCAAGCATACCATCTAAAAATTGACAGGCAGAAGAACGAGTTAGGAAATTTGAATTTTCTAATACTGACCACGAAACATCAGGTATGTTAAAATCACCAAAAACGACCAAATAGTCTCTATCTTTAAGCATACTGGATATGCGTTGTATTGAACAGAACAGTGAAGAAGGTAAGTTTCATTATCGGATGCAGGTGGGATATAAGAACAAGTGACAAATATAGAAAAACGCGCAAATATGAGCTTTACACATATAAACTCGATTAAAAACGGATTATCTAATGAGACTAATTCAGACGACAATAGAGAATCTACAGCGATAAGAACACCACTACCTTTGCGGTGTATACGGTCAAGTCTGAAAATAGAATATTTTTGAATAAATATTTCAGAGTTTAATACTTTGGGTTTAAGCCACGTTTCAGTTAATATAATACCATTAGCAACGAATGATGTACTGTTTGAATAAAGCCTTTGATGTTTAGTAAGCAGTCCCCGTACATTTTGATAATGAAATATCAGGGAAGAGGAATGATTTAGTTTTTTGATGAAGACGGTGCTATGGAAGAAGAATTATTATTTGCATTAATGCGTTTACGGGTAAATTCGTGAGCAACTACATGTTTTGGCCAGAAAGTAGGGTCAACGATTTTATTAAATAAATTCTCAGGAACAGAAATTTTGAAAGACGAAATGTCGCGCTTATACTTAAACTGGAATTTCGAAACCAAAACATCATCAGCTAAGCAAGAAGGTACATTTTGGCAAATGAACAGCTTGATGGCATCCTCTGAAACATCATGCCTTAGCCGGGATACAAAAATCGACTGGCGTGGCGGGACACCAACTAAGGCCCGAGTGGTGCCAGGATCATGCTGTGCAGAAGAAGAAGTAGAAGTCGGGCGTCTTGGAGCAGCAGCGATGGTGGGTACAGCAGAACAGGCAGCAGTAACAGGAATATCCGCAATAGCAGCAGCAATCACGTCGGTAGTAGCATTATCAATTAATATGGCTGAAGAAACACCCGGAACAAGCATTTCACTATTCATAGGGGCAGCAAGTGAACGCGAAGATGAAGCGCTCTCACCAAGTGAGACCGCGGCAGGTGTAGCAAATGCTTCAACGATAGGATTAGGGTAAGCCGGTGTCGAAGGTGAAGCACAATTTGTGTTGTTATCCGGGATTGTAAGTATGTTAGGCTGGGATATAGTCAAGTTTCGTTTCTTCCTTTTTGGAGACTCAGACAGTAGCTTAAGGCCAAGAAACGGCGTTTCCAGCGCTACAAATTTTTCGTGGAAAACTTGAAACTCGGCACGAAGTTCTTTTATGCTTTTATGCGTCTGCTTCATAAACTGACGCATTTCGGTAGCAATACTAAATTTTTCACAAAACCAGATTAAGCCGTTGTTTTTGCCTAAGTAGTCAGTTACCCGGCCAAAGACGGCACATTTCGCGTGACCAACGTCGTCGCACAACCAGCACTGCACTGTAGGGTCCATTGAACCAAGCTTATGGCCAAACTCACAGGACTTAAAACAGCAAGAAAACATTATGGTCCGTTTTAGTTAGAGCCTAAACGTATGCTTTGAAAAAAACAATGTTTGTTGAATGGCACTAGGAATAGCACAAACACACGCACTAAAAGTAATTAGCAAAAATGTTTTAAGTTGATTTAAAACGAAGATTTTATTCAAAAAATTCTGGAATGGAAAGGTTTTGACTCTATTTTAGAGATTCGATTGTTTTTGTTGTTCGTATATAGGCGCACCGAAATGTGAATGCACTGATGGAAAGCAACAACAAAAACTCACTTGTTCACTGCACTTAGAGGTTTAGCGTTTGTAAGCCGCAATCGATTAAGTGAAGCATTCGCTGGTAATCAGTCACAGATATGTGTACACTTGACAAAGTAGTACTTTGGCAAAAAGTTCAGTTTATATTTAAAAAATATTTAATCACAGAGCTCAAAATAACCACGACCGATTTCAACGACAGGGTTGCCAGAATAATAATAATGCTTATATCGAATGAAATTTTTGGTGATACATCTAAATGATTTAGCTTACCCATAAAATGGCAGAGCCCAGCAAAATTCTAAATATTTCCTTATTAGCTTTCGGGTTGTTGCTGTATGTGGCACCCGCTTAAATTGTTCCAAAAGTTTTACTTCGGCAGAGTTTTTACGACTTACGGGTAACCATAACCAATTAGAGCTTTTTGCAACATGCGATGGTAAAAATCGCGATTGATGTTCTCTGTTTGATTTTATAAATTTGTTATTATTTTCATTTTTAGTTTATGTATAGCTCACCGAAAAAATCCAATGGTGTGAGTATGGGAGTTATATGGACCAAGTTCAATTCGAGCCTGTATACCGCCTAGCATTAATGCATGGACTGGCTCCATGATATATCTTCCAATCAATACATTATTTTTCGCTTCCTCATACAGAAGCTCCAAAATACGATGGTCTCTGTAAAATATTACCAAGTTATTCAATAACTTAATTGTATTTAAATTAAAAACAATTTACTTAATTTTTTCTTCATCTCTCTTCGAAAAAAATACATTTCGTTTAAGTACAATCATAGGCTCATCATATTTTCGATCGATTGGATTACCACAACTAAATTTTTCTATCAAATCCTTCCAAACAACTCGTACAGCATAAGGGCAGTGATGAGCCTTAAGTTGCATTTCTAGCAGCGTGCTGGTCATCCATAGGCCAAATATACTTTGTGCTAACAATTTATTTGAAATTCCAAGCTCCTCACACCCCAGAGCTGCAGCCAACATCACCTGAGAAGGGCACTGTGCTGTCCCTTCTATTTCCATATGAACAGCAACGCGTGACATCAAATATACACAGGTCGGTATTACCTGAGATACAACCAATTTATTTTAGGTTAATAAACGGGATCTGATTAATATTCAGCATAGCTTACATTTTGCATAGTACGAGCCATCAATGAAGAAATTTTTCCAGAATTAGCGCTAGTTGATGCGTTAGCCACAAAAATTCTGTTTGATGTCACAGAATTTTGGTGGATATCACCATTGTTACGTTTCTGTAAAAAGGATGTGTTTGCCAAGATACCTACAGAGCAATGCATTTCATTAAGCTCAAATCTGATACAATCTGATACAATATTTTTTCCTACCAGTGGAACTCCGAACTCCTACTAATGTGTCAATAACATTGTTATTGTTAATAACATTATTACTTATATCCGAAAGACCGTTTCCTGGTATAGAGATTGCAGATGTAACTTGTCCTGATGATAAGCAATCATTCTCATTTCTACCGGCGTTTAGAACACTTGAAACGCTTGCAGAAGATGCGAATGTACTTCCAACTGCAGTTTGAATCTGAGCTGTAGTCACAACTCGATGAACAGTGTACATCAATGGCGGAGCAGGTATATTAACAGGTCCTATAGGTTCTGGTGATTGCGGTAACATTTGGTCGCATTCCGTGTTGATATTACTTTGTTGTGTTTGTGTGGCAGCCACAACACGCCCAGTAATATTTGAAAAACCTTCGCAGTTGATTGAATCATCAATTGGGTGCATTACTGAGCTGGAGCTACAAAAATGTTGAGTATTCTGAGGAATATGACTAAGCTGGTGGTGATTATGAGGAAGAGTCTGCTGAAAATGGTGTTGCTGGGAATTCTGCAGCTGATGATAATGTTCTTGCGTTGGAGCTTGTAATTGTGTAGGCGGTGTTAAGCTTCTAGTATTAATTTGCACAGAACTATTACCTAAATAGTAGTCATCTCGACATTTTCCATCCGTCGTATTGTAATACAGACGCGATCTACAAAGGAAGCATTTATTTTGAACGTTTTAAAATTTTGGTACTTACTTACTGGTACTCATGAGATGACAATTTTTTTCGATTATATTGCAAGGTTCCCAATGGAACCGACATCAAATTGATAAAGTTTCCGCAAGTGCTGGTGTTATTTGTGCAAATGCTGCTATTACTGCACGGCGAAACGCTGTAAGCGGAATTTAAGCTTCGATTTACGTCGACAGGTTTAGTATTTCCATTACGTGGAAGTAACTCCTTTAAACTGAAACCCATTTGTGAGTGGTTCGAGCTACATAAACTGTGTTCCTGTCCCATGTTGATAGTATTATTAACTTTATTCAAAGGTGATGGTGATATTGTCGACGTAATTGATGGGTGCTGCATACCGTTTCTGCACAAATACTGATTTGGATCCATAACTTGAGAGTACTATTATAATAGTATGAAACTATTGAAAACCGTAAAAGCTTGCAAATAAAAGAAAAACACATACAATTTTTAAAACATTAATTTTTATAGGATTCACTTAAAAGGGAGAAGGTATTATGGTTTATGTTGATAATCAAATGGTAGGCGACATTTTATAAGAACACTAGCAGGTCTTCCCCACATTTGCTGGACTACGTGTTTTTGCTTACAAGTTTATTTACAATATGCTTTTTCTCTTCCGACACTCTATGAAGTTTCCAAAGGAAATAACCAAACAGCAGCTGGTAAATCTGCAACACAAAGTTTCAGGACAAAAAACGCACAGCAGACATACTGCAGAATAACCACATTACTCCAGATATGTCACCAGACGGTCGAAGGATGGTAAAATGGGCCAAACTAATCTTACCGGAATTAAAGCCAGCAAAAACGATACAGGAAAGAAAAGAGGTCGGCAGAAGAGATGCCACAGCCAGCTAAGCGAACGCGACCAGAGCTCCTGCACCGAACCTTCGCAGAAGTGGCAAAGGATAAGATCCTCATTGGTGTCCTAGACATGGGTAACAAGGAGGGTCTTATCACAAGGCACATATGGCCAGATGTCGAAAATTAGCTGCAAGGCCGCTTGTTGATGGATCTGGCCACAAACGGATGACCCCCATTGCTGCACTTGGAGAGGTGTATCCAGATGCCAAGTTATTCACAGTAGATTGGTGCGACGTGCCCAATAAACCACGAGCCCGGGACAGGGTGTCGGCTGAAAAACCGGAAGAAATCTTGAGGGTTTACCAAAAACTCATCTCTGCAGAGACTAAGTAAAGTTGAACGGCAGGCTGCATTCCACTCCATTCTTGGTATTCTCCCAATTCTCCCCACGCTGACGGCATGAAACCAACCAAAAGTCAGAGGAAGACTTTGGTCATGCCACTATTGTACCCCCAAGGAGTACCTCCACAGTCCTTTTCGTACCATTATTCCCTCAAGGGAAGACTGGAATTCTGGCCCAACCGGGCCCCAGCAATTTGATTAAAATCTACACAGGCGGTTCCAAGCTAGACAAAAGCGTAGGCGGTGGCGTTTTCTGCATAGAACTTGGCATAAAAAAATCCTCCAGACTGCTGGACTACTGCAGTGTATTCCATGCAGAAATCCTAGCTTTAAAAGAAGCTCTTCGTAAGAAAGCAAACGCCGTCACAAACAATACAAAGACATCTATAGTGGTATATATATAGCAGATAGCACAGCAGCAATATGGTTGCCAGGAGACAGTAACTTCATCGTTACAGCCAAGGGATTGGGAATTCGTATGGGTACGAGGTCAGGAATTCTCAATAATTAGCTGATATTTGACTCCAAGTGATAACATGGAAGAATTCCAGAAAACATTAGACGCCATTGAAGAATCTAGGCAGTAGTTTAATAACCGCTGGCGACTTCATCTCAAGGGCCATGGAGTGGGGCATTCCGGTAACTAACTTCAGAGACAGACGGATTTTGGATATATCAGCTAGATTAGGACTAACAGTGGCCAACATTGCGGATGCAACCACCTTTCGTAGACCTGGCTGCGAGGTCACCATCCCAGACATCACACGGGCTGGAAAAGAGGTCAAGAAGTTGATATTCGATCCTCCAACGTAAGCAGACGTGTTTCTCAGTCGCTCCGAAATATTTAAAAAAAAAATCAAATAGTAAATATAAAAAATATATAAAAAATACTATAAGCAGCTAAACTAGTGCAAATCCATTTTTGTTCTGCTTCCCCAAAAACTATTTTTTTCAATAAACGTAAGCTCAAAACAAAACAAGTAAAAAAGCTAAAGTCGGGTGTCCCGACTTTGAAATACTCTGTACATATGTTTACAATAAATATAGAAAATAAAAAAAAAAATTTGATCGATTTTACCTCTCTCGGTATTCGAACTCACGTAAAGGGTGTATAATTGCACATTTACATAGCAATTGCGGTTGTGTGAGTGTATGTGCAGCGCTGCAGCAGCAAATATATTTATGGCTATAACTTCTTGTTAAATCGGTCTATCATAGTGAAACTTGGCATACGGACGGACACATAATCACTTTCTGGTGTTATTTGCAACATTTGAGTTCGAAATCCTGAGAATTAATGGAGTTATGGAGGATCACTAATTTCGGATGAGAGGAGGGGAAAGGGGAATTCTAAAATACACATTTTCTGCATATTCATAAAAGGCACCTTGGAATAAAATTAGTGCTCCTAAGTCTTATAGTCTCTGAGATATAGGTAATTATACGAACGGCGTTTCCGAAAATACCCTATAGGGGGGAAGTAAAGGGGGAGGGCAAAATCATAAAAATAAAACAAACTCGCTATAAACACATAATGCATCTTTGTGAAAAATTTAGGAAGGAGGGAAATTCCAAAATACACATTTTCTGCGTATTCACATAAGACATCTTGGACTAAAATTTAGTATCCCTAGGTCTCATAGCTTCCGAGATATAGGCGATTATACGAATGAAAAATCGGGATGACCCCCATAGGGGGAAAGTGGGAGGGGGAAAATCACACATAAGGCATCTTTGTGCAAAATTTGGTGTCTCTATATCTTATAGTCTCTGAGAGTCTCTTGCCTTGAAATATATACACACAAGCATGCCATCATACAAATTTCACACATCACACATACATATATATGCCTGTCTAGCACGATCGAGTGTTCGGCCGCTGCCTGCCTGCTCAAAACTGCTCAAAGCCTCTGCCGGCCTGCACGATACTGCTCAAGGCAGCACTGCATGTGCGTGCAGCATTGGCCTCGTTTTACGAGCCCTGTTCAGATTTTTGTGTGTTAACTCCAATGTAGATGGAATATGTGTGTCTGAAACGTGGCTTGTGTCTTGTCTTAATGATCAATATGTATATTGTGATGGGTATAGTGTATATCGTTTCGATTGTGAGAGGAATGCAGGGGGTGTTGCCATATATGTGAAAAATAATCTTAAATGTCATGCGATTTGCAAACAGCTGTCGTTGCAGTAGTATAGAGTATCTGTTTTTGCACATCTCAGGAAGCATAAATATTGATAACATCCTGGTCGGATGTGTATACAGGCCAACCAGGCACACTGAATACACTGAACTCCTTAACGCTATTGTACCCACACACTTTTAATACAATGCTTGACGTATTTTTTGTTAATGACACCAAGAATGAGTGGTGATACATATTATATAAAAACAAGTAGAAAAGCTAAAGTCCCGACTTTGTCTCGACTTTGAAATACTGTGCAAATATGTTTAGAATAATTATAGAAATTTAAAAAAAAAAATGTTAATCGATTTTACCTCTCTCGGTATTTGAACTCACGTAAAGGGTGTATAATTGCACATTTAGTATAACAATTTAACAATAGCTCTCAAATAGACATAGACCTTTTACTCACCGACATTCTCTCCGAGCGAGCATTTAGGGGCCGCACTGTCGCTCTCTAAATGCAAGCACCTACATATTTGCAAAAAGCACTCCTTCCAAATCAAACTTTCTACCGCTCTCACCCCTATAGAAAATACAGACAAGTTAAAAATACTAGGTATTACATATAACAAAAGATTTGAGCCGACTATATATCTAACCTAACTGCTTCACTTTCAACACAGTTTTACATAATAAAATGCGTTTCCAACAATAAATACAACTGCAGCCAGCTCAGCTTTATTAACACCATTAACTCCCTAATAATGGCAAATATTGATTTCGGTCAATATCTTTATGGTAACTCTCATACTTCCTATTTAAAGCCAATAAAAACAATGTACCATTCCTCTAAAAGATCTGCTCTTGGTGCCTTCCGCTGAACTTCCATGCACAACCTACTCGACGACTCCAAAATGAACGGTACACCTTCTTTTAGCATAGTAGCTAACGATTCTCACCAGCCAAACGTTTATCCGAACTCTCTCCCCACCCTACAGCTATCTGTACTGACTCCCTTTTAGCAATAATATCCATCTCCAATCCCACCAATACTTCATATTACCCATCTGCCATAAGACAATTACTATTAAAAACAAGTAGAGAAGCTAAAGTCGGGTATCCCAACTTTGAAATACTCTGTACATATGTATAAAATAATTATGCGTGTATGTGTATGTTTGTGTGTGTCTGTGTATGTCAGTAACAACAACATACGGACTCATAATCACTAACTGGAGGTATTTTTTTGAATTTCAATGAAAAATTCCAGGAAATTATTGCGGAGGGAAGGGGAGAGGAAAGGAAATTCCAAAATACACAGTTTCTGCATATTCACATAAGGCATCTGGGAATAAAATTTGATGTCCATAGGTCTTACAATCTGTGAGATATAGGCGGTTATACGAATGGAAAATCGGGAAAACCCCCATAGGGAGGAAGTGGGGGGGAAAATCAAACAAATAAAACAAACTTGCACAGCGTACACATAAGGCATATTTGTGCAAACTTTGGTGTCTCTAGCTCTTATATTGTGGGACAGGCGAACCAGTAGAAAAATTGAAGAGATATTTCTTTTGGCCTGGAATGGTGAAGTAGGAAGAAGAAGAAGGAAGCATGTTGCAGATTGTTCAGTTTGTACGTCTACCAAAAGCTCAAATATCGTTTTACGACCACCTATGGGTAAACCTATGGTTTCGGAAAGACCTTTCAAAAAACTATATCTTGATCTTTGAGGACCATACCCTAGATCGAAGACCGGAAATATTGGTATTCTCATCATTGTTTACCATTTTACAAAATTTCATTTCTTGTGTCCTTTAAAGAAATGTACATCAAATCGGATTTGCGACTACTTGGAGAACTATTTGTTTTATACGTTCGGAGTACCCGAAATAGAGTTTACCGATAACGGTTTTTGGGCAACGCACATTTGCACCGTGATTTATTCACAACAAGCGAACGACTTCATAGATCTGTTTAAGCACATCTGTACAAGTACATCGTAGTACTGGGTTTTCAACATATTTCCTAGCGTTTGGACAAAACATGCTAATGAACGGCAAGGACTATGACCTTCTGCGTAAATTGAATCCGTTGACCAACGATACCTTCTTAAGGCAACCAGAGGCGCTGCAGGCAGAAGGCTTAGCAGCCCATGACATAAATGCTCGGAGCTATAACTTGCGCAGCAGAACCGTGCAACTTCGAGTAGACGACTCTGTTTTTGCACGCAATTTTGTACAGAGTAATGCTGGCAAAAAGTTTAATGCCAAGCTTGCCCCTGTTTTTGTTAGTAAATTTTCTTATTGCCGCCCACACATATGCATAGCATTCTTGTTGATTTAGTAAGTTCGGCACAAGCACATGTGCATATTTGAATTTTGGCTAGATAAGCGAAGTTTGTTAATATTTGCATAATTACCTCAATATAATTAGTTTTTTTTATCTTAAACAATGATTTAGTCTAAATTCTCTATTTTTTGTAATCGAACCTAAATTTCGCCTCACTACAAGGTTAAAGACAGGAAGTATGTATGTAGTTTAAGATCATTAATATTATTTTTTTTGTGCCAGCAAGTCCTCTTGAGCTCTAACGTCGGCAGTGCATGGTAAGTGATTTATTTTCTTTATTTGATATTTTCGACATCATACTTTCACATTTGATTTAATTTGTAATTTAAGTTCGATTTCACTTTTAACGTTGAAATTTAAATGAAATTTAAATGAACGCCAGCAACATCTGCTGGCAGAGCGCTGCCAGCGTAGGCGGCCCTTCTCTCTCTCATACGTATAGCTAAGCGCCATTGTAATTAGGTTAAGTGAGTTCAAAGTTGAAAAGCAAACTGAATACAAGTGCGTGCGCTGCAAGTGCACAGCGAAGAAATCGAACAACCGCCATCTTTTTTTCCTCTGGGGTTTTTTGGAGACTCATCCCCAGCTCCCCACGCCAACAGTGTCCTTCGAGCCGGATCTGAACCGGCGACCTATGGATCTACAGTCCACAGTGGCGTTTTTTCCAGCACGTTTTCAGTGCTGACATCACCAAGATGTATCGGCAGATTCTGGTCGACCCCGCACATACCCGTTTCCAGAGAATCCTGTTCCGCGATCCGGCAGGTGACTTGCGGGATTATGAGCTCCGCACAGTCACTTTCGTGGTGAACTGTGCGCCTTTCCTGGCCATCCGCGTTCTCCTGCAGCTTGCCGAAGACTCCAAGGCGCAGTATCCGCTCGCCAGCCGGGTCCTCACGGACTTCATGTATGTAGATGACGTCCTAGCCGGAGCACATACGAAGCAGGAAGCACTCTCATCCATACGAGAGATACGAGAGGCCTTCAGCGCAGCAGGTTTTCCATTGCGCAAGTGGGTCGCCAACAACAAGGACATCCTTCGCGACATACCACCACAGCATCTGCTGCGCGCCGACTTCCTCGACATTGAGGATGCCAGCATGACTAAGACGCTGGGCATCCGCTGGAAGGCCACCAGTGATGAATTCCTTTTCATCGCATCCGTTTTGGAGTCCTTATTCACCAAACGGGAGGTTCTGGCCCAGATTTCCAGACTGTTCGATCCCGCAGGATGGCTGGCCCCAATGATTGTACGTTCCAAGATTTTTATGCAAGAAATTTGGATCAGCGGAATCGGATGGGATGACCCGCTCCCCTCCGAGCTGCAGCAAAAGTGGAACGAGTTTTTGCGCAGTTATCCCGCTCTGGACCGGATCCGAGTCCCAAGGTGGGTTCGTTTCCGACCACAAGGTACGTTCCAGTACCACGGCTTTTGTGATGCGTCGCAGCAGGCATACGGGGCGGCCATCTACGTGCGCGTCGAGGCGCACGAGCAAGTGGAGGTCCATCTCCTGGTAGCCAAAACCAGGGTGGCGCCAGTCAAAACGGTGTCACTGCCGCGCCTGGAGCTGTGTGGCGCCGTCCTCCTAGCAGACATGTGTGCGGCCATCCTGCCCCATCTTCCTCTCAGCAGCTACCCAACGGCGTGCTGGACGGATTCCACCATCGTGCTGGCTTGGCTGCGCAAGCCAGCGTGCAGTTGGACCACCTTTGTGGCAAATCGCGTATCCAAGATAGCTGAATCCACGGATGTACAGGCTTGGCTGCACGTGCGCTCCGAGCACAACCCTGCTGACCTGGCGAGCCGAGGCGTTGCGCCGCAGGATTTGGCGGATAGCAGCCTGTGGTGGCACGGACCAGCTTGGCTCCAAACGCCTCGAGGGAGTTGGCCCGTGCCGGAGCAGGTGCCCCAGGGAACCACCCTCGAGCAGCGTCCTATTCGGACCCATCTCGCGACATTGCCCAAGGCTCCAGATTTCCTCGAGCGTTTCTCCGACTTTGGAAGAGCGCTCAGGGTGATGGCGTATGTCCAACGTTTTGTGCTGCGCCGCCAGAAGCTTCCCGCTCCGCTGTCCAAGGAGGTCACCCATCTGGAGCTGGTGGCGGCCCATCGTAGACTGGTGGTCTGCACCCAGCGGACCGAGTACTACCGAGAGTACCGCGCCCTGTCCATCGGGAAGAAGGTGGCATCCAGCAGCACGATCATCGGCCTAAATCCGTTCATGGACCAGCAGGGAGTCATCCGTTCCTGTGGTCGGCTTTCCTCCTCGGCCTCGTTAAGGTATGACGAGCGCCACCCCATCATCTTGCCGTACGGCTGCAAGTTCTCGCGGCTCCTCGTGAGTTTCACGCATCGAATATCGCTCCATGGCGGGAACCAGCTAACGGTAAGCCTCGTGCGGTCCAAGTACTGGATTCCCAAGCTCCGGAATCTAGTCAAGGCCAACGTAAACTCCTGCCGGAGTTTCTGCGACTGCAGAACCAGCTGATGGGAAGCCTTCCTGCGCCAAGAAGCACCTTTTCTCCACCCTTCACCCACACCGGCATCGACTTTGCGGGGCCGTTCGAGGTGAAGAATTATACCGGACGCGCGTGCCTCATTACCAAGGGCTACGTGTGCGTATTCGTCTGCTTCTGCACAAAAGCAATCCATTTGGAGGCCACGTCCGATCTCACTACGGAGAAGTTCCTGGCCGCTTTCGCGCGTTTCGTAGCGCGGCGCCGATGCCCTCAACGGATCCACTCCGACAACGGCAAGACGTTCGTGGGGGCGTCTAAGGCACTTGAGCGCGACTTCCTAGAGGCTACCAGAGCCCAGGTCACTGCCTCCTATGGGACTCAGATTCTTTCCTGGTCTTTCATCCCGCCCGGCGCACCTCATATGGGTGGCCTTTGGGAGGCAGGTGTTAAGAGTTTCAAGGCGCTCTTTTACAAGGCGACATCCACTTCCAAGTACACGTTTGAGGAGCTGTCCACTCTGCTGTGTAGGATCGAGGCGGTTCTCAACTCACGCCCGATCTCCCCTATGTCCGAGGATGCCACGGATTTGCTGGCGCTAACTCCGGGCCACTTCCTGACCGGTGGGCCCCTCCTCTCTCTGGCCGAAGCGGATATAGAGCAGGAAGCCGGCTGAATCATGAACCAGTGGCGTCGACTCAAGGCACTCAGCCAACAGTTTTGCCTCCGATGGAAGGAGGACTATCTAAAAGAGCTGCACAAGCGCAGTAAATGGCAGCAGCCACAGGAGGACCTGCAGCCAGGCGCCATGGTAATCATCAAGGAGGAAAATGTTCCGACTAATGAATGGCCAGACCGCTTATCCCGGCCACGACGCCAAGGTGCGAGTGGTTGACGTCCGCACTGCTCGTGGCGTCGTCCGACGACCAGTCGCTAAGCTGGTCCTCTTGCCCACTCTTCCCAATTAGCGTACTACTAACCACATGTCTCACCTTCTCCCAACTACCGCAACCGCTAATTCCCCCTACCATCTTTTTTTTAGGCCCGTCGCTATGCCGTCTCGCCATCCAGTGGAGGCTCCTACCACAATCACACCACCGGGAGTGGGCTCTTATCGGTGCCGGCTGTGTCGCGGTGTGCACCCACTCCGCAAGTGCCCGCGTTTCCTGGCGCTGCCCGCGATCAAGGGAGCACGGGTGGTGCTCATAAACAAATATTGCCTGAACTGCCTGGCTCATGAGCATTCGGGCGATACTTGCCGAGGTGGGGCCCGCTGCCAGCAGTGCGGGCAGCCACATCACACGATGCTGCATTTTCCAGCGCATCGCACGCGAGCAGGGCGGCGCTCCCATCCGCACCGTCGGAACCGACCGCGCCAGCGCGCCAACTCGCCACGTCCCATGCGTTCACCTAGCCACGGCCGCACGCTGGGCCGCTCCCGCTCACCGAGCCGCATCCGCTCGCCACGCCGCCTCCGCTCGCCTGGCCGAAGTCGCTCGCCAAGCCGATCCCGCACGCTAAGCCGATCCCGCACGCTAAGCCGCTTCCGTACGCCGAGCCACTCCCCCTTGCTACTCTCCGCTCCAGCATGCCCCGAGTCACTGGCTCTCAACAGGGAGAGCATGTGGGGCACTGCAATTGCGCCCACGGCGTCCATACACCTGTCCGGCGGCAGCAAGTGGTGGACAGTGAAGGCGGTGCTCAACGTCTGCGCCCCGACGAGCTCTATTGACCGGTCCATGGCTAGGGCACTGGGAATCCGCATCCAGAAAGCCGAGGGAGGCGAGGTGTGCCTGGTGACGGTGGAATCCAGGACGACTAGCTGGCCGCGAGGTAACGCTCGAGGTGGCCCCCGAGCTTCGCTATCGGCTCCCAGCGCGGCCCGTCGACAGACCGTCGCCTGAACGCTACGGTAACGTGCGGCTCGCAGACGACGACTGGCGCTCGCCAACCTCCATTTTCGTAATACTGGGCGCCAGCTTATACCAGGAGCTCCTCATGCCGGGGATAGTGCCTGCCAGCGACGGCTTCCCGGCGGCTCAACAGACCCAGCTGGGCTGGGTCATTTCTGGCGCTTGCCATTGAACTTTTCCCGCATCCTGCAGGGGGGGGGGGGAGAATGTTGGTGTGGCAGCGCTCTGCCAGCAGATGTTGCTGGCGAGCGTTGCCACGTCAACACTGGCAGAGTGCTGCCAGCGTCGGCGGCCCTTCTCTCTCTCTCTCATACGTATAGCTAAGCGCCATTGTAATTAGGTTAAGTGAGTTCAAAGTTGAAAAGCAAACTGAATACAAGTGCGTGCGCTGCAAGTGCACAGCGAAGAAATCGAACAACCGCCATCTTTTTTTCCTCTGGGTTTTTTTGGAGACTCATCCCCAGCGCCCCACGCCAACACCTGTAATGTTTTTTTGAATAACGTAACCTAGAGCATTATTTGAAATATTACTTACTTTAGAAATTGATATGTTTCAAACTATTTAATATATATAAGAGAATTATTCTGGATTGTAATTATGATAATATAAGCCTATCAAAGTGAATATGAAATCGTAAATTTCGTTTCGCTGGTCCAACTCAAACTAAGATGTCGCCGCCACACCAAACATTAAAGTAGCATCAAGTTGCAATAGGGGCTGCCGACCAAGATCATTATTTTCGGTATGCCAAGGTAGGGTGGGTAAAGAGTAGGGTAGAACAAGAAAGGAATTCTAAAGTCGAGCAGGCTCAACTCTTAAATACCCTGTACCACCCCACAAAAAAGTAATTAAATTAATTAAATAATTAAATTTAATTAATTAACTAAATTAAATATAAAATATTCCATGCATGCATACATATATTTACATTTACAACAGAATCGTGCCTTATGCGTGTTTGTGTACTTGTACATATGTATGTATGTGTGCATTGGGCCTGGTTATATGGCTATAACTTTCTTTCCGATCATTCTATCATAATAATATATGATCAGATATATAATGACTAACCTAATGTGACTACCAAATTTTAGTTCAAAATTCTAAGAATTACGGGAGTTATAGAAAATCGTTAATAGGGGGGGAGTGGGGGGGTGGATCACAAAAAAATTAACAAACTCGTCCTTTCTCGGGCTCAGGAGAATCTGTATACCAAGTTTGGTTATTCTAGCTCTTATACTTTCGGAGATCCTTGCGTTCATACAGACAGACAGACGGACAGACAGACGGACATGGCTATATCGACTCGGCTTGTCATGCTGATCAAGAATATATATACTTTGTGGGGTCCTCCTCCTTCTGTGTGTTCCATGTCCCTTTGGGTACAGGGTATAAAAACATCTAATACCCTAGAAGCAATCTTCTTTACATTAGTTTGTCTGTTCGCTTTTATACTGGTTGTGGGAACAAATCTTGTAGTGGTGTGTCCGCTATGGTAGGAGGAGAAAAAACCCCACCCCGTCCGAAGAGCTAAGTTAGAGCAACGCAAGAAGTGCACGCCTCGAATCTGGCATAGAATAGTGGGAGAACGTAGTGCACATTCGTACACTCGTATTCCCCTTCACAAGTAGCTCCCACTTTTGGGCTTCCTTAAAAACACTGGCACCTGCACGCTACACTAGTGGGACATGTTCTCTGACACTAAACCCCGCACACTAGAATACATCTGCCCTCAATGCGAATCAGAATATGCGTAGCTACGTTATTACTTTATGTTAATTAATTGAAAATTGTATAACATTTTTAAAAGTAAATTTTTCTTTGTTTAATGCATTTGGCACTAGGGTTTTCATTAATAACTTTATGCAGCAACAACAAATATCAAATAGTTGGGGACATCACATACACACACTCACACACACAACAAGCAACAGTTCGTGTCTATGTGTGCGGTTCTCTACGTACGGTTGAAAAAGTAAAGAGAAACATACTTGTACATGTATGTATGTATGTATGTATGCCTGTGTATGAATATAGCATGTATGTACATTCGTATTAATGTATACATTGGGCAATCGAACACAGTTGTTTGATTGTAAAAAAAATAATGCTCTAAAAACAACAACAACTGCAAGTCATTGGCTCGCTCTTCTTTCGTTTTGACCATTTAATGTTAATTGCAAAGGCAAAACGCCAAAAGTTTACAGTTACTGTCGCTAGACAACGACTGCGTAAGCGATAGTAAAGCACAAACCGAATAACGGAGCTACGCATATTTTGCTTCGCATTGCGGGCAAATGTATGTATGTATATGATTTGTTCTTATTGATCTCAATAAATAATTAGATTTTATTATTTAAATATTCTGCTTATTGCATTCAAACTTCGATATTTTGATGGTATCGGTGGCTTCAACTATCGAAAGTTTTACTTTAGCAAATTGAGATGAGAATTGTCAGTGCTTTTTGATCGTGGCTCATCGCTGCACGGCATTGACACGAGTGCCGTGTTTCATATTCCGAGTTTGTGCGTGACCGTATTGACTCAATATGGCACGAAAAGACTCAAATGTGAATTTAAAATTAGGATATACCCTTATAATTATTCCCTTTTTTTGCACATAGTCTATCTTAAAAAGTTGCGTTATCTCTATATATAAAACAGTTTGTCCTGACTAATTGGTGATCACCGCACAGCCCAAACGGTAAAATATGAAATTTGGACTCAAGTATCCTTTCATAGTATCCATCATAGTGTAGGAGCACACTAAAAAAGGCTTTTGGAAAATTCTAGCTCCAAAGGGGGGAAACGAGCTTTAAACAAGATAGAACGCTACAGTTAAGCAAGCACGACAGTAAAATAGCCTGTACTCTCCACAAAAAGGAAAAATTAAAAAAAAAAAAAAATTTTTTAAATTAAATTATTAAAAAAAAATGAATGAATTAATTAAATTAAATAAGAATACATGTTTATGTTCAGTTTTAACAGCATACATTTACATCACGTACCTATGCGTGTTTATATGCGTGTATGAATGCAGCAAAAAGTTGAACCAAAGCAGCAACAACAACAACAGCTGCGGGCAGCGCTGCCGACAGAGCTGCAGGCAGCGCATGCGCAGCGCATGAGCAGCGAATTGACCTATCATGATGAAATTTGGCACACGGACACATTAGTACTAACTGGATGTACCTACCAAAATTGATTTCAAAATTCCGAGAATTACGGAAGTTATAAGAAAAAACACGAATTGCGGGGGAGTGGGGGGTGTATCAGAAAAAATAAACAAACTCGATCTGCCTAGGGCTTATAGGAACCTTGATACCAATTTTGGTTATCCTAGCTCTTGTACTTACTGAGATCCTTGCGCACATACAGACAGACGGACAGACAGACAGACGGACATGGCTATATCGACTCGTCTTCTCATCCTGATCAAGAATATATATACTTTGTGGGGTCTGCCACGCCTCCTTCTGCCTGTTACATATATTCGCACAAAACTAGTATAGCCTTTCACCTTTTGGGTACAGGCTATAAAAATATTAGTTATAGTGGTCATGTTCGTTTAACGAAATAGTTTGGCAAGAACAAAAATGTAACGGACTACTGAACAATTTTTTGTCAAGAACAGAAAATGTTCATTTAAATACCTTAAATGCCTTCCTTCTGGTAACTTATAAGGTGAAAACATATGGGTAGGTTATGCACACACAAAATAAATACAATTGGAAACATTATATTGAGCCGGGTTAAGATGGGCAATACCTGCTAGTATATATATATATATATATATATATATATATATATATATATATATATATATAACAGTTTGTCCTGTTTGGCAATCAACGCACAGCCCAAACGGTAAGAGCTAGGAAGCTGAAATTTGGACACAAGATCCCTCTTATAGTGAAAGTGAGCACTAAGAAGGGGTTTTGGAAAATTCGAACGCCAAGGGGGGAAAACGGGCTCCAATATATATATATATATATATATAACAGTTTGTCCTGTTTGGCAATCAACGCACAGCCCAAACGGTAAGAGCTAGGAAGCTAAAATTTGGACACAAGATCCCTCTTATAGTGAAAGTGAGCACTAAGAAGGGGTTTTGGAAAATTCGAACGCCAAGGGGGGAAAACGGGCTCCACCGTTTGTATGAAAATTCTACAATTTTCATCCAATTAACTTCAAACTTAGTTTGTATACTCTCAAAAAGAGTACAAGAAAAACTGCATTTCACTATTTTTCCTGGGTCATGAAAAAGGGGGGGTTTTCCGTGGAAAAATTGAAACACAATCAACACCCCACAGCCCAAACGGTAAAAGCTAGGAAACTGAAATTTGGGCTCAAGTATTCTATCATGGTGTAAATGCGCACTAAGAAGGGATTTTGGAAAATTCGAGCTCCAAAGGGGGGAAAAGTAGCTCCAAAGTTTGTTTGAAAATTCTGCATTTCCGAATCGATCAACTTTAAATTTGGTTTTTATAATCTTTTAAAAAATACAAACAAAACTGCATACTCGGTTTTTCGAAATTTGTTGGAGCTTGAATTATTGGTGTTTTAATATTTATTCATTTTTTCAAATGAAAAGTTTGTGTTATAAATTTTGTCCGATCGATTTCAAATTTGGGTAATATAATCTACGTAACTAAAATTACAACTTTGCATTTAACGATTTTTAAAATATGCATTTTACAAATGCAGGCAGAACAAACAATACAAAATATCAAACAGTTGGGGACAACTAAGTATACATACACACACACAAACATACATACAAGCAGCTGTTCGTGTAGTTGCGTGTAAACGGTTGAAGTAGCCAAAGCAATATGTGAGACACTAATGTGTGAATGTTCATTTGTACACATGTATGTACATACATACATACATATGTACAAAAGTACATTCGTCTTGCACTGACAGGGCAACAAATGTTAATTAATTAAAAATTATTAACATTATAACATAAACATGTTGATGTTATTTTTTCTTTGTTTAGTACATTTGGCACAGGGGTTTTTAGGACAACGGACTACAAGGGCGTACGCAGGTTGGGCAGGGGGGACATTGCTCCCCCTAGAAAGAATTTCGCATTATGAATTACACCAGCACCATATGTATTACATACGTACATACGGCTGTATGTGTAGTATGTACATATGTACATCAATAAGTATGTATGTACGTACATACATTCTTATATACATATATAGGTTTGTATGTATGCAGTGGGCCATCGAACACTGTTGTTTAATTGAAATAAATAGTGTTCTATGGTTTCAAATCAACATTTTTAAAACAATAACAACTTCAAGTTATTGGCTCGCAAATCTTCTTTCGTTTTGATCATTTAGAAAAAAGACTTGTGTTTTGGAATGCAATTATAGTCCCCCGTATATAAGTGTCAGAAATTTAAAAAACTAACGATAGGAGAAAGATGGCAAATAATAAAAAAGGACCAAATTTGTAGAAATTCCTTGCAGATGGGACATTCCTTTGCTACCTGTAGTTGGGTTTGTCGCATATGCAGCGGTCCACATCATATGCTTTTACACATAGACAATTCAGTAGTGACTAGCTCAAAATGTTTCAAAAATGAGAAAAAAATGTGTTTTGTTATCAACAGCAGTCGTTGAAGTATTAGATGGAGAAGGCAAATGGCAAAACTGTAGAGTATTATTAGACAGTGGCTCGGAAGTAAATTTCATCACTACAGAGTTTAAGCGAAAAATAAAATTAAAGGCAGAAAAGGTACAGGAAACTATTGAAGGTTTTTCAGATAACTTTTCTCAAATAAACGAAGGTATGAGTGTTCAGATTAGATCGAAAACCACAGAATTCAACACCGAAATTGAGGTATTAATTAGTAAAAACAAGAGAGAACGCTACAGTCGAGCAAGCCCGACAGTGTAATACCCTGTACCCAGGTAAACTTCCGTCACTGAGTTATATGCGCCCATAGCAGCAGCAACAAGAGAGAACGCTACAGTCGAGCAAGCCCGACAGTGTAATACCCTGTACCCAGGTAAATTTCCGTCACTGAGTTATATGCGCCCATAGCAGCAGCAAAAAGAGGAAGAAGAAGAGCGAACTTGTTGCTGCAGTTTGGGGGGGTTGTACTGTAGAGAATTTGTTTCGCTAATAACTTTTCTCAGAAATGACCGAATTAGATAAAATTTTAAACAACAATAGACAATTATATATAAATTATGTGTGCAAAGTTTGGTTGAGGTAGCATTTGAAATGTGGACGCTATTGACGAAATTCTGTAGCGGGGGAAGGGGGGGAAAATTAAAAAAAAAAAAATAAACTCGTCCTTTCTCGGACCTAGGAGAATCTGGATGCCAACTTTGGTTATTCTAGCTTTTATAGTTTCTGAGATCCTTGCGTTCATCCAGACGGACAGACGGACGGACATGTCTAGATCGATTTCTCTCGTCATGTTGATTCAGAATATATATACTTTATGGGGTCGGAGATGCTTCCTTCTGTATGTTACATACTTTGCACAAACCTAATATACCCTTTTTACCCTACGGGTACAGGGTATAAAAATTGTATCTAATATGACAAAGAAAATATTTGAAATTGGAAATATTCCACATCACATAGAATTAGCGGATCCACAGTTCAACATTCCACAAGGTATTGATATGCTTCTCGGTATAGATCTGGTGCATGAAACGGAAAAATCTGGAAAGATTCAATTGAACGAAGGAAGATTGCGTTTACGAGAAACGCTTTTTGGTTGGGCTGCTTACGGTAAAATAGAGTTAGAGAATGCTTCAAAAGAAGGTCGAATAGTGACCTATTCTGGAGTTGGCATTGAACATCAACTTTAAAGGTTTTGGGAAATTGAAGAAAAAATGACAGAAAACATTACATTATCAAAGGATGAGGTAGAATGTGAACAGGAATTCGAACAAAATGTGTCAAGAGGAGCCGATGGACGATATATTGTTTAAAAATACACCGAAAAACTTAGGATATTCTGAATCTCAAGCAAAAAGACCATTTTCGGCATTAGAAAGAAAATTCAATAAAGACCCAAGCCTAAAGGAGCAATACACAAATTTCATAAAAGAATATATCGAATTAGGGCATATGAAGATAATTGCAAATGCGGAAAAGTTAGAATCAAAATATTATCTCCCTCATCACGCTATTTTACGGCCGGAAAGCACTACTACCAAGCTGAGAGTCGTGTTTGATGCATCATGCAAAACGTCTAATGGTATAGCATTAAACGATGTATTGCATGTAGGTCCAAGACTGCAGGAAAATTTGTTTAACATATTACTTCGATTCCGAAAACACACTTATGTCATTACAGCAGACATAGAAAAAATGTATAGACAAATTTGGATTAAGCCAGAGGATCAAAAGTATCAGCTTATATATTGGAGATGGGAACAGGGAATGCCTTTAAATACATATGCTTTGCAAACAGTAACATATGGAACAAAAGCTGCGCCATATTTAGCAGTAAAATGTTTGAAAAAATCCGCAGAAAAAACAAAAAATAAATGGGCTAAGGCGGCTGAAGCAATTGAAAATGACTTCTACATGGACGATTTAATGACTGAAGCAAATACAATAAAAGAACTGAAAGAAGTACAAAAACAAATAAATGGCACTCTAAAAAAAGATGGATTTCATTAAAGAAAATGGTGTTCAAATAGCGTAGACCTTTTAAAATCAATGTCAGTAGCAGATAGAGGGATGAAAGTAGAATTTAATACAGAGCAAGCTAATCCCATTAAAGCATTAGGAGTTGCGTGATTACCAGAAACGGATGACTTCTCGATTAAATGCAACTGGGAATGTGATAGTAAGGTAACCAAACGCAGAATTCTGTCAGACATTTCGAAAATATTTGATTCTTTAGGTTTAATAAGTCCAGTGACAGTGACAACGAAAATTCTGATGCAAGATCTATGGAAATCCAAGTTAGACTGGGACCAAGCGCCTTCAGAAGAAAGTGTAAAGGCATGGGAAAAAATAAAACAAGTAAAAAAGCTAAAGTCGGGTGTCCCGACTCTGTAGATATGTTTACAATAATTATAGAAAATAAAAAAAATAAAAACAAGAAAGGAATGCTAAAGTCAAGCAGGCTCAACTCTTAAATACCCTGTACCACCCCACAAAAAAGTAATTAAATTAATTAATTAATTAAATTAAATTAATTAACTAAATTAATTTAATTAATTAACTAAATATTAACTAATTAAATATAAAATATTCCATGCATGCATACATACATTTACAATTACATCAGAATCGTGTCTATGCGTGTTTGTGTACTTGTACATATGTATGTATGTGTGCATTGAGCCTGGTTATATGGCTATAACTTTCTTTCCGATCATTCTATCATAATGAGACTTGGTATACGGTTATATAATTACTAACCTAATGTGACTACCAAATTTTAGTTCAAAATTCCAAGAATTACGGGAGTTATAGAAAATCGTTAATAGGGGGGGAGTGGGGGGGTGGATCAGAAAAAATGAACAAACTCGTCCTTTCTCGGTCTCAGAATCTGTATACCAAGTTTGGTTATTCTAGCTCTTATACTTTCGGAGATCCTTGCGTTCATACAGACAGACAGACGGACAGACGGACAGACAGACGGACAGACGGACATGGCTATATCGACTCGGCTTGTCATGCTGATCAAGAATATATATACTTTGTGGGGTCTACCAAGCCTCCTTCTGTGTGTTCCATGTGCACTCGCACTAAACTAATATACCCTTGTACCCTTTGGGTACAGGGAATAAAAAACAAGTAAAAAAGGTAAAGTCGGGTGTCCCGACTTTGAAATACTCTGTACATATGTTTACAATAATTATAGAAAATAAAAAAAATTAAGAAAATAAAAAAAAAATTTGATCGATTTTACCTCTCTCGGTATTCGAACTCACGTAAAGGGTTTATAATTGCACATTTACATAGCAATTGCGTCTGTGTGAGTGAATGTATGCCTATGCGCATCTATTCGTGTCTGTGTAATCATTTTCGCAGTCAACCAAACAGCAACATCAACAACAGCCGCGGGCAGCGCTTGAGCAGCGCTGCAGCAGCAAATATATTTATGGCTATAACTTCTTGTTAAATCGGTTTATCATAGTGAAACTTGGCATACGGACACATAATTACTAACTGCGGGTATTTGCAAAATTTTAGTTCGAAATTCCAAGAATTACGGGAGTTAGAGAAAATCGCATTTGCTGGGAAGAGGGGGGAGGGAGGGAAATTCCAAAATATAAATTTTCTCCGTATTCACACAAGGCATCTTGGACTAAAATTTGGTGTTCCTAGGTCTTATGGTATCCGAGATATAGGCGATTATACGAATGGAAAATCGGGAAAACCCCCATAGAGGGGAAGTGGGGGGGAAAATCAAAAAAATAAAACAAACTCGTATAGAATACACACATAAGGCATCTTTGTGGAAAATTTGGTGTATCTATCTCTTATAGTCTCTGAGATCCAGGTGTTCATACGGACGGACAGACAGACAGACAGGGCTAGATCGACTCGTCTCGCCATGCTGATCAAGATAATATATACTTTGTGGGGTCTGCCACGCCTCCTTCTGCGTGTTACATTTTTCAGCTCCCGCAAACCTAATATACTTCTGTACATTTCATGTACATAGTGTAAAAAGAACTCCCAATACTAAATGAAATGAAAATACCCAGAATGTTAATTGGAAACAACGCCAAAACAATAAAGTTGCATGGTTTCGGTGATGCATCTGAGAAAGCATATGGTGCAGTTCTCTATATTAAATCAATAGATTGTAACAATAAAATTAGAATTAACATAGCCACGTCCAAATCCAGAGTAGCGCCAATTAAACTTTTAACAATACCAAGGCTTGAATTATGCGCCGCAGTACTTTTAGTTGAGTTAACGAAAAAGGTTACAGATAGTTTGAAAATCCAATTCAGTAAAATTTTCTACTACAGCGATTCACAGATTGTGCTTAGCTGGTTAAAACTTGACCCAGCGTCATTAAAAACATTTGTGGCAAATAGAGTTAACTTTATTCAAACAGAAACAAAAATTGCATGTTGGCAGTTTGTTGAGTAGGAGCAGAATCCAGCGGACATCGTGGCTAGAGGTAAATACCCATCGGAGTTAATAGGACTTTGACAACTTTGATTTTTTACAAAATGTGCTGGCAATGATAATAATGTTTAGAGACAAGTGCAGAAAAACAGAAGTAGAAACATGGATAAGCTATAAAAAGGAAGCATTAACACAAATAATTAAAATTGTGCAGAAAGACCACTTTCCAAAGGAGTTGTCTCTTCTGCAGAATAAAAAGGAGTTGCCAGGAAAGTCAAATATCAAGTCCTTGGCTCCATTCCTAGATAACAAAGGGGTAAAAGAGTATGGGGACGAATTCAAAATTCGCAGTTGTGTTTTGAAGGAACTAAACTTCATAAAAAACATTTGCACATAGGACCTCAAGGGTTACTTGCAATAATCAGGCAGCAGTTTTGGCCCTTGAGAGGGAAGCAAATAGTCAGCAAAATTACAAAAAATTGTATCCGCTGTTTTAAGGCACACCCAAGACAAATACATCAGTTTATGGACAACCTGCCAGAAGATCGAGTAATTCGAACACGTCCATTTTTGAATATTGGAATAGATTTTCTCGGTCCCATAGCTATTCATCATAAAATGAGAGGAAAACGAGTTGACAAAGCCTATGTGTGTGTATTTGTTTGTTTTGCCACGAAGGCAAATTTACTGCGATAATGGAACCAATTTTATATGCGCAGCGAATAGTCTGAATGAAATATATAAATTATTTAAAGACCAAATTCAGATAGATGAAATAGACAAGTTTTGTGTGGAGTGGCAAATTGAATGGGTAAATATTCCTGCTAAATCTCCCCACACTGGGGGACTCTGGGAAGCATGCGTGAAGTCCGTTAAAAAGTATTTTACGCGTTCTATAGAAGGAATAATGACCTTTGAAGAAATGACCACACTAATGATAGAAATAGAAGCGATTTTAAATTCAAGCCCATTAACTCCGCTGTCAGAAGATCCAAATGATCTTCAGGTTCTAACTCCAGGGCATTTTATATTGGGAGAGTCTTTTTCTACAATAGTAGACTCAGTAGACAGTAAAAGTTATAAAGGGTTGCGAGACCACTGGAAGGCAGTTCAAGAAAACAAAGAACAGTTTTGGAAGTGGTGGTCGTTAGAATATTTGTCCGAATTGCAAAAGCGTTACAAGTGGGACAAAGTAATGCCAAATTTAAAACCGGGAACCCTTGTATTATTAAAGGAAGAAAATCTGGCCCAAATGCATTGGAAGAGGGGCAAGGTCACAAAGCCCATTGTAGGTAAAAATGGCCTTTGTAGAATGGTAGAAGTAAAGACAAGCAATGGAATATCGCTAAGGTCGGTGCACAATGTTTGTCGTTTCCTGCCGAAGACGAGGATAACTCGTCAATTGCGGTAGTTACAACCGCAGTAACACAAATAAAATAAAAAATAGTTATGAAAATGAACAGTATAAACCCAAGCCTGTAAAGTTAAAAAATAAGAATGTAATTTTATATATTTTAACATTTTTGTCGATATTTAACAAGGTTAAGAGTCAAAAAATAGAATATTTAGAAAATAAGGCAGGGATATTTTTTGATAACGTTGGCGACGTGGGATTAACGCGGACATCATGGAATATAATTATTCACGCAAGTCTGGATGAGTATTAGGCATTTAAGCATCGAATAGAAGCATCTGGGTCCGTATTACAACGTCTTAAGGAGAAGATTCAAAGAGACACAACTCTAGACTCAACGATGAAGCTGTTAGAAAACAAATTCAATAGGCTAGAACAAAATAATGACATTATTGTTCAAAATCAGAGGAGCAAGAAAGAACGACAACCTCGAGCGCCGCCCAGTTTCATGGGCAATGTGTTCCACACCGTATTTGGATTAATAGATAAAGACCACGCGAACGTATTGCTCAACAAAATCAACCAGAGCAGAGACAACGAGGAGTATCTCCGGGACCTAATTCGTAACCAGTCATCAGTGCAGGATTCTACAATAACCATTATGCGGAAACAGAATGAAGTCATTTGGGACAATTTCAAAGTTATTAACAACACGATGTATACGTTGTCAAGTGCTATAAATAAGAAACTAGACAACGATAACATTCTTGCCATCATCGCAGTAGTCTTGAACACTAAGGGAATTTTCTGGGGAGCTTGATGTCTTTGAAGCAATTTGAGCAGCAGATTCAAGTCATGGCTTTAAATATGGCTGAGGGCGTCCAATTACCAGATACGGATCCCTTCGAGCTGGGTAAAATAAAATGCAAAAATAACGACGAGGGATACAAGTACCTCACTGTTATTTAACATAAGAATCCCATTAATAAATAACAATAAAATGAGAGCTTATGTAAACTACCCATATCCCACATTACACGATGGAAAATTCGTCAGTATTCAGCCCGAATTTACTCAAATACTCGTCGATGACAACTCAGCCAGTTTCTATGGACTAACAGAAGGGAATCTAAATTACTGCCAAAAGATGGAGAGGCTGCTTTTATATCCGCAAATCCACCCAATATACAACGTTAACGCTGCTACAAATTGCGACGTATTACTTTTACTAAAAACAAAAACGCTGCCGCCTACCTGCCAGGTAAACGTGATGAACCCTCGAAATTATTTGGCTCAACTTCACAAGGCTAACTCCTGGATATTTTCACTGCCAAATAAAATAACAGCGGAAATGCATTGCAAGGAAAATATTACAAGCCTCACCATATTTGGTCAAGGGATCCTTCAACTTAATACAGGATGCCTCCTACAGACTGAAGAAGCCAACTTTTGCGCATACGAGGATACTACAAGTACTATGGATGTTAACTTCCGTCTACCAACAGTAAATCTGCCCAGCCAATTGCCTGAAATAAGCCATATGCAGGTAGAGGGTGAAATCAAAACATTTAAGGTACGTGATATCCCAAGGATCAAAACAATCTTCGATTTCCCGATTCATCTCGATACACATCAAATGGCACTTTACGGTATCAGCATCACCTCCTGGATTGTCGGATTTGGTCTCATCGTGGCGATCGTTATCATCTTGAAAAAGATGTGCCAACATCTCCCCAATTTCTACCCGTAACATTTGCCTTACCACGCTTATCCTAAAAACTAAGAAAATATATGTCATCATGTACAATTATAATTAAACTTTAGAAATAATTAACTAGTTGAAAGGGAGTCCTTTCAAGGCGGGGAGCATGTTCAATCCTAACGAGGTCCTAAATAAGCGTAAATTAATTGATAAGCTAGATTTGCTCTGTCTAGACCACGAATGGTACATTATCTCATTGTTATAGATAAAATCTCGATAAGAAACACAGATATGCTCTCTTATACAGATAATAATGAGTTTGGCCTCAGGCGCCGAACATAACACCAACATTTTCGTAGCTGGCAGGCGCCAGCTCAATAGATAAGGATGTGTAAGTACACAAATAATTAGCTCAGGCTCGCCACCGCGCTGGATGAGCATGCTGCGGCTGGCTAACATGAGCTACCTGATAAAGTACGCACACATGGTAGAAGATAAGGAATCGATGATAGTATAATAAGAACTAGGATAACAATTTATATATAAATAAAGCAGTCGAGCTATCGACGTTGTCCATTCATCCTCAAAACTTTGTCGCGTATTATTGTCCTCGCACCAATCCTGCTCCGCTCAATACAAACGATGGTCAACTGTACTATAGAACAAGTAAAAAAGCTAAAGTCGGGTGTCCCGACTATGAACTACTCTGTACATATGTTTACAATAATTATAGAAATTGTAAAAATTAAAAAAAAAAATGTTGATTCATTTTACCTCTCCCGGTATTCGAACTCACGTAAAGGGTGTATAATTGCACATATACAAAGCAATTGCTTCTATGTGAGTGTATGAATGCATATGCGCATCTATTCGTGTCTGTGTAAACATGTTTGCAGTAACCAAACAGCAACATCAACAACACCTGCGGGCAGCGCTTGAGCAGCACTGCAGAATTACGGGAGTTAGAGATGGGAGAGGGGGGGGAGGGACGGAAATTCCAAAATATAAATCTGGGACTAAAATTTGGTGTTCCTAGGTATTATAGTCTCCAAGATATAGGCGATTATACGAATGGAAAATCGGGAAAACCTCCATATGGGGGAAGTGGGTGGGGGGGGGGGGGGAAATCCAAAAAATAAAACAAACTCGTATAGTGTACATACATAAGGCATCTTTGTGCAAAATTTGGTGTCCCTATCTTTTATAGTCTCTGAGATCCAGGTGTTCATACGGACGGACAGACAGACAGACAGGGCTAGATCGACTCGTCTTGTCACGCTGATCAAGAATATATATACTTTGTGGGGTTTGCCACGCCTCCTTCTGCCTGTTACATTTTTCACTTCCCGCAAACCTACAAGTAATATACATTTCATGTACAGAGTATAAAAAAGATGTCAGTAAATTCCTCGCTTTCCAAAAGTTTATATAAGTGAATGATTTTTTCGTTTAAAAAAAAAAACAAAATAATCATTATTTGCGGTCCCTGTAAAATACGTTACAGAAAAAGCGGCAAGGATTACAGCATGTCTTAAGAGACTGATGAGAAACGTCAGCGGGTCCTTAGCGAGCAAACGGAAACTCATAATGGCCACAGTAAACTCGGTGTTTCTCCATGGCTCTGAAATCTGGGCAGGCAGCAAAAATGAAAAAGAATGAACTGATGAAGATCCAGCGTACTGCAGCTCTCTGAGTTGCGGCGGCATACAGAACAGTCTCGGCAGCTGTGGTTATGGTAATATATAGCAATAGCTCTATATGTCGAAGAGGTCCTAAGACAAAAGAAGGTCAACCTTGATACAAGAGAAGCACAGGAAAAGGATCTTTAAAATGATTGAAGGTATATGGCCTGGAGACAGGAATTAAACTCGGAAAGCGCATGTGCGAAAAATTAGGACTCCACTCTGAAGTAATAGCAAAGGAGTCCCAAAGTGGAATACGGTCCTAGGAAGACGGGTTCTAGTGGGTGGGAGTCCCACATACCTCTCTGCGGCAGATCGAGTGGTGCATAGAGCAATTCCCCTCCTCAAAACAAAAACAAACAAAAAATAACCGGACGCCATAGAAATCTGCACTCGGATAGTCAAGCGGCAATAAAATCCCTTAATGCCATTGGATCAAACTCGAAATCAGTGCAGAATTGTCACCAATCTCTTTACGAGATGGCAGCATAGTTCTCTGTTGACCTCATTTGGGTTCCAGCCCATAGAGAGATTGAGGAAAATTGTATAACAGACAGGGAGAGCGTCGGTACACCGATGGCCAGCTACAAACTATCAGTTAGGAATTGCTTATATTTGTAGCAGTTCAAATATAGACCAACGGCTCAGAGTCCCACAAAATTACGCGATTAACGTGGCCCCTTCGCAACAAAAAGCACTACTCAATACTCTGTAAACTCAGCAGAAGCCAATGCTGAACCACAATAAGAGCCATCGCTGGGCACTGGCTGGTCTGCACCCACGCCGCCAGACTTGAGCTCTATCATAACGACTTGTGTAGAAGTTGCGGAGACGTAGAAGAGGAGGAAACTGTAACCCACCTCTTCTGCTACTTTCCAGCCCTATTAAGGACAAGACATCCCTATCTAGGTACAAGCCTCTTCCCAGATCTTTCGGCACTATCCGAAAGGAAGCCGAGGGACATTTTCAAATTCATCCAGGCAAGTGATATCACAATGGGCCAACCTTAAGGCCCTAAGTGAGTCAGGGCACCCTGGCTGCCTACCTACCTACCTACCAAATAGCAAATTTCTTTCCTACGTTCCGAGAGGTAGGGTACACTATAGTGTAATATATTCTTTGTATGGTCATACGTACATACATAAAATATATGATACATACATATATACCAATGTTGCCAGATATTTTTTGCCAAGTCGGGATTTTGAAACTTTTTCCGTGAAAATAAATGGAGAAGCTGAAGTCGGGTGTCCCGACTTTTAAATACTCTCTACATATGTGTACAATAATTATAGATATTAAACAAATTAAGAAAATTAAAAAAAAGTTTAAAACAATTTTTGTTGGTATTTGAACTAACGTAAACTGCACACTAACGTACGAATTGCGTGTCATGGTACAGTATGTGTCTCGTGTGCCTGTTCAAAGCTGTTACATATATGGCTATAACTTCTTGCGAAATCGGTCTATCATAATGCAACAACAAGTTTGAATGGATGAGGAGTAGGAGGGAAGTGCGGGGTGTATCAAAAAAAAAAACAAGTAAAAAAGCTAAAGTCGGGTGTCCCGACTTTGAAATACGCTGTACATATGTTTACAATAATTATAGAAAATAAAAAAATAAAAAAAAAAATAATTAAGAAAAAAATGGATCGATTTTACCTCTCTCGGTATTCGAACTCACGTAAAGGGTTTATAATTGCACATTTACATAGCAATTGCGTCTGTGTGAGTGTATGAATGCCTATGCGCATCTATTCGTGTCTGGGTAAACATGTTAGCAGTCAACTAAACAGCAACATCAACAACAGCCGCGGGCAGCGCTTGAGCAGCGCTGCAGCAGCAAATATATTTATGGCTATAACTTCTCGTTAAATCGGTCTATCATAGTGAAACTTGGTATACGGACATATAATAACTAACTGGGGGTATTTCCAGTTCGAAATTCTAAGAATTACGGGAGTTACGATTTGCGGGGTAGAGGGGGGAGGGAGGGAAATTCCAAAATATACATTTTCTGCGTATTCACACAAGGCATCTGGAACTAAAATTTGGTGTTCCTAGGTCTTATAGTCTCCGAGATATAGGTGATTATACAAATGGAAAATCGGGAAAACCCCCATAGGGGGGAAGTGGGGAGGGAAAATCAAAAAAATAAAACAAACTCGTATAGAATACACACATAACGCATCTTTGTGCAAAATTTGGTGTCTCTATCTCTTATAGTCTCTGAGATCCAGGTGTTACGGAAGTTATAGGAAAAAACACGAATTGTGGGGGAGTGGGGGGGGGGGGGGGTGTATCAAAATAAAAAAATAAAAACTTGACCTGCCTAGGGCTTAGGGGAACCTGGATACCAAGTTTGGTAATTCTAGCTCTTGTACCTTCTGAGATCCTTGCGCTCATACAGACGGACGGACGGACATGGCTATATCGACTCGGCTTGTCACCCTGATCAATAATATATATACTTTGTGGGGTCTGCCACGCCTCCATCTGTGTGTTACATACATGCGCACAAAACTAGTATAGCGTTTCACCCTTTGGGTACAGGCTATAACAAGATAGAACGCTACAGCCGAGCAAGCCCGACAGTAAAATAGCCTGTACTCTCCCCAAAAAATAAAAATTAAAAAAAAATATTGAAAAAAATTAAATTATTAAAAAAAAAATTAAATTAATTAAGAAAATTTCTTTAATACATACATAGAGGACAATTTTATGTACAGTTTTACATTTACATCACGTGTCTATTTGTATTTATATGGGTGTATGTATGCAGCACAAAGTTGAACCAAAGCAACAACAACAACAACAGATGCGGGCAGCGCTGCAAGCAGAGCATGAGCAGCGATTTTATTTATGGCTATAACTTTCTTCAGAATTGACCTATCATGATGAAATTCGGCATACGGACACATAAGCACTAACTGGACGTAACTACTTAAACTGATTCCAAGAATGACGGAAGTTATAAGAAAAAACACGAATTGCGGGGGAGTGGGGGGGTGTATCAGAATAAAACAAGATAGAACGCTACAGCCGAGCAAGCCCGACAGTAAAATAGCCTGTACTCTCCACAAAAAAAAAAAAAAAATTAAAAAAAAAATTTTTTTTTAAAATTAAATTATTAAATAAAATGAATGAATTAATTAATTAATTAAATTAAATTAGAATACATGTTTATGTTCAGTTTAAACAGCATACATAGAATTACGGGAGTTATGAAAAAAACACGAATTGCGGGGGAGTGGGGGGGTGTATCAGAAAAAATAAACAAACTCGATCTGCCTAGGGCTTATAGGAACCTTGATACCAATTTTGGTTATCCTAGCTCTTGTACTTACTGAGATCCTTGCGCTCATACAGACGGACGGACAGACAGACAGACGGACATGGCTATATCGACTCGTCTTCTCATCCTGATCAAGAATATATATACTTTGTGGGGTCTGCCACGCCTCCTTCTGTGTGTTACATACATGCGCACAAAACTAGTATAGCCTTTCACCCTTTGGGTACGAATTGCGTGGGAGTGGGGGGGGGGGGGTGTATCAGAAAAAATAAACAAACTCGTTCTGCCTAGGGCTTATAGGAACCTTGATACCAATTTTGGTTATCCTAGCTCTTGTACTTACTGAGATCCTTGCGCTCATACAGACAGACGGACAGACAGACAGACGGACATGGCTATATCGATTCGTCTTCTCATCCTGATCAAGGATATATACACTGTGTGGGGTCTGCCACGCCTCCTTCTGCCTGTTACATATATTCGCACAAAACTAGTATAGCCTTTCACCTTTTGGGTACAGGCTATAAAAATAAACTTGACCTGTCTAAGGCTTAAGGGAAATGGATACCGAGTTTGGTTATTCTAGCTCTTGTACCTTCTGAGATCCTTGCGCTCATACAGACGGACGGACGGACGGACATGGCTATAGCGACTCGGCTTGTCATGCTGATCAAGAATATATATACTTTGTGGGGTCTGCCACGCCTCCTTCTGCCTGTTACATTTTTCACCTGTTTATGTACAGAGTAAAAAAATGTCATAATGCGTTACTCGTTAAATCAGGATCCATATCCGCATCCAAAAACAACTTTGTGTTTTTAAAATGTCCTGGCAATAGTTGTAATGTTTACAGACAAGTGCAGAAAAAAGAATTAAAAACATGGTTAATCTAACAGTTCATTGATTTGTACAGCCCGAGTTACCGTATCTCTCAGCGAGGGTATCCCAGAGTCGATACCGCCACTTAAGCCACCAAGAAGCGGATAAAGTTACGTCTCCCCCGCCTCACCACCTCGCCACACAGCTGAAAGGGCATTGGCGACACTTCTTGCTGCACCGAAACAGCCGCAACAGCATAATTTTAAGAATTCATTGTAAACATGAGGTTAGCATAAGTTTTGAGAATAAATGGATATTCAGTCTGATTCAAGAAACCAAATTGACTAGTTGTTCATTGTGAAGAAAAAGGAAACTACGTTTATAAGTGATAAAACCCCAAACTAGTTTCGCTTAATTGTGCAATGACAAATACGTGTACTTAACATTTACACCGTCAACTACGGCAATTGATACTACCGACAACCAAGGTCAATCAGGAGCCGTTCTAAGCAAGGACCAAGGAGACTCAGGTTTCGATGATTATCCCAGGACTCCCAACAAGAAAATTGTTGCCTTCCCTCAGCCACGGATTGGTAACTGGCGCAGCCGGACACGGACCAAGGATGATAGTAGCCGCTAGCATTCTAACCATGTAGGCGAGATATAATACATAAAAGTTAAGAATATAAGTATACAAATGAAAATGAAAAGTGAAATGGAAATAACAAAGTTAAATTAAATAAATACATAAATAATTCAAGCTATGAAGAAACGAAACGACAAGAACGAGCCACGTCATATCGTGCAACTTGCTTGCGGTGGTTCGATTCGGGTTCTTTCGCATCATGTTCGACGGACACGAACGAAAGTTGTGTTCACGTATACCAACAAATCCGTTGCAATACAGAGTTCGATCGAATCAGTGCGGCGAAGCGAGCACGTTGGACGTTCAGTTCGCACTTAGAACTACGGCGACGAGAAAAACACAAGTTGAGCCCGAATACAACATACAAGTGAAGGCATGTACAATAGTAAGGGTGGAATCGAACCGCGTTGTAAGGCTAGTTGGACGCAAACCAATTTCGGTTGGTTTGAACAGGTCACTGAAACATGCTGCACTACGCAAGGTTCGTTGAGAAATAAACCAGTCATGCGCTTCAAGGTTAAGGAAGAACCAATTCAAGAAAAGCAATAATATATAAGTATTATATTTTAAGTCATACTATATGTGAGTAAATAAGAAACAAACACAATATTTTCTTAAACAGAGGTGAGCCTTATGTGGTTACAGGCCGAAGAATATGTAGAATCGCACTGATGTTGGGAATTGCATCGAGCATACTTGTATACCATACATCGCATTCGGCATGTCTGAGGTTGAACCAGATTGGGGTGAACCCAAAATGGAGTGATGCAAAAAGGCAAAATAAGATAATACTAATAAATAAATAAACAAAAATGTATATATGCATGTGTATGGGTATATATATACATATAGATATATGTGCATATACATATGTGTACATGCATGTACAACAATAAATAAATAAATAATAAATAAATTTTCCTTCAGTTAAACTACTTAAAGTCCACAAATACCAATACACTATTCACAACACATTAAGCTAAGATTATGAAAAGAAACAATACACAGATACATTTACACACACACGCAGATAAATTAAGAAGAATACACATTAGAATAAGACACATAAACCAATAGATTTAAGCTTAAAATATTAGAGATACACATAACTATATTGAAACTAAGTATATATACATAAACCATACACATAATCCATATTATAACCATATCAAGAATTCACATAATAACAACATAAATATTAATGTCCAAGTTAGGAAAGGTAAAACAAACATTAACAAGAAGTAGGACAAGAATAAGTGTCAGTTTGTCCGATATAGCAGAAACTACTGCCCGCAAAACAATATCTAGACCCAATATCACTAGAAGAGAATTAGAAGCAACAATGCCATCGACCTCGAACTCACCAGCCGACACAGACTAACCCCCAGGACATATTCGCGTCTATGCGCATTCCAGATGCAATTCGTTATCTACCACCTTATAATGGGGATATTAAGGCACTGAATGAATTCATTACTAATGTAGAAGAAATCCTACTATTGATTAGGGGCACAGACCACACCCCATATGGACAGCTATTGATGAGAGCTATAAGAAATAAAATTGAAGTGAAATCCAATGACGTCGTGTTATCTGCATGGACTTCACTCCATTGGGATGAAATTAAAGATACCCTTATAGATAACTTCGCGGACAAATGCGAAGAGTCGGCCCTTTTATACGAATTACATATGGTAACGCAGAAAGATCTGTCAGTGACCCGACATTACGAGCAAATTGACGAGCTCAAATTATCCCTGTTCAACTTAATCGAAAGTAAGGAATCAGAAACTAGCATTGTTAAAGCAAAGCAAGAATCATATATAAAAATATGTCTTAGTAACAGGAGTTAGAGGACCCTTAGGAGCATTCGTAAGGGCAATGAAACCTACGTCTCTGAAAGATGCTTACGGCGCAGCAATCCAACAGAGGGAGTGTAGACGTAAGGGGAATACTTCAGAAAGATCAAGAACATCAGAGAACATAAATCGAACAGACCGAAGGGACAAACGAATCGACTATACAAATAATGGGAATAGTCCATACTACACAAACTCCAACAATGGACAAGGCAGAAGACAGGATAACCAATACTCACAAAACAGAAATCAGCAACGACCGAATAACAATAACAATAACAGTAATTCAAATAACAACCAATATAGACAAGCAATTATGTCCAAACTCGAAAGAATTAGTGCCCAAACACGTAGATCCACAAACAACCAAGTATACAACATAGAAGAGGGAAACACGCACAATATTGAGGAACAACCAAATTTTCAGGCAGAAGCCTCAAACAGCAGACAGGGTACATAGATGTGAATAAACACGGTTCTACACTCCCGTACAGTAAAATGGATTCGCCTTTTGGCAGACCACTAAAATTCTTATTAGACACAGAAGCATCAAGTTCATTTCTCGACCCAATATTTACACAAACAATAAATAGAATCAAATTAGAAGTACCAGTTTGAATCAAAACAGTTCTGAACGAACACACGCTCTACGAAAAAGTAGAATTTCCAATTTCCGAGAATTCAAAACAAGGGGTAAACTAACATTCCTTCTATTCAAATTCCACGATTTTTTTTTGATGGCCTAATAGGCATTGATATTTTACAACAATTAAAAGCTAAACTGGACTTGGAAAAATTATACCTACAAACACGCCAGGCTAACCTGCCGATTTTTATCCATAATAATAAAATCACACAGATCAACAATAGAAGAAAATTCTAAGGTCATAGTACCACTCCCGGTAAACATCAACGATGGTGTTTTCTTCGGGACTGAAACTGAAATAACTGAGAAAGAAAACATTACAGAAGGGCTTTATCAAGCCAAAGAAAGCATAAGTTATATGGAGGTCGTTAATTATTCAGATCAACCTCAGAAAATTTATTTAGACTCTCCCCTACTAGTAAGAAAATTTGACATGGACGAATATGTAGAAGTTAATGCAATGGACCTAAATACCACAGAAACAAAAACAGAAACAGTCAGGAAACAGATAAACCACTTATTAGACCAAGACATTATTAGAAACAGTCACTCTCCTTGGAGTGCTCCAGTTTGGTTAATACCAAAAAAACAAGATGCATCCCAAGAGAAAAAATGGAGATTGATTGTAGACTTTAGGAAACTGAACAACAAAACAATTAAAGACAAATACCCCATGCCCAACATTAACGACGTACTTGACAAAATAGGAAGAGCGCAATATTTTTCGATTCTTGACCTAGCAAGCGGATACCATCAAATAGAGGCACTACAAGACACAGCAAAGACAGCATTTTCCGCCGGAGGCGGACACTATGAATTCACTAGGATGCCATTTGGGTTCACAAATGCACCAGCGACATTCCAAAGAATCATGGACAGTATTTTACAGGACGCAGTAGGGAAATTGTGTCTAGTATATCTGGATGATATTATTATATTCTCACCATTCGCTTCAAGAGCACATTGAACACCTAAAGCAGGTATTCAACAAACTTACGGTGGCAAGATTAAAAATACAACCGGACAAATCTGAGTTCCTACAGAAAGAAATAGAATATCTAGGATACATAGTGACTAGTGAGGGTATTAAACCTAACCTTAAAAAGATAGACGCAATTAAAAAATTCCCCATGCCTAAAACACGAAAGGAAATAAAATCCTTTTTAGGGTTACTGGAGTACTACAGAAAATTCATTAGGGACTTTTCAAGAATTACAAAACCTCCTACGGCCCAATTAAAAGCAAGTAATTATTAACCAAGAATACATAGATACTTTTGAAGCTTGCAAAGCACTATTATGCAATGACCCAATTCTTCAATACCCAGACTTTTCAAAACAGTTTATTCTAACTACCGATGCCAGCAATGTGGCGGTAGGAGCAGTCCTTTCACAGGGCACATTAGAGAAATATAAACCAGTTTCATTCGCCAGTAGAACTTTCTCCGAAACGGAACAAAATTACTCAGCAGTGGAGAAAGAAATGCTCGCAATAATTTGGCCAACTAAATACTATAGACCCTACCTCTATGGCAATAGATTCAAAATTATAACAGACCATAAGCCACTAACTTGGCTGATGAGTCTTAAAGAACCAAATTCAAAATTAGTTCGTTGGAAACTCCAACTACTAGAGTACGATATCGAAGTAATCTACAAAAAAGGTTTACAGAATGTAGTGGCAGATGCATTAAGCAGGATTCAAGTAGAAACTCATATCAATGAATCGGTAATAGCCAACACAGGGGATACAATACACTCAAATATAGAAGAGTTAAATGACCACATATATATATCAGAAAAACCGATAAACGACTATAATATTCAGTTAATATTTTAAATAGGCAGTAACCCTACTATGCTCACGACGAAACTATTTAAAAACAAAATTAGGCGAAATATTATAAAACCTGAATTTAATGAAGAAACATGATAGAAACATTAAACAAGTAAAAAAGCTAAAGTCGGGTGTCCTGGCTTTGAAATACTGTGAACATATGTTTACAATAATTATAGAAAATAAAAAAATTAAGAAAATTAAAAACAAAAAAATAAAACAAACTCGTATAGCGTACATACATAAGGCATCTTTGTACAAAATTTGGTGTCTCTATCTCTTATAGTCTCTGAGATTCAGGTGGTCATACGGACGGACAGGCAGACAGACCAACAGACAGGGCTAGATCGTCTCGTCTTATCACGCTGATCAAGAATATATATACTTTGTGGGGTCTGCCACGCCTCCTTCTGCCTGTTACATTTTTCAGCTCCCGCAAACCTAATATACTTCTGTACATTTCATGTACAGAGTATAAAAATGTATTAAGACCAAATAAGATATGTGCAATTTATGCACCAGATGAGATTTATAAGATAATTCAAAAATGTTATGTTAAATTCTTTGCACACAGTAAATAAAGTCGTTAGATGTACAAACCAACTAATAGACCTGACAACAACGGACGCTCAAGAAAACGAAGTCCGTGAACAACATATTTCGTCTAATCATAGAGGCATCGATAAGGTAACAGCTCAGTTAAAGAGACGATATTTTTTCTTAAACATGAAGGCAAAAGTCAAACAAACAATCAATAACTCTGACATTTGCAAAACATTGAAGTACGATAGGCACCCACCATAAATACATTACCAAGAGACCGGAACACCTGAAAGACCACTAGATATACTGCACACAGACCTATATACAATAAATGGGAAATACATAGTTACAATAATTGATAAATTTTCACGATTTGCAACAGCGTCCACAATCCCGATATGGGATAGTACAAATGTTTAAAATCAATCCAAAATGTTATACAATTGTTCGGCATACCAAAAAAAAAAATATTTGCGATCAAGGAGCGGAATACTTTTCAAATCTTTTTAAAGAATCTTAAAGAATCTTTTTAAAGTCATCTAGTAACGCTCCGGTGGAAAGACTGAATTCAACATTGACAGAAATTTATAGAATCATATTAGATAAAAGAAAGAAAACCAACATGAGTATAGAGCAGCGGTGGGCACGTAGTGGCTCTTTGGGCTCCCAAGGCTCTTTCCGTTATGTTTTGGTAACTGGCGACAGCCAGACGCACAAGCAAAGTACCGATCTCGAGCAAATTTACAATAACAAAATACACGCAGTGTTGTCGCCAGCCAGACGCACAAGTAGATCGATGCAATAACAAAATACACACAGTGTGTGTACTGATGATCGATTTGCAATACCCGCTGACGGTCACTTATGCACTGACATTCAAAGTGTATTGACAAATTATAAATTATAGTGTTTCAGTAAAACTTTTATGATTTTCGTCAAGTTATTTACTTATAATCTTACTTATATTTGATTTAAAACTCAACAATGGCTAATGAAATTAATATTTCCGAGATTGAGACGCGGTATTTTTTTGCCAGCACTTATGTGTGCGAAGCTGCATTTTCAAACATTAAATGTATTAAAAATGTTTATAGGAATAAATTAAGTGACATAAATTTATCAGATTTATTACGAATTGCTTTAAGTGAAGAGGAAATAGACTTCGAAAAATTATTAAATGAATGTTCATAAATGTGATCAAAATTTGTTTCGGTGTACTTTTTTTTCCTAATTTTTTGCTCGCAGTTTATGATGTTCTCATAACCCAAACGGTAGTTTTTGTTGTAGATGTTGTTGTAGGACTCCCAAACTAAGATTTCGTGCCCACCGCTGGTATAGAGCATGAAACCATATTAGCAGAAACAATGACTACCTATAATAACGGTATTCATTCTGCCACTCAACATACTCCATTTGAACTCTTTACCGGAGGTACGCATGTATTTAACAGAGACATACAATTCGACAACGAACACGATTACTTTAAAAGACTAAACGAGCTTAGACAAGAAATTTATCAGCAAGTTCAGGAACTCGTCGCACGAGAAGAGAATCTTAGAACAGAAAAATTAAATAAAAACAGAAATTCACCCGACAAATACGATACGGAAGAGACTATATTTAGAAAGGAAAACCGACGAAATAAAATCACACCAAGATTTAGTAAGCAAAAAGTCCTAGAAGACTCAGGAGGAACGTTAACCACTAGCAAAAATCAAAAGATACACAAGTCCAAGCTTAAGGGAATAAAAAGGAAGAAAATAATAGAAAATAACGAATAACTGAATTTTACAGATTGACTACGGTCTCAGGAGGACATATTGAATTCCATTCAATCATCGGACAACAACCGATCGCAAAGATCAATCTAGGACCGGCAAGGCATTTAAGACAATTTCACATGTTATTGATCTAAAGGAATATGAAAATAGAATAGAGAAATTTGGAACAGCTATAGAATGTATTGAGGAGGAAAATGGAATTAACGGATTGAAAGATGTTCTTAAAGAAAAATTAAGCCAATTAGAAAATAGAGTTAAAAGTCTCATGAACACCAAAAGGTACCGTAGAGGAATAATTAACGGACTAGGCACTGATATCAAAACTATAACTGGGAACATGGACGCTCAAGACAATCTTAGGCTAGATAAGGACAAAAAAAATTAAAAGAAGAAAATAATTAATATACGAATAATATAAAGATACAAGAAGAATTTAATAATGAAATACTAATAAGCTTCACAAATATTTCAACAAATATTAATAAAGAACAAGAAACGATAAAAAATTATCAAAATACGATATACAAAGATTTAAATGTAGAAAGTAAGCAAATCGCACTACTCCAATATATGTATAGAATAAGTTTCAATATAGATATATTGTACAACTAGCAGGTATGCCCGTCTGAACCCGGCTCAATATAATGTTTCCAATTGTATTTGTTTTGTGTCTGCATGACCTACCCATATGTTTTCACCTTATAAGTTACCAGTAGGAAGGCATTTAAGGTATTTAAATGAACATTTTCTGTTCTTGACAAAAAATTGTTCAGTAGTCCGTTACATTTTTGTTCTTGCCAAACTATTTCGTTAAACGAATATGACCACTATAACTAATATTTTTTAAAGCTCCCCCCTTTTTCCCCCCTTTGGAGCTAGAATTTTCCAAAAGCCTTTCTTAGTGTGCTCCTACACTACTTGTATGATGGATACTATGAAAGGATACTTGAGTCCAAATTTCATCTTTTACCGTTTGGGCTGTGCGTTGATCACCAATTAGTCAGGACAAACTATTTTATATATAGAGATAACGCAACGTTTTAAGATAGACTATTTGCAAAAAAGGGGGAATAATTATAAGGGTATATCCTAATTTTAAATTCACATTTGAGTCTTTTCGTGCCATATTGAGTCAATACGGTCACGTACAAGCTCGGAATATGAAACACGGCACTCGTGTCAATGCCGTGCAGCGATGAGCCACGATCAAAAAGCACTGACAATTCTCATCTCAATTTGCTAGAGTAAAACTTTCAATAGTTGAAGCCACCGATACCATCAAAATATCGAAGTTTGAATGCAATAAGCAGAATATTTAAATAATAAAATCTAATTATTTATTGAGATCAATAAGAACAAATCATATACATACATACATCTGCCCGCAATGCGAAGCAGAATATGCGTAGCTCCGTTATTCGGTTTCTGCATTTTTTTTTTTTTTATTATTTCCTTTGTACTCCACTTGAGAGCTTAGGGCTACTACAAGGACATTTTTCCAATCTTAACACTCTCTATTTCTAGTCGTCTGTTTGGCTGTGTGCCATGTGGTGTTGTTGTTTCTGGGAGAATTCCTGAAGGGTGCATCCGCCGCCAGGTTGCCGTCTTTTTTTAGGTCTGCCGATCCCGTCTGCTTCCTTGGGGGTTCCAGCGCCATCCTTGACATCAAACATCGAAGTAGTGGGAGTCCTTTTTGGATTCAGTTGTCTTGTAGTAGTTACCATAATCATGTAGTTGTCAGTCGACCTGGTGATTGGCCAGATGCGACTTATCCCAGTGGTGGGGCTGCCACCTGTCGCCGCCGGGGAGAGGCGTCTTAGGGGGTTTAACTATTGTGCAGTCCAGATAGCGTGGATGGATGTGTTTTTGGGTGGATAAATGACCACGACGTTAAAGGCATGAGTTTAGGAGAGTTTTTTTTTGAGAGGAGAAAATTTAGGTCATGAGTCTCGCCATGAGTGGGGCTCGAACCCACGACCTCTTGTTTGGTGTGCGCATGCGCTATCCACTACGCCACCGAGGCCCGAGGCTTTACTATCGCGTAACTGTAAACTTTTGGCGTTTTGCCTTTGCAATTAACATTAAATGGTCAAAACAAAAGAAGAAGAGCGAGCCAATGACTTGCAGTTGTTGTTGTTTTTAGAGCATTATTTTTTTTACAATCAAACAACTGTGTTCGATTGCCCAATGTATACATTAATACGAATGTACATACATGCTATATTCATACACAGGCATACATACATACATACATATGTATGTTTCTCTTTACTTTTTCAACCGTACGTAGAGAACCGCACACATAGACACGAACTGTTGCTTGTTGTGTGTGTGAGTGTGTGTATGTGATGTCCCCAACTATTTGATATTTGTTGTTGCTGCATAAAGTTATTAATGAAAACCCTAATGCCAAATGCACTAAACAAAGAAAAAATTACTTTTTAAAATGTTATATAATTTTCAATTAATTAACATTTCTTGCTCTGTCAGTGCAAGACGAATGTGCATACATACATATGTAGATACATATGTACATACATAGATGTGCACATATGTATGGACATTCACACATTAGTGTCTCACATTTTGCTTTGGCTATTTCAATCGTTTGCACGCAACTACACGAACAGCTGCTTGCATGTGTGTGTGTGTGTGTATGTATACTTAGTTGTCCCCAACTGTTTGATATTTTGTATTGTTTGTTCTGCCTGCTTTTGTAAAATGCATATATTGAAAATCCTTGAATGCAAAGTTGTAGATTTAGTTACGTAGATTACATTACCCAAATTTTAAATCGATAAGACTAAATTTATAACACAAACTTTTCATTTGAAATAGTGAATAAATATTAAAACCCCAATGATTCAAGCTCCAACACAAATTTTAAGTCGATCGGTTGAAAAATGCGGATTTTTCAAACAAACTTTGGAGCTACTTTTCCCTCCTTTGGAGCTCGAATTTTCCAAAATCCCTTCTTAGTGCACATTTACACTATGATATGATACTTGACCCCAAATTTCAGCTTTCTAGCTCTTACCGTTTGGGCTGTGGGCTGTTGACGCGGTTTCCTTTTGTGCCCCAAGAAAACCCCAATAATTAAAGCTCTAACAAATTTAAGAAACCGAGTATGCAGTTTTCTTTGTATTCTTTTATTGATTTCAGAAATTAAGTTTTAAGTCGATCGGTTGAAAAATGCGGATTTTTCAAACAAACTTTGGAGCTACTTTTCCCCCCTTTGGAGCTCAAATTTCCAAAATCCCTTCTTAGTACGCATCTACACCATGATAGGATAGGATGGGCTGTTGACGCGGTTTGCTTTTGTGCCCCAACATTTTTTTTAGTTTTTTCATAATCATCCTCGAAACATTGGCACTTTAAATATTAAGGCAATATTATTCAAAAGCTCCCAGCTAAATACAAAATTACAAGTCGATCGACACCGTGATTAATATTGAAGACATTTAAATTCACTAAACCCTTCTGGACTGCCGCCATATGAATTGACGGTAATATTCGAAATTGCAATCATGCTTTTGAGAAATTAAAGCCTTCCAAGCATGTGCAATGGGACGAGGCTGCTTATTAAGGAATTGGAGGACAGTTTAAGTGTAGCAACTATTATCAACGACTCAGCAACTGGTCAACTAGCTCATATAACGAGGATACCGATGATCCTATTTGATGGGATCAATTCAATGGCTTCAATTTCCGGTAGTCCCAAGGCCAAGCCTTCAATTAGTAGGACATACGAAAGTATACCACAAAATAAAGCATCAAATATCTTTTACAGAGAACCTCTGACTTAATAAAGAATAACAAAAAAATCTAAAAATTAACAAAAAAATCATTAAAATAATAATATGCAAAATAAATTTTACTCCTTAGTAACTCCTAGCAAAAAGAAGGGTGCATGTGTGTTAGAAAATGTATAATTTTTAAAATTTTTGTAAAAATACCCGTGCGAAGCAGGAGCAGGATGCTAGTTTAAACAAAGAAGATATAGAGAAAATAACAAGAATCATAAAAATGCAAAATATTAAAATACAATCAGTAGAGCATTTGTACAGGCTATTAACATTAGAGACAACTCAACAAGAGCAAAATATTATATTTTTAATAAAAATACCTATATTAACCGATGAAGAATTTCAAATGTACCACATTATACCACTACCCATAAATGAAACACAATTTGTAATAACACCTAAATATGTAATTTACGATAAGACCAATATAAAACGAATGAACACACCATGTCAAAAAATACACAACACTAATATTTGCGAATCTTCAGAAATAGAAGAAATAATTACAAATAAGATATGTATAAAAAACATCCTGGAACAAAATACGAGTAGCTGCAACACAGTAAATCTCGGTGGACACCAACAGATATTTGAGCCAGAGAAAGGAATGATATTTATATTCAATACCCCCACAACAAAGATAGAATGAGATTGCGGAGAGAAAAGGTCCATACAAGGATCAAATATATAAATTGTACCGTCAGAATCAATAACAATCGCTATGACGAAGCATTGGTTACGGTAGAAGATAAAAAGGAAATCAACATTCCTCAAATTGATGAGTTGGCAATTAACTCCACAACAGATGAGATAAACTTATAAAAACTTCAATTCCAAAATATCAAACATCAAGACCTGATTTGGAAATTGGAGGAAGAATCCAAATCACATCTGATAGCAATATATTTGATCATAACTTTAATGGCTATCATAACAGTAACAGCCCAATATATCCGAAGGAAGCAAACCACGTACTCCACACAGGACGCAGAGATAACCTCCGTTCAGGCCATACCTTCGATGTGGCCCTCACTTCATTCCAGGGGGGGGGAGGGGGGGGGGGGAGGAGTTACCGAATCTCCCAGCGAGGGTATCCCAGAGTCGATACCGCCACTTAAGCCACCCAGAAGCGGATAAAGTTACGTTTCCTTGCGCTTCCTTGCGCTCATACAGACGGACAGACGGACATGGCTATATCGACTCGGCTTGTCACCCTGAAGAACAAGAACATACTTGTATATACTTTGTGGGGTCTGCCACGCCTCCTTTTGCCTGTTACATACATTCGCACAAAACTAGTATAGCCTTTCGTCCTTGGGGTACAGGCTATAACAAATTAAAATTAAAATACTTAAATAATAAAAGATAAAATATTATCATAATGAAACTTGGCGTACGGGCACATAATCACACACTGGGGGTACTTGCCAAATTTGAGTTCGAAATTCCATCATCATTAATTGCGGTGGAGACTATAATTGGACTTGGCACAGGGAGTCAAGGGAAATGGCAATCCTCCTGATACCATTCTCGCATCCAAGGCCAATGCCTGGACGAAGGTCCAGCGCCAGACGCGGACAAAGCCCAGCAGACCAGATGCCATAATAGCCAAAGGTTTGGGGAAGCGCAGTATGCTGACAGTCAAATCAGCACCAGATTTGCAGCCATTAAAGAAAACCATTCAGCGCATCAAAAGAACGTACAGCGGCAGTCTGCTCTTACAAATGAGCACATCACCGACCTACGACATTGGGAGACTGAACAAAGTTGTGGAGGCGGCATTACTGTAGTCAAGCCGCTAGTGGAAGAGACCCAGTTTGAGATCCGGGATCTGGATGAGCTGGTCATCAAGGAAGAGATTCTGGAAGCGCTAAGGTCAATTGGTGAGGACCTTAACATTGGTTCAGATGCAGTAAAGTCAATCCGTAAGGTGAACGGGTGACAGCAGATAGCCTTACTATCGCTTCCAGTGGATAAGGCAAGAGTGCTTATAGAATCTGGCAAAGTGCGAGTAGGATGGATTATCTGCCGCATCCGACGAGTTATTCGGCCAACACGGTGTTATAAATATCTGGGCTTCAGTCACATGGCAGCAAAGTGTAACAGCGTAGAAGACCTAAAAGATGCCTGTTTCAGGTGCGGATGAAAGGGCACCAAGCCAGAAACTGTGCAAATAGTCACAAATGCGACCGACCACGCCACTGGCAGCTTAAAATGCCCGGTATATAAGGAGGCTATAAGACAACTAAAATGCTAAAGATTCTGCAGGTCAACCTTAACCATTGCATTGCAGCGCATGACCTGCTGCTGCAGAGAATCAGCGAGGAGAGCGAGGGCCGCGGATCTCTCCAGTAAGGCTGCTCTATGGCTTTGCGGACCTAGAGCGCTAACCTTTTCTGAAACAAATGCGGGAAACTTCTTTGTGGGAGCTAAAGTTGCTGATTTGTGGATCTATAGCTGCTACCTTCCACCCAGCCTATCCTTATCGGAGAAATTCCGGACCAACTTGAACACACCGCATCCCAACGTGGCATAAAAGCTGGAATCTTTCTGCCCAGCCGCATTTGCAAGTGCCCTCAGCGAATTCCGCCTCTTCGGAGACCCACATAGTATGGCTTTAGACGCCACAGCCCCAAATCAGAGCCGCATGTGACACCAGCATGGGACAGCGTCTGTATCAGTGCAAGGAGACGGGTCCAGAGAGCACGCGACCCGCCCTCGTTTACCCTCAGGCCTGACACATATTGGTACACTAGGAGAACGCTGAAAAGGGTAATCGCAGTGAGCAAGAAGAAATGCTTCTTAGAAATGTGCGACTCCGTCGAGCAGGATTCTTGGGGGAATGTATACAAGCTGGTTGTGAAGCGTATCCATGCTGGCGGACGCGACGCCCCATGGATGAACCTCTCCCGGATCGTTGGAAACCTATTCCCAGGAAAACCGGAGACACCAGCTTCGATCACCACCACAGCTGCGCTTTAGCCGCCCCTGACCACGTCACTACTGAAGAAGTGACTATACCTGCTCGCAGCTTGAAGCCCAAAAAAGCGCCGGGCCCAGGCGCAATACCGAACCGCGCCATCAAACTCGCCTTATGTATGTACCCTGATGCGTACGCCACCCTCTTTGAGAAGTGCATCAAAGAAGGCATATTTCCAGACTGCTGGAAGGTACAGAACCTGGTCCTCTTGGCCGACTTTTACAAAGTTTGGTATTTTTTTCCGTATCAAAACAGGAATTGGCCTATAATTCTCTCCAGTGCAAAATATTTCAGTTTACAAAATAGTTTATTTTATTTTTTTAATATTCCCCCCTCCCCTCTCTCTTCAATACAGAATATTGTCAATGCTGTCCACATTTCGAAAGCTACATAAACAAAACGTTTCACGCGGATTCTATTTACAACTATCTATCTTTATTTCATCGAAATCGATCAATTTATAGAAAAGGTTTTAGCGAAACAATTTCAGTCCAGTACTATGTCTACAAACTGCAGCATCAAGTTCGCTCTTCTTCTTCCTTTTGCTTAAGCTAGGGACGCATATAACTTAGTGCCGGAAGTTTGTCTGGGTACAGGGTATTTCACAGTCGGGATTGCTCGACTGTAGCGTTTTTAATCAATACTCAAAATGACCATCAACTTCTACAACCATGTTAAAAGAAAAACAATTCGTGTGTTTTTTTGATTTTCTATAGAGTTTCATCTTTAGCAGTTTCAACTAGGCTTGTGGTTTTTAATATAATTGGCGAAGGCTTTTACTTTTTCCGATATCAACATAGTATTATGTTCATCTACGACTTTTACTTTAATTTTCTGCAATATATACTGCTTAAATACGTTTTCTGAGTCTATGTTAATGCTCTAAATGTCAATCATTTCTACGTGCCCAAACACGAGTTTTGGCGAAAGCTGGCAAAGGAGACTTAATTATTATGAATCTGTGTACTTTTGTTAGGACATTGACATTGTTAGCTCCACGCTCTGACGCTCTCTGCGAAAGTAATACTCCATAAAACACAATTACTTTTGTTATACATTCCTGATAAAATACTGGATAACACGAACACACATACAATGACGTAACGATATGGCTTAGAAATTGATTCTATAGCACATACCTTGATCTTTGCTTTCCATACTTATACCTTTATTTTTACACAAATAGAACCACTTTCATGATAAGCGAAAGTTGGCAAAAAGCTTCCTCCAATTTGCAAATGCCAGGGCTGTCACCGATCAGCTAAGTTCATGAGCGCGCCAAATTAACAGGGTTGCAACAAAGCTAAAAAAAAACAAGAGAGAGCGCTACAGTCGAGCAAGCCCGACAGTAAAATAGCCTGTACTCTCCAAAAGGAAAATTAAAAAAAATTTTTTTTTAAATAAAATTATTAAAAAAATTGAATTAATTAATTAATTAATTAAATTAAATTAGAAGACATGTTTATGTTGAGTTTTAACAGCATACATTTACATCACGCGCCTATGCGTGTTTATATGCGTGTATGTATGCAGCACAAAGTTGAACCAAAGCAGCAACATCAACTACAGCTGCTGGCAAATTCCAAGAATTACGCAATTTATAAAAAAAACAGGAATTGCGGGAGAGTGGGGGGGTGGGGTGTATCAGAATAAAAAAATAAACTTGACCTGCCTAAAACTTAGGGGAACCTCGATACCAAGTTTGGTTATTCTAGCTCTTGTACTTCCTGAGATCCTTGCGCTCATACAGACGGACAGATGGACGGACGGACGGACGGACGGACAGACGGACATGGCTATATCCACTCCGCTTGTCATCCTGATCAAGAATATATATACTTTGTGGGGTGTGCCTGTTACATACATTCGCACAAAACTAGTATAGCCTTTTACCCGTTGGGTACAGGCTATAAAAAATTTATGTTCTAATTGGGGTGTCTATTTATTGAAATTGTATTTATATCCCAAAAATATTTTCAGCAAATTTTTCGATTTTATGCCGCTGTGGGACCAAAGTGCACCCGAAGACCCTTCATCGTACAGGCCGATCTGTCTCTAAGATTCAATCGGGAAACTGCTGCAGAAATTGCTGGGCACGAGACTGGAGGCAGTAATTGGGTTGTCACACAAGCAATTTGGATTCAGGAAAGTGAAATCCACCCTGGATGCAATTGAAAAGGTTGTGAACATCGCGTTTTCATCGCTATTTCAGGTACCAAAGAATACTGCTTGGTGGTCACCCTGGACGTCAGGAATGCGTTCAACTCGGCGGACTAGGGCTGCATCCTTAACGGGCTGGCGGTCCAGAGCGTTCCTTCCAGCGCGCAATCAGGAATTATAACAGCAATCAGGTACTCAGATACCACACCACATCGGGCACGTTTCTGTGAAACGTCATGTACGACGGATTCCTACGCCTTCAGCTCCCACCCGGCACAGTGCTAGTTGGGTACGCAGATGATGTAGCAATCATTTGAAGGACATTAGTACCGTGGAAGACGCATGCAATCGCAGCATCCAATCCATCATATGTTGGCTAAACACAGAAGCTGTCCTAATCAGTAGTCGCAAGTCGGTAGAGAAGGCGCGCATCTGATTGGAGGCCTGTCAGTGGCGTCCAAACGCTCCATCACCTACCTAGGTGTTATATTGGACACACGGCTGGGCTTCCGGGAAAACTTGGAGTTCGGTAATAGGAAAGCTGCGGAGGCAGCTCGGTCGTATAATGGTCAACACTCGGGGCCTCAAACAGCGCACTCCGGGTCTGCAGAGACTTTCGGACAGTTTCTGACGACGCCGTTCTGGTGATCGTGGGGATGGTCCCCATTGACCTTCTCGTCACAGAAGGAAGCAGCCTCCACGGCATCTCACCTGGGCAGCCTAGCAGAATTGAGCGGGCTACTATAGACGGAATCTAAAGACGCACACCATGCAGCCTTCGAATGCCCAAGATTCGATGAAGAGAGGCGGAGATGGGAGACGATAACCGGTACTCACCGAATTTTGTGATTAACATGCTCCCAAACGAATACTCGTGGACTGCGAGCGCAAGCTTTGCGGCCTGCATAATGACGACGCTTCGAAGACTGGAGCGCGATAAGAGCGGAATATAGGCAGGTTGGAAATCCGGGTGAAGCAATGTCTAACGTTCGTACCGCCTGGATTACCATTGTGTGTATTTGTAATTGCAAGCAGCTTATGATTTAAGCTATAGCAGCTAAGGCCTTAAGCTTATGAGTATCAAATTATTTACAATATGTTTACTTAAATCTAGATTTATTTACATTTTTATTTTTATTTGTATTATATCAGGTGGTAGAGGTTCGCAGACTTAAGGAAAGCAATTCTTTGATAAATATTTTTGAGTGAAGTTATTTTTTCTATTGTTGTTTCCAGGAATTTGGTTCTTTCTTATTGAAGTTTGGTACAGTCTAGAAGAGGGTTATTGTGGTGTTGCAATTTGGGCATGTGGGTGGTGGGGATTTATTTAGGATAAAGGTGTGGGTAAGGTTGATGTGTCCGAGTCGGAGTCGCATAAATTTTATTGTGTCTAGTCGTGATAAATTCGAGCTTGGTAACAATATACCAATTTGTAGTTTTCTCAGAGTTGACCATTTTATAATGTTTTCTTGGCTGCATATTTACATGCTGCGAGTATGGCTGAGATTTCGGCTGTAAAAATGGAGGAGAAGTGGGGTAGTTGTTGGTAGGTGATGGTTTCCGTAGACGTTGTTACGCTATAGGATACTCCGGCAGTCGATTTCGACCCGTCAGTGTATCGGAATTGTCAGTAATTTAGAGATTCTTTGAGTTCATAAAATTTTTGTTGGTATTCAACTGGTTGGGTGTCTTCTTTGAGATAAAGGTGTAATGTCATGTTAATGTATTTGTGATGGAAGGAACATGGTGGAGTTATTTGTTTTGAGTTTTTTACAGGTGAAATTTCAATTTGTAGTTTTTGGCATTGGGGTATTGTGTCTTTTAGTGACGATGGGATTTTGAGCTGCTTTTTATTTTTCTTCAATTTGTTGTATATTTTTTCTAAAGGGGAGTTTTTGGCTGTCATGATGGTTTTAAAGCTTTTAAGTGTAGCGTGGATTGTTCTGGATTCTATTGGTTCAATATTCATTTCGTACAGTAGGTTATTGATTGGAGTGGTTCAAAATGCACCCGTTGCTAAGCGCAATGCCGAGTGGTATATTGTCTTTAGTTTTCTGAGTGTTGATTTACGTGCTCTTCCATATAGGAAAAGCCCGTAATCTATTTTGGATAAAATCAAGGCTTTGATTGTGTATGGTGGTGTGGCAGTTAAATCATTTGCTTGATAGGCATTTAATAATGTTGAGTCTGTTTGTGAGTTGTAGTGCGAGATTTTCTATGTGTAGATTGCATTTATAGTTTTTTGTGAATGTGACTCCGAGTATTAAGAGATAGTTTTCATTATAGCCTGTACCCAAAGGGTGAAAGGCTATACTAGTTTTGTGCGCATGTATGTAACACACAGAAGGAGGCGTGGTAGACCCCACAAAGTATATATATTCTTGATCAGCATGACAAGCCTAGTCGATATAGCCATGTCCGTCTGTCTGTCTGTCTGTATGAACGCAAGGATCTCAGAAAGTATAAGCGCTAGAATATCCAAACTTGGTATACAGATTCTCCTGAGCCCGAGAAAGGACGAGTTTGTTCATTTTTCCCGATGCACCCCTCCACTCCCCCTATTAACGATTTTCTATAACTCCCGTAATTCTTGGGATTTTGAACTAAAATTTGGTAGTCACATTAGGTTAGTGATTATATATACCGTATATATACCGTATACCAAGTTTCATTATGATAGAATGATCGGAAAGAAAGTTATAGCCATATAACCAGGCCCAATGCACACATACATACATATGTACATACAAGTACACAAACACGCCATGGGCGTAGCCAGGATTTAGTCCAGGGGGGGCAAGATTTTTTTGGCCGTTTTTTTACTATCAAATTATTTTCACTATACAAAAAACACATGAAAAATATGGAAAAATAGGGACAAAAGAAATTCAAAATAATGAAAATTTGAAATTTCGAATGCAATAAAATGTAAAAAAAACTTGGTAAAAAATAAGAAGATTTGTGATCGTGGAACTAATATAAATTTGGTCCCGTGCGACATCGAGAGTGTAAAATTTAAGAATTTGAAATTATGTTTTCTTACATAAATGATAAATTCTTATACCCTGTACCCGTAGGGTAAAAAGGGTATATTAGGTTTGTGCAAAGTATGTAACATGCAGAAGGAAGCATCTCCGACCCCATAAAGTATATATATTCTGAATCAGCACGACGAGAGAAATCGATCTAGACATGTCCGTCCGTCTGTCCGTCCGTATGCTGCTATGGGCGCATATAACTCAGTGACGGAAGTTTACCTGGGTACAGGGTATTACACTGTCGGGCTTGCTCGACTGTAGCGTTATCTCTTGTTATATACTCGTATATACAAGTACATACGTGTACATACTTTAAAATGATTAAAATCTAGATGAATAACACCGGCTGCGAAAAAAATGAAGAGGCGTGCAAACAGAGAGAAAAATATATATTTTTCTAATGGGTGCTGCTCTCAGTTTAAAAATCAATTTATAGTATCAACTCCAGTTAATTTTCTAAAAAGAAGCTAAAATAGAATGGGAGCCGTATCTGGGGTCGGGGCAGTTATCAAAAGAACGTTATGGCAGATAAAGAAATCTAAAATCATTTTGTTTTGATAGTTCAGAACTGAAACTGCATTTTCTGAACTGTTATACCAAAACTATTTAAAAGAGACAATAATGCACAACGTTTTAAAATTAGTCGCATTAATATATATTGCCTCAGGTTTCGATAAAATCAGCGAACTGTTGGCCGGAAAAACAACTTATTTGCCCCGTTTGTCCCGTTGCCCAAAATCAACCTTAGCACTAAATATAGAGCTAGTAAAGAGTTATAAGTTGAGCATATTAACACAATATTTTCATGCCTATATATATATAGGTAGATATTCTCAACATTATATCTTCATAACAATCTAGCTGATAAATTAACCGTAGCCATAAAATGGATGTATTTTTTCGTGATTTTTGTACAATGCGGCACAAATTAAAATTTGTCTGCAAAATTTTTGATCCGTTCAGAATCTAGGGGGGGCAGCTGCACCCCCCTCGCTACGGCCATGAAACACGCATAGACACGATTCTGATGTAAATGTAAATGTATGTATGCATGTATGGAATATTTTATATTTAATTTAGTTAATTAATTTAATTAAATTACATTTAATTTAATTAATTTTAATATATATATACTATATATATCTATATATATAAAACAGTTTGTCCTGACTGACTGACTGATTGGTGATCAACGCACAGCCCAAACGGTTAAGGCTAGGAAGTTAAAATTTGGACTCAAGTATCCTTTCATAGTCCAGGTGCCCACTAAGAAGGGATTTTGGAAAATTCGAACTCCAAAGGGGGGAAAACAGGCTCCAACGTTTGTATGAAAAATCTACAGTTTTCATCTGATTAACTTCAAACTTAGTTTGTATACTCTCAGAACAATACGAAGAAAAAATGTATACTTGGGTTTTTTAAATTTTTTGGGGCCTAAAATATGGGAGTTTTCCTGTAAGAAAATGTTGGGGCACAAAAGCAAACCGCGTCAACAGCCCACAGCCCAAACGGTAAAAGCTAAGATGATGAAATTTGGGCTCAAGTATCCTATCATAGTCTAGTCTAGTCTATATATATATATATATATATATATATATATATATATATATATATATATATATATATATATATATATATATATATATATATATATATATATATATATATATATATATATATATATATATACTATATATATATATATATATTATATATATATATATATATATATATATATATATATAATAATTAAATTATTTAAAAAAAATTAAATTAATTTATTAAATTAATGAAGAAAATGTATTTCCGTACTAATGTTCCTTTTGTGGTTTAGCCACGCAGATTTTTTTGTTTTTGAGCTATTGCAGAGTTTTGTCCCACCATGGGACCTCTATTGCATGATAAATGTATGTCTGTGGAATGGGTTGCTATTTGTAAAATTATTCTGACTATGTTTGCGGTTTATTGGTTAATTTGTTGGCTGGGCTGTTTTGCATTTGAGTATTTGTCTGTGGGTTTTTGAAAGAGTGGCCAGTTGGCTTTGTTTAAATTAAATTTGGGGTTGAAAGTGGGTTAACTTGGGTTATTTTCATTGAATATTGTTAGATGGATGGGGATGGTCGCTTCCTGAGAGATAGTTGCTTATGTTGCATTTTACGTGTATAGCAAGGTCGGGGGATGCTAGAGATCGATGTTTGTGAATGTGTGATGTGTTGTGAAGTGTGTCGGGGAGCCGTCATTGAGAGTAGTAATGGACGATTGGTTTATGAGTTTATAAATTGTGTTACCTCTGAGATTGTTTGTTTGTGAACCCCAGCTTCTATGCCAGCTATTGAAATCTCCTGTTATTAGTAATGGTGGTGTCATATTGTTATAGGTATTTCTGAGGTTATTTATTGAGAAAGGCTTATTCAGTGGAATGTACGATGAGATTATTGTGAACTTTATTTTAGAATGTATTGTTACTGCTACTATGTCGAAGTCCGCAGTGTTGATGTTGATTTGTTGTTGTTCTATGGAGTTGTGTACAAGAAGTGCCACTTTTCCGTAACCGTTTGTCAATGTGTCTTTGTGGTAGAGTGTATATTTGATTGGGATCGGTATGTTGTGTAGTGGGTTATCTCTATATATATAAAACAGTTTGTCCTGACTGACTGATTGGTGATCAACGTAAAAGCTAGGAAGCTGAAATTTGGACTCAAGTATCCTTTCATAGTGTTAGCTGGCGATAAGAAGGGATTTTGGAAAATTCGAGCTCCAAAGGGGGGAAATCGAAGTTTGTATGAAAAATCTACAGTTTTCCACCAATCAACTTTAAATTTGATTTTTATAATCTATAAAAGAATACAAACAAAACTGCATACTCGGATTTTTAAAAGTGGTGGAGCTTGAATTATTGGGGGTTCTAATATTTATTCACCTTTTCAAATGAAAAGTTTGTGTTATAAATTTTTTCCAATCGATTTCAAATTTGGGGACTGTAATCTACGTAACTAAATCTACAACTTTGCATTCAAGGATTTTCAAAATATGTATTTTACAAATGCAGGCAGAACAAACAATACAAAATATCAAACAGTTGGGGACAACTAAGTATACATACACACACACACACACACACACATACAAGCAGCTTCAATTGGAGATCCGTGACCTTGACGAGTTGACCACCAAGGAGGATTAGATCGAGCATCGACGACTTGAAAATCGGGCCAGAGGCGGTAAAATCAATCCGCAAGGTGAACGGTGGGCAGCAAATAGCCACACTCTCCCTCCCAACAGATACAGCAAGGGCGCTTACTGAACTGGGAAAAGTGCGCATAGGCTGCGTCGTTTGCCCTATTCGGAGTGTAATACGTCCAAAACGGTGCTATAAGTGCCTGGGCTTTGGCCACATAGCAGCAAAATGCACGAGCGATGAGGATCTGAAAGACTCCTGTTTCAGGGATTGCACGAGCAGCCCGAAATGTGCAGTAGGAAAAAGCTCCCAGTAACGGACCATGCCACAGGCAGCTTTAAATGCCCGGCATTTAAGGAGGCTGTTCAACAAATGAGAAGCTAAAGGTCCTGCAGCTTAACCTCAACCACTGCACTGCAGCGCAAGACCTGCTGCTGAAAACTGTCAACGAGGAAAAGGTAAGCCTGGCAATCCCCTCAGCGAGCCATATAAAGTCCACAGCAACAGTAGATGGGTCGCTGACCAGTCCGGTAAGACGGCTCTGTGGCTGTGCTATGCTTTTCTGATGTCAGAGCTGATCACTTCTTCGTGAGAGCCAAGGTGGCTAGTCTGTGGATATATATCTGCTACTTACCGCCTCTCTGACGGAATTTGCAGCAGTCCTAGATGCAATAACGTTTGATGACAGAGGGCGTAGCCGAGTCTTAATTGCGGGTGACTTCAACTTGTGGGCGCTAGAATGGGGCAGCAACATCACCAACGCCCGAGGCCGGATATTGCTAGAGACGTTCTCGGGCCTAGAACTAATACTATTGAAAAGCGGATCGCAGCACACATTTAGTAGGGCAGGCGTTGGCTCCATAGTCGACCTGACCTTTTCTAGCAGCTCTCTACAAAGTCAAATCAGATGGTCCATAAGCGACGCCTTTACTTAAAGTGATCATGTTGCCATAGTCTTCTCGGTTGGCGAGATAATAGGCACAACTAGAGACATACAGCTCCCCAGCATCGCATACAGGTTAGAAACCTTCTGCCCAGCTTCATTTGCCAGCGCACTCAGTGGCCTCACCCTCTCCGGATACCCACATCGGATGGCTGTAGACGCCGCCGCCCAAATCAGAGCGCCCTGCGATGCTAGCATGGCCAGACGTTCACCATACAGGCGTCACCACGCTCCAGTTTACTGGTGGAACAACGAATTAGCTGAACTACGCTGCCTAGTATTAGAGCCAGAAGACGAAGCCAAAGAGCAAGAGGTATTCCCTCCTTTGACCTCCATGCAGAGTTCCGAGAGGCGAGACGGTTGCTGAAACGAGCGATTGTAGCCAGCAAGCGGGAATGCTTCCTTGAACTTTGTGACTCCACCGACCAGGATTCATGGGGAAAAGCCCACAAATTGATAGTGAAGCGTATCAACGCTGGCCGTCACGATGTCCCCCAGGGTGCACTAAAACTTTCGCGAATTGCGGATGCTTTATTCCCTGCGAGACCCGAGATGAGGGTTTTCATCCCAACCACGGAAGCGCTATCAGAGACCACCGACGAAGTCTCCATACAGGAGGTAATACTCGCCGCACACGGCCTAAAGCCCAAAAAAGCGCCGGGTCCGGATGCCGTGCCAAATCGCGCCTTAAAGCTTGCACTGTGCATGCATCCCGAAGCGTTCGCTGCGCTCTTCGGGAAATGCATAAGAGAGGGCATTTTTCCAGATTGTTGGAAGGTGCGGAACCTGGTCCTGTTGCCAAAACCAGGTAAACCACCAGAAGACCCTTCGACGTACAGGACGATCTGCCTATTGGACTCAATCGGGAAGGTTCTGGAGAAGCTGCTGTGCCCAAGACTGGAGGCAGTAATTGGGCTGTCACGCAATCAATTTCAGGAAGGCGAACTCCCCCCTGGACGCAATTGAAAAGGTCGTGAGCATCGCATCAAATGCTATTGCAGGCACCAGGTGGAAAGGTGGCACCAAAAAATACTGCCTGGTGGTCACGTTGGACGACTGCATTCTAAATGCTCTGGCGGCTCAGGGTGTCCCTTTGCACCTGCAACGCATAATCAGGAGTTATCTCAGCGACCGGGTACTCAGGTACCACACCTCAGAGGGCACAAAAAGTCACAACATTGTTGCCGGCATCCCCCAAGGGTCAGTTCTGGGGCCCTTATTGTGGAACGTCATGTTTGACGGAATTCTACGCCTTCAGCTTTCCCCTGGCACGGAGCTAGTGGGGTATGCAGACGATGTAGCGATCGTTTGTGTCGCGAAGGAGGTCAGTGCAGCGGAAGACGCGTGCAATCGTAGCATCCAAGCTGTAGCATGTGCTGGCTAAACACAGTTGGCCTTGAACTGGCGGCAGGGAAAACAGAAGCTGTCTTAATCAGTAGTCGCACGGCGGTAGAGCAGGCGAAAATTTACATTGGAGGTCTACCAGTGGTGCCAAACGCTCTATCACCTACCTAGGTGTTAAGTTCGACACGCGGCTGTGCTTTCGGGAGCACTTGGAACACGCCAATAGGAAAGCTGCGGAGGCAAAAAAGAAGAGCTACATTCGGGACCTCGTAGCCACGTACCGGCTCAGCGCACTCCACGTCTGCAGTGGCTTCAGGACGGTCTGTTTTGGTGATCGCGGGAATGGTCCCCATCGACCTCCTCGTCACTGAAGCGAGCGCCCTTCACGGCATCACTTCCGGCGGAGGAAAAGCAAAGATCATTGAATGCGTGGCAGGGACGTTGGAGTACCTCAATACCAAACATTACACTGTGGACTAGCAGAACACACGGGAATGTAGACTTCTACCTGACGCAACAGCTAAGCGGGCACGGTTACTTCAGAAGCTACCTCCACCGTTTCGGACATGACTCTACAGCGGAATGCCCTACCTGCTCGAGGGTTATTGAAGACGCACAGCATATAATCTTCGAAGTGGAGAGGCGGAGTTGGTTTTATTTCCCAAATGTAACAAATAGGAGGGTGCGCTTCAATGCGCGTTCGTTTCCCTCTCCAACCGAACTCACTCAAAACTCCCTTCAACTTACAACTACTTACACCTACTTAAAACTACTCATCGGCATCGTGACGACGCGTTGCGTAGCTGGCAGCTGTGCGTCGTTACACCTCCCCCTTTCCCAAAGGGTCGAACTTTGTTAGCATCGAGTCATAATCGAAAGGCAGATGTGTAGCAGCTGGGTGGCAGCGCTGCCATCCCTCGCGTTTGGCCACCTGTCGACGCCACCTGTAACTTCACAGTCAGCTGCTCGCGCTGTCATTCTGTCGCATCGTTGTCTTCGCTCTCCATTTCCGCCACGTGTTTGAATTTCAAATTCTGGGGTGCGGAATCTGTTGGTGATTGCTGGGCAACGAGCTGCATCTCGCAAAAGTACTGACTATATTTTCTAGCCTGCATGGCCTGCCGCTGATGGACTACCTGTAGCACGCAACGGCTAATTATGTGCCAGCGGCATGCACGTGCTGTTACAACACGGTGTACATCTTATACTGCGTCAACTGCAACAAGTGCACCGGGCCTCCCATCGGTGCCGTTGAGGTATCATTTGTGCTATATGTGGCTGAAACGTAATAAAATTCGATTATGTCTGCAGGATTACGTGGACGTTATTCTTTAGCTAGAAGCGCCTGCTTTGGTTGCCCCGACGCTTGACCGCTGCCTGGCTGTGTTGGCGTCGCCGCCATGGCTGCCGCTGCCTCCGCTGTTGTCGTCACCTGTTGCCGCGGCTGCCGGCTTCGCCACTACTGCCTTCATCAACGTAGCCGCAGCCGCTGCTGCATTGGTGCCGCTGCTGTTGACGTCGCTACCGCTGCCGTCGCTGCGGCCCCTACTATCGTGTCGCTGCTGCTTACGCTGTTGCGGCTGTTGTCGTGGCTGTTGTGATGGCTGCTGTTGTGGCTGTTGAGAGATTGTCAGTGGCATGGTCCCCATACCAGCGCAACTGCCGCTGTCGCTGCACTCGTCGGCGACGCTGACGTCTGCATTCAGCGCCTTCAGATCACGCACATGTGCTGTTCTCGCCACGCCCCATTATTCTTGCGTACCAGGGCTATGGGCGCGCTGTACGTGCTATCGGACCGCTCAATGCAGCCCTTCGCCAGCAACTCGTCAACCTCGTTGTCAATCACCGCTTGCATCGCCGGATTCCTCGGATAGTAGCGCTGTTTAATGGGCCTGTCGTCTTTCACGCGGATCGTGTGTGTCGCCACCGACGACATGCCCACAATGTTCTCAAAGCGCGGTAATTCCTCCTGAAGGAACGTGGCAGCCCGAGCAGCCTGTTCATCTGTCAGCGTAGCCGCCGATGGAGCAATTGGCTCTGTGGTCACCAATGCCGCACATCGTACTCTGCGGCGCGCCTGACGCCTTCTCTGCCGTCGTCGCTCACGCACATCTCGCATCTCCAGCTTGTGGCTGCCGGCGGTGACCGTATCATAGGCCTTGCTGATGAAATCCAGTCCTAGTGAGAGCTCGTCCTCGCAGCCCGGCAGTGTCAACAGTGGTACCGAGATGCATTTGTCGTCCACTGCTATCGCCGTCATCGTCTCCTGTGTCGTTACAATATATAGCATGGATATACATTCGTATGTATGTATGTATACATTGGACAATCGTGCACTGTTGTTTGATTGTAATAAATAATGTTCTATGGTTTTAAATCAAATTTTTAAAACTAAAAACAACAACAACTGCAAGTCATTGGCTCGCTCTTCTTATTTCTTGTTGATCATTTACGCCTGTTAATTTCAAAGGCAAAATGCCAAAAGTTTACAGTTACCGTCGCTAGGCAACGACTGCGTAACCGATAGTAAAGCAGAAACCGAAAGCGGACCTACGCATATTCTGCTTCGCGTTGCGGGCAGATGTACATATGTACATATGTATGTTTGTATATGATTTGTTCTAATTGATCTCAATAAATTATAAGATGTTATTATTTAAATTTTATGTTAATTGCATTCAAACTTCGATGGAATTATTGATTGTATCGACGGAGCATCCAACACATGCCCATCTCCAGCATCTCAGCTAATCACATATTTACAGCGGCTTACCGTTTTAGTGTTAGCTTACAACGCTACAAATGTATTCTGAACAAATCTAAGAGTCATTTACCGTTAAGCCTATTTTGTGAGAGTATTCATGCTATTTACAAAAGCAGAAACACACCATTTACATTCACAACAATCATATTTGGAATTGAAGACACAAATTAGTGTTGAATTAAAAAATTTAATGCATACTTATATATGTATGTATATATGTATATAGACGGATAACGCCTGCATAAAAAAATTTAAATGTATGTACATATCAGCGCTGCCGAACGCTCCAATTTTGGCGGGACGTCCCGATTTATAAATCAAAATTAAATGTCCAGCGGCGGACTTTTCGGGGATAACTCGACCGTGCATAAAACGTGCTGACGAAGCACACAGTTAAGTCAGGACTGGCATGCGCCAGGTGCGTAACGAAGATATGTACATATGTATGTTGTGACACAGTGAAAATCTGCGCCACAAATTGTTATTAGATCTAAGATTTTTCTATTTTTATATTGCACAATTCTGAATATTGCACATTTTGTTACTAGCCTTAAGATTCCACAAATTGTTATTAGATCTAAGATTTCTCTATTTTTATATTGCACAATTCTGAATATTGCACATTTTGTTACTAGCCTTAAGATTCCACAAATTGTTATTAGATCTAAGATTTTTCTATTTTTATATTGCACACGTTTGAATATTGCACATTTGGTTATAGCATACAAAAGTTCCTTTATTGGCCAAGTACATTGTGTTTCACCACACTGCATACAAGAAGACTTACGAAGCAATGATCTTTTGAATAGAGGGAGAATAAACGGGCCGGCATCACCGCCCACGCTTGCATAGGGATTTTAGAAAAAGAGAATTAGGTCGAGGCGAGAAGGGCGAACGAAAACGGAAGCTCGCGCTCCAGACGATCAGACGTGTAAGTGCCAGCAGCGAGGCATAGGATCAAATCCAAGTAAGTTATGACAATCAGGCAATAAACGTGGTGCAGTGTAGGGCCAATAACAAAGAAATCCCGAATAAAAGGCATTGTGAAGAATATTTCAGTGCGAAGGTACTTATTTTATTCAGAAATCCGCCCACGCTATGAGCGCAACTTACATATATACCAGGCTCGAATCAGAATATATGTAAGGTGTGACTGCAAAAGCAAACGAGTGTTGATTGTTATATTGCTGCGTATGAGCCGGCAATATAACGTCAAAACGAGCCCTATTCCGCCCCCGCATCCTCCAGCGCCAGCGGCTACAGTGGGCCCAATTCATATATAGCGTGTATGAACCGCGATAGATGAAATAGTCCACTCGACCAACGGAGTTTTGGAGGTTATGTTTGCAGCGCATGAGCATGCAGACGTAACGCCAAAACTACCGGCCGCAAGGCGACAGACACCCTACAGTGTGCATCGAGTCCCTCTTGTCGCATGGTCCCGTCACATTTATACATTTTCTTGTAAATGAACCCTGGACAGCTGAGTTATACCCCAGCTGCAAATAAAACTTCTTTACAATGTATGTACGTATAACCATACATAGTACTTATTGTACTATATTTGCTATTTGGAAAATGAACTTTTTAAAAAACTTTAGAGAGCGTCGAAAGAAGAATATCATAAATATCATAAATAAACTTATAATTATAAGCACATTTTACTTAGCCCAGCAAAGATGGGCAAGACCTGCGTGTATGTATATAAGAATAGGTGTTTTTATACTCTGTACATAAAATGTACAAGATTTGTTCACACTAAAACGCGTGCGTACACTTTTACGATGTAGAATATTCTAACACGCAGCTATTGCTAGCTGCATACTTTTATTTAATTATTTTTCGTCCCTTAATGCTATGCTGCGTTTGTAAGGCGCAGCGTTATCTTAAATTTACTTATGCTATCGCTTAGTTTGTAGGACTCAGCGTTGTCTTAATTCTATTTATAAGTACTATCGCGTTTCTAAGACCCTTTTTCCGTCGCCTACGTGACCTGTGTGCAGCCGTCATTAAATTTTATTGCTGCACAAAGGATCGCCTAAACAAACAGAGGATCGCCGCATGTGGCAATCGCACATGTCACCAGATAGCCTCGGCGTCTATCTCCTAGTAGCTAGTAGCTAGCTAGCTAGTAGCTCCTGTCTCTGATTCCTCTTTTTCTTCGCGTAAATTATTATCCCAGCTAATATGATTATCACCAAGCCTAACGATATGTGTCCATTTACCGTGTGAAACACCAGATCCTCGATGCGCACCCTCTTGCTTTCTAGTTCCTTATTGTTTTGTTGTACTCGTTGCAATTCGACTGAGTTGTTGACCACGACATGGTGAAGTGTTGATGGAATCCAAGTTTCCTTTTCATCTAGTACTTTTAGGATATGTGGAGCAAACTTTGCTGTGTCAGTCAGCTGCGTTTATTGGCGTAATTTTTGCTGCCCTACTGCATCGCTGCCTTTTTCCATCGGCTGGCTCGTTGTTTTGTTCGTTACTTTGTTCGTCGCTGTCTTGAGTTGGCAGCAGACAAATTTTATTTAACGACCTTTGGACTTCTCCATTATTGGTTTTACCTGTGACTACTCGGACTTTACTATCTTGTCCTTTAGTAGTTTCAGTTATTCGTCCCATAGGCCATCTGGCTGGGGGCGTGTTCTCTTGTTTAATAAGAACAAGCTGTCCCTCTTTAAGGTTCGGCTATTCATGACGCCATTTTGTTCGTTGTTGAAGTGACACCAGATAGTCCTCTTTCCATTTTCTCCAGAATTCCCCTCTGATGCGTTGTAAATGTCTCCATCTATCCAGAGATCCAATTCTTCGATTTTCATCAAAATGTTCTGGAGCTCCAATTATTGGTCTTCCCACAAGAAAGTGTCCTGGCGTCAAAATTTCTTCCCCATGGTCATCATTGTTCAGATTAAGCAGGGGGCGTGAGTTTAACACTGCCTCAATTTGACAAAGCAATGTTGTAAACTCTTCGAACGTGAAACTGCTTTCGCCGATGACTCGCTTGAGATGGTGTTTCACCGACTTAACTCCAGCTTCCCATAATCCTCCCATATGGGGGCTTGCCGGCGGGATAAAGTACCAATGGATGCCTTCTTTTTCGAGAACCGGCGCCAGGTTGTTGTTGCTTTTTACTGCGGCAACAAGCTCCTTGTCCAATATTCTGGCTGCTCCCACGAAGTTGGTGCCATTGTCCGAGTATAGGTGCTCACTTTTCCCGCGTCTAGCAAAAACTCGCCGTAATGCTTCCAAAAAACGTTCAGCTGACAGGTCGCTAACGGCTTCCAAATGTATAGCTTTTGTTGCCATACAAACAAAAAGGCATAAGTATCCTTTGAACGCTTTTTGTCCTGTACCTTTTGAACATCGGATTTGAAAGGGTCCAGCGTAGTCGATGCCAGTATTTTGGAATGGATGATCACCTGTTACTCGATACACTGGCAAATTCCCCATTAGTTGGATGGCCATTTCGTTTTTATACCTTATGCAGGTAATATATTTTTGTAGATACTTTTTCAAGGAGTTTCGTAGTCCAAAGATCCAGTACTCCCCTTGAATGTAGTTTCTCATTAGCTTCAGTCCGCCATGCAAGGTTTCCTTATGTGCTTTATTTATAAGAAGCCAAGCCAAATGTGACTTTCCAATAATTATTGGATGTTTCACATCATATGGCAGTAAAGCGTTTTGAAGCCGGCCTCCCACTCGTAACACGCCATCTCCATCCAAAAAGAGGTTGAGCGCCTGTAGTTTACTCTTTGCTTCTAGCGGTCTTTTCTTTTGGAGTAAAATAATTTCTCTACCAAAATCTAGCTGTTGTTGTAATTTGACAACAACTGTTTTGGAGACTCCGAGCTCAAATTCTTTGCGGAATGGTATGGAGACTACAAGCCGGTCGTCACTATCCCACGTAGTTGTTTTTTGGAACACTTTTTCACACTCAGCAGCTTCTTCTGTTTCGTTGGTATCGCTTTCCAACTCCCAAAAGCGCTCGAGATCGTCTAAGCATATTGTTGTAGCTGCGCTGATGACTTTATTTGTAGAAGCTCTGGATATGCTGCCGGAGATAATCCATCCCAGCTTGGTTTTTTGTGCCAAGGTCTCGTTGACTTTTTTAATTTTCTCCAGCATGATTGATGGGAGTAGGTCGACTCCAATAATAACATCGATCCTGCTGGGTTCATTGAAGTATGGGTCTGCTAGTTCGCAACCCCTCCAATCCTTGGTGACATCCAAGTCTATTTTTTTACTCGGTAGAGCTCTTTACAGTTTGGGGTGTACCAAGGCTTGGGTTGTGGTTTCAAAACTGCTTGCAAACCTTGGTTTTATTTCCAAACAGACACTGTTTTTGATTAAATCGACACCTTCTGATATCCCCTGGACTTCCACATTGCTTTTAGTCCTCCGAAGTTTCCAAAGTTGTGCCGCTTCCTCTGATATACAAGTAAGTGTTTTTTGTGAGCCTCCATCAATTAGCGGTCTCAACTGCTCATAATTTCCAGTTTTGTTTTTTACCAGAATCAGAGCCGTGGCCAGTAGCGTATCTTGCTCTTTGTGGTTTAAGCAAGTACTTGTTACGACCTGATTTCTGGCTCCATCATCATGAAGCAAGTTGTTATGGGCCTTAGAGCATCGATTGCATGTCCAATTCCACAAGGCCAGCTATTGGAAAGCTTTTGCTATCCCAACATATTAATAAACGTATCAAGTAAATGTGAACTGCATAGCGCAGTATATTAATCGTCGAGAAAATAATAACTACTGCATAACGCAGCATATTGCTCATTAAGAGGGGAATAGCTGCACAACCCAACATATGATCAACGAGAAGAATAACTGGCGCCCAACAAGGATAGAACCCTAAGTTAGTTTTAATACTTAGTTGAAACATGTAAGTGCAGAACAGTGATTTCGGATCAAATTCTTTACATATGTATGTACGTGTGACAAAGGCAATGTGATTGAGAGAGTAATATGAATAAAGAGCAATTTTTTTGTCTCCTTGAATTTGTCCTTGCAAACTAAATTTAAGATTGTAATAGTGAATAGAGTGCACAGCAGTTTATTTTGCCGACTTCAAATCGGCCACCAGATGCAAATTTGCACATGTGAGTAGTGTCAGCTAAGTGAACGATTTCCTTATTTTGCCGACTTTAAATAATCGGCCACAAGACGCCTTTTTTTTGCGTGTGAAAGGTCTCAATTGGTGCACTTTGGGATGGGCTGATGAGTTGGTCAGATCCGTACAGGGAAATAAAGGTTGAATACGATAGTGACGACGATTGGGACATAGATTCCATAAATAGCAATCAGATTGATACCCAGGCAGAAGCAGTCATGGATGTGAATCAGGTGCAGGCTTTGGTGGCGGTTGCCGTTAGCCAGGCCTTGGCTCAGAAGGAGGAGAGTTTCCGATCGCAACTCGATACAGTGGGGGCTCAAATAAGTGAGCTGCGTGTGGAAGCGCCGCAGATTGAATCATACCATATTCATATGCGATATTCCATTATACATTATAAAATCAATTCCCGATTTTGAGGGTACACAGGATGAATATGTGGCGTGGCGGCAGTCAGCGACTGACGCATACGAGCTGTTCAGGCCGTTTAACGGCAGCAGTACACAATATCAGGCAGTAACAATTATTAGGAACAAGATCAGAGGGCCTGCGAGGGCGTTACTCGTTTCGCACAACACTGTGCTCAATTTTGATGCCATTATAGCGAGGTTAGATTGTACATACGCCGATAGAACGTCGTTGCGCCTGCTGCGACAGGGGCTGGAAATGGTAAGACAGGGCGACCTGAGTCTAATGGAGTATTACGACTTGGTCGAGCGAAAGCTAACTCTCGTAACCAATAATATCGATATGTCTCACGACAGTGAGAGCGCTGATTTTCTCAACAGGGAGGTTAGATCTGATGCGTTACATGCATTTATTTCGAGCCTCAAAAAGGCTTTAAAGTCCCTGTCACTGTCTGAGCGCATGACAGACCCTAGTCGTTTTAACAATGTTGTGCAGATTGCTCCTGACAGTCAGGAGATAGGTTATGAGAGCGCAGCCACCGCGGTGTCAATGATATAGACGAGGATAGCAACTCGACATGTGGCAGTGAGTCGGTGAATTTTTTAGTGAACGCTCCCGGCTACCGCTCATTGAACGGCAGTTGGCTGGGAGAACCTAAAGAATTTTGATATAAAATGGGGCGGCAAAGAACTATGTGAAGCCCATAAAGGAGCTTAACAATGTAGTTCCTGTCGATAGACCTTTTACTGTAAGCTCAATACATGGCTCCGGTAGAATCGAAAGTAAATGCCTGATGAAGATTTTTCGACAGGCCTCCCCATTTTTTTTAGTAGACACGCTCGGTGATTTCGACGCCATTACAGGTTTCGACGTGCTAACGCGGGCAGGAGTGACATTGAATATGAACAATGGCACTCTTGAATACAAAAATAAATCAGAAAAGTTGCGACACCATAGCTGTGATAGTGTAAACTTCACAAATGTAAACGATGTAGTGGTACCCGGCTCAGTAAAGCGGGAATTCAAAAAAATGGATTCTTAGAAACATAAAGGCGTTTTCGACCTCCAACGAGGCACTGCCTTTTAACACTTCGGTCGTTGCTACGATCCGCACAGAGGACAATGAACCAGTATACATTAGGTTATATCCTCATCCCATGGGTGTTTCAAATTTCGTAAATAACGAAATCAAACAGATGTTAGAACAGGAATCTTTAGACCTTCAAGGTCCCCTTACAACAGCCCTTCATGGGTTGTTGATAAAAAGGGAACCGATGCTGACGGCAACGGCAAAAAGCGGTTTGTGATTGACTTTAGGAAACAAAATTAAAAACCATCGCAGACCGCTACCCAATGCCAAGTATTCCCATGATTCTAGCGAGCTTGGGAAGGGCAAATTTTTTTCTACTCTAGATTTAAAGTATCACCAAATTTACCTTGCGGAGCAGGACCGCGAGAAGACCTCATTTTCGGTAAACGGCGGAATATACGAATTCTGTCGCCTGCCCTTCGGCCTGAAAAACGCAGGAAGCATTTTCCAAAGAGCCATAGATGATGTTCTAAAGTGTTTGATTAACGCTAATCTCGCAGGAAAAAACCAAGTTTTTTAAAGATAGCGTGGAATTTCTAGGGGCGGGGCGAGGACGGACCCGGAAAAAGTCAGGGCCATACAGGAGTTTGCCGAACCAAAGAACTTGTTCAGTTTGAGATCATTCCTGGGCCTGGCGAGTTACTATATAGGATTCGTCAGAGGTTTCGCCTCCATCGCGAGGCCATTAACAGACAAACTGTGAGGAGAAAACGGGTCAGTAAGTAAACACATGTCGAAAAAAGTTGCTGTTGAGTTTACTGACGCTCATCGCAACGCGTTTCAACGCCTGCGAGACATTTTGGCATCAGAGGATGTAATGCTTATGTACCCGGAATTTAAGAAGCCATTTGACTTGACTACTGATGCTTCATTAAGCGGCATTGGTGCGGTCTTGTCCCAGGGAGTGTTTTTTTATTTTTATTATACTCTGTACATGAAATGTACAGAAGTATATTAGGTTTGCGGGAGCTGAAAAATGTAACAGGCAGAAGGAGTCGATCTAGCCCTGTCTGTCTGTCTGTCCGTCCATATGAACACCTGGATCTCAGAGACTGTAAGAGATAGAGACACCAAATTTTGCACAAAAATGCCTTATGTGTGTATTCTATACGAGTTTGTTTTATTTTTTTGATTTTCCCCCACTTCCCCTCTATGGGGGTTTTCCCGATTTTCCATGTGTATAATCGCCTATATCTCGGAGAGTATAAAACCTAGGAACACCAAATTTTAGTCCAAGACGTCTTATGTGAATACGCAGGAAAATATGTATTTGGGAATTTCCCTCCCTCCCCCCTCTCCCATGCAAATTGCGATTTTCTCTAACTCCCGTAATTCTTGGAATTTCGAACTAAAATTTTGCAAATAGATAGTTCTTATGTGTCCGTATGCCAAGTTTCACTATGATATGAAGTTATACACAGACATGAATAGATGCGCAAAGGCATACTTACAATTGCTATGTAAATGTGCAATTATACACCCTTTACGTGAGTTCAAATACCGAGAAAGGTAATATCGATCAAAATTTTTTTTTTTAATTTTCTTAATTTTTTTTATTATCTATAATTATTGTAAACATATGTACAAAGTATTTCAAAGTCGGGACACCCGACTTTAGCTTTTTTACTTGTTTTTGTATTCTTTGTGAGAGTATACAAACTAAGTTTGAAGTTAATCGGATAAAAATTGTAGATTTTTCATACAAACGTTGGAGCTCGTTCCAATTTTTTTTCCAATTTTTTTTCGAAATTCCAAGAATTACGGGAGTAACGATTTGCGGGGTAGAGGGGGGAGGGAGGGAAATTCCAAAATATACATTTTCTGCGTATTCACATAAGGCATCTGGGACTAAAATTTGGTGACCATAGGTGTTATAGTCTCCGAGATATAGGCGATAATACGAATGGAAAATCGGGAAAACCCCCATAGGGGGGAAGTGGGGGGAAAATCAAAAAAATAAAACAAACTCGTATAGAATACACACATAACGCATCTTTGTGCAAAATTTGGTGTCTCTATCTCTTATGGTCTCTGAGATCCAGGTGTTCATACGGACGGACAGACGGACAGACGGACAGACTGACAGACGGACAGACGGACAGACAGACAGACAGGGCTAGATCAACTCGTCTCGTCATGCTGATCAAGAATATATATACTTTGTGGGGTCTGCCACGCCTCCTTCTGCCTGTTACATTTTTCAGCTCCCGCAAACCTAATATACTTCTGTACATTTCATGTACAGAGTATAAAAACTGTATACTTGGATTTTCAATATTTTTCCTGCGGCCTGAATAATAATGATTTTCCGGTGGAAAATTCGGTAAACGAAAAGCTATGTGCAATCAACGCACAGCCCAAACGGTTAGAGCTAGGAGGCTGAAAATTGGACACATGTTGTCTTCAGTGGTGTAGGTGAGCACTAAGAAGCGGTTTTGGAAAATTCGAACGCCAAAGGGGGGAAAACGGGCTCCAACGTTTGTATGAAAAATCTAAAATTTTCATCCAATTAACTTCAAACTTAGTTTGTATACTCTCAAAAAGAATACAAGAAAAACTGCATTTCACTATTTTTCCTGGGGCATGAAAAAAGGGGGGGTTTTCCGTGGAAAAATTGAAACACAATCAACACCCCACAGCCCAAACGGTAAAAGCTAGGAAACTGAAATTTGGGCTCAAGTATCCTATCATGGTGTAGATGCGCACTAAGAAGGGATTTTGGAAAATTCGAGCTCCAAAGGGGGGAAAAGTAGCTCCAAAGTTTGTTTGAAAATTCTGCATTTCTGAATCGATCAACTTTAAATTTGGTTTTTATAATCTATAAAAGAATACAAACAAAACTGCATACTCGGTTTTTCGAAATTTGTGTTGGAGCTTGAATTATTGGGGTTTTAATATTTATTCACTATTTCAAATGAAAAGTTTGTGTTATAAATTTTGTCCGATCGATTTCAAATTTGGGTAATATAATCTACGTAACTAAAATTACAACTTTGCATTTAACGATTTTTAAAATATGCATTTTACAAATGCAGGCAGAACAAACAATACAAAATATCAAACAGTTGGGGACAACTAAGTATACATACACACACACATACATATATACAAGCAGCTGTTCGTGTAGTTGCGTGCAAACGATTGAAGTAGCCAAAGCAAAATGTGAGACACTAATGTGTGAATGTTCATTTGTACAAATGTATGTACATATATACATACATACATATGAATAAAAGTACATTCGTCTTGCACTGACAGGGCAAGAAATGTTAATTAATTAAAAATTATTAACATTATAACATAAACATTTTTATGTTATTTTTTCTTTGTTTAGTACATTTGGCATAAGGGATTTTAGGACAACGGACTACAAGGGCGTACGCAGGTTGGGCAGGGGGGACATTGCTCCCCTTAGAAAGAATTTCGCATTATGAATTACACCAGCACCATATGTATTACATACGTACATACATATGTACATACGTCTGTATGTATAGTATGTACATATGTACATCAATAAGTATGTATGTACGTACATACATTCTTATATACATATATAGGTTTGTATGTATGCAGTGGGCCATCGAACACTGTTGTTTAGTTGCAATAAATAGTGTTCTATGGTTTCAAATCAAAATTTTTAAAACAACAACAACAACTTCAAGTTATTGGCTCGCAAAACTTCTTTCGTTTTGATAATTTACGGCTGTTAATTGCATACGAAAAATGCCAAAAGTTTACAGTTACCGTACACAACAAATACATTTGTATGTATGTATGTATGTGTACAGTGAACAATCGAATACAGTATTATAATCAATAACTCTCAAACGATGTTTTTCGATGTATTTGTATTCGACATGTATTCGAATAGTTTGTGTTATAAATTTTGTCCGATCGATTTCAAATTTGGGTAATGTAATCAACATTATATCAACAAATTGGCATTCAACGATTAAAATATAGCAATATGTTTTTTACTTGCCATATATCGAATAGTTGGGGACATCACATACACACACTCACACATACATACAACAAGCAAAAGTTCGTGTCTATGTGTGCCCATGCATACATACATATGTACATGCATATGCATGTATGCCTGTATATGTATGTAGCATGTACATACAAAACAACAACAACAACTTTAAGTTGTTGGCTCGCACATCTTCTTTCGTTTTGACCATTTAATGTTAATTGCAAAGGCAAAAGGCCAAAAGTTTACAGTTACCGTCGCTAAGCAACGACTGCGTAAGCGATAGTAAAGCAGAAACCGAATAACGGAGCTACGCATATTCTGCTTCGCATTGCGGGCAGATGTATGTATGTATATGATTTGTTCTTATTGATCTCAATAAATAATTAGATTTTATTTAAATATTCTGCTTATTGCATTCAAACTTCGATATTTTGATGGTATCGGTGGCTTCAACTATCGAAAGTTTTACTGTAGCAAATTGAGATGAGAATTGTCAGTGCTTTTTGATCGTGGCTCATCGCGGCACGGCATTGACACGAGTGCCGTGTTTCATATTCCGAGGTTGTGCGTGACCGTATTGACTCAATATGGCACGAAAAGACTCAAATGTGAATTTAAAATTAGGATATACCCTTATAATTATTCCCATTTTTTTGCAAATCGTCTATCTTAAAACGTTGCGTTATCTCTATATATAAAACAGTTTGTCCTGACTAATTGGTGATCAACGCACAGCCCAAACGGTAAAAGATGAAATTTGGACTCAAGTATCCTTTCATAGTATCCATCATAGTGTAGGAGCACACTAAGAAAGGCTTTTGGAAAATTCTAGCTCCAAAGGGGGGAAAACGAGCTTTAAAAAATATAAGTTATAGTGGTCATGTTCGTTTAACGAAATAGTTTGGCAAGAACAAAAATGTAACGGACTACTGAACAATTTTTTGTCAAGAACAGAAAATGTTCATTTAAATACCTAAAATGCCTTCCTACTGGTAACTTATAAGGTGAAAACATATGGGTATGTTATGCACACACAAAATAAATACAATTGGAAATGACGTCTATTAATGCCTCCGACACGTTGGGGGAATTTTATTTGCCAGTTGGCCAGCTATGCCCCGATTCACAGCCATATGTGGTCATTAAAGCCCTAAAAAACCAACTCACAGCAGTAAGTGGGCAGAGATTTCCCCGAGGTAGGCCAATCAGCATGATTTCCCGAACTTTAAGACAGGCCGAGGCGAATTACGCCACCAACGAAAGGGAACTATTAGCAATTGTGTGGGCCCTGGGAAAACTGCAAAAAATTTTGTACGGTGCAAGGGAGATTAACATTTTTACCGCCAGCCGCTGACCTTCGCGGTGTCTGACAAGAATACAAACGCAAAGATAAAAAGGTGGAAGACCTACAATGATGAACACAATGTGAAAATGTTCTATAAGCCGGGGAAGGAAAATTTTGTTGCCGGCGCTTTGTCTCGGCAGAATGTGAATGCTTTGCAAAACGACCTTCAATCAGAATCTGCAAGCTATTCACAGTGAACTTTCATTGACTTACACAATTGAGTCCACCGACAAGCCGGTAAATTGCTTCAGAAATCAGATCATACTGGAAGAATCGCGTTTCCCGTTAAAGCAGAACTTAATACTTGTCGGCGGCAAGACTCGCCATTTAATAAGCTTCACGGACAAGAGTGCCGTCCTTGAGACTCAGTCGTAAATCCTGGTGTCGTAAACGCGATACACTGCGATTTGCCGACACTGGCAAGTTTCCAAAACGACTTGGTTGCATATATCCCGGCAACGAAATTCTGGCAGTGCAGGAATATGGTGTCGGATATAATCAGTAAAAACGGGCAGATTGAGATCATCACTGCTGAACATAATCGCGCACACACAAACAACAATAACACAAAACAAGAGCTGGTGAAAACCCCAATTCCAACATATGCAGGCGAAATGCTGCATATCGACATTTTTTCAACAGATAAAAAACTGTTTTTCACCGGCCTTGACAAATTTTTAATATTTGCCATCGTACAGCCGATAGCGTCAAGGGCAATAATCGATGTCATGGTACCTATAATTCAGTTGGTGAATTTGTTCCCAAATATCAGAACGATATATTGTGGCAATGAGGCTGCGTTTAATTCGGAGACAATCACGTCTTTGCTTAAAAATAGCTACGGCATACATGTCGTAAACGCGCCTCCCCTACAAATGGTCATGTGGAGCGTTTCCACAGCACTCTAACAGAGATTGCGCGATGCCTTAGAATTGACAATGAAAATCAACGAAACGGTAGAGTTGATGTACAACAAAACTTTACACTCAGTCACTGATAAAACTCCCATTGAAGTCATGCATGCGGCGTCAGACGAGTTCCGCCAGGCCATACATAAAAGAATAGCAGGAGCTCAACAGGTTAACATGGACAGACGCAACTTGGCAAGACAAAATAGTGTCTTTGATGTGGGTGAAAGAGTGTCTCTGAAAAATAATAGAAGGTTGGGCAACAAATTGACCCCATTGTGCTCTGAGGAAAAAATACATCCATCGATCCTGCTGGGTTCATTGAAGTATGGGTCTGCTAGTTCGCAACCCCTCCAATCCTTGGTGACATCCAAGTCTATTTTTTTACTCGGTAGAGCTCTTTACAGTTTGGGGTGTACCAAGGCTTGGGTTGTGGTTTCAAAACTGCTTGCAAACCTTGGTTTTATTTCCAAACAGACACTGTTTTTGATTAAATCGACACCTTCTGATATCCCCTGGACTTCCACATTGCTTTTAGTCCTCCGAAGTTTCCAAAGTTGTGCCGCTTCCTCTGATATACAAGTAAGTGTTTTTTGTGAGCCTCCATCAATTAGCGGTCTCAACTGCTCATAATTTCCAGTTTTGTTTTTTACCAGAATCAGAGCCGTGGCCAGTAGCGTATCTTGCTCTTTGTGGTTTAAGCAAGTACTTGTTACGACCTGATTTCTGGCTCCATCATCATGAAGCAAGTTGTTATGGGCCTTAGAGCATCGATTGCATGTCCAATTCCACAAGGCCAGCTATTGGAAAGCTTTTGCTATCCCAACATATTAATAAACGTATCAAGTAAATGTGAACTGCATAGCGCAGTATATTAATCGTCGAGAAAATAATAACTACTGCATAACGCAGCATATTGCTCATTAAGAGGGGAATAGCTGCACAACCCAACATATGATCAACGAGAAGAATAACTGGCGCCCAACAAGGATAGAACCCTAAGTTAGTTTTAATACTTAGTTGAAACATGTAAGTGCAGAACAGTGATTTCGGATCAAATTCTTTACATATGTATGTACGTGTGACAAAGGCAATGTGATTGAGAGAGTAATATGAATAAAGAGCAATTTTTTTGTCTCCTTGAATTTGTCCTTGCAAACTAAATTTAAGATTGTAATAGTGAATAGAGTGCACAGCAGTTTATTTTGCCGACTTCAAATCGGCCACCAGATGCAAATTTGCACATGTGAGTAGTGTCAGCTAAGTGAACGATTTCCTTATTTTGCCGACTTTAAATAATCGGCCACAAGACGCCTTTTTTTTGCGTGTGAAAGGTCTCAATTGGTGCACTTTGGGATGGGCTGATGAGTTGGTCAGATCCGTACAGGGAAATAAAGGTTGAATACGATAGTGACGACGATTGGGACATAGATTCCATAAATAGCAATCAGATTGATACCCAGGCAGAAGCAGTCATGGATGTGAATCAGGTGCAGGCTTTGGTGGCGGTTGCCGTTAGCCAGGCCTTGGCTCAGAAGGAGGAGAGTTTCCGATCGCAACTCGATACAGTGGGGGCTCAAATAAGTGAGCTGCGTGTGGAAGCGCCGCAGATTGAATCATACCATATTCATATGCGATATTCCATTATACATTATAAAATCAATTCCCGATTTTGAGGGTACACAGGATGAATATGTGGCGTGGCGGCAGTCAGCGACTGACGCATACGAGCTGTTCAGGCCGTTTAACGGCAGCAGTACACAATATCAGGCAGTAACAATTATTAGGAACAAGATCAGAGGGCCTGCGAGGGCGTTACTCGTTTCGCACAACACTGTGCTCAATTTTGATGCCATTATAGCGAGGTTAGATTGTACATACGCCGATAGAACGTCGTTGCGCCTGCTGCGACAGGGGCTGGAAATGGTAAGACAGGGCGACCTGAGTCTAATGGAGTATTACGACTTGGTCGAGCGAAAGCTAACTCTCGTAACCAATAATATCGATATGTCTCACGACAGTGAGAGCGCTGATTTTCTCAACAGGGAGGTTAGATCTGATGCGTTACATGCATTTATTTCGAGCCTCAAAAAGGCTTTAAAGTCCCTGTCACTGTCTGAGCGCATGACAGACCCTAGTCGTTTTAACAATGTTGTGCAGATTGCTCCTGACAGTCAGGAGATAGGTTATGAGAGCGCAGCCACCGCGGTGTCAATGATATAGACGAGGATAGCAACTCGACATGTGGCAGTGAGTCGGTGAATTTTTTAGTGAACGCTCCCGGCTACCGCTCATTGAACGGCAGTTGGCTGGGAGAACCTAAAGAATTTTGATATAAAATGGGGCGGCAAAGAACTATGTGAAGCCCATAAAGGAGCTTAACAATGTAGTTCCTGTCGATAGACCTTTTACTGTAAGCTCAATACATGGCTCCGGTAGAATCGAAAGTAAATGCCTGATGAAGATTTTTCGACAGGCCTCCCCATTTTTTTTAGTAGACACGCTCGGTGATTTCGACGCCATTACAGGTTTCGACGTGCTAACGCGGGCAGGAGTGACATTGAATATGAACAATGGCACTCTTGAATACAAAAATAAATCAGAAAAGTTGCGACACCATAGCTGTGATAGTGTAAACTTCACAAATGTAAACGATGTAGTGGTACCCGGCTCAGTAAAGCGGGAATTCAAAAAAATGGATTCTTAGAAACATAAAGGCGTTTTCGACCTCCAACGAGGCACTGCCTTTTAACACTTCGGTCGTTGCTACGATCCGCACAGAGGACAATGAACCAGTATACATTAGGTTATATCCTCATCCCATGGGTGTTTCAAATTTCGTAAATAACGAAATCAAACAGATGTTAGAACAGGAATCATTAGCCCTTCAAGGTCCCCTTACAACAGCCCTTCATGGGTTGTTGATAAAAAGGGAACCGATGCTGACGGCAACGGCAAAAAGCGGTTTGTGATTGACTTTAGGAAACAAAATTAAAAACCATCGCAGACCGCTACCCAATGCCAAGTATTCCCATGATTCTAGCGAGCTTGGGAAGGGCAAATTTTTTTCTACTCTAGATTTAAAGTATCACCAAATTTACCTTGCGGAGCAGGACCGCGAGAAGACCTCATTTTCGGTAAACGGCGGAATATACGAATTCTGTCGCCTGCCCTTCGGCCTGAAAAACGCAGGAAGCATTTTCCAAAGAGCCATAGATGATGTTCTAAAGTGTTTGATTAACGCTAATCTCGCAGGAAAAAACCAAGTTTTTTAAAGATAGCGTGGAATTTCTAGGGGCGGGGCGAGGACGGACCCGGAAAAAGTCAGGGCCATACAGGAGTTTGCCGAACCAAAGAACTTGTTCAGTTTGAGATCATTCCTGGGCCTGGCGAGTTACTATATAGGATTCGTCAGAGGTTTCGCCTCCATCGCGAGGCCATTAACAGACAAACTGTGAGGAGAAAACGGGTCAGTAAGTAAACACATGTCGAAAAAAGTTGCTGTTGAGTTTACTGACGCTCATCGCAACGCGTTTCAACGCCTGCGAGACATTTTGGCATCAGAGGATGTAATGCTTATGTACCCGGAATTTAAGAAGCCATTTGACTTGACTACTGATGCTTCATTAAGCGGCATTGGTGCGGTCTTGTCCCAGGGAGTGTTTTTTTATTTTTATTATACTCTGTACATGAAATGTACAGAAGTATATTAGGTTTGCGGGAGCTGAAAAATGTAACAGGCAGAAGGAGTCGATCTAGCCCTGTCTGTCTGTCTGTCCGTCCATATGAACACCTGGATCTCAGAGACTGTAAGAGATAGAGACACCAAATTTTGCACAAAAATGCCTTATGTGTGTATTCTATACGAGTTTGTTTTATTTTTTTGATTTTCCCCCACTTCCCCTCTATGGGGGTTTTCCCGATTTTCCATGTGTATAATCGCCTATATCTCGGAGAGTATAAAACCTAGGAACACCAAATTTTAGTCCAAGACGTCTTATGTGAATACGCAGGAAAATATGTATTTGGGAATTTCCCTCCCTCCCCCCTCTCCCATGCAAATTGCGATTTTCTCTAACTCCCGTAATTCTTGGAATTTCGAACTAAAATTTTGCAAATAGATTATGTGTCCGTATGCCAAGTTTCACTATGATATGAAGTTATACACAGACATGAATAGATGCGCAAAGGCATACTTACAATTGTCCGTGTATGTATACCGAGAAAGGTAATATCGATCAAAATTTTTTTTTTTAATTTTCTTAATTTTTTTTATTATCTATAATTATTGTAAACATATGTACAAAGTATTTCAAAGTCGGGACACCCGATTTTAGCTTTTTTACTTGTTTTATTTTATTTTTATTCGGAATATCAACAATAATACTGTCGATTATATTATAAAACTTAATATAACAATTTAAACTAAACAAAATAGAAGATAAGAAAGCCTAGCACAAAGCTGTACAATGACGTCTATTAATGCCTCCGACACGTTGGGGGAATTTTATTTGCCAGTTGGCCAGCTATGCCCCGATTCACAGCCATATGTTGTCATTAAAGCCCTAAAAAACCAACTCACAGCAGTAAGTGGGCAGAGATTTCCCCGAGGTAGGCCAATCAGCATGATTTCCCGAACTTTAAGACAGGCCGAGGCGAATTACGCCACCAACGAAAGGGAACTATTAGCAATTGTGTGGGCCCTGGGAAAACTGCAAAAAATTTTGTACGGTGCAAGGGAGATTAACATTTTTACCGCCAGCCGCTGACCTTCGCGATGTCTGACAAGAACACAAACGCAAAGATAAAAAGGTGGAAGACCTACAATGATGAACACAATGTGAAAATGTTCTATAAGCCGGGGAAGGAAAATTTTGTTGCCGGCGCTTTGTCTCGGCAGAATGTGAATGCTTTGCAAAACGACCTTCAATCAGAATCTGCAAGCTATTCACAGTGAACTTTCATTGACTTACAAGAGTGCCGTCCTTGAGACACAGTCGTAAATCCTGGTGTCGTAAACGCGATACACTGCGATTTGCCGACACTGGCAAGTTTCCAAAACGACTTGGTTGCATATATCCCGGCAACGAAATTCTGGCAGTGCAGGAATATGGTGTCGGATATAATCAGTAAAAACGGGCAGATTGAGATCATCACTGCTGAACATAATCGCGCACACACATCCGCAAACACATCCGCAAACACATCAAACAGGTCCTTCGTGACTATTTTTTCGCAAAAATGAGCAAATTGGCCAGCGAAATTGTTGCAAACTGTAGAGTTTGCACTCAGGCGAAATACGACAGACATCCGAGAAAACAAGAGCTGGTGAAAACCCCAATTCCAACATATGCAGGCGAAATGCTGCATATCGACAATTTTTCAACAGATAAAAAACTGTTTTTCACCGGCCTTGACAAATTTTTAATATTTGCCATCGTACAGCCGATAGCGTCAAGGGCAATAATCGATGTCATGGTACCTATAATTCAGTTGGTGAATTTGTTCCCAAATATCAGAACGATATATTGTGGCAATGAGGCTGCGTTTAATTCGGAGACAATCACGTCTTTGCTTAAAAATAGCTACGGCATACATGTCGTAAACGCGCCTCCCCTACAAATGGTCATGTGGAGCGTTTCCACAGCACTCTAACAGAGATTGCGCGATGCCTTAGAATTGACAATGAAAATCAACGAAACGGTAGAGTTGATGTACAACAAAACTTTACACTCAGTCACTGATAAAACTCCCATTGAAGTCATGCATGCGGCGTCAGACGAGTTCCGCCAGGCCATACATAAAAGAATAGCAGGAGCTCAACAGGTTAACATGGACAGACGCAACTTGGCAAGACAAAATAGTGTCTTTGATGTGGGTGAAAGAGTGTCTCTGAAAAATAATAGAAGGTTGGGCAACAAATTGACCCCATTGTGCTCTGAGGAAAAAATACAGGCAGACATGGGAACGTCGGTTCTCATTAAGGGGAGGGTGGTCCATAAAGACAACCTCAGATAAGCTCTCCTCAGCTCGGAGACATTCAAAAGTTTAGGTATAAAATAGGTTAATCACAAAACATTCCTGCAGGTTTGTGGGCGCGATCCTCTTCATCATAGCAATAGCGAACGCTCGGATTACCGAATATTCACATTTCAGCTACATACCTGTAGTAGACGGAAATGCTCTGGTGTGGGAGCAGCGGGACTACTTGAGGGACTCCAGTAATTTGACGGACTTTGAGAACATCACCGATGATACACGAAAGTTGTCCGAGTTATTTCCCCAATCGCACATGCGAAAGTTGTTGGACGTCGACACAGATCACATTAGAAGCCTTTTGTCAGTATTGAAAATACACCACAGAATTTCCAGAAGCGGATTTTGAGAAAATAAGAATGTCCGAGTCACAACTGATCGAATCAAACAATAGGCAGGTAGTGATAAACTCGCAGACACAGAAACGAATAAAACAGCCATAAAACATACACCATTAATCAGATAATTAAAGCAAACAAGAATAATTTGGTTGACACTCCACATTTGTACGAAGCACTGCTGGCGAGAAATAGAATGTTAATAACGGAAATTCAAAATTTAATGCTCACAATCACTCTCGCCAAGTCTAACATAGTAAACCCCACTATTTTCGATCACTATGATTTGAAATCTCTGGTTGACCGAGCCATAGACGTAGTCATAGTTAGCTTAATGGAGGCATCCATCAGTCCGAAAATATTGTTCACATATTGATTGCGTACCCCAGGGTTAAATCTATTTGCAAAAAGGTCATATTCCCCGTGTCCCATCATCACACTGTGCTGCAGCTACAAGATGACACCGTGACTGAGTGCCGAGAGGATACCTTGGCAGTCACGGAGTGCACCGCAACAACCTATACTACTTTCTGCATGGTGGCGAACCATGACACTTGCGCACGAGCGTTGCATGCTGGAAGCACAGCTCTCTGCCACTCGCAGCCCAGTCATCTGGAGCAAATCGTGCTCGTAGATGGCGTCGTCATAATCATGAAAAAAGAGAGCCCGGCCCGGATTAGTACAGACGATGGCCCTGAGATATCAACAAAGGGCACACCTCATCGCCTTTGAGCGCTGGGCTGTAATGCCACCAAATATGTAAATCAACGCGAAGCCCTAAGCAAAACACCGGGCATAGCGGCATCACCACTTCTAAACATCATCAGCCACGATCCGGTTCTGAGCATGCCGCTCCTCCATAGGATGAGTCATCAAAACTTGCATACCATCCGCGAGTTCAGGGATGAGGTTGCGTTGGCCGGGTCGCCCAAGATCTGGTTTGCAGCTAGAGTGGAACTCAACCTTATCTTCAGCGGCTCTCTGCTCCTTTACCAAGTGCTGAGGCGAAGGCGAGATTCGCGGGAGATGCAGAGAGCCATTGATGGGTTCAGCACGTCCGAGGACGGCCGTGATCTTGAGGAGGGAGTAGTTAACAAGTAACCCTCGCACCTAATTTTTTGGCGGCCCTTGCACGCGCGGACACATGAATTCTTAAGTTCGGCAACCTAGCTGCAACAGTCAGCGACGGTAACCTGATGCTCTTGCTATGTCGCAAGAGTTTCCGTTATCGCTTGCAATTATGCTGAGTCAGCTTGCCGACCATGACTCTTGCAGCGTCTTATTTAGAAATAAGCTTTCAATTATTGTCTTTAGCTTAAGCCGTACCAAGTTTGTATTTGTGAATTCAGTTCTGTATCAGCGTTAAGAGAGTGTAATACTCATACAATACATTGCTACGGCATCGCCGTGAAATATAGTACCGTTTGTTTTATTGCTGCGCCACAAGGCCAGCTATTGGAAAGCTTTTGCTATCCCAACTATTAATAAACGTATCAACTAAATGTGAACTTCATAGCGCAGTATATTAATCGTCGAGAAAAGAATAACTACCGTACATTGCATATTGCTCATTAAGAAGGGAATAGCTGCACAACCCAACATATGATCAACGAGAAGAATAACTTGTATACTAAGTTGTCCCCAACTGTTTGATATGCATCTTATGTTGTTTGTTCTACCTGCATTTGTAAAGTAAAACTCGTATTTCTATACTATAATTTGAAAATCCTTGAATGCAAAGTTGTAGATTTAGTTACGTAGATTACATTACCCAAATTTTAAATCGATCGGACAAAATTTATAACACAAACTTTTTATTTGAAAATGTGAATAAATATTAAAACCCCACTAATTCAACCTCAATCACTTACAAGTATTTAACAAAAAACCGAGTGTGCACTTTTTTTTTGCATTCTTTTATAGATTTTAAAAACCAAACTTGAAGTTGATTGGTGGAAAAATTCGGATGTTCAAACAAATTTTGGAGCTAATTTTCCACCACTTGGAGAGAGATCTTTTGTCCAAATTTCAGCATCCTAGCTTTTACCGTTTGGGCTGTGCGTTGATTGCCAATCAATCAGTCAGTCAGTCAGGACAAACTGTTCTTTATACATATATAGAGATACATAGATGTTTATATATGATAGCCTTAAATTTTGTTGTATAGTTTGATTTTTTTAGGAAGTTTATTATTATTTTTAGGTTTTCTAGATTCGAGAGGATTTGGATGGGATTATTTTCAGATAGTTATTTTGTGCATGCGGCTGTTAATGTGGGACATTGAATGAGTAAGTGTTCAATATTTATATGGCTATTTATTTGGAATAGGGGACCAGTTTGCACGGTGTACTGCGGCGTCACAAATCAGTATGACATCTCCTACGGCCAGTGGTTTTACCGGGCGAAACCATTTGGTGCGTCGACACAAATCTGGCAAATACTCATTCAGCCACTTGCACCAGAATGAATAAGCGAGCTGTTGCGTAAACGCCACTCTTTCTTCGTAGGTTGGTATTTCTCCTCACATGGATGCGGTGTTTTCGAGTTTTCTGTACCTAAGAGAAAATGATTTGGGGTATTGGGATTGTCTGTTGGGCTATCAATGGCACGTGTGCGTGAGCGGACGAGAATTAACTATATTTTCAGCCCCGCACATCAAACTGTACAGCACATCTTCTTTGAGGTTTTTATGCACCATCGCGTGTCCCATGGTTCGTACCAGGCGTTCCCAACATCCGCCTGCATGTGGGTTCAGTGGACAGTTGAAAAACCATTCTATATTTTCTGTAGCAAGGCCCGCTGCGATATTTTCGTCGAGATCTTGCCTTATCTTGCGTTCAGCCCCTACAAAATTCGTGCCGTTGTCTGAACGAATCCTAACAGGAACTCCTCGCCTGTTGATGAAGTTGTGTATTACCCTGATGTATGTGTCGGTAGTTAAATTGTTCCTCTGGCTCTAATCACTTCGAATGGGCCCATGTAATCAATTCTATCCTCATATATATGTACCATAAGAGGGGGCGACGAGCGCGCTCTCTCTTTAATACACACTGGGCACAATCTAGCTGTTCGGCGCACTTCTTCTCGCAAATGTGGAAGCCAAATTTGTCGCCGTATTTTTGCAATAATTGTATTTTTATTTTGACCACTGCTCGTGGTAGTGCATTCGTCCACCGCGGATGCGTTGTCTATACGTTTGGGAACAGGATTATCTCTGCATGCTTTATTTCAGACGCATTCAAGTACTGATCTCGATTTCCTCTTCCAGTGAGTCGAAGAATCCATGCTAGAACTCTTATTAGTCTCTTGAATGACGAAAATCTCTCAAATACGCTTTCCATCTCCACAGAGGTCAACAGGCTGATATTCGAACGTAACTCAATTTCAGAATGTGAATCATCAGCGCTGCTTGGTTGCCATTCTTCGTTTCCACGAAGTAAGAAGTCCGGTCCAGTCAACCAGAGGGAACGCTTGTTGTCTCTTTTCATTCTGGTACCAAAATCAGCTGGGTTTTCCTTGCTCGTAACCCACTGCCACTCATCTGCATTGGAGCCGTCCAATATCTCGTTCACTCGATAAGCAACATATCGATTGTACTTCCAATGATCCGACTAGATCCATGCCAAAACAGTAGTGGAGTCGTACCACACATAAACTCTATGTATGTCGTGGCCTTCCAATATAAATTTCCTCAGTCTTGTGGCCATAACTGAAGATTGTAGTTCCAGTCTTGGTATAGTGGAAATAATTGCGCGCATTTGGTCTTTCCCTGTAAGAAAGCATATTCCGCCACTCTTGCATCTGAGAATAAGTGCAGCTCAATTGGCCCCCGGCAGAACTCAGCACCATAGCATCTTGGTACTATAATGAACACAATTTCATTCACGTACTGCAGTCAATTCCTCCATACAGTGCAGTCCTCGTCGGTTATTGGCTGATCCCATTCCGTCTTATTACGCCATATTGACTGCAGGAGCAATTTTGCCATTAACGAATATTCGGCAACAATGCCGAATGAGTCAAAGATCGAAATGACTACTCGCAAGACTTCTCTTTTCGTCGGAACTCTGCTAAAGGACAATAATGCTTTATTAATTTTGTTAAAAGAGTGTACAAAGCCAAATTCGTCTGTTTGTGTATACCAGTGCATACCTAAGACCTTCTGAATATACGAGAAAGACATGCTAATCAAAACTCAGAACATTGTCCGCTACTCCCTCGCGAAAGGTTCTATTATACGCCTTTGAATTCGACACAACCTTCTTCAGCTGAAATCCGGCCCGTTTGGTTCATTGATTACATCTTTGGTAATTCGCAAAACTTCTTCTTCATTCGCATATGAGTGTACAAAATCATCCACATAATTATTTCTCACAATGGTGTCAGCAGCTTCCGGGTAATTGTCTTTGTATTCCAATGCATTTTTATTTTTCGCAAATTGCGCTGAGGCCGGAGAGCACTTTGCTCCATATGTCATTACCATAATTTCATATACTTTGAAATCCTCAGACGTAGATGTTCTCCTCAAGACACGTTGTGCACAGCGGTTCTCCTTTCGCATCAATACGTGATGGAACATTTCCGCTATCTCTGCACAGATTCGGCTTTTGTCTAAATTTCATAAGAACAAAGTTCGGCGGATGACATCATCCGGTCCTCTCATCAGCAATGAGTTTAATAATACTCCATTAACCTCTGCGGCGGTGTCAAATACGATGCTTAATTTGTTCGATTTATTGGGATTGGTCACTCCAAAGTGCGACAAGTACCACTCTCGCTTGTGGTTCTGCTCAAGCTCCAATCCAGAAAGTTCTCTCATATATCCTTTTTATACTCTGTACATGAAATGTACAAGAGTATATTAGGTTTGCGGGAGCTGAAAAATGTAACAGGCAGAAGGAGGCGTGGCAGACCCCACAAAGTATATATATTATTGATCAGCGTGACAAGACGAGTCGATCTAGCCCTGTCTGTCTGTCTGTCCGTCTGTCCGTCCGTATGAACACCTGGATCTCAGAGACTATAAGAGATAGAGACACCAAATTTTCCACAAAGATGCGTTATGTGTGTATTCTATACGAGTTTGTTTTATTTCTTTGATTTTCCCCCCCACTTCCCCCCTATGGGGGTTTTCCCGATTTTCCATTTGTATAATCGCCTATATCTCGGAGACTATAAGACCTAGGCACACCAAATTTTAGTCCAAGACGTCTTATGTGAATACGCAGAAAATGTATATTTTGGAATTTCCCTCCCTCCCCCCTCTTCCCCGCAAATGCGATTTTCTCTAACTCCCGTAATTCTTGGAATTTCGAAAATTTTGCAAATACCCCCAGTTAGTAATTATGTGTCCGTATGCCAAGTTTCACTATGATAGACCGATCTACCAAGAAGTTATAGCCATAAATATATTTGCTGCTGCAGCGCTGCTCAAGCGCTGCCCGCGGCTGTTGTTGATGTTGCTGTTTGGTTGACTGCGAAAATGCTTACACAGACACGAATTGATGCGCATAGGCATACATACACTCACACAGACGCAATTGCTATGTCCAATTATACACCCTTTACGTGAGTTCGAATACCGAGAGAGGTAAAATCGATCCAATTTTTTTTTTTCTTTTTTTTTTATTTTCTATAATTATTGTAAACATATGTACAGAGTATTTCAAAGTCGGGACACCCGACTTTAGCTTTTTTACTTGTTCTAAATATGATTGTATCAACTTATGGTATTGAGCCGCGTATTCTGTTTCGCACGCGAATTTCCTTTCCAAAGCTAGCTGCCTTTTCAAAGCCATTTCTTTAGTGTCAGGCGTAGTTATGTCATCCGCTTCCCATAACAAGCCCGTTTCAAATCGCTTTCGGATCCGCTTGGTTGTTCTGTCCAGTAGTAAGTTTGAACATTCCAGTTCGCGCCCTTGTACTTGATTTTTGACATCACGCACTCCCATTTCTGCGTCTGTGATGTAATCTCGCACCACTTTGTCAATGCAATCATCGTGGTTTATTGCTATATATATATATACTCCATTGGTGCTATTCTTTGTTTCATCAGAGCATTTTCCGTGGACGACCCATCCGAGTTTGATTTTAGGCATTTCCGAGTGCACATTGTCAATTCCGATCAGTAGCTGTGGCTCCACGTTGTCATACTCTTCCATTGGGATGCGTTTAAGATGACGATGTTTCATCTGCAGCTCATCCATATTAATAGTCTGCTTAGGCAATTTCAAATTCCGGACTGTCTTTATGCCTTTCAGGTCATAAATTGTGTACCCTTTTATGGCCGATATACCAATGTCGAAGCAGCTCGTTGGTTCGGTTACCTTTTTATTGCCAAACAACTGCAAAGTCACGCTTTCTTTGGCTTCTTTGGTTCAGGTATAATGCTTCGGCGCTTTGCCCCTTAACAGCACCATCTAACAGACAATCTTACCAAATCAACAACCCTTTTGGTACTCACCCAATTGCATGTGCATTTATGACAACATCAGCTTCATCGGAAGCGAAATAAAAGATGTTGGAGCTGTTTCAACAGATCGAGAGATATGCGCATAAAACCGTCGGTTGCACCAGTGAGCACCACAATCCAATCAAGGACCAGCCCCGTCAAGTAGACAAAGCTATATAGGTTAGGTAGGTTTTATTTCCGTCTGTCTGTCCGTATGAACACCTGGCTCTCAGAGACTATAAGAGCCAGAGACACCAAATTTTGCACAAAGATGCCTTTAGTGTATAAGCTGTGCAAGTTTGTTGTTTTTTTTATTTTTATTTTCTCCCCTACTTTCCCAATATGGGGCTTTTCCTAATTTTCCATTCGTATAATGCCCATATGTCAGACACTATAAGAGCTCGGGACACCAAATTTTCGACCAAGATGCCTTATGCGAATACGTAGAAAATGTGTACTATTTCCCTCCCTTCCCCTTCTCCACAGCAATAAGTGATTTTCCATTATTCTCGTGTTTCTTGAAATTTTTTATTGAAATTAGGAAAATACCCTCATTTAGTGATTATGAGTCTGTATGCTAAGTTTCATCATGATAGGCCTATTTAACAGGAAGTTATAGCCATATATGTATGTATGACCAAGCAGTGCCCGCGGCTGTTGTTGTTGTTACTGCTTTGCACAGGCACACGAAACATACACAGACACACACATACACGCATAATTATTCTACACATATGTACAGATTTGGCAGTCACTGACACAGATTATACCACAGCTTGGGAACGTATAAAGGAACGATATAACCGTTCACATTGTTAATTCATTTCTTGAACAATTCATAGGCTTACCAGCAACTACGCAAATTGATGCTCCAATATTGCGAAATATAGCAAACGGCACAAATGAGATTGGATGGAGGGCTCGGATTTTGGTAGAACAATGTAAAGCTTCTGACTGCCATTAACGTGGAAATGGCCAGAGTGATCTTTGTCTCTGCCATCATCAAGTTGACACACGACCTCCTCGCGGTGCTCTCTGGGTAGCTTTCCGGCTCCATCCGGAGTTGGTAAGTGAGCAAATGTGTGCAGCGCTTTTGTGCGTAGGGCTTGGGACCCACCACATGAAAATTTTTTACTCCCAGTGAAGGACATAACAACAGCCTCGGATAAGGAACACCCAAAAGTTGACGACCCTAGCAAACGTTTAAAGGACCACGATTTAAGGATATGCACCTGGAATGTCCGGACCCTTAACAGAGGAGGTGCTACTATCCAATTGGCGGATGCTCTCAATAAAGTAAGAGCTGACATCACCGCCATCCAGGAAATGCGATGGACAGGTCAGGGTTGCTCCCAAAGAGCAGCCTTTGACATCTACTACAGCTGCCATGCAGAAAGACGCGAATTTGGATGCGGTTTTGCGGTCAGCAAGAGATTGCGTAACTGTGTCTCTAGGTTCACACCTGTGAACGAACGGCTGGCAACCATCCGTGTCAAGGCGAGATTTTTCAACATAAGCCTGATTTGCGTCCACGCTCCGACGGAGGACAAAGACGAGATTACCAAGGACGAGTTCTATGCGAGACTGGAGACAGTCTATGACCGCTGCCCCTCTCATGACATTAAAATTGTTCTTGGCGATTTTAATGCCAAGGTTGGAAGAGAGCGCGTCTTTGCCCCGACAGTCGGACAATTCAGCCTCCACGAGACAACATCCAACAATGGACTGAGGCTAATTGACTTCGCCGCAGCACGAAACATGGTGGTGAGTAGCACCAGATTTGAACACCTTGATATCCACAAAGCTACCTGGCAGTCACCCGATCGAATGACAAAAAATCAAATAGACCATGTTGTGATAGATGGAAGGCATGCATCCAGTGTGCTGGACGTGCGTACGTTCCGTGGTGTGAATATTGATTCGGACCACCAACTTGTTGCAGCCAAGGTCCGCATGCGATTATGCATGGCGAAAAATGTACGCCCCAACACGCAGCGAAAACTAGACGTCGGAAAGCTGCTAGCACAACAGACTGCCGAAGCTTACTCCGCCCAACTCTCTGAGCTGCTTTCTCAACCGTTCTCGGAAACCGATACTGGTAGCGGACTTTGGGCACATATTTCCCGCTCACTGCACACAGCCGCAGAAGATGTCATTGGTTTCCAACAGCCGCTACCGAGAAACCAATGGTACGACGAGGAGTGCCGCGAAGCCACTGCAGCGAAGAATGCCGCGTACAAAAGAACCCTGCAGACGGCGACAACGCGCGCTGTGCATGATGTATATCGGGAGAAGAAGAGGGAGGAGAGGCGGCTTTTTAGACGCAAGAAGAGAGAGCAAGAAAAGCGAGAGCGAGAGGAGATGGAGCTTTGTAGAGACAGGAACGACGCTAGGAAATTTTTCCAGAAGGTGAAGCGTCTAACACAAGGTTTTAAGCCCGCAGCGTCAGCCTGTAAGAACTCGGAAGGAAATCTGGTGGTGGACGGGCAAGCGGCACTGAGACTGTGGAGGGAACATTTCTCCAATCTTCTATCAGGCGAAGATGTTAACAATTCCGCCAGCGGAGATGACCCCACAGAACCGATCGCCGACGATGGTATTGAAGTACCGTCACCTAGCCATGACGAAGTCGAAACAGCCATCCAGCGGCTCAAAAACAACAAATCTGCGGGAGCAGATGGGCTGCCTGCGGAGCTGTTTAAGGCAGGCGGCGATGAGTTGGTAGGGTGCATGCACCAGCTCATCTGCAAAATATGGCTAACTGAAAGCATGCCTGATGATTGGAATCTCGGTGTCCTATGTCCCGTCCTAAAAAAAAGGTGATCCCACGGTCTGCACCAACTATCGTGGAATCAGCCTTCTTTCCGTCGCATATAAGGTCATATCAAGCGTAGTGTGTGATAAGCTAAAGCCATTTGCGATAGCACTGATTGGGCCTTATCAGTGCGGCTTTATGCCTGGTAAATCCACCACTGACCAGATATTCACGCTACGCCAAATCCTGGAGAAAACCCATGAGTTTCAAATCGATACCCACCATCTTTTCGTCGATTATAAAGCAGCATTCGATAGCCCGAGGAGGGAACGTGTATATGCCGCACTGTCTGAGTTCGGTATCCCTGCAAAGCTAGTGCGACTTTGCAGAATGACGTTGAGCAACACTCGTAGCTCCGTCAAGGTAGGAAAGGACCTCTCCGAACCCTTTGATACCGTTCGAGGTTTCAGGCAAGGCGATGCCCTCTCGTGCTATCTCTTCAACTTCCTGCTGGAGAGTGTGGTGCGCAAAGCTGGTGTACACCGAGGCGGAACGATCTTTTTTAAAAGCGTTCAGCTTCTTGCGTACGCTGATGATATAGACATTATCAGCCGTACCAGGAGAGGCGTCACCGGAGCATTTGCGGCTATTGAGAAGGAAGCTGCAAAAGTGGGTTTGGTGATAAATGAGAGCAAAACTAAGTATATGTTTTCCTCTAGCAGGGACACGCGGCAACCAGACTCCCAGATCGCGGTGGAAAACTATACTTTCGAAATGGTGAAAGATTTTATGTATCTTGGCACCACCGTCACAGCAACCAACGATGTCAGCCTAGAAATCAAATGGAGATTAACTCTAGCCAATCGATGCTACTTCAGCCTCAGTAGGCAATTGAGTAGCAGAGACCTTTCCCGAAAAACCAAGCTAACGCTCTACAAGACGCTCATCCTCCCCGTGCTGCTTTATGGTGCAGAAGCATGGGTGATATCGCAGACTGATGCAGCAGCTCTTGCAGTGTTTGAGAGAAAGATGCTTCGGAAGATCTTCGGTCCCATACGCGTTGGCGACGACTACCGCATACGATGGAACAGCGAACTGTACGAGCTCTACGCTGACATTGACATAGTCAAGCGAATAAACATCCAGCGGCTAAGCTGGCTAGGTCATGTCGTGCGTATGGAAGAAGACGCTCCAGCGAAAAAAGTTCTCGATGCGGATGTTGGGGGGAGACGACGACGGGGGAGGCCTTGCCTACGTTGGAAGGACCAGGTAGAGAACGCACTTACTACCTGCGGAGTGACCAACTGGAAGCGACGCGCGCGAAGCAGAGGCGCGTGGAGAGCTGTGTTACGTCAGGTCATAGCCCGATAACGGGTTTGAAGACCAGTCAAGAAGAAGAAGACAAATGAGATTATAAGAGGTCTACATACTATCGATCAAAAGGGACGTAATTGCTGGATTATATTCTTGGTGCTTGAGAAACTTGACGCTGACACACGGCGCAGGTGGATTGAGCGAAGTCACCTACTCTTGAGAAATTTGAGAAAGCTGAGCAGCCGTGAAATTTCAGCTGTTGTGAAAGCAGCAACACAAGTAAAAGGACAAAGTCGAGTTACTCAGTCGTTGGTAGCAGTTGAAGGCATCAGGTGCATCAAATGCAAGTCAACAGAACACAGTCTGCATGCATGTCAACAATTTTTGGATATGCCAGGTGAACTACGTCGATCTTTCGTGGGAGAAAAACATCTTTGTTAGAGAATAAATGCAAATCGAAATACACGTGTAGACAATTCAAAGGTCATCACCATTCTCTCATACACGTAGAGAACAATCAATCTCAGTTCATTGGAACTCTCGCGCAAGCAGTTGACGAAAATCAGCGTACACAAACCGCTCCTCATAATACATCGGTGACTCTAAGTCACATTGCCCAGTCATAGGGGGCAAAGGACTCTGCACAATGTATTCAGATAACAGGAAACAGAAGCACACTACCAACTGCCATGGTCTTGGTTAAAAGCGCAACCTGCCGTTTACTATTGGATACTGGATCGGAAGTGTCGTATGTATCTGAACGTTGCGTTCATTTTCTTGGCTTGGCACGTTCACATTCACGCTAATTGGTTACGGATATGGCGGATAAGTACAACACTTTATATCAAATCCGTTGGAAAGGCAATCTGTAGACGCATCGGCACTTCAGATTTTCGAAAAACTGGAACTGGCTGACTCGCACTTTATTAGAAACGCACCAGTTAACATATTATTGCGTAATGATTATGCGTATCAAATACAAATAGCATACAATCTGACGAAACCTATTTAACTTCACAGCCAAACCAATCTACACTGGCTAAGGTACTTGGGATCTATGATCCTGAGGAAGACACACTCACATACAATCTTGGTCTCACAGCAAATCCCAGGTTTGTGGAAAACGATGGGAATGACATCGAACTGCATGCATTCGCCGATGCATCCATTAAGGCATATGCTTCCGTAGTTTACTGCAGAGTAATACACGAAGATTGCTCCAGTTCTACATCCATAGTGGCAGCGAAAACAAGTGTGGCACCACTGAAGCAGCAGTCTTTGCCACGCCTGGAACTTTGCGCTGCACTGCTTCTAAATCGGCTAGTACGAATCAAGGCTTCGTTACGCCACGAAAACCTTACAATCTATGCTTGGAGCGACTCTACATTCATTCTATCCTGGCTATCATATACACCATCAACTAAAAACATTTGTCGGAAACCGATCTTCCGAAATCCTCGAATTAATTGCAAGACAGAATTAGCGTCATGTGGATTCCAAATCAAACCCATCTGACTGTGCATCTAGAGGCATGATGACATCCGAATTCATCAACTTTGAGCTATGGTGGAATGGTCCGTCATGGCTACGGGACAAGGAACAACTTCAGGAAAGGCTGAAAAACATACAGCTTCTGACAAATGCACACAAAACGAAGTCAGAACAAATTGTCTTCTTGTACCAACTATGGAAATGATACCTGACCCTCTAGATGAGCTTATAGAACGAATTTCATACTGGCCGAAGCTCATACACATATGGGCATACGTTTCACGCTTCATACAACGCTGTAAAAGGGAACTCCGCGGAGGAAGATCAGAAACTCTTACATACGAGGAAATAAAGGCAGTGTTGGAGCACCCTACTTAGCTTCTAAGCCTTTTCTTTGCGCTCTCTATCGCGCCCTTTACTGCGATCTCTGTGGCGCTCTCTTTGTGCATTCTTTTTCTTATGCCGGCCCGCTGACTTGTAGCGGCAGCAGGCAAATCACTTGCTAAGTAATTCTCGCACGTTCAACATCGTTTGTACAATTTCCAAGCCATTAAAAGCCATATTAATAATCGAAGAATACCGCGTCTCATTTAATAAATAGTTAAATATTGTTTGTTGCAATCGCTAAAAAGCCAGCGATTTTTCATTGGCGCCCGAGCAGGGACATCGGTTTTCATAAGATTATTTCCTCGTTTGTTTGCGGTCTTTGTGGCTTAGTTTTGCTGCTGTCTGCCCTACTTGTGGTACTTTCGTTTGGCTTGGCTAATGAGTGATCGTCGCTCGGAATCCAGGGAAGTTTCGGTGGACTCCTTTGAGAGCTTACAGGTATTCTGTGCCAACAATTGAGCATAAAGCTCTAAGAAGTTTAATTGCTGCAAATTTGTGCAAGCGAAAGGTGTTTAAAACCTATTCACATACGTACATACATATGTATATATAGTACGTGTATGCTTATGCGGACTCAATTTTTGGCACATAAATTATTTTGTGCAACCACTTTACATGCACAAATACATAATCATACATACATATGCATGTACATACATACTCGCCAATAACCACATATTATATACATACATACGTCATACCTTGCACAATTTAACACATTATACACCCTCATAAACATAATTATTAACAACACCTCGAGGCAAAACAAACAACAATAATTAAAAAAGGGCTGTTAAGCTGATTTTTAACATAAAAAACAAATATTTTGAAGTTATTTTGGTTCTATTGTGTTGGTTTTTTGGTAAAGATTTGTTGCATCAGCTGCGCCGCTAGCGTAGCAAAAGAATTTTGTCGCTCTCTCCTTTGTGCGCGCCCTTTTTCGGCTACACTTGTCGCTGGGCCAACGAACTTCCCCCCGCTACCCGTTCGGATTAGCGTTGCCTACAAGCGTGCTTGCGGTAATCGACGCCTATTTTCTGAGTACAGCTGAGACTGCTTGCAGATTTCGTTGTTGTTTGTGCGGTCGCTTGGACTGTTACTTTGCTTGCGTGCATACTGTATTGGGTGCGTGTGTACGTAATCTGCGTGCATTTCAGTTTGTCTCTTGCTGTTTTAGCGCGTTGTTATTTGCGAGGGCTGTTAGGAAAGTTCGGCTTTAATTTTCTTTGATTTGCAACTTGTTTAGAGTTTATTTTGGTTATACTCTACCATGTCGGAATCTGAAAAGCAACAAGTAGTAGCTAAATCTAGTTCTAAACTAGTACAATGCTTGCAGAAATTTAGGTTAGCGCTGATATTGCTCGTATGAGAACAGCATTTCAGTTAAAGACAATTTCGTTTGAACAAACAGAACTCGAGTGTCGTCTCGAGCTGTTAGAAGATTACATAAAGAAAGCTATGGCGCTTCAGGCAGATTTGGAGGATTTGTGCATTTCAACTAAGGCGTTGTATGTGAAGGCAACGAAACAAAAAGTTGAAAGTCAGACTTCTCATGACTGTTCTATGATGGCCAGTCAACGGTCCCAGTTACCCAAAATGCGGCTGCTTACATTCAGTGGAAAGCATGCCGAATTTAAGAATTTTATGTGCTTATTTGAAAGCCTAATTCATGACGATCCTTCGTTGACCAACGTCGAGAAGTTTAATCATTTGGTGTCGTGCTTGTCAGGTGAGGCTCTAGGAATTGTGAAACCGTTTCAGTTAACGGACTGCAATTACTCGAAAGCCATTGCTAGCCTCAAGTCTGTGTACGACAACAAATGTTTGATATTTTTCGACACTATCTCGCAATTGTTTGACATCCCAAGTATGACCAAACCTAATGCGTCTACTTTGCGGTCCATCATTGACACTGTTTCTGCCATTTATGCGTCTTTAACTTCGTTGGGAAGTGAAAAGGACATTTCGAATGCAATGATCATACATATGGTTATGGCCAAAGTTGATCATGCAACCAAATCTCGTTTTGAGGAACAGCTCGATTATGACAAGTTGCCTTCTTGGGATGACTGCGCTAAGCAGTTAAACAGGCGTTACCAATATTTAGCGGCTGAAGAGACAACTCGGGTTCCAAATAAACCGCGAGTAGAACCTGCAAGAAATAGTAAAGCTTCGTTTTCTTGCACAAAGGGTCCTTCAAAGCCTTCAAAACCGATCTCGAAGTGCACATACTGTAGTTTTGCGTAACACAATATTTATACTTGCCCTTCTTTCGGATCTATTCCCGTTATGCAGCGATTTGAGTTCGCCAAGACTCAAAAAATGTACCTCAATTGCTTGAATGTGGGTCATGTAGTTTCCAGTTGCAAGGCTTCCAAGTGTCGGGTGTGTTCAAAACCACACCATTCGTTGTTGCACAGATACTCTGTAGCTGTGCCAAATTCACCCGCTCCACACGCAGTCGCACCTCCAGAAGCGTACTTAGGTCACGTTTTAAGTGCCGATCAAGTAATTCTTGCCACAGCAGTCGTAAAAATTAAAGATAGATTCGGCCATTACCATCCTGCTCGTGTGTTACTTGATGGTGGCTCACAGTTGAACCTCATGGCTGAGAACCTTGCGCAGCGCCTTCGATTAAAGCGTAAAAACACAGCTGTGAGTATTGTAATGGCAGGTGGAACCACTACTGGTAGTAGGCACAAGGTGTGCGCTGATATTCAATCTCGTTTGAATTCTCACAGCTTTGGCACTGATTTTTGGGTTCTTAAATCCATATCTACTTGTCAGCCTGGTAACTTTGTGCCCACATCGAATTGGAAAATACCCGCAAACCTTGAGTTGGCTGACCCAGAATTCTATAAGCCAGCCAAGGTTGATAATCTCCCAGGCGCTGAACTTTTTTACAAGTTATTACGCGTTGGGCAAATCGAGCTCAATTCTTCTCTTCCATTGTTGCAGAACACATTGCTGGGATGGGTTGTTGCTGGTAGATATACAGGGCAAATACCTCCTCAACAATTCAGCGTTAACGTTGTCGCTCAAGTTAGTGATTGTTCTCTCGACACATTAGTTCAACGCTTTTGGGAATTCGATCGGAGCCCAAATGAGTCGAAGGCTGTGCGCCAGACAGCTGAATAAAAGGCCCGTGAAGCTCACTTCACCAAATCAGTACAGCGGACGTTTTCAAGTCGAACTTCCGTTCAAATCCGATCCCGCTGTACTAGGGCTTTCCTTTCAAACTGCTGAAAGACGATTTTTGCAACTTGAGCGCAAACTCGCAAGAGACAAAACTCTCCATGACATGTACCATGACTTCATGAAAGTGTATCGTGATCTTGGGCATATGTCTGCTCTTGAATCTCCTCCTCCAGGACAGCACTATTATATTCCTAATCAATGTGTCCTGAGGCCTGAAAGCACCACAACCAAATTGCGTGTGGTGTTTGACGCTTTTAGTGAGACGTCAACGGCTCTATCATTAAACGAAACGTTAATGGCTGGGCTGACTATTCAGAGGGAGCGTTATTCAACATGTGTAAATTTTCGGTTGAATAAATACGCAATTACTGCCGACATCTCCAAGATGTACAGGCAAATAAACGTGTCTGAAAAAGACAAAAAGTACCAGCTCATTCTCTGGCAAGAAAGCGCCTCTCATGAGCTGCAGTTGAACACTGTAACATACGGGACTGCATCAGCGCCATTTTTAGCTGTGCGCTCGTTGTTTGAATTGGCAAATATTTATGCTCGATGTCACCATGTCGCGTTAAATGTCATTAAAAATTGTTTTTATGTTGACGACATGCTGGCTCCTCATAATGATGTATTTCGTTATCATCTGCATGAGGATAACTTTACTTCGTTGAAGCCGACAAAGCGGAATGTATTATCTCGTTTGTCTGAGCAACTTGGACCTTTGTGCCCCATCGTCACAGCGGCCAAAACTCTGTGGCAAGAGCTGTGGCGATTTAAGATGTTAGTTGGGCTGCTAAAGCAACAGATTTGGGTGATAAATACTCGTAGGTTTTGCTCAGCAGTTTTACATAACTGCCTTCGATGCAAGCCCAAGTTAGTTGAGCAAATAATGAGAAATTTGCCAGGTGATCGCCTTCGAGAAGGTCGACCTTTCAGGGTTTGTGGACTCGAACTTTGCGGCCCATTCCATGGTAGCTATCGCATACGCGGAAGACCGCCCGTTACAAATTACGTAGCGGTATTCGTTTGTTTTGCCTCGAAGGCCGTTCACCTCGAACTGGTAGCTAATTTATCCACTGATACTGTCCTTAACGTCTTTACAAGGTTCATCGGGAAGCGCGGCCTGCCGGAAATGGTCTTTAGCGACAACGTGACGAACTTCGCGGGAACAAGCGGCTTGCTGAGGGACATGCCGTCGGCTTTCGAGCGGAGAAAGGACGCCCTGACGGACTATACGGCAGAGCGACGAATCGATTGGTGGTTTATTCTTCCCCGACCTCCTCACATAGGAGGATTGTTGGAGGCAGCGGCGCTGCTAGGCGACCAGTCCACGATGTTGGCGGTGCTCCGTGTGGATTTGAAAGACCGGGAGTCCTTCAAAGGGGCCGGAATGTTGGAGCACCCTACTTAGCTTCTAAGCCTTTTCTTTGCGCTCTCTATCGCGCCCTTTACTGCGATCTCTGTGGCGCTCTCTTTGTGCATTCTTTTTCTTATGCCGGCCCGCTGACTTGTAGCGGCAGCAGGCAAATCACTTGCTAAGTAATTCTCGCACGTTCAACATCGTTTGTACAATTTCCAAGCCATTAAAAGCCATATTAATAATCGAAGAATACCGCGTCTCATTTAATAAATAGTTAAATATTGTTTGTTGCAATCGCTAAAAAGCTAGCGATTTTTCAGGCAGCACGCATTTTTTGTTTGCGGCATGCACAGAAATGCTTTCAAGATGAGTAACAATTGCTTCGCGCCAACAAATCACTACGGAACCAATCGCAACTGGCAAAGCTTTTCCCAATTATTGACAAGGAAAACTTACTACAAACAACCAATCGTCCTATCCAAGAATCATCGAATTACAAAAATGTTATTGGAATACGAGCACCGTGTAAACCTACACCCTGGTGTTTCTGCACTGTTCGTTACTGTAAAGCAAAGCTTCGGATATTCGCCGCACGTAATATTATCAGAAGAATCACGCATGATTGTTTGTTATGTTTTCGACAGCGGCAACATACATCGCATCAGCAAATGGCTGATTTACCTAGTATACGCATAACTCAAGCACTTCCTTACGTAAATTCAGGATGCGACTATGCTGGACCGATCATCCTCAAGGAAGGTAGCGGGCGCAAACCGCGCATAGTCAAAGGCTAGATATGATTATTTGTCTGACCAGTGACATCGGCAATACACCTGGAACTTGCCACTGACCTAAGCAGTGAAACATTCCTAGTTGCACTGCGTCGCTTCATGTCCCTGCGGGGTAAGTGTGCCAAAATCTACAGCGACAACGGCCCGAATTTTGTTGAAGCAAAGCGAGCACTTGATGAAATGCAAGCGCTTTTGGCATCGCATCTGGTCACAAGATCACTAGCAGATGAAGCAATCCAGTGGGTATTTATCCCACCACATGCTCCTCACTGGGGAGGGAAATGGGATTCGGCTGTTCGATCAGTCAAACAGCACCTTCGACGCGTCATTGGAAATTCTACCCTTACGATTGAACAAATGCACACATTGCTTGCAGAAATTAGCGCAGTGGTTAACTCACGCCTGCTATGCTATACCTCAGATGGTGAGCTAGACTACCTTTCACCAGCACATCTTTTAATTAGGCGACCATTCACGACCATACCGGATACTGATTTGGTCATATTAAAGTTGGCCGAGTGGGCTACTGGCAGAGCATTTATGGCACATCGCCCAAGTGAGCAGATTGAAGGATTATTTTATTGATATTTGCTGTTTCTTTATTTATGTTTGAAGATATGTCTATTTTTGAGTTAAATGTTGAGGTAAGAGTGTGAAATTTGGGCCAGTCAGCTTTGTCTAATTTAAAGATTGGTTAATGGTGTGGTGTGTTATTGTGGTTTTGAAATAAAGTTATTAGTATTGGGAAGTGGTCGCTTCCATTAAGATTGCCTGTGATGGACCAGTTTGCTTCTGTTATGATAACCGGTCTGCAGAGGGTGAGGTCTATATGTGTTAATGTGTTGCGTTTTGTAAAGTGAGTAGGTGACTTATCGTTCATTAGTATTAGATTATAATTTTGGATGAATTTGGCTATTGTGTTGCCCTTTTTATTATTTCTTTGGTGCCAACTATTGAATCCTCCAACTATTATGGTGTTATGTTGGAAGTTAAGGACATTTTGGAAGTTGAGAATGTTGAAATTTTGCGTAGGAGGCATATTGTTTTGAAGGCTAATTTCTTTAGTGTGTAGAGAATTGTGTGTTAAGATTGCCACCACGCCGAAGTGTGGTGAAGTATTGAATGTAGTGTGTAGTTTATTGGGATTGGGATATTTGTGGAGGTATGTAGGTGTGTTTCTTGCAATGCTATTACATTTGGATGGAATTTATTTATTAGTATTTGTAGTTCTAGATAGTTGTATACATTTAAGTGTCATAGTTATTTGTTTTAAGTTTTTAATTATATTTTAATGAGTAGTTTTGTTGGCTTTTATTTTTATTTCTGTTTTTTCTTTGGCTTTAAAGGGGGTGGAAACGTAGTTTTATCTTTTTTATATAGACTTAGCTTAAGATCTGAGCTAATTTGTGATAGAGTGATGAATCGTATTCTGATGAAATGTCCATTAGGTCATTTTTTTTCGTTTTCGGAATCGGGGTTAAATTTGCAGTTTATTCAGCTTTTGCTTTTGGTGCATGGTTCATTATCTTTCGTGTGTTCTTTTGAGAGAAATTATAGCAAGTTTAGGTGCTTTTGCAGATCGCTTTTGGGTGACAGAAAAGAAGGCAGTTTTTGCATCGTAGTGGAGGAGGGACGTAAAGCCTTACGTGAACTTTTTCATACCCGATTGAAAGCTTTTCTGGGAGTTGGTGTGTGGCGAACGTAACGATGATAAGCCCCGTTTCTATAAGTTTGTCTTCTTGCTTTCTTAATATTTTGCGGAATTCTGTTAATTTTTGTGGCTTTAGCTCTAAAAGTATTTTGCTCTCTTCTAGTTCATGGAGTAAATGACACCTTTTGTTGAGTTTAGTGTTTTATGTTCGGTTGCTGTAACACTGAGATCTGCTACTGCTTTAATTTTTAGTAGTGATGAGGAGTGTACCTGCATCGGTTTTTTTTACACAAGTCGACTTCGTCTCCGCAGGTGTAGTCGAAGCATTTTTTTATTATTCGTTAGACTTTTCGTTGCTTGTTGCAGTTCTTTTTAAATCAGGTGGTTTCATTGTTATTGTTTTTGGGCTTAAGCCTGGCGCTTGCAATTTTCACTCGTTGCTTTTGGTTTTTTTTTTCACTTATTGTTTTTCAAGGCTTGTAAGAGTCAGTTGATGGCTCTGGTCAATGACCTCTGGTTATTCACTGTTGTCGTAGTCACACGTCTATACTTGAAGAGGGTTGAAGTGAAACTGACGATATATTCATGAATAAATAGCCTCCATGCAGAAATTGGCTTATTATTTTAAACGCATCGCTTAGCGTATGGCGAAGGCTCTGGAATTTCTCTAGTATATCTTGCTGGCTTCGACGTCCTAATCCAACAGCGTCTGCAGAAATGCAAGTCCATTCTGTGCCGTTCTTGCTATGTGTAACATACCGATTTCTGGTACACTACTTACCGCTGCTTTCATATGCAGTCAATTTGACGTTGTGCGGCCTTAGTAGGTATTTGTAAAAGAATCTCATTATCTACATATAATTGAATAGTTTTTTATATAGATTCAGGATAAAATTATAACATGAGGAAAAGTCATAAAATATGAAAATAATCAGAAACATAGTTCGTAAAATATTAATGAATGAAATCGCTGAGCCGTCAAATTGACCGCCGTGGTCTTTCTAGTGTTAACTCACACACAGAGACAAACAGAGTCAAACAGAGACACACAGAGACATACACAGGCACACAGACACGCATACATAACATATAAATAGATCTGATGAAAATTTGCAGGCAAAATGTCGTAAAGAACCGCATGACACGTGTTGTCTTAGTGGGAAAATGAAATTGGCCGCAGAACCACTGGCCTATCACCAACGTGGAAGATGACAAAAATACCATTTGCCCACATAAGTTCCGATATATAGTAAACAAATCAGCAAGAAATGTTGGCCATGTAAACGGTATAATACAGTGGAGCGAAAGTCAGGTATATACATATATGTACATATATATTCACGTTTGTGTGCACATGCATATGGACTTCAAAAAAATTTCCATCAATACTTCTTTATGTGAACACTTTTTATTTAAGTTGGAACTCACCCACAGTCAGTTGTCTTCTTTTAAACTTCAATAAGTCGCGGCTTCATGAAACTAGAACTTAACAAGTTTGTACCGTTTATTACACCATTTTCAAATTAAGCCAAAGGTCAGCTTCTAGACGAACTTTCAAAATAAAACAAACACATCACAGGAAAAACTTCCAGGGAGTCTTTTCCCCAGCGCATGCGCAGAAATTTTCTTATTCTAAAAACATAACTGTGTTTAGTTTGAGTATCTTTTTTCCTATCGGAAATGCTTCTAAGTTCACAAACAGTTTTTCGGTAATGAATTTTGTACTTATTTTGATTAGAATGGCCCGTTGCACAGTGGTCCCAAATCCAAAGTTTTATACTCTGTACATGAAATGTACAACAGTATATTAGGTTTACGGGAGCTGAAAAATGTAACAGGCAGAAGGAGGCGTGGGAGACCCCACAAAGTATATATATTCTTGATCAGCGGAACAAGACGAGTCGATCTACCCCTGTCTGTCTGCCTGTTCGCCTGTCCGTATGAGCACCTGGATCTCAGAGACTATAAGAAGTGTGCTGTGCAAGTTTGTTTTATTTTTTTTGAGGGGCTCCAACGTTTGCATGAAAAATCTACAATTTTTACCTGATTAACTTCAAGCTTAGTTTGTATACTCTAAGAAAGAATACAAAACCAGACAGAACGCTACAGTCAAGCAAGCCCGACAGTAAAATAGCCTGTACTCTCCACAAAAAAAGAAAAATTATTAAAAAAAACTAAATTCTTAAAAAGAAAATGGAATTAATTAACTGAATTAAATAAAATTTATTTAATATATACATAGAAAACATGCTTATGTACAGTTCCAACAGCATACATCATCGGGGCTTTGCGTGTTTATATGCATGTAATTATATCAAAGCAGCAACAACAGCTGCGGGCAGAGCTTCGGCAGATAAAATATTTATTGCTATAACTTTCGTCATAATTAACCTACCTTAATGAAACTTGGCATACGGACTCATAAACATTAAGGAGGTATTTGCCAAAACTGATTAAAAAATTCCCTAAATTATGGGAAATCCCTTTTGGGTATAAAAACTGTAAGCTTGGTTTTTATTAAATATTTTTCCTGATTCCGATAAGTCTAAATCATTCAAAATATTTTTATACCCTGTACCCAAAGGGTAAAAGGGTATACTAGTCTTATGCGAATGTACTTGTATGTAACACACAGAAGCAGGCATGGCAGACTCAACAAAGTATATATATATTATTGTTCCTGTAGTATGTTGTGTGCCAAATGAGCATATGCCCACAGTATTGTAGAGTATACAATATAACAAGTGGTCATGTGCCCAACTTAAAGTAAGAGTAACAACTCAACAATAAGCATAGCAACACTTTGTTGCTATGCTTATACAATCATAAATACACATACATAAGTGCAGTAATAGGATCCGTCACTTATGCGGACTGGCCGCAGCGTGAGATCGCTGGCGTAAGCACTTCTTGAGTGTGTACTATCTGTGCATAACTACAGGCACATACATACTGCAACTCTCTCTCTCTGCCGACGCTTTTAGCGGCAGAGCTCACTTAGAATATTGTATGAAATAAGCCAAACATAAAATTGAATAAAACCGAGAGAACACTCTCGATCGAAACCTAAAACATGCAAGACGTCTATTTAATTTAACATTCCGGATGACAAGACGAGTCGATATGGCCATGTCCGTCTGTCCGCCTGTCTGTCCATCTATATGAACGCAAGGATCTCTGAAAGTATAAGAGCTAGTATAAACAAACTTGGTATCCAGATTCTCCTAAGTCCGAGAAAGGAGGAGTTTGTGTTTGTTTTTTCTGATGTATGTGTGTACGTATGACCCTGAAATCTTTATATTGGGCTTCAAGTGCTTCTTCGGACATCTTGTTAATAGGAAGTGCTACATAAGTAGTTAATAATGTCTGCAACTTGAATTAATACTTTGTGCACAGATAACGGCAATTAAAAACAAGTAAAAAAGCTAAAGTCGGGTGTCCCGACTTTGAAATACTCTGTGCATATGTTTGCAATATTTATAGAAAGTAAAAAAAATTAAGAAAACTACAAAAAAAAATGTTTGATCCATTTTACCTTTCTCGGTATTCGAACTCACGTAAATGGTGTATAATTGCACATTTACTTAGCAATTGCGCCTGTCTATTCGTGTCTGTGTAAACATGTTAGCAGTCAACCAAACAGCAACATCAACAACAGCCGCAGGCAGCGCTTGAGCAGCGTTGCAGCAGCAACAATATTTATGGCTATAACTTCTTGTTAAATCGGTCTATCATGGTAAAACTTGGCGTACGGACACATAATAACTAACTGGGGTATTTTCAAAATTTTAGTTCGAAATTCCAAGAATTACGGGAGTTAGCGAAAATTGCGAATTGCATGGGAGAGGGGGGAGGGAGGGAAATTCCAAAATACAAATTTTCTGCGTATTCACATAAGGCATCTGGGACTAAAATTTAGTGTTCCTAGGTCTTATAGTCTCCGAGATATAGGCGATTATACGAATGGAAAATCGGGAAAACCCCCATAGGGGGGAAGTGGGGGGGAAATCAAAAAAATAAAACAAACTCGTATAGCGTACACACATAAGGCATCTTTGTGCAAAATTTGGTGTCTCTAGCTCTTATAGTCTCTGAGATCTAGGTGATCATACGGACGGACAGACAGGGCTAAATCGACTCGTCTTGTCATGCTGATCAAGAATATATATACTTTGTGGGGTCTGCCACGCCTCCTTCTGCCTGTTACATTTTTCAGCTCCCGCAAACCTAATATACTCTTGTACAAGTACATTTCATGTCCGTCCGTATGATCACCTAGATCTCAGAGACTATAAGAGATAGAGACACCAAATTTTGCACAAAGATGCCTTATGTGTGTATTCTTTACGAGTTTGTTTTATTTTTTTGATTTCCCCCCACTTCCCCCCTATGGAGGTTTTCCCGATTTTCCATTCGTATAATCGCCTATATCTCGGAGACTATAAGAACACCAAATTTTAGTCCAAGATGCCTTATGTGAATACGCAGAAAATGTGTATTTTGGAATTTCCCTCCCTCCCCCCTCTCCCATGCAATTCGCAATTTTCGCTAACTCCCGTAATTCTTGGAATTTCGAACTAAAATTTTGAAAATACCCCAGTTAGTTATTATGTGTCCGTACGCCAAGTTTTACCATGATAGACCGATTTAACAAGAAGTTATAGCCATAAATATTGTTGCTGCTGCAACGCTGCTCAAGCGCTGCCTGCGGCTGTTGTTGATGTTGCTGTTTGGTTGACTGCACACATGTTTACACAGACACGAATAGATGCGCATAGGCTTACATACACTCACACAGACGCAATTGCTATGTAAATGTGCAATTATACACCCTTTACGTGAGTTCAAATACCGAAAAAGGTAAAATCGATCAAAAAAATTTTTGTTTTTTTTAATTTTCTCAATTTTTTATTTTCTATAATTATTGTAAACATATGTACAGAGTATTTCAAAGTCGGGACACCAGACTTTAGCTTTTTTACTTGTTTAACTTTTGAGCTTAAGAAAACACAAAATTTCTGAATTTCAAAAATATAAATATCGGCTTTAATCCCGCTAGATATGATATGAGATATCATTTGGGCCACTGTGCAAAAGGGAGGACAACAATTGTATGAAAAATCTGAAATTTTCATTCCATTGACTTGAGGCTTGGTTTTTGTAGTCTATGAAAGAAACCAAAAACACTGCTTACGTAGTTTTTCGCCATTTTTCTGATGCAGCAAATATGGGAGTTTTTCCCGTGGAAAAATTGGAACACAACCAACACCCCACAGCCCAAACGGTAAAAGATAGAATGCTGAAATTGGAGAAGCAGTTTTGAACACCAAAACGGGGAAACGAGCTGCAAAGTTTGTTTGAAAAATCTTCATTTTTCCACCGACCAACATCAAATTTGGTTTTTATAAGCTAAAAATAGCTTTAAAACAAGAGAGAACGCTATAGTCGAGCAAGCCCGACAGTAAAATAGCCTGTACTCTCCACAAAAAAGGTAAATTAAACAAGAGAGAACGCTACAGTCGAGCAAGCCCGACAGTGTAATACCCTGTACCCAGGTAAACTTCCGTCACTGAGTTATATGCGCCCATAGCAGCAGCAAAAAGAGGAAGAAGAAGAGCGAACTTGTTGCTGCAGTTTGGGGGGGGTTGTACTGGCGAGAATTTGTTTCGCTAATAACTTTTCTTAGAATTGACCGAATTGAATAAAACAACAGTAGACAATTATATATAAATTATGTGTGCAAAGTTTGGTTTAGGTAGCATTTGAAATGTGGACGCTATTGACGAAATTCTGTAGCGGGGGAAGGGGGGGAAAATTAAAAAAAATAAAATAAACTCGTCCTTACTCGGACCTAGGAGAATCTGGATACTTTGGTTATTCTAGCTTTTATAGTTTCTGAGATCCTCGCGTTCATCCAGACGGACGGACAGACGGACGGACATGTCTAGATCAAGAATCAAGATCAAGAATATATATACTTTATGGGGTCGGAGATGCTTCCTTCTGTATGTTACATACTTTGCACAAACCTAATATACCCTTTTTACCCTACGGGTACATGGTATAAAAAAAGAAAAAATTATAAAAAATTAAATTATTTAAAAAAAATGAATGAATTAATTAATTTAATTAAATTAGAATACATGTTTATGTTCAGTTTTAACAGCATACATTTACATCACGTACTTCTGCGTGTATGTATGCAGCACAAAGTTGAACCAAAGCAGCAACAACAGCTGCGGGCAGCGCTGCCGGCATAGCTGCGGGCAGCGCATGAGCAGCAATTTTATTTATGGCTGTGTGCTTTGGTGGATAAATAACCACGACGTTGAAGGCACGTATTTGGGATATATATATATATATATATATATATATATATATATATATATATATATATATATATATATATATATATATATATATTGTCCAGATAGCGTGGATGGATGTATATGGATATATATATATATATATATATATATATATATATATATATATATATATATATATATATATATATATATATATATATATCCATATACATCCATCCACGCTATCTGGACAACATAATAGTATAACCCCCTGAAGACGCCTCTCTCCGGGGGCGACAGATGGCAGCCCCACCATAAGGATAAGTCTCATCTGGCCAATCACCATATTAGGTTTGCGGGAGCTGAAAAATGTAACAGGCAGAAGGAGGCGTGGCAGACCCCACACAGTATATATATTCTTGATCAGCATGACGAGACGAGTCGATCTAGCCCTGTCTGTCTGTCTGCCCGTCTGTCCGTCCATATATATTTTAGCGCAGTGTGCGTTTTGCGCCAAATGCCAAATTGCCATGACAGCTGCTTTACCTAAACAGGCAGCTGCTGTGTTTACATTTCAATTCCGGTGAGCGGAATATTTGTGGTAGGTACAGGACATACTGCGCATCTCGCGCTGGAAATGACTGACTACTCTTCTAGCTGCGGCCCGCGTGGCCCACCTGCAGTACGCGTCGGATGCTTTGGACGTTTGAAACTCGATATGCATCTCAGGCTGCGTCGGCTGGAGCCCGAGTTACCGTATCTCCCAGCGAGGGTATCCCAGAGTCGATATCGCCACTTAAGCCACCAAGAAGCGGATAAAGTTACGTCTCCCCCGCCTCATCACCTCGCCACACTGCTGAAAGGGCATTGGCACATTGTAGCGGTTGTGAATGCCAAAAGTCCGAGTAAGCATTTTAAGAGGATGTGGCGACACTTCTGGCTGCACCGAAACAGCCGCAACAGCATAATTTTAAGAATTCATTGTAAGCATGAGGTTAGCATAAGATTTGAGAATAAATGTTTTTGTTCATTGTGAAGAAAAAGGAAACTACGTTTGTAAGTGATAAAACCCCAAACTAGTTACTTTTATTTGGAAAAGACAAATACGTGTACTTAACATTAACACCGTCAACTACGGCAATTGACACTACCGACAACCAAGGTCAATCAGGAGCCGTTCTAAGCAAGGACCAAGGAGACTCAGGTTTCGATGATTATCCCAGGACTCCCAACAAGAAAATTGTTGCCTTCCCTCAGCCACGGATTGGTAACTGGCGCAGCCGGACACGGACCAAGGATGATAGTAGCCGCTAGCATTCTAACCATGTAGGCGAAATATAATACGTAAAAGTTAAGAATATAAGTATACAAATGAAAATGAAAAGTGAAATGGAAATAACAAAGTTAAATTAAATAAATACATAAATAATTCAAGCTATGAAGAAACGAAACGACAAGAACGAGCCACGTCATATCGTGCAACTTGCTTGCGGTGGTTCGATTCGGGTTCTTTCGCATCATGTTGGACGGGCACGAACGAAAGTTGTGTTCACGTATACCAACAAATCCGTTGCAATACAGAGTTCGATCGAATCAGTGCGGCGAAGCGAGCACGTTGGACGTTCAGTTCGCACTTAGAACTACGGCGACGAGAACAACACAAGTTGAGCCCGAATACAACATACAAGTGAGGGCATGTACAATAGTAAGGGTGGGATCGAACCGCGTTGTAAGGCTAGTTGGACGCAAACCAATTTCGGTTGGTTTGAACAGGTCACTGAAACATGCTGCACTACGCAAGGTCCGTTGAGAAATAAACCAGTCATGCGCTTCAAGGTTAAGGAAGAACCATTGCAACAAAGGCAATAATATATAAACATATGGATATATGTGTGTAAATAAGAAACAAACACAATATTTTCTTAAACAGAGGTGAGCCTTATGTGGTTACAGGCCGAAGAATATGTAGAATCGCACTGATGTTGGGAGTTGCATTGAGCATACTTGTATACCATACATCGCATTCGGCATGTCTGAGGTTGAACCAGATTGGGGTGAACCCAAAATGGAGTGATGCAAAAAGGCAAAATAAGATAATACTAATAAATAAATAAATAAATAAACAAAAATGTATATATGCATGTATATGGGTATATATGTACATATAGATATGTGTGCATATACATATGTACATGCATGTACAACAATAAATAAATAAATAATAAATAAATTTTCCTTCAGTTAAACTACTTAAAGTCCACAAATACCAATACACTATTCACAACACATTAAGCTAAGATTATGAAAAGAAACAATACACAGATACATTTACACACACACGCAGATAAATTAAGAAGAATACACATTAGAATAAGACACATAAACCAATAGATTTAAGCTTAAAATATTAGAGATACACATAACTATATTGAAACTAAGTATATATACATAAACCATACACATAATCCATATTATAACCATATCAAGAATTCACATAATAACAACATAAATATTAATGTCCAAGTTAGGAAAGGTAAAACAAACATTAACAAGAAGTAGGACAAGAATAAGTGTCAGTTTGTCCGATATAGCAGAAACTACTGCCCGCAAAACAATATCTAGACCCAATATCACTAGAAGAGAATTAGAAGCAACAATGCCATCGACCTCGAACTAACCCCCAGGACATATTCGCGTCTATGCGCATTCCAGATGCAATTCGTTATCTACCACCGTACGATGTAAAGGCACTGAATGAATTCATTACTAATGTAGAAGAAATCCTACTATTGATTAGGGGCACAGACCACACCCCATATGGACAGCTATTGATGAGACCTATAAGAAATAAAATTGAAATTATATATTTGAGCTAAGAAGCCGAGTACGTCGCTCATTTAAAATATGTCCAGAAGTGGAAAAAACTCGTTCGCTTGTTGCAGAGCTGACAGGGATATTGAGTATATGCCTTGATAATTGCCTTAGCATTTTAAATTTTGTTGCTTTTTTCCAGAATGTTAGCACACAAATTCCTGGATCAACAACACTACTTATATAGTCATCTATTTCAATATCCATTCTTGACCTGTCCAATTTAATTTTTTTTTTTTTGAATTATTAGTGTCCAAAAATTCAGAAAAGTCGTGTTGACTATTGGGTGCTTCGTTTTCTGATTCAAGTGTTAAATCGTTATTTAAGCTATTTTTAGTGTTCTTTCGTGTTTCCTCGTGCGTGTTTTGTCGTGCCTTTTTGGCTCAACACGAACACGCACGGCCACGCACGAAATCGGAATTTACAACACGAACACGCGGGCCCACGCGTGGCACGAAGTGCCACGACAAAAAACACGGCCCGTGCAAAACTCTACTTAAGACCTAGTTACAATGCGTAAATCAATCAGCTGTTATACATACAAGTTGTTAACCCTAACATGACAATGTTCTAACAATAACTAGTTTAAGGAAATGTATAGTAAATAGACTATCAGTTCCAAAATATGACATAATTACAATAAACCAACAAATAATAAAATAAAAAGTAAAACAAAGAGATTTAAAACAAAGAGATTTAATAAATAATAAAGAGTTATAAATAAATAAAAACATTAAATACGGGCTTGCATAGAACCTACTATAACTCCTGCGCCGTAGAGCTGCAAAATAATCGATGTTACCTACATCGAACCTGCTCGATTTCTTTTTGCGATTCTCCCAAAAATAAAATGAATTATTCGTACAGCTGAAAAAAAATACTTTTTATTGTCGTTCTCGAGGAGATCAGACAATTTCAGTGACATTTTAAAGTAATAGTGCCCTAATTCAGGCATGCATTTGACTTTATACGATAAATCGACTCTCCAAAACAAATCGATGTTTAACAAAAATGTTAAATCGATTACGAACCACGAAGTTTCATTTCTATCGCGTGTCGTCCTGACAGACATTCTTTGTTTCTTACCTTGATATGTTTTTAACCTATGTAAAATGTGAACCTTCATCCTTTTCTATTAACAATAGCTTCAGATGTTTAATCTCGTTCTTCTTCGTTAAGATTAACGGTCCAATCAGTTCATTAACTTGTTATGTGCGACGCGGCAGTATTGGGAAACATCAAATGGCATCGGACGGAGGGGATGGCAACTCGCGCAATTAGCAGCTGGCGTCGGCCGATACCAACACCGAGTACTCGTGCATGAGTGGCGTGGACAAGTGCTACTAGTTGTATTATAGATATCGATACTGGGTAGCATAGGGGATAACGGAAATTATCGGTTCCATCAGAAGGAGGCAGAAGGAGAAAAGAAATTAAGGAGTATCACGTAAAAAAAAAATTAAGGTGGGAAAATTGAGGAAAAGTGGTGCAAATTGGAAATCAAAATTGGTGTCCGTAGGTCTTATAGTCTCCAAGATATAGGCGATTATACGAATGGAAAATCGGGAAAATCCCCATAAGGGGGAAGTGGGGGGAAAATCGAAAAAAAATAAAACAAACTTGCACAGCGTACAAGTTAATTAGTCACTCCGAACGTTATGATTAAAACCGTCGCTGGTCGAAGGACGCAGCATTAAAACACGGAGTGAGTTTAGTTTGGAGTTTATTACTGCGCAGTGATGCGGCAGTCCGAATCGATTTTTCAGAACTAAATTACAAAATATAAATCTTACAAGCTAGAGCCCAAATGCGGCCGCCGATGTGCTGAGCTTGCGCCTCGTGCCGCGTGTCACATTACCGCGGTGGATGTCGTTGACTAAGCTGCTGCCCATGGGAATGCTGGGTCAGCTACTTGGGTGAAAATGCCTGGCGGTGAATTTGCTCAAGCATTTGCTGGTTGGGGGGCTGAGCGTTGTGGGTTAACTACTCCCCCCTTCAAGACGCGGCCGTCCTCGGCTGTGCTGATGCTTGCCACCATCTCCTTTAGTTCGCATGTGTTTTTTCTTTTCATCATGTATTGTCTGACGAAAACACAACCGCAGATCGCCAGGCAGCCTCCAAGTCCCATGGAGATTCCCACTGCCAGTTTGGCATTTGAAACTACCTCATCCTTAACCTCCTCAATAACACGTATGTTATCTTCGTTTAGTCTGTGGAGGAAGGGGAAGCTCAGCACCGGGTCGTGTGCACTGATGTTAAGCAACGGGGACGATGCGATCCCTGGGAACTTGCTTTGAGCGTTGTTGCGGTCACGAATCTGGTGTCGTTAATGCGGGCAGAGCCCTCGAATGTGACAAGGTAAGTGCCAGTCATGGTTATTTCTGGCCCGTCGTCGACGCAGATTCCCGCCATGCGATCGTTGACGATGATGATCCCGTCATCGACTAGCGTTACCGGCTCCAAGTGACTGGGTCGAGATTGGCAATGGGCCACCTCGCCAGCGTACAAGCCTCGAGCGCAGGTGTCGTGATTTGCCGCCTCTCCTGTCGTGGGCAATCAGTTAGTTACTGCGAGAACCTTGCTTCCGCAGTCTGCTACGATGTTGTCGTCAAGTCCAAGAACTACTCCGCTGTGCGCCATCGGAAATATGGTTACTTTCTTACATGCTAATTTAACTCTAGGAAACGTTATTATAAAATGTATTACATCTAGTGATTGCAATATCTTAATACTAGATACTTCCACTAAATTAGCCACAGTAGTTTCTGCGAGCTGCTCACTCATAATTTACCTTAAATCCGCGTGATCTAAAATAGTTGGATTAATAATTTTTGCCTTGGCGAGCGTTATTGTGAGCATGAGGTTCTGAATCTCGATTATTATCATCCTATTTCTTGCCAAAAGTGTTTCGTACAGGTGAGCCGTATCAATGTGCTCCCTTTTTGTGGACTTTAGGATTTTATTAACCGTGCTAGTCAAGCGGTTTATCTGATCTTGTGTTTTGGTATTTATTACCACTTGCCTATTATTTGAACCTACGAACTAAGCCTCGGTTATTTTTATTTTTTCTAAATCGGAAGCATCAGGGGTACCTGCGACAATCTTCAAGGCTGCACCCAAGAAGTCTAAGCTTCTCGATATTCTATGGTGCACATTCAAAGCGGACAACAAATTTCTTACGTGCTCGACATCCAAGTCCAATAGTTTCCGCATGTGAGACTGTGGAAACAGATCTGACATTCTGGCAGTCTCGTCTGTCATGCGTGCAAACTCGGTCAAATTCGCAGAGTGCCTCACATAGTCGTGTTGATCCCACACCAAAACGCTCCCGTCTAATATCGGCACATATTTGGAATGGGAGTAGTCGGTAATCCGAGCGTCTGCTACCGCTAGCAACAGAAGTATCGCGCGTCTAAGTCTGGAAATAAAGTTTGGAGTCGTGTCAGTCCGGCAGAAACGGCAAACGTCAGCGGTTGGTGGTCGGTAAAAATATTTATATCTTTAACTCCGTAGAGGTAATGACGAAGTTTTCCCAGAGCCCATACTATGGCAAGAAGCTCTCTTTCATTTGTGGCATAGTTCATCTCCCTGTCCTTCAATGTCCTAGAGATCATCGTAATCGGACGATCACCTTGGGAAAGAACTGCCCCTATGCCATGACCTGAAGCGTCGGTCGTTAGATCAAACGGTTTTTTATAATCAGGGTAGATTAGCATAACATCCTCAGATGCGAGAATGTTTCTCCATTTTTCAAACACATAACGCTGGGTTTCGTCAAACTCAATAAGAACTTTTCTTGACTTGTGCTTGCCGACTGACTTATTTTCTCCTTTAAGAATGCTTGAGAGGGGCCTTGCAATTGAAGCAAAATCTTTTATATAGTATCTATAGTAGCTCGCCAACCCCAAGAATGATCTGAGAGCGAACAAATTTTTTGGCTCAGCAAATTCCCTTATGGCTTTCACCTTTTTAGGGTCTGTTCTTGCGCCTTCGCTGGTTACAATGAAACCGAGATACTCGCTTATTGTATTTATTTACTAATTTTAAACCTTTGGTATAAGTCTGTGAGTTAATCATTCGTTCAAATTCTAAATCCTACCCTCTTCAAAATCAATTAAAAAGGTATAAAATATGTTTGACCAGTGCGAACCATTAAGGGATTTTTTTTATATGATTTAAGGATTTATATTTATGCAGAAAGGGAAAGAGGAAAAAAAAGAAAATTTTTTATTTATTTACGTATTCTTTTTTGAAAACCAGCAGCTGGTTTAACCCTTCTACCATGGAGGGTCCTTCTTTCTTTTAAAGGATTCGCAGGATTGGGTGTGTTATACCGTCCTTTGTCGGGAATTTAAAAGTTCCCTTTCAAAGGCAGTCTTGACGTAGTAATTTATATTTTTACGATATTTTCACTACTCACTTTTACATTTAATTAAGTTTTTTTTTCACATAAATAGCTATCAACAAACAGACGCAAAATATTATTTCACCTTAAGGTTTTAGGATATATAAAAACTTCTTCTTAACCGTATTAGATTTTTATTACAATTTTCACTTAATTCTACTTACATTACTATTAAATCCATACTATTCCAAGGCGGAACTGCTGTAGACGTGGCGGTGGCTTGGTGGTGGTGGTGCGGCAGCGCCGTGGCAGTGGTCCGGTCGTTGATGATTAGATTGATTGCCGGGGTTCTTTTTTTTATGAACTCTCTCAGCACCTAGTGCTGGGGTTTATTTTTTCCTTTTTTTTTACAAGTATGTGTTTTCACACAAAAAGTTTTCCACAAAACTATTTTTATTTTGGGCACAATTTAAGGACGGCTTCCGTGAGTTTTTTTGTGTGTTTTTTTTTATTATTTTTTTCCGATAGTATGAAACTTTTGTCACCTTCACAAATTTTGAAGTTTTACTTTTAATTATTATTAATTCAAACAATTAATATTTCAATCGAGGCGTTGGCACAACGATATCTTTTGTTTTAATTTCTTGTTAATTTAAACAATTGGTGTTTCATTCGTAGCGTTGGCACGACGATGTTTTCTTTTAATTTCATTTCAATTTGAACACTTGATATTTCAACCGCGGCGTTGGCACGACGGTGTATTTATTAATTTAATTTTAAAACGCGAGGGAGAACTTCGCCGTTGGGCGCCAGTTAATTAGTCACTCCGAACGTTATGATTAAAACCGTCGCTGGTCGAAGGACGCAGCATTAAAACACGGAGTGAGTTTATTTTGGAGTTTATTACTGCGCAGTGATGCGGCAGTCCGAATCGATTATTCAGAACTAAATTACAAAATATAAATCTTACAAGCTAGAGCCCAAATGCGGCCGCCGATGTGCTGAGCTTGCGCCTCGTGCCGCGTGTCACATTACCGCGGCGGATGTCGTTGACTAAGCTGCTGCCCATGGGAATGCTGGGTCAGCTACTTGGGTGCAAATGCCTGGCGGTGAATTTGCTCAAGCATTTGCTGGTTGGGGGGCTGAGCGTTGTGGGTTAACTTACACACATAACGCATCTTTGTGCAAAGTTTGGTGTCTCTACCTATTATAGTCTCTGGCAGCGCAGTTTCGAGGCCTTAGCTAAGTTCACTTTAAGTAAAAATGTAAGAATTCAGTTTTAAGTTTGAAGTTGAAGTTTAAGTTATGAGTTTCAAAAAAGCAATAAAAACCGAATATAAAAACCAAATCGAAACAAGACGTTTTATTATTACATGGCGACCGTGACAGTGATCCTGGAGGATCAAGGACCAGAAGTTGCGTGAAAACCAACAAAAAAAAATAACACCAACTAACATAAGGAATGCAAAACGGCAACTGGAGCTTGGGATGAATATCAATCTAATTGGAAAAATACTGAGTGAGTAGAGTGCGTGAGTTATGGGTAAACGCGGAGGTGTGCACAATAAAATTAATAATAGAATAGCACATTTCAAGTGGCTTTTATTCTCAAGTGCAACACCACCCGCGTGGGCAACGGCCCAAAAATTGCAAGCAGAGCTTGACTATTTAAAGTTGATAAGCAAGAATGCAAAACCAGACTCCGCAACTCGCTCCACTCGTGTTAAAAATATAAACAAACATGAACTAATCTTACCTCCTTCGCCGAAGCAACTCCCAAAGAAAGCAAAAAGCTGCCCAACGGACTGCGAGGGACCTCTATTCACTCCATACTGCGAGTACACGTGCCGGCATTGCACGATACGCAATTAGGAGAAGTAAGTGTGAAAGGCATAGGACCGCCTTTTGCACCAGCGCTGGGAAAAACGCCAACGTGGGAGCATCAGCGTGCCACATCCGGCGACGCCCAGCTGATGCTGGAGAATACATCAAATTTGGGAACCATGGTTGGAGATACATAGAAAATTAAGTTAATTGTTAAAAAAAAACCTTTTGTAAACCTATTTAAGATACAACAAGAGAGAACGCTACAGTCGAGCAAGCCCGACAGTGTAATACCCTGTACCCAGGTAAACTTCCGTCACTGAGTTATATGCGCCCAAAGCAGCAGCAAAAAGAGGAAGAAGAAGAGCGAACTTGTTGCTGCAGTTTGGGGAGGTTGTACTGGCGAGAATTTGTTTCGCTAATAACTTTTCTTAGAATTGACCGAATTAAATAAAATTTTGAACAACAATAGACAATTATATATAAATTATGTGTGCAAAGTTTGTTTTAGGTAGCATTTGAAATGTGGACGCTATTGACGAAATTCTATAGCGGGGGAAGGGGGGGAAAATTCCAAAAAATAAAATAAACTCGTCCTTTCTCGGACCTAGGAGAATCTGGATGCCAACTTTGGTTATTCTAGCTTTTATAGTTTCTGAGATCCTCGCGTTCATCCAGACGGGCAGACGGACAGACGGACGGACGGACATGTCTAGATCGATTTCTCTCGTCATGCTGATTCAGAATATATATACTTTATGGGGTCGGAGATGCTTCCTTCTGCATGTTACATACTTTGCACAAACCTAATATACCCTTTTTACCCTACGGGTACAGGGTATAAAAATTGTAAAATAGCCTATAAGACAAATTGTAAAATAATTAATAAGGAAAATTGTAAAATTGAGCGGAACCTTTGCTGCCCGATTAGAAGTACAGCCCGTAAAGCTGTACGAACAAATAGGCAGGAAAATTGTCAATCTTTTTTTTTAATAGTATGAATGAATAGCAATAGTATAAGTAAGATAGATCAGATAGAAATAGATAAGCCATATAAAAGTGGCATAGTTACCAATAAAATAAGTAATATACCCAAAATGGGTTTGATAGACACTAAGGTAGTAGATTCCACTGCGGGAATTGTCAATAAGGTGGAATCACAGAAAGTAGATGTAGAAATGATAAATATCACTGTTGGTAGTGATCGTTGTGTTAATGAGTGCGAATTTGTTTTTTAAGCTGTATAAGCTACACAATAAATGCCTCAAAAAAAAAATTCTGAGTAAGGCAAATGACTTAGATAAAATATAAAAAAAAAATATACAGCGAAAAAATATATTAATAAATAAATATAAATAAAAAGGACAGGTAGAAAAACTATATCCAAATGTATGAGCTAAGGGTATGCGCCTTTAAGAAACCCTAAACAGGGACCCACTCTTTATAACGAGAGTGCAGGAGATTTTAAAATCATATACAAAGTTAATTACAATTGACCAGTTAGAAAACGAATATATAGGTAGGTACAATGTGCATTTTTCACCAATGTACAATTGTAATCTGTTGACCAAGTCCGAGATCATAAAGAAATTGCCAAATTGCGAAGTATGCCCAAGAGTGGAAAGAAATCCACACCTAGGTAGAACCATCAACCACTATGCACAATGGGTAGATGACCAGGACAATAAATAATAATTATGAAATATAGGAATAGAATAGAAGAAACATAAATAAATAAAAATTAATAAATAATAAATAAAAACATAAAAATTAAAAGTAAAAAAAAGGGTGTTCAACTTAATTAGCTAGGAGTCCAATGAAAAAAATTCTTGCTGAGCATCAAAATTATCCATAATACATGGACTGGAATGCTATATGCGGGAGAGTGCAAGAGCTGAGAACTGAATTTGATAAATCTGTAACGCAGTGAAATTCTGCGCCACAAATTGTTATTAGATCTAAGATTTTTCTATTTTTATATTGCACACGTTTGAATATTACACATTTGGTTATAGCATACAAAAGTTCCTTTATTGGCCAAGTACATTGTGTTTCACCACACTGCATACAAGAAGAGTTACGAAGCAATGATCTTTTGAATAGAGGGAGATTAGAAAAAGAGAATTAGGTCACACGAACGGAGGCGAGAAGGGCGAACGAAAACGGAAGCTCGCGCTCTTCTTCGGCGACCATCCAGACGATCAGACGTGTAAGTGCCAGCAGCGAGGCATAGGATCAAATCCAAGTAAGTTATGGCAATCAGGCAATAAACGTGGTCCAATCAGTTCATTAACTTGTTATGTGCGACGCGGCAGTATTGGGAAACATCAAATGGCATCGGACGGAGGGGATGGCAACTCGCGCAATTAGCAGCTGGCGTCGGCCGATACCAACACCGAGTACTCGTGCATGAGTGGCGTGGACAAGTGCTACTAGTTGTATTATAGATATCGATACTGGGTAGCATAGGGGATAACGGAAATTATCGGTTCCATCAGAAGGAGGCAGAAGGAGAAAAGAAATTAAGGAGTATCACGTAAAAAAAAAATTAAGGTGGGAAAATTGAGGAAAAGTGGTGCAAATTGGAAATCAAAATTGGTGTCCGTAGGTCTTATAGTCTCCAAGATATAGGCGATTATACGAATGGAAAATCGGGAAAATCCCCATAAGGGGGAAGTGGGGGGAAAATCGAAAAAAAATAAAACAAACTTGCACAGCGTACAAGTTAATTAGTCACTCCGAACGTTATGATTAAAACCGTCGCTGGTCGAAGGACGCAGCATTAAAACACGGAGTGAGTTTAGTTTGGAGTTTATTACTGCGCAGTGATGCGGCAGTCCGAATCGATTTTTCAGAACTAAATTACAAAATATAAATCTTACAAGCTAGAGCCCAAATGCGGCCGCCGATGTGCTGAGCTTGCGCCTCGTGCCGCGTGTCACATTACCGCGGTGGATGTCGTTGACTAAGCTGCTGCCCATGGGAATGCTGGGTCAGCTACTTGGGTGAAAATGCCTGGCGGTGAATTTGCTCAAGCATTTGCTGGTTGGGGGGCTGAGCGTTGTGGGTTAACTACTCCCCCCTTCAAGACGCGGCCGTCCTCGGCTGTGCTGATGCTTGCCACCATCTCCTTTAGTTCGCATGTGTTTTTTCTTTTCATCATGTATTGTCTGACGAAAACACAACCGCAGATCGCCAGGCAGCCTCCAAGTCCCATGGAGATTCCCACTGCCAGTTTGGCATTTGAAACTACCTCATCCTTAACCTCCTCAATAACACGTATGTTATCTTCGTTTAGTCTGTGGAGGAAGGGGAAGCTCAGCACCGGGTCGTGTGCACTGATGTTAAGCAACGGGGACGATGCGATCCCTGGGAACTTGCTTTGAGCGTTGTTGCGGTCACGAATCTGGTGTCGTTAATGCGGGCAGAGCCCTCGAATGTGACAAGGTAAGTGCCAGTCATGGTTATTTCTGGCCCGTCGTCGACGCAGATTCCCGCCATGCGATCGTTGACGATGATGATCCCGTCATCGACTAGCGTTACCGGCTCCAAGTGACTGGGTCGAGATTGGCAATGGGCCACCTCGCCAGCGTACAAGCCTCGAGCGCAGGTGTCGTGATTTGCCGCCTCTCCTGTCGTGGGCAATCAGTTAGTTACTGCGAGAACCTTGCTTCCGCAGTCTGCTACGATGTTGTCGTCAAGTCCAAGAACTACTCCGCTGTGCGCCATCGGAAATATGGTTACTTTCTTACATGCTAATTTAACTCTAGGAAACGTTATTATAAAATGTATTACATCTAGTGATTGCAATATCTTAATACTAGATACTTCCACTAAATTAGCCACAGTAGTTTCTGCGAGCTGCTCACTCATAATTTACCTTAAATCCGCGTGATCTAAAATAGTTGGATTAATAATTTTTGCCTTGGCGAGCGTTATTGTGAGCATGAGGTTCTGAATCTCGATTATTATCATCCTATTTCTTGCCAAAAGTGTTTCGTACAGGTGAGCCGTATCAATGTGCTCCCTTTTTGTGGACTTTAGGATTTTATTAACCGTGCTAGTCAAGCGGTTTATCTGATCTTGTGTTTTGGTATTTATTACCACTTGCCTATTATTTGAACCTACGAACTAAGCCTCGGTTATTTTTATTTTTTCTAAATCGGAAGCATCAGGGGTACCTGCGACAATCTTCAAGGCTGCACCCAAGAAGTCTAAGCTTCTCGATATTCTATGGTGCACATTCAAAGCGGACAACAAATTTCTTACGTGCTCGACATCCAAGTCCAATAGTTTCCGCATGTGAGACTGTGGAAACAGATCTGACATTCTGGCAGTCTCGTCTGTCATGCGTGCAAACTCGGTCAAATTCGCAGAGTGCCTCACATAGTCGTGTTGATCCCACACCAAAACGCTCCCGTCTAATATCGGCACATATTTGGAATGGGAGTAGTCGGTAATCCGAGCGTCTGCTACCGCTAGCAACAGAAGTATCGCGCGTCTAAGTCTGGAAATAAAGTTTGGAGTCGTGTCAGTCCGGCAGAAACGGCAAACGTCAGCGGTTGGTGGTCGGTAAAAATATTTATATCTTTAACTCCGTAGAGGTAATGACGAAGTTTTCCCAGAGCCCATACTATGGCAAGAAGCTCTCTTTCATTTGTGGCATAGTTCATCTCCCTGTCCTTCAATGTCCTAGAGATCATCGTAATCGGACGATCACCTTGGGAAAGAACTGCCCCTATGCCATGACCTGAAGCGTCGGTCGTTAGATCAAACGGTTTTTTATAATCAGGGTAGATTAGCATAACATCCTCAGATGCGAGAATGTTTCTCCATTTTTCAAACACATAACGCTGGGTTTCGTCAAACTCAATAAGAACTTTTCTTGACTTGTGCTTGCCGACTGACTTATTTTCTCCTTTAAGAATGCTTGAGAGGGGCCTTGCAATTGAAGCAAAATCTTTTATATAGTATCTATAGTAGCTCGCCAACCCCAAGAATGATCTGAGAGCGAACAAATTTTTTGGCTCAGCAAATTCCCTTATGGCTTTCACCTTTTTAGGGTCTGTTCTTGCGCCTTCGCTGGTTACAATGAAACCGAGATACTCGCTTATTGTATTTATTTACTAATTTTAAACCTTTGGTATAAGTCTGTGAGTTAATCATTCGTTCAAATTCTAAATCCTACCCTCTTCAAAATCAATTAAAAAGGTATAAAATATATTTGACCAGTGCGAACCATTAAGGGATTTTTTTTATATGATTTAAGGATTTATATTTATGCAGAAAGGGAAAGAGGAAAAAAAAGAAAATTTTTTATTTATTTACGTATTCTTTTTGAAAACCAGCAGCTGGTTTAACCCTTCTACCATGGAGGGTCCTTCTTTCTTTTAAAGGATTCGCAGGATTGGGTGTGTTATACCGTCCTTTGTCGGGAATTTAAAAGTTCCCTTTCAAAGGCAGTCTTGACGTAGTAATTTATATTTTTACGATATTTTCACTACTCACTTTTACATTTAATTAAGTTTTTTTTTCACATAAATAGCTATCAACAAACAGACGCAAAATATTATTTCACCTTAAGGTTTTAGGATATATAAAAACTTCTTCTTAACCGTATTAGATTTTTATTACAATTTTCACTTAATTCTACTTACATTACTATTAAATCCATACTATTCCAAGGCGGAACTGCTGTAGACGTGGCGGTGGCTTGGTGGTGGTGGTGCGGCAGCGCCGTGGCAGTGGTCCGGTCGTTGATGATTAGATTGATTGCCGGGGTTCTTTTTTTTATGAACTCTCTCAGCACCTAGTGCTGGGGTTTATTTTTTCCTTTTTTTTTACAAGTATGTGTTTTCACACAAAAAGTTTTCCACAAAACTATTTTTATTTTGGGCACAATTTAAGGACGGCTTCCGTGAGTTTTTTTGTGTGTTTTTTTTTATTATTTTTTTCCGATAGTATGAAACTTTTGTCACCTTCACAAATTTTGAAGTTTTACTTTTAATTATTATTAATTCAAACAATTAATATTTCAATCGAGGCGTTGGCACAACGATATCTTTTGTTTTAATTTCTTGTTAATTTAAACAATTGGTGTTTCATTCGTAGCGTTGGCACGACGATGTTTTCTTTTAATTTCATTTCAATTTGAACACTTGATATTTCAACCGCGGCGTTGGCACGACGGTGTATTTATTAATTTAATTTTAAAACGCGAGGGAGAACTTCGCCGTTGGGCGCCAGTTAATTAGTCACTCCGAACGTTATGATTAAAACCGTCGCTGGTCGAAGGACGCAGCATTAAAACACGGAGTGAGTTTATTTTGGAGTTTATTACTGCGCAGTGATGCGGCAGTCCGAATCGATTATTCAGAACTAAATTACAAAATATAAATCTTACAAGCTAGAGCCCAAATGCGGCCGCCGATGTGCTGAGCTTGCGCCTCGTGCCGCGTGTCACATTACCGCGGCGGATGTCGTTGACTAAGCTGCTGCCCATGGGAATGCTGGGTCAGCTACTTGGGTGCAAATGCCTGGCGGTGAATTTGCTCAAGCATTTGCTGGTTGGGGGGCTGAGCGTTGTGGGTTAACTTACACACATAACGCATCTTTGTGCAAAGTTTGGTGTCTCTACCTATTATAGTCTCTGGCAGCGCAGTTTCGAGGCCTTAGCTAAGTTCACTTTAAGTAAAAATGTAAGAATTCAGTTTTAAGTTTGAAGTTGAAGTTTAAGTTATGAGTTTCAAAAAAGCAATAAAAACCGAATATAAAAACCAAATCGAAACAAGACGTTTTATTATTACATGGCGACCGTGACAGTGATCCTGGAGGATCAAGGACCAGAAGTTGCGTGAAAACCAACAAAAAAAAATAACACCAACTAACATAAGGAATGCAAAACGGCAACTGGAGCTTGGGATGAATATCAATCTAATTGGAAAAATACTGAGTGAGTAGAGTGCGTGAGTTATGGGTAAACGCGGAGGTGTGCACAATAAAATTAATAATAGAATAGCACATTTCAAGTGGCTTTTATTCTCAAGTGCAACACCACCCGCGTGGGCAACGGCCCAAAAATTGCAAGCAGAGCTTGACTATTTAAAGTTGATAAGCAAGAATGCAAAACCAGACTCCGCAACTCGCTCCACTCGTGTTAAAAATATAAACAAACATGAACTAATCTTACCTCCTTCGCCGAAGCAACTCCCAAAGAAAGCAAAAAGCTGCCCAACGGACTGCGAGGGACCTCTATTCACTCCATACTGCGAGTACACGTGCCGGCATTGCACGATACGCAATTAGGAGAAGTAAGTGTGAAAGGCATAGGACCGCCTTTTGCACCAGCGCTGGGAAAAACGCCAACGTGGGAGCATCAGCGTGCCACATCCGGCGACGCCCAGCTGATGCTGGAGAATACATCAAATTTGGGAACCATGGTTGGAGATACATAGAAAATTAAGTTAATTGTTAAAAAAAAAACCTTTTGTAAACCTATTTAAGATACAACAAGAGAGAACGCTACAGTCGAGCAAGCCCGACAGTGTAATACCCTGTACCCAGGTAAACTTCCGTCACTGAGTTATATGCGCCCAAAGCAGCAGCAAAAAGAGGAAGAAGAAGAGCGAACTTGTTGCTGCAGTTTGGGGAGGTTGTACTGGCGAGAATTTGTTTCGCTAATAACTTTTCTTAGAATTGACCGAATTAAATAAAATTTTGAACAACAATAGACAATTATATATAAATTATGTGTGCAAAGTTTGTTTTAGGTAGCATTTGAAATGTGGACGCTATTGACGAAATTCTATAGCGGGGGAAGGGGGGGAAAATTCCAAAAAATAAAATAAACTCGTCCTTTCTCGGACCTAGGAGAATCTGGATGCCAACTTTGGTTATTCTAGCTTTTATAGTTTCTGAGATCCTCGCGTTCATCCAGACGGGCAGACGGACAGACGGACGGACGGACATGTCTAGATCGATTTCTCTCGTCATGCTGATTCAGAATATATATACTTTATGGGGTCGGAGATGCTTCCTTCTGCATGTTACATACTTTGCACAAACCTAATATACCCTTTTTACCCTACGGGTACAGGGTATAAAAATTGTAAAATAGCCTATAAGACAAATTGTAAAATAATTAATAAGGAAAATTGTAAAATTGAGCGGAACCTTTGCTGCCCGATTAGAAGTACAGCCCGTAAAGCTGTACGAACAAATAGGCAGGAAAATTGTCAATCTTTTTTTTTAATAGTATGAATGAATAGCAATAGTATAAGTAAGATAGATCAGATAGAAATAGATAAGCCATATAAAAGTGGCATAGTTACCAATAAAATAAGTAATATACCCAAAATGGGTTTGATAGACACTAAGGTAGTAGATTCCACTGCGGGAATTGTCAATAAGGTGGAATCACAGAAAGTAGATGTAGAAATGATAAATATCACTGTTGGTAGTGATCGTTGTGTTAATGAGTGCGAATTTGTTTTTTAAGCTGTATAAGCTACACAATAAATGCCTCAAAAAAAAAATTCTGAGTAAGGCAAATGACTTAGATAAAATATAAAAAAAAAATATACAGCGAAAAAATATATTAATAAATAAATATAAATAAAAAGGACAGGTAGAAAAACTATATCCAAATGTATGAGCTAAGGGTATGCGCCTTTAAGAAACCCTAAACAGGGACCCACTCTTTATAACGAGAGTGCAGGAGATTTTAAAATCATATACAAAGTTAATTACAATTGACCAGTTAGAAAACGAATATATAGGTAGGTACAATGTGCATTTTTCACCAATGTACAATTGTAATCTGTTGACCAAGTCCGAGATCATAAAGAAATTGCCAAATTGCGAAGTATGCCCAAGAGTGGAAAGAAATCCACACCTAGGTAGAACCATCAACCACTATGCACAATGGGTAGATGACCAGGACAATAAATAATAATTATGAAATATAGGAATAGAATAGAAGAAACATAAATAAATAAAAATTAATAAATAATAAATAAAAACATAAAAATTAAAAGTAAAAAAAAGGGTGTTCAACTTAATTAGCTAGGAGTCCAATGAAAAAAATTCTTGCTGAGCATCAAAATTATCCATAATACATGGACTGGAATGCTATATGCGGGAGAGTGCAAGAGCTGAGAACTGAATTTGATAAATCTGTAACGCAGTGAAATTCTGCGCCACAAATTGTTATTAGATCTAAGATTTTTCTATTTTTATATTGCACACGTTTGAATATTACACATTTGGTTATAGCATACAAAAGTTCCTTTATTGGCCAAGTACATTGTGTTTCACCACACTGCATACAAGAAGAGTTACGAAGCAATGATCTTTTGAATAGAGGGAGATTAGAAAAAGAGGTCACACGAACGGAGGCGAGAAGGGCGAACGAAAACGGAAGCTCGCGCTCTTCTTCGGCGACCATCCAGACGATCAGACGTGTAAGTGCCAGCAGCGAGGCATAGGATCAAATCCAAGTAAGTTATGGCAATCAGGCAATAAACGTGGTGCAATGTAGGGCCAATAACAAAGAAATCCCGAATAGAAGGCATTGTGAAGAATATTTCAGTGCGAAGGTACTTATTTTATTCAGAAATCCGCCCACGCTATGAGCGCAACTTACATATATACCAGGCTCGAGTCAGAATATATGTAAGGTGTGAGTACAAAAGCAAACGAGTGTTGATTGTTATATTGCTGCGTATGAGCCGGCAATATTTTACAAGTGGCGCCCGAGCAGGGACACTGTGACAACGCTGAAGGGAAAAATGGATTAAAGTCCCTTATTCGATGCCACTGTAGGTTAGGAAATTGTCATAGAAGCTGCACCATAGAAAATTTGGCACATGCCAAATTTAATGCACATGCAGAAGCCCAAGCAACGGCTTAACACACGTACAAACACACAAGGAAATCCAACAACCGGCGCTCTCGCTGCTTTGCTCGACCTAACGGCTCGCGACACGCGCTGAGCAGCGGCTGCATTCTCTCTCGATCCCGCTCGCGCTCTCTTGACGCCGACGCCGCCGTCGCGCAATGAGCAGTGCTAAGACCATACAAGTGAAACAAACGCAATGAAGAGAAATGTACAACACGAGAAAGCAAAAGGCCTATACACAGTGAAATAAATAAAATTAAGTGAAACAAGCAACGACCGAAGCAGAGCAGTGAACATTTATATACAGTGCCAAAATAACAACAACAACGAGTAAGACATAGTGAACAAGCAAAACTGACACAGTGAAATAATTAAAAATATATAAATCCAACAACGAGCGGTCCAATAAAGTGGACGATACACAGTGAAAAAAAAAACAAGCAAAGCAGTACAGTGAACACAGCGAGCCAACATGAAACAGTGAAAAAAAAAGACAACATAAGAGAATATAATACTTTTTTTTACATATTTTTTGTGTGTGTTGGAGCAACCTGACAAAGGAATCCAATGATACCAACAAAGATCTACCCAGTGCAAATTACCACACAAGGAAATTTTATTTTTGTTTTTTTATGTGAACAAAACAAATCCAACAACACAGTGTAGTGACAATACGCAGCAACAGCGAACACTAAGGCGGCCAACCGTCCTGCATTGTGCGGGACAGTCCCGCATTGACAGGTGTTGTCCCGCATTACAAAATCGAATAAAATAGTCCCGAAAAACCTGACAACATGACATTTAAAATCTATATATATAAAACAGTTTGTCCTGACTGACTGACTGACTGACTGATTGGTGGTAAAGGCTAGGAAGCTGAAATTTGGACTCAAGTATCCTTTCATAGTCTAGGTGACCACTAAGAAGGGATTTTGGAAAACTCGAGCTCCAAAGGGGGGAAAAGTAACAGGCTCCAACGTTTGTATGAAAAATCTACAGTTTTCATCTGAATAACTTCAAACTTAGTTTGTATACTCTCAGAACAATTCCAAGTAAAACTGTATACTTGGATTTTTGATATTTTTGGGGCCTAAAATATGGGAGTTTTCCTGTAAAAAAATGTTGGGACACAAAAGCAAACCGCGTCAACAGCCCACAGCCCACACGGTAAAAGCTAGGATGCTGAAATTTGGGCTCAAGAAATGCGCACAAACAAGGGATTTTGGAAAATTCGAGCTCCAAAGGGGGAAAAGTAGCTCCAAAGTTTGTTTGAAAAATCCGCATTTTTCAACCGATCGACTTAAAAATTAAAATCACTATTTCAAATGAAAAGTTTGTGTTAGTCCGATCGATTTAAAATTTGGGAAATGTAATCTACGTGACTAAATCTACAACTTCGCATTCAAGGATTTCCAAAATATGCATTTTACAAAAGCAGGCAGAACAAACAATACAAAATATCAAACAGTTGGGGACAACTAAGTATACACACACACACATGCAAGCACCTGTTCGTGTAGTCAGGAACTGCTCAAACAGCCCGAGATGCGCATTATGAGCAAAAGACAGCCTGCCAGCGACGGACCACGCCACAGGAAGTTTTAAATGTCCGGCGTACAAGGAGGCGGTAAGACTACTAAGATGATAAGGTTCTTGCAGCTCAATCTGAACCACTGCATCGCAGCACAAGACCTGCTACTGCAGACCATCGGCGAGCAGAATATTAGTCTGGCGCTACTCAGTGAGCCATATAGAACATACAGCAACAGCAATTGGGCAGTGGATCTTTCCGGCAAGGCTGCTCTATGGCTGTGTGAGCCTAGAGCGCCCGCTTTCTCGGAATGCAAAGCTGGTAACTACTTCGTGAGAGCCAAAGTTTCTGACCTGTGGGTCTATAGTTGCTACCTTCCACCCAGCCTTTCCTTATCGGAGTTCGCCTCTGTCCTCGACGCTCTGATAGACGACGCCAGGGGACGTAGCCATGTTATTATTGGCGGAGACTTCAACGCATGGGCAGTTGAGTGGGGCAGCAACACCACTAACGCGAGAGGCCGAACACTACTGGAAGCTTTCTCAGTATTGGATCTGACGCTGCTGAATACCGGGTCACAGCACACATTCAGCAGTGTAGGCAGCGGATCCATAATTGACCTGTCGTATGCTAGTAGCTCCCTCCACAGCCAGATCATGTGGTCCATTAGCGACGCTTATACGGCAAGCGACCATGTGGCCATCACACTCACAGTCGGAGTAACTTCCCGCAACATGCTGAATCCACCGTCCGCCAACGTGGCATACAAGCTGGATTCCTTCCGTCCAGCATCCTTCGCAAGCGCCCTCAGCGGCTTCCGACTCTCCGGTGATCCGGAAGTTATGGCTATGGACGCCTTGGCCCAAATCCCCGCGGCATGCGACGCCAGCATGGACAGACGTTGCCCCTATAGGCGCCACCACGTACCAGCTTACTGGTGGACCAACGAAATCGCGGAACTGCGAAGCTCTTGTATCAGGGCAAGAAGAATGGCGCAGAGAGCTCGCGGCACACCCTCGTCGCCCCTCAGACAGGATGCCTATCGGGAGTCTAGGCGATCTCTGAAAAGGGCGATAGCAGCAAGCAAGAGGCGATGCTTTTTCGAGATGTGCGACTCAGCCGAGCACGACCCCTGGGGGAAAGCATATAAGCTTATTGTGAAGCGAATCTACGCTGGCGGACGCAATGCTCCCATGGATGCTGAGAAACTCTCACGAATCGTTAATACCCTATTCCCCTCGAGACCTTAGTCGCCTGCGATGATCCCTACCAGAAACGAGTTATCGCCTGCCTTAGGCGACGTCACCACTGAGGAAGTGCTGCTGGCTGCTCGTAGCTTGCAGCTCAAAAAAGCGCCGGGCCCGTATTCTATACCGAACCGCGCACTCAAACTGGCACTATGTATGCACCCTGGGGCGTTCGCTACTCTGTTCGGAAGGTGTATCAGGGAAGGCATATTCCCTGCCTGCTGGAAGGTGCAGAACCTGGTTCTACTGCCGAAACCTGGAAAACCACTCGAAGACCCTTCATCCTACAGGCCGATTTGTCTCCTGGACTCGATCGGTAAGGTGCTGGAGAGACTGCTTTGCTCGAGGCTTGAAACATCAATCGGTCTATCTCCCAACCAGTACGGGTTCCGGAAATCGAGGTCCACCATAGACGCGATCAGAAGAGTGGTGAATCTTGCGTCGAAGGCAATAACAGGTAGCAGATGGAAGGGAGGTGCCAAAGAATACTGCCTGGTGGTGACCCTCGACGTCAAAAATGCATTCAATTCGGCAGACTGGGGATGCATTCTCAACGCACTGGTGGATCAAGGCGTACCCACGTGCCTGGTGCGCTCCATTAGAAGTTACCTTAGCGATCGGATACTTAGGTTTCACACATCGTCTGGCACCAAATCCCTCAATGTTGTCGCTGGCGTCCCCCAAGGGTCGGTCCTAGGGCCGCTGCTCTGGAACGTCATGTACGACGGCATTCTCCGCCTCCAACTCCCACCCGGTACGGAGCTAGTGGGGTACGCAGATGACGTCGCAATTGTAGGCGTTGCGAAAGACATCAAAGCCGTGGAAGACGCGTGCAACCGCTGCATCCGGTCGATCATTGGCTGGCTGAACACCGTGGGCCTGGAACTAGCGGCGGGCAAAACAGAGGCAGTGCTTATCAGCAGCCGCAAGGCGGTAGAGCAAGCGCACATCTCAATTGACGGTACTCTCGTGCGGTCCAAACGATCAATTAACTACCTTGGGGTTAGGTTGGATACGAGATTGTGCAGACGAACAAAAAAGCTGCAAAGGCCACACGGGCGCTAGCCCGAATTATGGCCAACACTCGGGGCCCAAAGCAAGGTCGGAGGTTATTGCTTATGAGCGTAACCAGATCAATAATGCTGTATGCGGCACCGATATGGGCTGCCGCGGTGAACAAGAGGAGCTACATCCGCGACCTCGCTGCTACATACCGTCTTGGCGCTCTCCGTGTCTGTAGTGGATTCAGGACGGTTTCTGACGATGCCGTACTGGTGATCTCGGGGATGGCACCTATCGACCTCCTCGTCCTGGAAGCGAGCTACCTTCACAGTTTTGCAGCCGGGCGGCCTCGCAGAGACGCGCGGGCAGCGGCTAGACGTACGACGGTAAGCAAGTGGCAAGAGCGATGGAATGCCTCGTCAAAAGGCAGGTGGACTCACACGCTAATTACTAACGTAGCATCGTGGATCGGCAGAACACATGGCAAGGTCGACTTCCATCTGACCCAACTACTGAGCGGCCACGGATGCTTCAGAAGTTATCTGCATAGATTTGTGCACGACTCCAATGCGGAATGCCCGGCCTGCAGAGGGATACCGGAAGATGCAAACCACGTAGCCTTCCATTGCCCAAGGTTTTAGGCGGACAGAAGGAGACTGGAGGCGACAACCGGATCCCCTCCAACGGCGTCGAACTTTGTGGCCAACATGCTCGCTAACGAAGATTCGTGGGCTGCGAGCGCAAACTTTGCGGCCTCCGTTATGGGCAAGCTCAGGAAACAGGAGCGGGACAGAAGCGCGATATAAGCGGGTTGATCGGCCGGGCAAAGCAATGCCTAACGGCCGTACCGCCTGGACTTTGACCTGCGTATATCATTATTATTATTACTTTTACTATTATTATTATTACTATTATTGTTATTTCTATCTCCATATTGTTATTTTTGTACTTTCCACTCTTTAACAGTTTATATAAAGAATACAACAAAAAAAAAAAAAAAAAAAAAAACTGTTCGTGTAGTTGCGTGCAAACGATTGAAATAGCCAAAGCAAAATGTGAGACACTAATGTGTGAATGTCCATACATATGTGCACATCTATGTATGTACATATGTATCTACATATGTATGTATGTTCATTCGTCTTGCACTGACAGAGCAAGAAATGTTAATTAATTGAAAATTATATAATATTTTTAAAAGTAATTTTTTCTTTGTTTAGTGCATTTGGCATTAGGGTTTTCATTAATAACTTTATGCAGCAACAACATATATCAAATAGTTGGGGACATCACATACACACACTCACACACACAACAAACAACAGTTCGTGTCTATGTGTGCGGTTCTCTACGTACGGTTGAAAAAGTAAAGAGAAACATACATATGTATGTATGTATGATAGGATACTCGGTTTTTCGAAATTTGTGTTGGAGCTTGAATTATTGGTGTTTTAATATTTATGCATTTTTTCAAATGAAAAGTTTGTGTTATAAATTTTGTCCGATCGATTTCAAATTTGGGTAATATAATCTACGTAACTAAAATTACAACTTTGCATTTAACGATTTTTAAAATATGCATTTTACAAATGCAGGCAGAACAAACAATACAAAATATCAAACAGTTGGGGACAACTAAGTATACATACACACACACAAACATACATACAAGCAGCTGTTCGTGTAGTTGCGTGCAAACGGTTGAAGTAGCCAAAGCAATATGTGAGACACTAATGTGTGAATGTTCATTTGTACACATGTATGTACATACATACATACATATGTACAAAAGTACATTCGTCTTGCACTGACAGGGCAAGAAATGTTAATTAATTAAAAATTATTAACATTATAACATAAACATTTTGATGTTATTTTTTCTTTGTTTAGTACATTTGGCATAAGGGGTTTTTAGGACAACGGACTACAAGGGCGTACGCAGGTTGGGCAGGGGGGACATTGCTCCCCCTAGAAAGAATTTCGTATCGCATTTAATTTTATTATTGGGGTTTTAATATTTATTCACTTTTTCAAATGAATAGTTTGTGTTATAAATTTTGTCCGATCGATTTCAAATTTGGGTAATGTAATCAACATAACTATATCAACAAATTGGCATTCAACGATTAAAATATAGCAATATGTTTTTTACTTGCCATATATCAAATATCAAATAGTTGGGGACATCACATACACACACTCACACATACATACAACAAGCAACAGTTCGTGTCTATGTGTGCCCATGCATACATACATATGTACATGCATATGTATGTATGCCTGTATATGTATGTAGCATGTACATACAAAACAACAACAACAACTGCAAGTCATTGGCCCGCTCTTCCTCTTTCGTTGTGACCATTTAATGTTAATTGTAAAGGCAAAACACCAAAAGTTTACAGTTACCGTCGCTAGGCAACGACTGCGTAAGCGAAAGTAAAGCAGAAACCGAATAATGGAGCTACGCATATTCTGCTTCGCATTGCGGGCATGTATGTATGTATATGATTTGTTCTTATTGATGTCAATAAATAATTAGATTTTGTTATTTAAATATTCTGCTTATTGCATTCAAACTTCCATATTTTGATGGTATCGGTGGCTTCAACTATCGAAAGTTTTACTCTAGCAAATTGAGATGAGAATTGTGAGTGCTTTTTGATCGTGGCTCATCGCTGCACGGCATTGACACGAGTGCCGTGTTTCATATTCCGAGGTTGTGCGTGACCGTATTGACTCAATATGGCACGAAAAGGCTCAAATGTGAATTTAAAATTAGGATATACCCTTATAATTATTCCCCCTTCTTTGCAAATCGTCTATCTTAAAACGTTGCGTTATCTCTATATATAAAATAGTTTGTCCTGACTAATTGGTGATCAACACACAGCCCAAACGGTAAAAGATGAAATTTGGACTCAAGTATCCTTTCATAGTATCCATCATAGTGTAGGAGCACACTAAGAAAGGCTTTTGGAAAATTCTATCTCCAAAGGGGGGAAAACGAGCTTTAAAAAATATTAGTTATAGTGGTCATGTTCGTTTATCGAAATAGTTTGGCAAGAACAAAAATGTAACGGACTACTGAACAATTTTTTGTCACAAACAGAAAATGTTTATTTAAATACCTTAAATGCCTTCCTACCAGTAACTTATAAGGTGAAACCATATGGGTAGGTTATGCACACACAAAATAAATACAATTGGAAACATTATATTGAGCCGGGTTAAGACGGGCAATACCTGCTAGTGTATATATAAATTATCTTTGCAAATATGGTTTATGTTCTTATTTGGTTAATGTGCGCTCAACCGTTTTCAGACGGACGGCCATACTTTGATCGATTTCTCTCGTCGCGTTGATTAAGAATATATACACCATATGGGGTCGGAGATGCTTCCTTTGCGCAAACCTAATATATACAGGATGCGCCATCTTTTATGTCGGTATGTAGATATTGAATAACTTTGTCATTAGTGAACCGATTGACTTGAGTAGACCAGTGTTGAAAACCTCAGTTCAAGAAATTGTACAGAACCAAAGTAAATAAAAATATCTCATACTTGAAAATCGGTTGTTTATTTTCAAGGATATTCAATGTTTGCATACCGACATAAAAGATGGCGCACCCTGTACTTTGTACCTTACTGGTACAGGGTAAAAAAATCCAGTACTGGTCAAAAAGTTTCACTCGTGTGAATAATATGATTATAAAAACAAGAGAGAACGCTACAGTCGAGCAAGCCCGACAGTGTAATACCCTGTACCCAGGTAAACTTCCGTCACTGAGTTATATGCGCCCATAGCAGCAGCAAAAAGAGCAAGAAGAAGAGCGAACTTGTTGCTGCAGTTTGTGGGGGTTGTACTGTAGAGAATTTGTTTCGCTAATAACTTTTCTCAGAATTGACCGAATTGGATAAAATTTTTAACAACTGTAGACAATTATATATTAATTATGTGTGCAAAGTTTGGTTTAGGTAGCATTTGAAATGTGGACGCTATTGACGAAATTCTGTAGCGGGGGAAGGGGGGGAAAATTAAAAAAAAAAAATAAACTCGTCCTTACTCGGACCTAGGAGAATCTGGATGCCAACTTTGGTTATTCTAGCTTTTATAGTTTCTGAGATCCTCGCGTTCATCCAGACGGACAGACGGACGGACAGACGGACGGACAGACGGACGGACATGTCTAGATCGATTTCTCTCGTCATGCTGATTCAGAATATATATACTTTATGGGGTCGGAGATGCTTCCTTCTGTATGTTACATACTTTGCACAAACCTAATATACCCTTTTTACCCTACGGGTACAGGGTATAATAAAGAAACATAAACAAAGTGAATAATTATTTTAAGTGTTTAATATTTACATACATATGTAACTGTACATATGATACATCGAAAATAACACCACCTTAAATTGTCCCGCATTGGCTTTTGAAAAAGTTGGCCGCCTTAGCGAACACCAAGCAATAATATTACAACGAAAGCAACAATATAAGAACAGTGAATAAAAATGTACAACAAAACAACAAAACAAACGCAGCACAGTGAGCCTAAAACAACAACAAAAGCAGCAGTGACAAAATAAAACCCAAATGTGACGTCATCAGTGATGTGCCATGTAACTTGGCAGACGAACCAGTGAGCCGAACCAGTTCGTCACATTGCCTCCATGGTTATTTTGTATTTTATTTTTGTTTTTTTTTTAAATTTAAACAAAAATCTGAACAACAATAAACAATATCTGGAACAAAATAAATAAATAAATAAAAATAAAAAAAAAGATAAAAAAATAAATAAATAAAAATGAATTTTAACATTGAAACAATACAACGATACAAAGACACATGCAAATAAATCCATTAAAAGAAAAACCATCCACCAGCAATAAGAAGACAATAAGAAAAGAAAGTGAACAAAGATGAATCCAGAAATTCAGGGTGAGTACGTTCCGGTAGTCACTAGAAACCCTGGGGTGGGAACCGGCTGGATTTATAGCCGGTCGCAAACAGAACTGGAAGAGTTCTCAGTCGAGTTCGGGTTCGACAAGGCGAACCAACTCGACGATTTAAAACAGAATTTCGCGACGTTCATTGCGGGAAAGGTTGGCGAAATTCGTACCGGCCCCAGTTCCTGAGTCTGGACAATTGCCGCGCACATCGATGACGGGTGCGCCGCGCGATTTCCAGATACCCGGAACTGCTTCGCCTGCATATCTCTCGCCCATTAATGATCGGCTGTTCCCAAATTGGCAACCAAAGCCAAACCCATCGACTGCAAGTCGCGCAATACGCTTCGATGAACCCAACCAGAACCGGCCCACAGCAGGCAACGTTACGGCCTCAATGGCATGTCATAATACAAGTCCAGAGCGCATAAGAAAATGGGGACTTCGTTTTAACGGGTGCACAAACCCACTGGCATTTATAGAACAACTCGAAGAACGGGCTGTTTCCTACGACATCGAGTTCGACGACCTGCCGCGCGCCATGCCGGAGGTTCTAACTGAGAAAGCGGCGCTCTGGTTCCGCACAAACCGACTCCAGAATGCAACATGGGCAATCTTTCGAAAAGAATTTTTAGAATTTTTCCTGCCCTCCAAGTATTTTCAGCGGCTAGAAGACGAGATAAGAACTCGCTTCCAAGTAGAGGGGGAAAATTTTAAAGATTTCGTCGTAGAGCTGCGAGCACTCATGCCTCATGCCGGGTACACCGAGGCCCAAGAACTAGATCGTATTTATGAAAACACTTTGCCAGAATTTCAGCTATATGTACGCCGCCATGAATTCCGGACGCTGCCTCATCTTATCCAACTCATTGGAGAGTTGGAGAGTGTCAAGCAGCGTGGTCAGATGTGCACGCCCATGGCCGCACCCTTCGCCGACACTTCACCGAGCAGGTCGCATACACCTGCAGCTGCAACATATGGCCGCGACAGAAACACGAGACCAACAACGTTCGAGACGCCATGCAATCCGTTCCGACAACGACCGATGCCGCGGCTGGAACCACCGACAATGACGTTGGCGGTGCCTGGAATGCGGAAAGGTGGCAGTCTGGACGCAGCGAACCAAATGATGACACAGGACTCGCATGTTCCGGGCGACGCTCGACGAGCATGCAAGAACTGTGGCCAGCAGGGCCATTTCCAGGATCAGTGCCGTAACAGACGGGTACTGTTCTGCTGGGAATGTGGTCGGCGAGGCGTACGAACCCTTGCCTGTTGCCCACAGCGAGCATCGGGAAACGAGCAGCGTCTCCGCTCGACTGGGAACCCAGCGGAGACAGCGCAAGCAACACCCCCAGCCTAGATAGCCAGATGTATATTTGCGAAGGACGCATTGTGGCCAGAGTCCAGATAAGCGGTCAAAGCACAGTTGCCACAATAGACACCGGGGCAACTCGCAGTTTCATCAGCGAAACGTGCTTTGATACGGTGGCTCGACAGGATGAAATCCGCAGCGCCAGCACGAACATTCGGCTTGCCGATGGTTTCAGATGCGAGATAAACAGAGCCTTACACACGAGCGTACGCCTAGACAATCGCACTGTTCGCATGACATTCCTGGTTATGCCCAACATGCTCGACCCCGTTATCCTAGGTATCGATTTCCTACAGACTATTGGCACGATGATACAATGCGGGACCGTTTGCCTGAAACTTGGACCAGGCGAACCAGAAGCCCCTATGCACAACGAGAATCCTGATCTACCCACTAGCCGACGTCACTGAATTGGCTGAAGAACTCGAGGAACCAGATTATGACTCGGTGTTACAACGAGAACCGGCAGAACCATGGCCACGGGACATACAGCTCAAAGCTCAACAGTTCCTAGACGAGGAGCTACCAAGATTTGACACGCTCAGTGGAGTCACGCATATGGCGAAGCACTCGATCGTCATGAGAGATAATCGCCCAATCAAGCAGCGATACTTCCCAAGAAACCCGGCCATGCAACGTATAATCAATGAACAAGTGGATGAACTCTTGGAGCAAGGATTAATAGAGCCTTCTCGGAGCCCACACAGCGCTCCCATTATGCGTTGTGTGTGGATGGCCGACAACTCAATGAGCGTTCAATTCCTGATGCGTACCGTCTGCCGCGCATTAACCACATACTGGAGCGACTACGCAACGCAAAGTTTATAACCACACTGGACTTGAAGAATGGCTATTGGCAAATACCCATGGCTGATGACAGCCGTGAATGTACAGCGTTTACTGTACCGGGTCGGGGTCTATTCCAGTGGCGTGTCATGCCATTTGGACTACACTCGGCGCCTGCTACGTTTCAACGCACTCTCGACAAAGTCCTGGGCACAGACATGGAACCCAACGCTTTCGCCTATATGGGTGACGTCATTATCATCGGCAAGGACTTTGATGACCACATCAGGAATTTGCGCGAGGTCTTCAGACGACTACGTCAGGCAAATCTCAGAATCAATCCAGAGAAATGCACTTTCTTCCTACAGAGACTGATATACTTGGGCCACTTGGTCAGCAACCAGGGCATTCACACGGATCTTGGCAAAGTTTCTGCTGTACGAAACCTGGAGCCTCCAACGAACTTGAAGGAACTTCGCCAATGTATTGGGATGGCATCCTGGTATCGCAGATTCGTGCCAAACTTCGCTGCAGTCGTGCAGCCAATGTCCCAACTACTCAAAAAGGGAAGAGTCTGGCGTTAGGGCGAAAAACAGCAAACAGCTTTTAATAATTTGAAATCTTTACTCACCACAGCTCCAGTGTTAGCATGCCCGGATTTTAACCAAAAGTTCGTACTACAAACGGACGCTACCAATCTCGGGATCAGTGCGGTATTAACGCAGGAGATCGATGGGCAGGAGCGAGTCATTTCATACATCAGTCGCAGACTGAGCAAAGCTGAGCAGAATTACTCTGCTACCGACAAGGAATGTCTAGCTGTGATTTATACACAGAACCATTACTCGAAAAGAGCCGAATTATTTGTATGACAAAATTTCATTTACCTCATCAAGAAGAACAAATAATATAGTCTGCAAAAGATATAGATTATCTTGTTCCGAAAAACACTTTTTTATATTTGCTGTTCGTCTGTGGAACGAGTTACCGCATGGCTTAAAAACAATCAGCAATGAAACGCATTTTAGAAATAGAATTCATGCGCACTATCAAGAAAATACCTAAATGAAATAAAGTAAGAGCACAATATTAATACATTTACACTCAGTAGGCAACATTTTTGTTCTGATTATAAAATAATAATAATATTAAAAATAAGAACCAAATACACTTTAAATTTATGTATAATTAAAATGTATCTAATATAAATAGGTTAAGTACGCTAATGAAATCACTTGAATTTTAATAATATCTAAGGAAATTTAATTAATGTGACTAGTGCATTAATTTATAAGAATCATTCTTGTAGCACTAGGAATAAATAAATAAATAAATCCGGAAGCTGAGGTGCTACCTGGAGGGCTACCGATTCGAGGTGGTGACCGATCACTTGGCACTCAAGTGGCTAAATACACTCGAGAGTCCCCTAGGAAGAGTTGCACGATGGAAGCTGGAATTGCAACAATATCAATTCGACATTCGCTACAGAGCCGGAAAGCAAAACGTCGTGGCCGACGCACTCTCTAGACAGCCTCTGGAAAACATGTATCGAATTGACGCAGAAGGAGAATCATCTTGCCCGTGGATTACGAACAAGATCAAGCAAGTACAGGAAGATCCACAGAAGTTCTCGGAGTACACTCTGCAAAATGGACAACTCTACCGAAGCCTGGGTCACAGGCCAAACGACGACGATTACGTCCCGTGGAAGCTCTGTGTCCCTAGGAATCATCGTCGCCGTGTTCTCGAAGAGTGCCATGACGCTCCAACAGCGGGTCATCAAGGCATCCGCAAGACGATCATCAGGTTATCCCAGCGGTACTACTGGCCAGGGATGTATCGAGACGCCCGACGTCATGTTCAGAAATGTGAAAGCTGCCAACGATTTAAGGTCAATCAACAGAAGCCAGCTGGAAGAATGCTCACGAGGCAAGTCGATGAGCCATTCACGACACTATGCGCTGATTTCGTCGGACCTCTACCCAGATCCAAGCACGGTAACACTACACTACTCGTTTTCTTCGATTTGTTCTCGAAATGGGTCGAATTGGTCCCCCTTAAAAAGGCCACTGCCACCCATCTGGTACGAGCATTTAGAGAACGAGTCCTCAGAAGGTTTGGAGTCCCAAAACTCTTCGTGTGCGATAACGGCACACAGTTCACGAGTCGGATATTCAAGAACTGCCTAAAGGAATGGGGAGTCGACGTCCAGCATACAGCACCATACTGCCCCCAGGAGAATCCAACAGAAAGGGCAAATCGGACAATCAAAACGATGATATCGCAGCTCATCAACGGCGATCAGAACACCTGGGACGAGTTGCTGCCGGAGATTACTCTGGCCATCAACTCCAGCGTCTCAGACTCTACTGGTTTCAGTCCAGCCTTCGTAGTACAAGGGCGAGAGCCAAGACTCCCAAGCAGTGCGACGAGGTGACGCCAGCCACTGGAAGCGAATCTCAAACGCCTGCTCAAACGCAGCCCGTTTGAGGGAGATATTCGCCATAGCACAGTCCAACATGCAACGAGCCTCGCCAGATCAACAACGCCACTACAATTTACGCCACAAAGAATGGAGACCGAAGCTAGGATCCCTTGTCTTACTTCGACAGCATCACTTTTCAAAAGCTGCCGAAGGATTTGCTGCAAAACTAGCACCGAAATACGACGGACCATTCAAGGTGGTCAAGTTCGTATCCACATACGTCGTGCGCATCCAACGTGTGGGAAGCCGGAGGAGACAAGTTGCCAACGTGGCCGACCTAAAAGAGTACCACACTGATGCAGCGAACAACGACGACGACGACACAGACATCCTCGAGGCTACCCACAACCCTCAGGATTAACCAAGAGAGCACTAACCAAGCCCAAGTAATGACCCACTTCCTGAGTATGAGCCAGAAGACATGGCGCACTTACTTGGATGGGTAATTAGATAATAAGGGGTATTAGCCAGAGACCCCACACTCACACTAGTTTATCTTACGCGCAAGCCACACCTCTAAAGCGGAATAAAACCTGCAAAAACAAAATTAATAACAAGAAAAATTTATCTTCCACAGCAACAACAACTTTTGTCAAGCCAAGATGGAGAGAGAGAATGGAAGTAGTGCGTGGCAATCGTCGCCGGAGCAGGATTGGGAAGACGACAAGTCCACGTCCCCATACCTTCCCCAAGACCAGGACGGCCATTCACCAGATGACCCGTCCCCAGCCAGCAGCGCTCACGACAACGAGTGGCTGTCCTCATCCGAGCCGGAGAACGACGACGGCCAGCTCGACGAACGATTCGAGACAACACTGCAGCGGGATGAGTGGGACTGGCAAGAGTCACCACCACCTCCCAGCTCGGAAAGCGACACCCTACCTGAACGGTGCTATCCCGACAATGTGCGCGAGGTGTATGACGAGGACGCACCACCTCACCGCGGCTTTCGAGGCCCCACATATCCGCCCCGGTTCCAGGGTCATCAAGACGGCGGCTCCTACTCCAGTTCATCAAAGCCAGAACCCCGACGCGACCCAAGGAGCGGACGAGGGGTATACAAGCCCGCCGAGCCGCAGACTGAGCTGGAGCATTACGCAGCCAGTCCGGCCAGCGAGCCCAGCAGCGATGACGAACAAGTCTATTACAGGGAAGTGGTGGCATCCGCAGAAAACTATCAGCACATCGCCACTCCCTATGGTGCCCGAGTAACCCGCACCACCACCACTACTCTGGATATCTTCCTATCCCCGGGAGAGACGATGAGTACGATGTTCAACGTACCGAGAGAGTCACGGCAAGCACCCAGGGGTCGTGAGGAGGCTCGATGCATGCGCGTCGAACTGAAAGCGACCACCGATGACCGGACCAACAACCGACAACCAGAAGCGGCCAACTACACGCGGGACAACCGCAACGACAGCTCACAGCATCAACCAAGGCGGAACACATCACCCGAGACTGTCCAACGGCCTACCTGGGAGCCGGCAACGTCGGACGAAAAGGACAACCGTCCCCTGTTTCGTCGGCGGTACCCACGAGCCCCGACCAACGCGACCACCAGAGAAGCAGCACCAGCGGAGTGGGTCGTGGCACCGACGGGGTGGAAGGTCGACACAAAGGACCAGAAAATACCCCAGGCCCTGGTCGAGGACATCATGTCAGGGATGCACAGGCGCACCCGGGCCCGTTACTCTAAAGAACTGGACGGGCAACGATTCCAAGTGGAACGGACGAAGACTAGGAGGGTCTTGATCCATTTGGCCCCCCGAAGAAAGGAGAGGATGTAACGCAGTGAAATTCTGCGCCACAAATTGTTATTAGATCTAAGATTTTTCTATTTTTATATTGCACAATTCTGAATATTGCACATTTTGTTACTAGCCTTAAGATTCCACAAATTGTTATTAGATCTAAGATTTTTCTATTTTTATATTGCACACGTTTGAATATTGCACATTTGGTTATAGCATACAAAAGTTCCTTTATTGGCCAAGTACATTGTGTTTCACCACACTGCATACAAGAAGAGTTACGAAGCAATGATCTTTTGAATAGAGGGAGATTAGAAAAAGAGAATTAGGTCACACGAACGGAGGCGAGAAGGGCGAACGAAAACGGAAGCTCGCGCTCTTCTTCGGCGACCATCCAGACGATCAGACGTGTAAGTGCCAGCAACGAGGCATAGGATCAAATCCAAGTAAGTTATGGCAATCAGGCAATAAACGTGGTGCATTGTAGGGCCAATAACAAAGAAATCCCGAATAGAAGGCATTGTGAAGAACATTTCAGTGCGAAGGTACTTATTTTATTCAGAAATCCGCCCACGCTATGAGCGCAACTTACGTATATACCAGGCTCGAGTCAGAATATATGTAGGTAGGTAGGTAGATGCGGCAGCCAGGGTGCAGAACCCTGGCTCACTTAGGCCTTAGAAGTTGGCCCATTGTGGCACCGCGTGGACTGTTCCACTTCCCATTTACCGTGGTAATCTGCAGGTCTTCGCATGTGCTAACTCCATCCAGATGCCTGGATGAATTTAAAAATGTCCCTCGGCTTCCTTATGGATAGTGCCGATAAGTTTGGGAGGAAACATGCCCCTAGAAAGCGATATCTTGTCCTTTATAGGGCTGGGCAGTCGCAGAAGAGGTGGGTTACAGTTTCCTCCTCTTCTACGTCTTTGCAACTTCTGCAGAGGTCGTTATGATAGAGGCCTAATCTGGCGGCATGGGTGCCAACCAACCAGTGCCCAGTGATGGCTCTTATTACGGTTGAGCATTGATTTCTGCTGAGTTTGCAGAGTTCTAAAGAGCGCTTTTTGTTACGAGAGGGCCACGTCAAACGCGTAATTTTGTGGGAATCTGTTTCGTTGGTCCACATTTGATTTGCTATCAATTCAAAGTGGTTACTAACTGAGAGTTTGCAGCTGGCCATCGGTATACCGACACTTTCCTTGTCTGGAAGGAGAGAGGTAGTGGTACCGTGTCTTGCCAGCTCGTCTGCTATACAATTTCCCTCAATTTCCCTATGGCCTGGGACCCAGATGAGGTAAATAGAGAACTGTGCTGCCATCTCGTGAAGAGATTTGCGACAGTTCTGCACTGACATCGAGTTCGATGTCATGGCATTTAGGGATTTTATTGCCGCCTGGCTATCCGTGTATATGCAGGTTTCTCTGATGCCTATGGCTGAACATGGCAGCATAAGGAGGACTTCTTGAATGGCTATGATTTCTGCCTGGAACACACTTCAGTGGTCCGGGAGCCTGAAGGCCTTTTTGATACCAAGTTCTTCGTCTAGCTTAGAACCATCTGTATATATTCTGATTGAGTTTGTGGGGCCTGGAGGGCCGGAATTCCATTCTTCCCTAGAGGGAATGATGGTATGAAAGGGAGTGTGGAGATACTCCTTGGGGGTGCAGTAGTCAGTGACTGAGGGGATGGTGTCGATTCCTCTCAGGATTTTGGCATGACCAAAACATTCTTCTGACCACTGCTTGGTTTCTCTCATGCGAAGCGCCGCCAACGTAGCGTTCATTTTTCCCATGAGATGGATTGGGATTATTCCCAGAATCGCGTCTAGCGCGTCGTTTGGAGTGGTGCGTAGTGCACCCGAAATCGTTAGTTCAGCCTGTCGTTGAACTTTCTTTAGTCTCTGAAGAGACGAGTTTTTTGTTAGTGATGGCCACCATATAGAGACCCCATATAAGAGTATGGGTCTGATTATTGCGGTGTATAGCCAGTGGACCACGTAGGGGGCCATGCCCCATTTCAGTCCAATGGATTTCCTGCAGGTATAGAGTGCGATTGTGGCTTTCCTCACCCTATCCTCAATGTTCAGGTTCCAGTCCAGCTTCCTATCCAGTATCAGACCTAGATATTTGGCTGAGCTGCTGAAGGATAACGGTACCCCATTAAGTAATGGGGGACGAAGAGGCGGAATTTTATATTTCCGCGTGAATAGCACCCACTCTGTTTTGCTGGGACTTACACTCAGGCCACTTAAACTGGCCCAAGTTGATAATGTGCTTAAGGCATCGGTCATGCGTTCGCACAGAGTTTGAGGGAATTTACCCGAGAAGGAGATAGTCACATCATCTGCGTAGGCCACAGCTCGGCATCCCCCTATTCCCTCCAAGGATCGTAGAAGTGAGTTTACCGCTACGTTCCATTGGAAGGGTGAAAGAACGCCGCCCTGAGGTGTTCCGCAGCGTACGAATCTGGAAATCGTGGACGACCCCAGCGTTGCCTTGATGGACCGCTTGGTTAGAAGCTGTCTTATCAGTTCAACGATGGAGCTGTCCACTCCCAGGTCTATCAGTGAGTTGGTAATAGCGTCAGGGGACACATTGTTGAAAGCGCCTTCTATGTCTAGGAAGGCGGTGAGGGTGTAGTGTTTGGTACTGAGAGATTTCTCAATACTCGAAGTAACAGCGTGAAGTGCCGTTTCTGTCGATCTGCCTCTGCAATAGGCATGTTGAGAGCGTGAGAGCTCAGAGAGCGGGATTTTGCTTCTTAAATAGAGACCTAATAGTCTCTCAAACGTTTTTAGTAAAAAGGACGAGAGACTAATAGGTCGGAAGTCCTTCGGGTTGATATGCGAGGCTTTACCCGCTTTGGGTATGAAGACCATTTTTGATCTAAGCAACGTTTCTGGGATATTTCCTGTTAAGAAAATCCTATTAAAGATATCTGCCAGCCATCTGATGGCAGTATCTCCTGCGTGCAGTAGCTGCGCCGGGATAATATTATTCGGCCCTGCTGATTTGTAGGGCTTGAAGCTTTTTATCGCCCATCTGATATTATTTTCAGATAATAAGTCAGGGAGCGTTTGAGATGGACCAGCGCGGTTAGTTTAGTGCTTGTGGAGCTGGGGAAGTGGGTGCATAGAAGCAGACCAAGTGCCTCTTCGCTTGAAGTCGTCCATGACTTATCCGGCTTCTGTAGATAGCCAAGCGTTGAGGGAGTTTTAGAGAGCACCTTTCATAGCCTTGCGGCATCGGTAGTGCTTTCGATCTCAGAGCAGAAGTTCTGCCAAGAAGATCTTTTAGCCTGCCTGAGTACTTTCTTGTACTCTGACAGACCTTGTTTGTATGCACACCAGTGTTGCTCCCCTCCTTGGGATCTGGCTGCATTGAAGAGTGTCCTGGCCTTTTTTCTTGACTCACTGACTTGTGGAGTGCACCAGGAGGGTTTAAGTTTACCCCTTGGATCCCCAATGTGGCATGACTTCTGTAGCGCGATATCGCATGCTGCAGTGAACTTTTTTATTAGAGTCGAGGTGAACTCGACTGTGTTAGGACCCTGAGGTGGATAGTCTGAAAATACATTACCAATAAGATTTGTGTACACGGACCAGTTTGTACGTCTAGGGTTTCTAGTCGCAACTGATCGCTCATTCTTTAGAGATACTTCGAATTGAATGTATCTATGGTCAGAAAAGGAGTGTTCCGATAGAACTCTCCACTTGGAAATTCGGTTGCAGAGCGTATCTGACGCCAGTGTGAGGTCAAGAACCTGGCTTCGATTCTTTATTACAAAAGTGGGATCTGATCCCACGTTACATAAGAGTATGTTAGTAGATAGGATGAAGTTGAAAAGTGACTCACCCCGTATATTTGTGTCAGTGCTTCCCCACTGAGTGTGATGAGCGTTGGCATAGCATCCGATGATCACATCAATTTTCTTCTGTCTGCTATCTTCTATGACTTGTCTTGTCAGCAGAGGAGGGAGATCCGCCTCTTCGTAAGCCATATAGGTCGAGCATACTCTTAGAGGCTTTGGCTTTGCCTCTATGCACGCCGCTGTGTTATCGCCATCGCTAAAATTGGGTAGTAGAAATATATTTATGTTTTTCTTGGTTAGAATGCAGGTGCGGGTCTTGCCTGTGTTGTTCGCTATTATTAGCTTATAGTCCGACGTCCTCAATCCAGAAACTTTACCTCTACAGATCCAAGGTTCCTGGATGAGGACTACATCGACTTCGTCCTGGCTTAGACGAAGTTGTAGAGCGGCAGATGCTGCTTTGCAGTGGTGGAGATTAATTTGTAGAAACCTCAGAGGCATCTACGTCTATCTCCACCACTGTCTTGTCGGCGTCGTCATCGTCAAGGATGGAATCTTCATCCGCTTGGCCGAGCGTGGCGACCCCTCGTACAAGCTCTGATGTCTCGGAGGAATACCCCTCAAGGATATCCTCTTCGTCAGTTATCGTTTCCGTCTCTGAAACGACTGGTTCCGCATCGCTAAGCTCAGCTTCTTGCGTGGTTGTCTTGCCACGTGCTGCGTCGGACCGGTAGACCCGTATGGCTACTGACTTATAGCCATACCTGACCAGCCCACCGATCCTTGTCAGTTCATCAGCAGATTCCTGGTTTATTGTTATGACGACCTGGCGTGTGGTTCCTTCTGCCTCCACTAGCTTGGCCACACTCCAGTCGTCCGTTTTTAACTGTGGATTGCATATCTGAAAAACCTTCAGGATTTCCTCCGGTTTTTCAGGTTTAGCCGACACCCTGACCCTGGCTCGCGGTCTATTGGGTACGTCGCACCAATCCACTGCAACTAGCTTGGCACCTGGGTACACCTCACTAAGTGCAGCAATTGACTTTTTGTAAGCCTCAGCCGACCGTTTATCGTAGCAAGCGATGGCCTTTATCCTGCCTTGATGCCAGCCTGCATCGTCGCAGATCGGTGGGGGTCCACCATTTGAGGCCAAGTCCATCAAAAAGCGGCCTTGCAGCTCATTTTCAACCCCTGACCATCTGTGCCTTGGGATCCTACCCTCCTTGTTGCCCATGTCTAGGACGCCAATGAGGATCTTGTCCTTCGCCACTTCTGCGAAGGTTCGATGCATGAGCTGTGGTCGCGTTCGTTTGGCTGGCTGTGGCGGCGTCTCTTCTGCCGACCTCTGCCTTTTCGGGGCATTCCTATGTCGTTTTATCGGAATTGCTGGCTTGAATTCCGGTAAAATTCCTTTGGCCCATTCTACCATCCTTCGACCGTCTGGCGACGTCTCAGGAGTGGTATGGTGCTTCTGCAGTATGGCTGCTGCGCGTTTCTTGTCTTGAAACTTTGTTTTGATTTTTGGTGGCTTCATCGCCGAAGTGCCTGGCTCTACGGGTTTGCCAGCCACCTCCACTTCGCTTGCTGGCTTGGCAGCTTGGCTTGCTTTGCCTTCGAAGTGGAGGGGGTCTGACTATCCGCAGATTCTGAGACAACCGATTGGCATGTCGGATTGTCTCCACCTGCACTGACAGCGATGGGATGAGAGCTGAAGGCTCCCATCCTGTTGACGGTCAGGTCTATGACCGATTGTAAAGAGGGATTTGTTGTCCCGTCCGGCTTATGGCGAGTTCCGGTCTCAATTTTTGTTTTATTGTTTTTATTTTTAAAAGGTTTCATAGTTTTTGTTCCCACGAGTAGGCGGGAAGGGGTGGGTCACCCGTGGCATAGCCCGTGTACCACGGGAAGCCTGGTTAAAACTGGAGGTCGGCAGGTATCCAGAGTTCGCATAGTAGAGACTGAGCACCCCCTCAGCCACGCATCAATCGACCTAAGCTGTTCCGCCTTGGATTGGGGAAAATTTTATAGAGTTTTCAGCTCTCGCCCGACTACCATTCGTCAGCACCACTTGGCAGAGACATGACCTTGCCAAGGGCCTGCTTCCAGTCGCCCTCGCGAGGAGAGTATAGTCGCACTACCAGTGGTATATCACAATTACGGCGCGTACCCCTGGCTTGGAGGTTACACGGAATCCCCTTGTGATACCCATTGGCTGACGGCCAGAATATATGTAAGGTGTGACTGCAAAAGCAAACGAGTGTTGATTGTTATATTGCTGCGTATGAGCCGGCAATATAACGTCAAAACGAGCCTTATTCCGCCCCCGCATCCTCCAGCGCCAGCGGCTACAGTGGGCCCATTTCATATATAGCGTGTATGAACCGCGATAGATGAAATAGTCCACTCGACCGACGGAGTTTTGGAGGTTATGTTTGCAGCGCATGATCATGCAGACATAACGCCAAAACTACCAGCCGGCGAGGCAGCCGGCGAGGCAGCCGGCGAGGCAGCCGGCGAGGCAAGGCGACTGACACCCTACAGTGTGCATCGAGTCCCTCTTGTCGCATGGTCCCGTCACATTTATAAATTTTCTTGTAAATGAACCCTGGACAGCTGAGTTATACCCCAGCTGGAAATAAAACTTCTTTACAAATCATACAAAAGCCTCACTCAAAATAGGCCAATACAGATTGGCACATTGAATAAGCACACCATCAAATTGGTGCATTATTATAACGAGGTCCGAGAGATATTCCTAGAAAGCAAACCTAGGCTCACGGGTCTCCATTGGACTCAGGCTTCAGACGTTGTCAAACGTCTAAGAGAACAGCTGCTCGCTGTTAGAGAAAGACATGGCTTGGATATACACTTGCCAAATGTGATAAGTAGCACAGCGACATATATATCCGTGGACGGGGATGAAGTAATGTCCATAAGTCCCAGGTCAAAATCGCCAAATACGGCGTACGTAAGCATAATTTCGGAAGAAGATTCCAAAAGCGAAATTCCTCCCAATAACAGCCCCGCAAGAAGCGAAGTGGCTGATAGCTTAGATACAATAGAAAACAGCCCGCAATTGAGAAAAATGTCGCAGACACAGATACAATTCTTAAAAACGGCGTCATCTCTGATACCGGTGTAGTGTGCATACATAAGGAGTACACACTGTACGCAGTGCACTCTTAAGAACATACACTGTAACACTGCTGTACTGCTGGTTTGATGGCAAAGCCGAAAATTTGAGAAGCTTCTTGGGCGCGTTGCAGTTGGTGGACTCAATTAAAGAGACACACGAGTCAACGGCAGTCCAATTAATAAAAACAAAGCTCAAAGGCAACGCACGCAATTTTATTAGCAGTGAGAACTCAATTGCTGAAATTGTTTGCAAACTTTCCGCCACTGTAAAAGGTGACTCAGTTGAGGTTATTACAGCCAAACTGATGAACCTTCAACAGAAGAGCAAGACGGCTAATCAGTATACCCAAGAGGTAGAAAAACTGACAAAGTCTCTAGAGAGTGCATTCATAAACGATGGACTTTCATTGGAGATAGCCACTAAATACGCAACATGCTGTAAAATCAATGATAAAGAATTGTAACATTGACAGGGTGAAGCTGGTAATGGAGACCGCCAACTCAACAATATGAATGAGGCCGTCTCCAAGTTTGTCAATAGTTGTACCGATGCAACTGGACAAACAGATACAATTTTGTATTATAAAAACCAGCAAATAGACAGACGTTTCAGTAATAATCAAAGAGCCAGAGGTAATAATAACTATCACTATGAAATAGCTATCGTGGTGGAAATAACTATCGCGGTGGAAATAACTATCGCGGTGGAGATAACTATCGCGGTGGAGATAACCATCGTGGTAGTCGAAACTACCAGAATGGCTACCAACGAAATAACAGCAATAATTATAACCAAGTCCGACTGGTGCAAACCACGTCGGAAAACCAGTAAAAACCCTTGGGATAAAGAAAACGGTGGAACAAACGATTCACGCAATAAATCTTAATTTCAATCTTTATGTTACACTAAAAAATGAAGCAACACGTAAGTTGTACACATTGCTGGTTGATACAGGTGCAGATGTGTCTTTAATAAAGGAAGATACGGACTCGTTTGATAACGTCAATTATAATAATATTACTCAATTGTCCGGTATAGGTGAGGGAACAACCAATTCCAAAGGATCGGCAATGATAGAACTCCTATCAACATGCTATGCCATCCCTCATGACTTCAGTATAGTAGATTCAGACTTTCCGATTCCATGTGATGGAATAATAGGTACAGATTTTATGAAGAAATATAAGTACATTGACGTATTCGGAATAGAAACCGAATCGATATCAACCAATAATTTCTACAAACAAAAGATAAGAATGAAAGATGATGAACCAGTTTATATTAAGAACTATAGAATTCCACATAGCCAAAAATAAGAGGTAGAAAAGCAAGTCGAGAAGCTAATAAGAGACAAAATAGTAGAACCGTCAGTCTCAGAATATAATAGCCCATTATTGATAGTTCCAAAGAAGTCATTGCCGGGTTCTGATAGTAAAAGATGGCGTTTGGTGATTGACTATCGCCAGATCAATAAAAAAATCTTGTCCGACAAATTTCCATTGCCCAGAATTGATGATATTCTCGATCAATTGGGTAGAGCTAAGTACTTCTCATGTTTGGATCTGATGTCAGGACTTCATCAGATAGAGTTTGAGGAAAGCTCCAGAAACATAACGTCTTTTTCCACGAGCAATGGCTCTTATCACTTCACGCGATTACCATATGGTTTAAAAATAGCACCAAATTCCTTTCAAAGAATGATGACAATCGCATTTTCGGGTATAGAACCCTCTCAGGCATTCTTATATATGGATGACCTGATTGTCATCGGATGCTCAGAAAAACATATGAATAAGAATCTTACAAGCGTTTTTGATTTATGTAGAAAACACAACCTTAAATTTCACCCCGAAAAGTGCTCATTCTTCAGGCACGAGGTAACCTTTTTGGGCCATAAGTGTACTGATAAGGGTATTTTGCCAGACAGCAAGAAATATGATGTCATAGAAAGGTACCCAGTCCCAACGGACGCTGATAGCGCTAGAAGATTCGTTGCATTCTGCAATTATTATAGACGTTTTATAAAAAATTTCGCCGATTATTCGCGGCACATAACAAGATTATGTAGAAAGAATGTTAAGTTTGAGTGGACAGATGAATGTCAAAAAGCATTCGAATATTTGAAAGTCCAGTTGATGAAGCCTACGTTATTGCAGTACCCAGATTTTATCAAAGAATTTTGCATAACGACGGATGCGAGTAAACAGCTGTACTGACCCAAAATCATAATGGGACACAGCTGCCAGTAGCGTATGGATCAAGATCGTTTACAAAAGGGGAAAGTAACAAAAATACAACGGAGCAAGAACTGGCAGCCATCCATTGGGCAATAAACCATTTTCGACCATATATTTATGGCAGACACTTCACAGTCAAAACCGATCATAGGCCCTTAACTTACTTGTTTTCAATGACGAACCCGAGCTCAAAACTGACGCGCATGAGACTTGACTTAGAGGAGTATGATTTCACAGTTAAATACCTCAAGGGGAAAGACAACCATATAGCAGATGCGTTGTCGAGAATAACTATAACAGACTTAAAAGATATACATAAAGGAAACAAAATATTAAAAGTCACTACAAGAAATCAAAGTAAACAGAAAAATCTCTGCGCAGAGAAAGATAAAGTAGATTTGCATAAGCAAACTAAAAATAAAGCTTCAAAGCCCAACGTATACGAAGTCATTATAAATGACGAGGTACGAAAAGTAGTGACCTTGCGTACGACAGATTCAACATGTTTACTAAAGCATGGAAAAAAAGTCATAGCAAGAATTGATGTTAGCGATATGTACTCCAATGGAATTCTTGACTTAGGTCAGTTCTTCCAAAGGCTTGAAAGGCAAGCCGGTGTGTTTAATATCAGCGGACTCAAAGTGGCACCGAGCGAAAAGATCTTTGAAACAACTTCAATATAATCTTTTAAAGAAATGGGCAATAAAATATTGAAATCATTAAGAGTAACGCTACTCAAGCCGGTGATCCAAATAAATAAAGAAAAAGAAGCAATACTGTTTACATTCCATGACGATCCAATACAAGGAGGCCATACGGGTATAGCCAGAACAATGGCAAAAATAAAAAGGCATTATTACTGGAAAAATTTAACAAGAGACATTACAAATTATATAAAAAAATGTCCAAAATGCCAAAAGTCGAAAACGACTAAGCATACCAGAGCTCCATTAATAATAACAGATACGCCAATAAAGGCTTTCGATAGGGTAATTGTGGATACGATCGGTCCACTACCTAGGTCCGAAAAAGGAAATGAATACGCAGTAACTTTAATCTGCGATTTAACAAAATACCTTGTAGCCATACCAATAGAGAACAAAAGTGCAAAGACAGTAGCCAAGGCTATATTTGAAGATTTTATTCTGAAGTACGGTCCAATGAAGACGTTCATTACGGACATGGGAACGGAGTATAAGAATTCAATAATTCAAGATTTATGTAAAAATCTAAATATTAACAAGTGAAAAAGCTAAAGTCGGGTGTCCCGACTTTGAAATACTCTGTACATATGTTTACAATAATTATAGAAAATAAAAAAAAAAAAAAAAAAAAAGAAAAAAAAAATTGGATCGATTTCACCTCTCTCGGTATTCGAACTCACTTAAAGGGTGTATAATTGCACATTTACATAGCAATTGCGTCTGTGTGAGTGTATGTATGCCTATGCGCATCAATTCGTGTCTGTGTAAGCATTTTCGCAGTCAACCAAACAGCAACATCAACAACAGCCGCGGGCAGCGCTTGAGCAGCGCTGCAGCAGCAAATATATTTATGGCTATAACTTCTTGTTAAATCGGTCTATCATAGTGAAACTTGGCATACGGACACATAATAACCAACTGGGGGTATTTGCAAAAGTTTAGTTCGAAATTCCAAGAATTACGGGAGTTAGAGAAAATCGCATTTGCGTGGGAGAGGGGGGAGGGAAGGGAATTCCAAAATATACATTTTCTGCGTATTCACACAAGGCATCTTGGACTAAAATTTGGTGTGCCTAGGTCGGTAGTCTCCGAGATATAGGCGATTATACGAATGGAAAATCGGGAAAACCCCCATAGGGGAGAAGTGGGGGGAAATCAAAAAAATAAAACAAACTCGTATAGAATACACACATAACGCATCTTTGTGGAAAATTTGGTGTCTCTATCTCTTATAGTCTCTGCGATCCAGGTGTTCATATGGACGGACAGACGGACAGACAGGGCTAGATCGACTCGTCTTGTCACGCTGATCAATAATATATATACTTTGTGGGGTCTGCCACGCCTCCTTCTGCCTGTTACATTTTTCAGCTCCCGCAAACCTAATATACTCTTGTACATTTCATGTACAGAGTATAAAAACATAACATCTACTGCACATCATCACCAGACTGTAGGAACCGTGGAGCGAAGCCACAGAACATTTAATGAGTTCATCAGGTCATACTTGTACATCTCAGTCGACAAATCAGATTGGGATGTGTGGTTACAGTACTTCGTATATTCTTTTAATACTACACCCTCAATGGCACATGATTATTGTCCATATGAGCTAGTTTTTGGTAGAACCTCAAATTTACCAGAGTATTTCAATAGCATAGATAGAATAGAACCACTTTACAATATAGAAGATTATGCTAAGGAATCTAAGTTTAGGATAGAACAAGCTTTGAAAAGAGCAAGATTAATGCTAGAGTCAAATAAACATAAACAGAAAATTAGTTATGACAAGAATAGTTTAGATCTGAAGTTAAAAATAGGAGACCAGGTTCTATTGAAAAATGAAACACGTCACAATATAGATTTTAAATATAAAGGACCATATAAGGTAGAAAAAGTAGAAGAAAAGAATAACATATTAATATCAAATAATAAAGACAAAAAACAAACAGTACATAAGGATAGGTTAAAGATTTTTAATTCGTAACTTGAAGTATGGCCATACACAAGCATAAATATATATAAATATCAATAAATAAATACAAAAAAATATACATAAATTTTCTATGATTCCATCGAAAAAAAAAATAATAAAAAAAAATTATATATATATTTATAAATCAATCAAATAAAAACAAGTAAAAAAGCTAAAGTCGGGTGTCCCGACTTTGAAATACTCTGTACATATGTTTAGAATAAATATAGAAATTAAAAAAAATTAAGAAAATAAACAAAAAAAATTTGATCGATTTTACCTCTCTCGGTATTCGAACTCACGTAAAGGGTGTATTATTGAACATTTACATAGCAATTGCGTCTGTGTGAGTGTATGTATGCCTATGCGCATCTATTCGTGTCTGTGTAAGCATTTTCGCAGTCAACCAAACAGCAACATCAACAACAGCCGCGGGCAGCGCTTGAGCAGCGCTGCAGCAGCGCTGCATCAGCAAATATATTTATGGCTATAACTTCTTGTTAAATCGGTCTATCATAATGAAATTTGGCATACGGACACATAATAACCAACTGGGGGTATTTCCAAAATTTTAGTTCGAAATTCCAAGAATTACGGGAGTTACGATTTGCGGGGTAGAGGGGGGAGGGAGGGGAATTCCAAAATATACATTTTCTGCGTATTCACATAAGGCATCTGGGACTAAAATTTGGTGTGCCTAGGTCTTATAGTCTCCGAGATATAGGCGATTATACGAATGGAAAATCGGGAAAACCCCCATAGGGGGGAAGTGGGGGGGAAAATCAAAAAAATAAAACAAACTCGTATAGAATACATACATAACGCATCTTTGTGGAAAATTTGGTGTCTCTTTCTCTTATAGTCTCTGAGATCCAGGTGTTCATACGGACGGACAGACGGACAGACAGACAGACAGGGCTAGATCGACTCGTCTCGTCATGCTGATCAAGAATATATATACTTTGTGGGGTCTGCCACGCCTCCTTCTGCCTGTTACATTTTTCAGCTCCCGCAAACCTAATATACTCTTGTACATTTCATGTACAGAGTATAATAAGATAAAAATAAAAATTTATACATACAAATAAGTATATACAAAGTGCAATTCAAAAGTTCCAAGACTTTTATTAAAAAACGAAAACTATTTTTTTTTTTTGAAAAATTTATTGGTCGCCTTCAAAATAGTCTCCTTCCGCCTGAATACAACGTTTTGCACGTTCAAGAAGGTGATCGAACGACTTTTGTAGGTCATTTGTCGGTATAGCGTTGAGGATGGCGTTCGCCGCCTGTTGGATGGCATCAACGTCAGCATAGCGGTTTCCTTTCATGGCCAAATGTAGTTTTCCGAACAAATAAAAATCACACGGTGCCATATCAGGCGAATAGGGTGAATGGTTGATGGTATGAATGCGATTTTTGGTCAAAAAATCCATCGTGAGTGTCGAACGGTGAGATGGTGCATTATCATGCAATAATCGCCAGCTTCCTTCTTCACAATATTCCGGCCGAATTCGACGAATAAGTGCTACCAAACGCTTCAAAACACCAACATAAAACACCGCGTTAACCGTTTGGCCAGTTGGAACGAATTCTTTATGAATAATGCCCTTGGAATCATAAAAACAAATCAACATTGACTTGATTTTTTACTTCTGTTGACGAGTTTTTCTCGGCCTCGGCTCCTCTAAAGACTGCCACTTCGCACTTTGACGCTTGGTTTCGGGCTCATATTCAAAGCACCATGTTTCGTCACCAGTCACAATCGAATATAAAAAGTTTGGGTCCTTTTTGGCCTCTTTAATGATGTCTCTTTAATGTTGGATTCTGAGGTCTTTTTCGTGTTGTTTCAAAGTGTGCGGAACAAATCGAGCAAAAACCTTTCTGAGACCCAAATTTTCTGTCAAAATACGATAAATCGACGCTGCGGATATTGATAATTCCGATTCCATATATTTAAGCGATGATTTCGGCTCTTTTTTAATGAATTCACGCACAATTTCCGTGTTTTTTTCGTTTACAACATCATCATACAACATTTGGCCGGCCCGAACGTTCGTCGTCTTCCAAGTCCTCCCGTCCCTCTTGAAAACGTTTAAACCACTCGTGAATACGGCTACGGGATAGACAATCATCCTAATAAACTTGTTTCATCATTTGATGAGTTTCGGTAAAAGTTTTACCAAGTTTAAAACAAAACTTAATGTTGGCTCTTTGTTCGATGTTCATTTTCCGACCAACACTACAAATGTAATGTCACATTTAGCGCTATATACCAGCTGTTATACAAATCAGCTGTTATATAAATTCCATACGACAACACTGAAGAATACACAATTGACGGATAAAAATTTCCAACACATGGCGTCACTAGGAGCCGCGCTATTTAAAAAGTCCTGGAACTTTCGAATTGCACCTTGTACATACATATATCAATTTTCTCTTTGGAAACATTATTAAACAAACAAAACAAATAGATTAATAAGAAACGAATCATAAACATATAAACATATTTCATAACTAGATATACATGAAATTAATAGATAAATAATTTAGAAAATAACTTCATAATATTACGTTATTTTTTAAAAGGAGGGAGATGTAGTGTGCATACATAAGGAGTACACACTGTACGCAGTGCACTCTTAAGAACACACACTGTAACACTTTATTGCACTGAATAAATTAATTCAAAAAGCCCCACATATACATAGCCTAATCACATACACCCAATTCAAACATACCACACAAAAATTATAAACATTCCTCACATACATATATGCATAATCCATTCACCTACCCTCATTCAAATATGCAAAACAAAAATTATATTTATACCATAGCCCAAGTAGCATTATAGCCCAAAACAGAATACAAAACAGAAACACAACATCAAACCATTAACAATATTATAAAACACACACACTCATAGCCAAAATACAAACAGTTTATAAACAACACCAATCAGAGAAAACACATTCAATAACATTTAAATACACGCCTGATACACACTAAATGTAACATTCATAGCATATGAAGTAAAATTTATAAATGGCTACCTAATTTAATTATATATGTGCGGCTTCCCTCCACGAATCATATGATCAAGAGGAATTGTTAATTAGTTCTTAAGACAATATTTTTTTGTAAGCCATCACGGGGCACAAAAAAAAAAAAGGAAAAACAAGTAAAAAAGCTTAAGTCGGGTGTCCCGACTTTGAAATACTCTGTACATATGTTTACAATAATTATAGAAAATAAAAAAAAAAAAAATAAAAAACAAGTAAAAAAGCTAAAGTCTGGTGTCCCGACTTTGAAATACTCTGTACATATGTTTAGAATAAATATAGAAATTAAAAAAAATTAAGAAAATAAACAAAAAAAATTTGATCGATTTTACCTCTCTCGGTATTCGAACTCACGTAAAGGGTGTATAATTGAACATTTACATAGCAATTGCGTCTGTGTGAGTGTATGTATGCCTATGCGCATCTATTCGTGTCTGTGTAAGCATTTTCGCAGTCAACCAAACAGCAACATCAACAACAGCCGCGGGCAGCGCTTGAGCAGCGCTGCAGCAGCGCTGCATCAGCAAATATATTTATGGCTATAACTTCTTGTTAAATCGGTCTATCATAATGAAATTTGGCATACGGACACATAATAACCAACTGGGGGTATTTCCAAAATTTTAGTTCGAAATTCCAAGAATTACGGGAGTTACGATTTGCGGGGTAGAGGGGGGAGGGAGGGGAATTCCAAAATATACATTTTCTGCGTATTCACATAAGGCATCTGGGACTAAAATTTGGTGTTCCTAGGTCTTATAGTCTCCGAGATATAGGCGATTATACGAATGGAAAATCGGGAAAACCCCCATAGGGGGGAAGTGGGGGGGAAAATCAAAAAAATAAAACAAACTCGTATAGAATACACACATAACGCATCTTCGTGCAAAATTTGGTGTCTCTATCTCTTATAGTCTCTGAGATCCAGGTGTTCATACGGACGGACAGACGGACAGACGGACAGACAGACAGACAGGGCTAGATCGACTCGTCTCGTCATGCTGATCAAGAATATATATACTTTGTGGGGTCTGCCACGCCTCCTTCTGCCTGTTACATTTTTCAGCTCCCGCAAACCTAATATACTCTTGTACATTTCATGTACAGAGTATAAAAATTGGATCGATTTTACCTCTCTCGGTATTCGAACTCACGTAAAGGGTGTACATACATAGCAATTGCGTCTGTGTGAGTGTATGTATGCCTATGCGCATCAATTCGTGTCTGTGTAAGCATTTTCGCAGTCAACCAAACAGCAACATCAACAACAGCCGCGGGCAGCGCTTGAGCAGCGCTGCAGCAGCAAATATATTTATGGCTATAACTTCTTGGTAAATCGGTCTATCATAATGAAATTTGGCATACGGACACATAATTACTAACTGGGGGTATTTGCAAAATTTTAGTTCGAAATTCCAAGAATTACGGGAGTTAGAGAAAATCGCATTTGCGGGGGAGAGGGGGGAAGGAGGGAAATTCCAAAATATACATTTTCTGCGTATTCACATAAGGCATCTGGGACTAAAATTTGGTGTGCCTAGGTCTTATAGTCTCCGAGATATAGGCGATTATACGAATGGAAAATCGGGAAAACCCCCATAGGGGGGAAGTGGGGGGAAAATCAAAAAAATAAAACAAACTCGTATAGAATACATACATAACGCATCTTTGTGGAAAATTTGGTGTCTCTATCTCTTATAGTCTCTGAGATCCAGGTGTTCATACGGACGGACAGACGGACAGACAGACAGACAGGGCTAGATCGACTCGTCTTGTCACGCTGATCAATAATATATATACTTTGTGGGGTCTGCCACGCCTCCTTCTGCCTGTTACATTTTTCAGCTCCCGCAAACCTAATATACTCTTGTACATTTCATGTACAGAGTATAACAAGAAAAGAATGCTAAAGTCGAGCAAGCTCAACTCTTAAGTACCCTGTACCTCCCACCAAAAAGGAAAAAATGAAAAAAAAAAATTTTGTTTAAATAATTAAAAAAAAATATATTAATTAAATTATTGGAGTTTGAAATTTTGAAATCAATTTTGGCAGATGGTGCTTATGTGTCCGTGTGCCAAGTTTCATCAAGATAGGTCAATTCTGAAGAAAGTTATAGCTATAAATAAAATCGCTGCCCATGCGCTGCCTGGATTTCTGCCCACAGCTGTTTAACTGGTTTAACTTTGTGCTGCATATATACACGCATATAAACACGCAGAGACACGATTCTGATGTAAATTAATTCTATTGGAAGTGTACATAAACAGTTGGGTAAAACAAATTCTATGCGTCTATAAAAAGGAGTAGCATAAATGAAAATATACAAGTCAATGATGAAAATATCTATCGATCACTGGTTAAATACCTCGACGATGAAAAGATGAACTACTACACCTAACAACTTAAAAGTAGCACGTGATTACAAGTGGTTATCCTGACTGAAAAAACTGTAAAAACGAAGTTCACCCAATTTACCGCTACATCTGCTGCACCGTAAATTCACCGTTGGGGAACCGCATAAACGAAATGGACCTGTCCAATGCACAAACTGCCAGGAATATGAACACACAAAAACCTATTGTACCCTACGCGCAGTCTGTGTTGCCTGCGGGGATGTACATCTCAATGAGGCCTGCCCTGTAGATAAGGAGGACCCCTCTGCTTAAAAAAATGTGGGGGAAACCACACTGCCAACTATAGAGACTGCCCTGTATACAAAGAGTTAAAAAGTCACCTAACTCAACAAAAATCCGCATCTCGAAATCCAGTCATCCGACAAAACTTGCCATACATACCATCAACTACGATTCCAGGAGTATCTTTTGCTAAGGCATTAAGTTACACCAACGAGTCGTACGCCTCAGTCTCTAAACAAACCACTGCAGGAATAATGAATGGTCAGACATCGCAACAGGGGCCAGAAACTACAACCCAACATACCACTGCAAAATCCATCCCAATTGCCTAGTAGGATTGAATCAATTCTGGCAACTCTTACAAATACAATGGTAGCAATACAACAAAGGATGCAGGAAATTCTGCGCAATCAAAATCTCCTTCTAGAATTATTAATCAAACAGAAATCTACTTAAATGGCTTCTCTAAAAATATGTTTTTGGAATGCGAATGGCATTTCACAGCACAAATGCGAGCTCTGTCAGTTCCTTAAAAGTAGCAAGGGATTACATGACATTGACGCCGTGCTCATACCAGACTCTCACCTAAGAAACGAACATTATTTTCATATCAATGGCTACAACTTCTATCCCGATGGTACTATCCGTTGCCATCAATTGCTACAACATATCTACAGGCTACCAAAATTCATATCGAAACTCAAAGCGGCTATTTAAGCCTAGCCTCAGTAAACTGCCCACCGCGCTTCTCCGTTTCTGAGGCAGAATTTATACATTTCTTCGACCTACTAGGTGACCGCAACCCGAAACCAAGACAACTATTTAACGCTATAATAACATCACGAAACAAGAAGAAGAACCTGTAGTATGCGCATATGTCGTGAGTGCACTGTATCCAGTGCCCGTCAAATATATACAACAGCAACACTTTGTCGCTGCATAAACATAATTCAAACAGCGACACTTTCAAGTGCAATGACTTGAACGTAGCTGGCGCAGTTAGCCGCGTCAGCATTCTTGACCGCTCATGAGACATATATGCATACCACTCTCTTATGTTATACTAGCAGGTATTGCCCGTCTTAACCCGGCTCAATATAATGTTTCCAATTGTATTTATTTTGTGTGTGCATAACCTACCCTATGTTTTCACCTTATAAGTTACCAGTAGGATGGCATGTAAGGTATTTAAATGAACATTTTCTGTTCTTGACAAAAAATTGTTCAGTAGTCCGTTACATTTTTGTTCTTGCCAAACTATTTCATTAAACGAACATGACCACTATAACTAATATTTTTTAAAGCTCGTTTTCCCCCCTTTGGAGCTCGAATTTTCCAAAAGCCTTTCTTAGTGGGCTCCTACACTATGATGGATACTATGAAAGGATACTTGAGTCCAAATTTCATGTTTTACCGTTTGGGCTGTGCGTTGATCACCAATTAGTCAGGACAAATTGTTTTATATATAGATATAACGCAACGTTTTAAGATAGACTATGTGCAAAAAAGGGGAATAATTATAAGGGTATATCCTAATTTTAAATTCACATTTGAGTCCATATTCCATATTGAGTCAATACGGTCACGCACAAACTCGGAATATGAAACACGGCACTCGTGTCAATGCCGTGCAGCGATGAGCCACGATCAAAAAGCACTGACAATTCTCATCTCAATTTGCTAGAGTAAAACTTTCGATAGTTGAAGCCACCGATACCATCAAATTATCGAAGTTTGAATGCAATAAGCAGAATATTTAAATAATAAAATCTAATTATTTATTGAGATCAATAAGAACAAATCATATACATACATACATCTGCCCGCAATGCGAAGCAGAATATGCGTAGCTCCGTTATTCGGTTTCTGCTTTACTATCGCTTACGCAGTCGTTGCCTAGCGACGGTAACTGTAAACTTTTGGCGTTTTGCCTTTGCAATTAACAGGCGTAAATGATCAAAACGAAAGAAGATGTGCGAGCCAACAACTTGAAGTTGTTGTTGTTGTTTTGTATGTACATGCTACATGTGTACATGCTACATATGTATGCATGTACATATGTATGTATGCATGGGCACACATAGACACGAACTGTTGCTTGTTGTATTGTTATGTGCGACGCGGCAGTGTTGGCAAACCACAAATGGCGTCGGACAAAGGGGATGGCAACTCGCGCGATTGACAGCTGGCGCGGGCCGATACCGAGTACTCGTGCGTGAAGTGCGAGGACCAGTGCTACCAATTAGGAGGGTTGCAAAGTGGGAAAAGTATCATCGGGTAGAAGGGAAATTATCGGTTCCATGAAGAGTGGCCGGCCGTGCCCTTTGTCAAGGAGAGAAGGAAAGCGAAAGTGAAGGAAGTGACAGGCAGAACATTTTCAGGCGTAGAAAAGTGTGGAAGTGACCGAAAATATATACATCAGTGGTGCAAATTGGAGATCCAGGAAAGGGGAAAAGGAGAGTTTAGACCCAGGTTGTACACGCAGAGGAAAAGGAGCAGAGCGCAAAGACAGACGAGGTAAGGGGCACAGAAAATGAACCAGGCGCAAATACTAATGGTGCTTTATTCAGTCCACCAGGCTAGGGGAATGAGAGTGGGGACAGGTCGCCAACGTTCTACGGGACAAGCCGCCAAAGCGGACAGGGCGTACCGGAGGAACTGCGTGCTGGAAGCGAGAGTCTGATTCTGGGCTAAGTACCCCCTTTAGAATCTATGTTTATATGAATACTCCCACTCCCAAAATTTGAACATGAATCTGGAGTAGAGTCCATTTATGGGGTGAGATGGGGTGATAAGAGTCCCGGAGCAGGAGAAAACCCAAACCAAGCATGTTGAAGGGAGCCGGCAACAAAATGCCGAAACCGGCTCAAGGTAGGGAGGGCCACGCGGCTACGTGACATCAAGGTAGCCACAACTCCACCCAAATTCCACAGACGTCCCTCAGCCGACCATATGAGTAGGTGTGTTTAAAAAAAAATATAAATTCATTGTTGGTCTGCCGCACCCCTGTCGCGGTCGAATCTGACCCTGAGCCGATAGGTAGCCGGCGTAACGACAGGGGATGCACGGGCAAAGGCGGACATAACAGTATGTATGTGTGAGTGTGTGTATGTGATGTTCCCAACTATTTGATATTTGATATATGGCAAGTAAAAAACATACTGCTATATTTTAATCGTTGAATGCCAATTTGTTGATATAGTTATGTTGATTACATTACCCAAATTTGAAATCGATCGGACAAAATTTATAACACAAACTATTCATTTGAAAAAGTGAATAAATATTAAAACCCCAATAATTCAAGCTCCAGCTGCAGTTTTGTTTGTATTCTTTAATAGATTATAAAAACCAAATTTAAAGTTGATCGATTCAGAAATGCAGAATTTTCAAACCAACTTTGGACCTCGACTTCCCCCTTTGGAGCTCGAATTTTCCAAAAACCCTTCTTAGTGAGCACCTACATTATGACAGGATACTTGAGCCTAAATTTCAGTTTCCTTACTTTTACCGTTTGGGCTGTGGGGTGTTGATTGTGTTTCAATTTTTCCACGGAAAACCCCCTTTTTCATGCCCCAGGAAAAATGGTGAAAAACCAAGTATACAGTTTTTCTTGTATTCTTTTTGAGAGTATACAAATTAAGTTTGAAGTTAACTGGATGAAAATTTTAGATTTTTCATACAAACTTTGGAGCCCATTTTCCCCCCTTTGGCGTTCGAATTTTCCAAAACCTTAGTGCTCACCTACACCACTAAAGGCAACATGTGTCCAATTTTCAGCCTCCTAGCTCTTACCGTTTGGGCTGTGCGTTGATTGCAAATAGCTTTTCGTTTACCGAATTTTCCACCGGAAAATAATTATTATTCAGGCCGCAGGAAAAATATTGAAAATCCAAGTATACAGTTTTTTTGTATTCTTTGTGAGAGTATACAAACTAAGTTTGAAGTTAATCGGATAAAAATTGTAGATTACAAACGTTGGAGCTCGTTTTCCCCCCTTTGGAGCTCGAATTTTCCGAAACCCCTTCTTAGTGCTCACTTTCACTTTCAAGAGGGATCTTGTGTCCAAATTTCAGCTTCCTAGCTCTTACCGTTTGGGCTGTGCGTTGATTGCCAATCAGTCAGTCAGTCAGTCAGGACAAACTGTTTTATATATATAGAGATAAGAATAAAATTTAAAGTTGATCAGTGCAGAAATGCAGAATTTTACGTTACGTTACGTTTTATGTTTCTAAATTCATATGGTCCCAAATAACTGCTGACCAGCTTTCTCCCAGCTACGAATTGTGTTGAGCGGATTGCGACTAGGTCACCCAACTTGTAACCATATTTGTTCTTCCGCTTATTTCGTATTGCTTTTTGTATTTTTCCTGTGCTCTCTGTATATCCTCCTTCGCTGCATGTCTTATTTTCTGCCTTTATTCCCCAAAGTTGTCGCATATCTCCTTTTCCAGCAGCTGCAACACCTCATTTTCGGTCGTAGTTCTCATCTTTACGCCAAACATGAGTTCGAATGGCGACTTCTTCGTAGATACATGAATGGTGAATGTTTAACGTGCTCTACTTGGCCGTTTCCTCTTGGCACTCCGGTGGTGCTCCAAACGTGCTCGTTATTTTTTTCTTGCTCGTGTGCTCGGTCACTGATGATACGACTGGGATTACCGAAGATTTATTGATATCGTCCATATAAAGATTCAAAATGCCATCGTTTATTAAGTTTGGAACACGAATCGGATAAAAGTCGATGGATAGTCCTCTGCTAAATTCGAATAGCCCTTGCTTTGTAATAAAGGCCGTAAATTTTATACTTTCCTCCTCAACTGGAACATGAAAGAAGCCGTTTTCGAGGTCCATTACAGTAAAAAAATGTAGCGCCCTGCAGCTTGGCCAAAACATCGTTGACCACTGGAACTGGGAAACAATCTCGTAGAACCATCTGGTTGAGCTGCCGATAGTCAACGCAAATCCGATTGGTTCCATCTCTTTTTTCTTGACAATCACAATACGACTGGCGAAGTTCGAAGACGACCGCCGGATATTGCCTGCGGGAAGCCACTCGTCGATTTGCTGCTTTACCGCTGATTCTTCATTGATGGCAATGCGGCTTGGTGCATGCCGAAAGGGCGTGATGTTTTGTTCCAAAATATTTTGAGTTCGATCGGACACTCAGCGGTCTTCTCGGTCGCCTTGAACTCGCATATCATGGACTGTACAGCAGATTTGAACTGAGGAGGTATTTCAGGATCAGTATTTGTCTCAATTACATTATAAATACTTATCTGATTATTCTCCTGAGTCTCCTCCCCAGCAGGGAGAGAAAACTTGAATCCAGCCGCCGTCACCGTGACATTAAACTTTGAGAGAAAGTCCTACCCAACCAGCGCGTCGCATCTAATGTCACCATCAATCCCACTACCAGGAACTTGTGTAGTTCCTTCATCTTGTCGATCTCCACCTCTGCTAGAAATTGACCCGCCGGGCGGCCTGTTAGTTCCCAAGCCTCGAAGTGACGCCGCCAATTCTGGTAAATGCTGCCTTTCTCATTATTGTGAGGTCTGCTCCGGTGTCGACCTGTGCATTGACAACTGCATCATTATTTTTTATCTCTTTGAGACGCTTTGCTTCATATACAACATTTACGTCTGCCGAATACGTGCACTCTGTTGCCATATGCCCAGTTTTATTGCAACGAAAGCACTTGATTTCAGCTTTGCAGTCCTTGCGCAAATGATCCACTGCACCACAATTAAAGCAATGCTGCTTCCTTTCACTTCTTACATTTGTTTTTGTTGTTGTATTTGTTTGATACAAACTGTTTTCTCTCTGTATTTGCTTTCTCGTTTGTTTTCACTACACTTTCGTAAACTTCTACGGGCTGAAACGCTCTTCATTTGCAACAAATACTAATGAAAATTTTCATCTTTGTGATTTGTGCGAGCACTTAATTGTTTGTTAATTTCGGCACTGCATATTCGGCCTCGTTGAAATTCATCGATCACCTATTCATGCAATGATTTGTATCCGTATATGAACGTAGACTGCAACAACAATGCTGCTGTGCGCGTCATCTTGGCGCGTGCCTGAATATACTTTTTGTTTTTCGTTCAAGCCGTGCGTGTCTGCATTTAATTCAAAATTTATGAACCACTTGCATATTTTCACCATCGAACTCCGGAATAATTTTAGAAAAATTTACCACCACTAATTTTCCTTTCTTCTTTGCTGCTCTCTTCTGTTTGGCATTTCAGGGTCAAGAGTTGCACGAGCTGCTGCATAGTAACGCTGCCTTCGGCTGTTGTCGTTCTATCAAATTAAAGCGAATGCTAAGTAATTTTTGAAAGTTCAAAAAGAACAAGAGAAAAACAAGTAAAAAAGCTTAAGTCGGGTGTCCCGACTTTGAAATACTCTGTACATATGTTTACAATAATTATAGAAAATAAAAAAAAATTAAGAAAAAAAAAAAAATTTGATCGATTTTACCTCTCTCGGTATTCGAACTCACGTAAAGGGTTTATAATTGCACATTTACATAGCAATTGCGTCTGTGTGAGTGTATGTATGCCTATGCGCATTTATTCGTGTCTGTGTAAGCATTTTCGCAGTCAACCAAACAGCAACATCAACAACAGCTGAGGGCAGCGCTTGAGCAGCGCTGCAGCAGCAAATATATTTATGGCTATAACTTCTTGTTAAATCGGTCTATCATAGTGAAACTTGGCATACGGACACATAATAACCAACTGGGGGTATTTGCAAAATTTTAGTTCGAAATTCCAAGAATTACGGGAGTTAGAGAAAATCGCATTTGCGGGGTAGAGGGGGGAAGGAGGGAAATTCCAAAATATACATTTTCTGCGTATTCACATAAGGCATCTGGGACTAAAATTTGGTGTGCCTAGGTCTTATAGTCTCCGAGATATAGGCGATTATACGAATGGAAAATCGGGAAAACCCCCATAGGGGGGAAGTGGGGGGAAATCAAAAAAATAAAACAAACTCGTATAGAATACACACATAACGCATCTTTGTGCAAAATTTGGTGTCTCTATAGTCTCTGAGATCCAGGTGTTCATACGGACGGACAGACGGACAGATTGACAGACAGACAGACAGGGCTAGATGACAAAGAATATATATACTTTGTGGGGTCTGCCACGCCTCCTTCTGCCTGTTACATTTTTCAGCTCCCGCAAACCTAATATACTTCTGTACATTTCATGTACAGAGTATAAAAACATAACATCTACTGCACATCATCACCAGACTGTAGGAACCGTGGAGCGAAGCCACAGAACATTTAATGAGTTCATCAGGTCATACTTGTACATCTCAGTCGACAAATCAGATTGGGATGTGTGGTTACAGTACTTCGTATATTCTTTTAATACTACACCCTCAATGGCACATGATTATTGTCCATATGAGCTAGTTTTTGGTAGAACCTCAAATTTACCAGAGTATTTCAATAGCATAGATAGAATAGAACCACTTTACAATATAGAAGATTATGCTAAGGAATCTAAGTTTAGGATAGAACAAGCTTTGAAAAGAGCAAGATTAATGCTAGAGTCAAATAAACATAAACAGAAAATTAGTTATGACAAGAATAGTTTAGATCTGAAGTTAAAAATAGGAGACCAGGTTCTATTGAAAAATGAAACACGTCACAATATAGATTTTAAATATAAAGGACCATATAAGGTAGAAAAAGTAGAAGAAAAGAATAACATATTAATATCAAATAATAAAGACAAAAAACAAACAGTACATAAGGATAGGTTAAAGATTTTTAATTCGTAACTTGAAGTATGGCCATACACAAGCATAAATATATATAAATATCAATAAATAAATACAAAAAAATATACATCAATTTTCTATGATTCCACCGAAAAAAAAAATAATAAAAAAAATTATATATATATTTATAAATCAATAAAATAAAAATAAGATAAAAATAAAGATTTATACATACAAATAAGTATATACAAAGTGCAATTCAAAAGTTCCAGGACTTTTATTAAAAAACGAAAACTATTTTTTTTTTTTTGAAAAATTTATTGGTCGCCTTCAAAATAGTCTCCTTCCGCCTGAATACAACGTTTTGCACGTTCAAGAAGGTGATCGAACGACTTTTGTAGGTCATTTGTCGGTATAGCGTTGAGGATGGCGTTCGCCGCCTGTTGGATGGCATCAACGTCAGCATAGCGGTTTCCTTTCATGGCCAAATGTAGTTTTCCGAACAAATAAAAATCACACGGTGCCATATCAGGCGAATAGGGTGAATGGTTGATGGTATGAATGCGATTTTTGGTCAAAAAATCCATCGTGAGTGTCGAACGGTGAGATGGTGCATTATCATGCAATAATCGCCAGCTTCCTTCTTCACAATATTCCGGCCGAATTCGACGAATAAGTGCTACCAAACGCTTCAAAACACCAACATAAAACACCGCGTTAACCGTTTGGCCAGTTGGAACGAATTCTTTATGAATAATGCCCTTGGAATCATAAAAACAAATCAACATTGACTTGATTTTTTACTTCTGTTGACGAGTTTTTCTCGGCCTCGGCTCCTCTAAAGACTGCCACTTCGCACTTTGACGCTTGGTTTCGGGCTCATATTCAAAGCACCATGTTTCGTCACCAGTCACAATCGACTATAAAAAGTTTGGGTCCTTTTTGGCCTCTTTAATGATGTCTCTTGAATGTTGGATTCTGAGGTCTTTTTCGTGTTGTTTCAAAGTGTGCGGAACAAATCGAGCAAAAACCTTTCTGAGACCCAAATTTTCTGTCAAAATACGATAAATCGACGCTGCGGATATTGATAATTCCGATTCCATATATTTAAGCGATGATTTCGGCTCTTTTTTAATGAATTCACGCACAATTTCCGTGTTTTTTTCGTTTACAACATCATCATACAACATTTGGCCGGCCCGAACGTTCGTCGTCTTCCAAGTCCTCCCGTCCCTCTTGAAAACGTTTAAACCACTCGTGAATACGGCTACGGGATAGACAATCATCCTAATAAACTTGTTTCATCATTTGATGAGTTTCGGTAAAAGTTTTACCAAGTTTAAAACACAACTTAATGTTGGCTCTTTGTTCGATGTTCATTTTCCGACCAACACTACAAATGTAATGTCACATTTAGCGCTATATACCAGCTGTTATACAAATCAGCTGTTATATAAATTCCATACGACAACACTGAAGAATACACAATTGACGGATAAAAATTTCCAACACATGGCGTCACTAGGAGCCGCGCTATTTAAAAAGTCCTGGAACTTTCGAATTGCACCTTGTACATACATATATCAATTTTCTCTTTGGAAACATTATTAAACAAACAAAACAAATAGATTAATAAGAAACGAATCATAAACATATAAACATATTTCATAACTAGATATACATGAAATTAATAGATAAATAATTTAGAAAATAACTTCATAATATTACGTTATTTTTTAAAAGGAGGGAGATGTAGTGTGCATACATAAGGACACATACACACTGTACGCAGTGCACTCTTAAGAACACACACTGTAACACTTTATTGCACTGAATAAATTAATTCAAAAAGCCCTACATATACATAGCCTAATCACATACACCCAATTCAAACATACCACACAAAAATTATAAACATTCCTCACATACATATATGCATAATCCATTCACCTACCCTCATTCAAATATGCAAAACAAAAATTATATTTATACCATAGCCCAAGTAGCATTATAGCCCAAAACAGAATACAAAACAGAAACACAACATCAAACCATTAACAATATTATAAAACACACACACTCATAGCCAAAATACAAACAGTTTATAAACAACACCAATCAGAGAAAACACATTCAATAACATTTAAATACACGCCTGATACACACTAAATGTAACATTCATAGCATATGAAGTAAAATTTATAAATGGCTACCTAATTTAATTATATATATGCGGCTTCCCTCCACGAATCATATGATCAAGAGGAATTGTTAATTAGTTCTTAAGACAATATTTTTTTGTAAGCCATCACGGGGCACAAAAAAAAAAAAAGAAAAACAAGTAAAAAAGCTAAAGTCGGGTGTCCCGACTTTGAAATACTCTGTACATATGTTTACAATAATTATAGAAAATAAAAAAAAAAAAAAATAAAAAAAAATTGGATCGATTTTACCTCTCGGTATTCGAACTCACGTAAAGGGTGTATAATTGCACATTTACATAGCAATTGCGTCTGTGTGAGTGTATGTATGCCTATGCGCATCAATTCGTGTCTGTGTAAGCATTTTCGCAGTCAACCAAACAGCAACATCAACAACAGCCGCGGGCAGCGCTTGAGCAGCGCTTGAGCAGCGCTGCAGCAGCAAATATATTTATGGCTATAACTTCTTGGTAAATCGGTCTATAATAGTGAAACTTGGCATACGGACACATAATAACCAACTGGGGGTATTTGCAAAATTTTAGTTCGAAATTCCAAGAATTACGGGAGTTAGAGAAAATCGCATTTGCGGGGTAGAGGGGGGAAGGAGGGAAATTCCAAAATATACATTTTCTGCATATTCACACAAGGCATCTTGGACTAAAATTTGGTGTGCCTAGGTCTTATAGTCTCCGAGATATAGGCGATTATATGAATGGAAAATCGGGAAAACCCCCATAGGGGGGAAGTGGGGGGGAAAATCAAAAAAATAAAACAAACTCGTATAGAATACATACATAACGCATCTTTGTGGAAAATTTGGTGTCTCTATCTCTTATAGTCTCTGAGATCCAGGTGTTCATACGGACGGACAGACGGACAGACGGACAGACAGACAGACAGGGCTAGATCGACTCGTCTTGTCACGCTGATCAATAATATATATACTTTGTGGGGTCTGCCACGCCTCCTTCTGCCTGTTACATTTTTCAGCTCCCGCAAACCTAATATACTCTTGTACATTTCATGTACAGAGTATAAAAATTGGATCGATTTTACCTCTCTCGGTATTCGAACTCACGTAAAGGGTGTACATACATAGCAATTGCGTCTGTGTGAGTGTATGTATGCCTATGCGCATCAATTCGTGTCTGTGTAAGCATTTTCGCAGTCAACCAAACAGCAACATCAACAACAGCCGCGGGCAGCGCTTGAGCAGCGCTGCAGCAGCAAATATATTTATGGCTATAACTTCTTGGTAAATCGGTCTATCATAATGAAATTTGGCATACGGACACATAATTACTAACTGGGGGTATTTGCAAAATTTTAGTTCGAAATTCCAAGAATTACGGGAGTTAGAGAAAATCGCATTTGCGGGGGAGAGGGGGGAAGGAGGGAAATTCCAAAATATACATTTTCTGCGTATTCACATAAGGCATCTGGGACTAAAATTTGGTGTGCCTAGGTCTTATAGTCTCCGAGATATAGGCGATTATACGAATGGAAAATCGGGAAAACCCCCATAGGGGGGAAGTGGGGGGAAAATCAAAAAAATAAAACAAACTCGTATAGAATACATACATAACGCATCTTTGTGGAAAATTTGGTGTCTCTATCTCTTATAGTCTCTGAGATCCAGGTGTTCATACGGACGGACAGACGGACAGACAGACAGACAGGGCTAGATCGACTCGTCTTGTCACGCTGATCAATAATATATATACTTTGTGGGGTCTGCCACGCCTCCTTCTGCCTGTTACATTTTTCAGCTCCCGCAAACCTAATATACTCTTGTACATTTCATGTACAGAGTATAACAAGAAAAGAATGCTAAAGTCGAGCAAGCTCAACTCTTAAGTACCCTGTACCTCCCACCAAAAAGGAAAAAATGAAAAAAAAAAATTTTGTTTAAATAATTAAAAAAAAATATATTAATTAAATTATTGGAGTTTGAAATTTTGAAATCAATTTTGGCAGATGGTGCTTATGTGTCCGTGTGCCAAGTTTCATCAAGATAGGTCAATTCTGAAGAAAGTTATAGCTATAAATAAAATCGCTGCCCATGCGCTGCCTGGATTTCTGCCCACAGCTGTTTAACTGGTTTAACTTTGTGCTGCATATATACACGCATATAAACACGCAGAGACACGATTCTGATGTAAATTAATTCTATTGGAAGTGTACATAAACAGTTGGGTAAAACAAATTCTATGCGTCTATAAAAAGGAGTAGCATAAATGAAAATATACAAGTCAATGATGAAAATATCTATCGATCACTGGTTAAATACCTCGACGATGAAAAGATGAACTACTACACCTAACAACTTAAAAGTAGCACGTGATTACAAGTGGTTATCCTGACTGAAAAAACTGTAAAAACGAAGTTCACCCAATTTACCGCTACATCTGCTGCACCGTAAATTCACCGTTGGGGAACCGCATAAACGAAATGGACCTGTCCAATGCACAAACTGCCAGGAATATGAACACACAAAAACCTATTGTACCCTACGCGCAGTCTGTGTTGCCTGCGGGGATGTACATCTCAATGAGGCCTGCCCTGTAGATAAGGAGGACCCCTCTGCTTAAAAAAATGTGGGGGAAACCACACTGCCAACTATAGAGACTGCCCTGTATACAAAGAGTTAAAAAGTCACCTAACTCAACAAAAATCCGCATCTCGAAATCCAGTCATCCGACAAAACTTGCCATACATACCATCAACTACGATTCCAGGAGTATCTTTTGCTAAGGCATTAAGTTACACCAACGAGTCGTACGCCTCAGTCTCTAAACAAACCACTGCAGGAATAATGAATGGTCAGACATCGCAACAGGGGCCAGAAACTACAACCCAACATACCACTGCAAAATCCATCCCAATTGCCTAGTAGGATTGAATCAATTCTGGCAACTCTTACAAATACAATGGTAGCAATACAACAAAGGATGCAGGAAATTCTGCGCAATCAAAATCTCCTTCTAGAATTATTAATCAAACAGAAATCTACTTAAATGGCTTCTCTAAAAATATGTTTTTGGAATGCGAATGGCATTTCACAGCACAAATGCGAGCTCTGTCAGTTCCTTAAAAGTAGCAAGGGATTACATGACATTGACGCCGTGCTCATACCAGACTCTCACCTAAGAAACGAACATTATTTTCATATCAATGGCTACAACTTCTATCCCGATGGTACTATCCGTTGCCATCAATTGCTACAACATATCTACAGGCTACCAAAATTCATATCGAAACTCAAAGCGGCTATTTAAGCCTAGCCTCAGTAAACTGCCCACCGCGCTTCTCCGTTTCTGAGGCAGAATTTATACATTTCTTCGACCTACTAGGTGACCGCAATAATAACATCACGAAACAAGATTGACTTTATTTCTCCGGGCTGGCCTACATATTGGCCCACAGATCCAAAGAAGCAACCTGTAGTATGCGCATATGTCGTGAGTGCACTGTATCCAGTGCCCGTCAAATATATACAACAGCAACACTTTGTCGCTGCATAAACATAATTCAAACAGCGACACTTTCAAGTGCAATGACTTGAACGTAGCTGGCGCAGTTAGCCGCGTCAGCATTCTTGACCGCTCATGAGACATATATGCATACCACTCTCTTATGTTATACTAGCAGGTATTGCCCGTCTTAACCCGGCTCAATATAATGTTTCCAATTGTATTTATTTTGTGTGTGCATAACCTACCCTATGTTTTCACCTTATAAGTTACCAGTAGGATGGCATGTAAGGTATTTAAATGAACATTTTCTGTTCTTGACAAAAAATTGTTCAGTAGTCCGTTACATTTTTGTTCTTGCCAAACTATTTCATTAAACGAACATGACCACTATAACTAATATTTTTTAAAGCTCGTTTTCCCCCCTTTGGAGCTCGAATTTTCCAAAAGCCTTTCTTAGTGGGCTCCTACACTATGATGGATACTATGAAAGGATACTTGAGTCCAAATTTCATGTTTTACCGTTTGGGCTGTGCGTTGATCACCAATTAGTCAGGACAAATTGTTTTATATATAGATATAACGCAACGTTTTAAGATAGACTATGTGCAAAAAAGGGGAATAATTATAAGGGTATATCCTAATTTTAAATTCACATTTGAGTCCATATTCCATATTGAGTCAATACGGTCGAAATTCCAAGAATTACGGGAGTTAGAGAAAATCGCATTTGCGGGGTAGAGGGGGGAAGGAGGGAAATTCCAAAATATACATTTTCTGCATATTCACACAAGGCATCTTGGACTAAAATTTGGTGTGCCTAGGTCTTATAGTCTCCGAGATATAGGCGATTATACGAATGGAAAATCGGGAAAACCCCCATAGGGGGGAAGTGGGGGGGAAAATCAAAAAAATAAAACAAACTCGTATAGAATACATACATAACGCATCTTTGTGGAAAATTTGGTGTCTCTATCTCTTATAGTCTCTGAGATCCAGGTGTTCATACGGACGGACAGACGGACAGACGGACAGACAGACAGACAGGGCTAGATCGACTCGTCTTGTCACGCTGATCAATAATATATATACTTTGTGGGGTCTGCCACGCCTCCTTCTGCCTGTTACATTTTTCAGCTCCCGCAAACCTAATATACTCTTGTACATTTCATGTACAGAGTATAACAAGAAAAGAATGCTAAAGTCGAGCAAGCTCAACTCTTAAGTACCCTGTACCTCCCACCAAAAAGGAAAAAATGAAAAAAAAAAATTTTGTTGAAATAATTAAAAAAAAATATATTAATTAAATTATTGGAGTTTGAAATTTTGAAATCAATTTTGGCAGATGGTGCTTATGTGTCCGTGTGCCAAGTTTCATCAAGATAGGTCAATTCTGAAGAAAGTTATAGCTATAAATAAAATCGCTGCCCATGCGCTGCCTGGATTTCTGCCCACAGCTGTTTAACTGGTTTAACTTTGTGCTGCATATATACACGCATATAAACACGCAGAGACACGATTCTGATGTAAATTAATTCTATTGGAAGTGTACATAAACAGTTGGGTAAAACAAATTCTATGCGTCTATAAAAAGGAGTAGCATAAATGAAAATATACAAGTCAATGATGAAAATATCTATCGATCACTGGTTAAATACCTCGACGATGAAAAGATGAACTACTACACCTAACAACTTAAAAGTAGCACGTGATTACAAGGGGTTATCCTGACTGAAAAAACTGTAAAAACGAAGTTCACCCAATTTACCGCTGCATCTGCTGCACCGTAAATTCACCGTTGGGGAACCGCATAAACGAAATGGACCTGTCCAATGCACAAACTGCCAGGAATATGAACACACAAAAACCTATTGTACCCTACGCGCAGTCTGTGTTGCCTGCGGGGATGTACATCTCAATGAGGCCTGCCCTGTAGATAAGGAGGACCCCTCTGCTTAAAAAAATGTGGGGGAAACCACACTGCCAACTATAGAGACTGCCCTGTATACAAAGAGTTAAAAAGTCACCTAACTCAACAAAAATCCGCATCTCGAAATCCAGTCATCCGACAAAACTTGCCATACATACCATCAACTACGATTCCAGGAGTATCTTTTGCTAAGGCATTAAGTTACACCAACGAGTCGTACGCCTCAGTCTCTAAACAAACCACTGCAGGAATAATGAATGGTCAGACATCGCAACAGGGGCCAGAAACTACAACCCAACATACCACTGCAAAATCCATCCCAATTGCCTAGTAGGATTGAATCAATTCTGGCAACTCTTACAAATACAATGGTAGCAATACAACAAAGGATGCAGGAAATTCTGCGCAATCAAAATCTCCTTCTAGAATTATTAATGAAACAGAAATCTACTTAAATGGCTTCTCTAAAAATATGTTTTTGGAATGCGAATGGCATTTCACAGCACAAATGCGAGCTCTGTCAGTTCCTTAAAAGTAGCAAGGGATTACATGACATTGACGCCGTGCTCATACCAGACTCTCACCTAAGAAACGAACATTATTTTCATATCAATGGCTACAACTTCTATCCCGATGGTACTATCCGTTGCCATCAATTGCTACAACATATCTACAGGCTACCAAAATTCATATCGAAACTCAAAGCGGCTATTTAAGCCTAGCCTCAGTAAACTGCCCACCGCGCTTCTCCGTTTCTGAGGCAGAATTTATACATTTCTTCGACCTACTAGGTGACCGCAATAATAACATCACGAAACAAGATTGACTTTATTTCTCCGGGCTGGCCTACATATTGGCCCACAGATCCAAAGAAGCAACCTGTAGTATGCGCATATGTCGTGAGTGCACTGTATCCAGTGCCCGTCAAATATATACAACAGCAACACTTTGTCGCTGCATAAACATAATTCAAACAGCGACACTTTCAAGTGCAATGACTTGAACGTAGCTGGCGCAGTTAGCCGCGTCAGCATTCTTGACCGCTCATGAGACATATATGCATACCACTCTCTTATGTTATACTAGCAGGTATTGCCCGTCTTAACCCGGCTCAATTAATGTTTCCAATTGTATTTATTTTGTGTGTGCATAACCTACCCTATGTTTTCACCTTATAAGTTACCAGTAGGATGGCATTTAAGGTATTTAAATGAACATTTTCTGTTCTTGACAAAAAATTGTTCAGTAGTCCGTTACATTTTTGTTCTTGCCAAACTATTTCATTAAACGAACATGACCACTATAACTAATATTTTTTAAAGCTCGTTTTCCCCCCTTTGGAGCTCGAATTTTCCAAAAGCCTTTCTTAGTGGGCTCCTACACTATGATGGATACTATGAAAGGATACTTGAGTCCAAATTTCATGTTTTACCGTTTGGGCTGTGCGTTGATCACCAATTAGTCAGGACAAATTGTTTTATATATAGATATAACGCAACGTTTTAAGATAGACTATGTGCAAAAAAGGGGAATAATTATAAGGGTATATCCTAATTTTAAATTCACATTTGAGTCCATATTCCATATTGAGTCAATACGGTCACGCACAAACTCGGAATATGAAACACGGCACTCGTGTCAATGCCGTGCAGCGATGAGCCACGATCAAAAAGCACTGACAATTCTCATCTCAATTTGCTAGAGTAAAACTTTCGATAGTTGAAGCCACCGATACCATCAAATTATCGAAGTTTGAATGCAATAAGCAGAATATTTAAATAATAAAATCTAATTATTTATTGAGATCAATAAGAACAAATCATATACATACATACATCTGCCCGCAATGCGAAGCAGAATATGCGTAGCTCCGTTATTCGGTTTCTGCTTTACTATCGCTTACGCAGTCGTTGCCTAGCGACGGTAACTGTAAACTTTTGGCGTTTTGCCTTTGCAATTAACAGGCGTAAATGATCAAAACGAAAGAAGATGTGCGAGCCAACAACTTGAAGTTGTTGTTGTTGTTTTGTATGTACATGCTACATGTGTACATGCTACATATGTATGCATGTACATATGTATGTATGCATGGGCACACATAGACACGAACTGTTGCTTGTTGTATTGTTATGTGCGACGCGGCAGTGTTGGCAAACCACAAATGGCGTCGGACAAAGGGGATGGCAACTCGCGCGATTGACAGCTGGCGCGGGCCGATACCGAGTACTCGTGCGTGAGGTGCGAGGACCAGTGCTACCAATTAGGAGGGTTGCAAAGTGGGAAAAGTATCATCGGGTAGAAGGGAAATTATCGGTTCCATGAAGAGTGGCCGGCCGTGCCCTTTGGAGAGAAGGAAAGCGAAAGTGAAGGAAGTGACAGGCAGAACATTTTCAGGCGTAGAAAAGTGTGGAAGTGACCGAAAATATATACATCAGTGGTGCAAATTGGAGATCCAGGAAAGGGGAAAAGGAGAGTTTAGACCCAGGTTGTACACGCAGAGGAAAAGGAGCAGAGCGCAAAGACAGACGAGGTAAGGGGCACAGAAAATGAACCAGGCGCAAATACTAATGGTGCTTTATTCAGTCCACCAGGCTAGGGGAATGAGAGTGGGGACAGGTCGCCAACGTTCTACGGGACAAGCCGCCAAAGCGGACAGGGCGTACCGGAGGAACTGCGTGCTGGAAGCGAGAGTCTGATTCTGGGCTAAGTACCCCCTTTAGAATCTATGTTTATATGAATACTCCCACTCCCAAAATTTGAACATGAATCTGGAGTAGAGTCCATTTATGGGGTGAGATGGGGTGATAAGAGTCCCGGAGCAGGAGAAAACCCAAACCAAGCATGTTGAAGGGAGCCGGCAACAAAATGCCGAAACCGGCTCAAGGTAGGGAGGGCCACGCGGCTACGTGACATCAAGGTAGCCACAACTCCACCCAAATTCCACAGACGTCCCTCAGCCGACCATATGAGTAGGTGTGTTTAAAAAAAAATATAAATTAATTGTTGGTCTGCCGCACCCCTGTCGCGGTCGAATCTGACCCTGAGCCGATAGGTAGCCGGCGTAACGACAGGGGATGCACGGGCAAAGGCGGACATAACAGTATGTATGTGTGAGTGTGTGTATGTGATGTTCCCAACTATTTGATATTTGATATATGGCAAGTAAAAAACATACTGCTATATTTTAATCGTTGAATGCCAATTTGTTGATATAGTTATGTTGATTACATTACCCAAATTTGAAATCGATCGGACAAAATTTATAACACAAACTATTCATTTGAAAAAGTGAATAAATATGAAACCCCAATAATAAAATCAAATGCGATATATCGAAAATATCGATACTTGTGTTGATATATCGTAATACATGTCGAATACAAATACATCGAAAAACATCGTTTGAGAGTTATTGATTATAATACTGCATTCGATTGTTCACTGTACACATACATACATACAAATGTATTTGTGTGTGTACGGTAACTGTAAACTTTTGGCATTTTGCGTATGCAATTAACAGCCGTAAATGATCAAAACGAAAGAAGATTTGCGAGTCAATAACTTGAAGTTGTTGTTGTTGTTTTAAAAATTTTGATTTGAAACCATAGAACACTATTTATTGCAACTAAACAACAGTGTTCGATGGCCCACTGCATACATACAAACCTATGTATATACATACATATGTATATAAGAATGTATGTACGTACATACATACATATGTATATACATATGTATATAAGAATGTATGTACGTACATACATACTTATTCATGTACATATGTATGTACATACTATACATACAGACGTATGTACATATGTATGTACGTATGTAATACATATGGTGCTGGTGTAATTCATAATGCGAAATTCTTTCTAGGGGGAGCAATGTCCCCCCTGCCCAACCTGCGTACGCCCTTGTAGTCCGATGTCCTAAAAACCCCTTATGCCAAATGTACTAAACAATGAAAAAACAAGAGAGAACGCTACAGTCGAGCAAGCCCGACAGTGTAATACCCTGTACCCTGTACTTCCGTCACTGCGTTATATGCGCCCAAAGCAGCAGCAAAAAGAGGAAGAAGAAGAGTGAACTTGTTGCTGCAGTTTGTGGGGGTTGTATTGGCGAGAATTTGTTTCGCTAATAACTTTTCTTAGAATTGACAGAAATCAATAAAACAGATAAAACAAATAAACAACAGTAGATAATTATTTATAAATTATGTGTGCAAAGTTTGGTTTAGGTAGCATTTGAAATGTGGACGCTATTGACGAAATTCTGCAGCGGGGGAAGGGAGGGAAAATTCCAAAAAATAAAATAAACTCGTCCTTACTCGGATCTAGGATGCCAACTTTGGTTATTCTAGCTTTTATAGTTTCTGAGATCCTCGCGTTCATCCAGACGGACAGACGGACGGACAGACGGACGGACAGACGGACAGACGGACGGACATGTCTAGATCGATTTCTCTCGTCATGCTGATCAAAAATATATATACTTTATGGGGTCGGAGATGCTTCCTTCTGTATGTTACATACTTTGCACAAACCTAATATACCCTTTTTACCCTACGGGTACAGGGTATAATAACATAAAAATGTTTATGTTATAATGTTAATAATTTTTAATTAATTAACATTTCTTGCTCTGTCAGTGCAAGACGAATGTACTTTTGTACATATGTATGTATGTACGTACATACATGTGTACAAATGAACATTCACACATTAGTGTCTCACATTTTGCTTTGGCTACTTCAACCGTTTGCACGCAACTACACGAACAGCTGCTTGCATGTATGTATGTGTGTGTGTGTGTATGTATACTTAGTTGCCCCCAACTGTTTGATATTTTGTATTGTTTGTTCTGCCTGCATTTGTAAAATGCATATTTTAAAAATCGTTAAATGCAAAGTTGTAATTTTAGTTACGTAGATTATATTACCCAAATTTGAAATCAATCAGACAAAATTTATAACACAAACTTTTCATTTGAAAAAATGAATAAATATTAAAACCCCAATAATTCAAGCTCCAACACAAAAACCGAGTATGCAGTTTTGTTTGTATTCTTTAATAGATTATAAAAACCAAATTTAAAGTTGATCGATTCAGAAATGCAGAATTTTCAAACCAACTTTGGACCTCGACTTCCCCCTTTGGAGCTCGAATTTTCCAAAAACCCTTCTTAGTGAGCACCTACATTATGACAGGATACTTGAGCCTAAATTTCAGTTTCCTTACTTTTACCGTTTGGGCTGTGGGGTGTTGATTGTGTTTCAATTTTTCCACGGAAAACCCCCCTTTTTCATGCCCCAGGAAAAATGGTGAAAAACCAAGTATACAGTTTTTCTTGTATTCTTTTTGAGAGTATACAAATTAAGTTTGAAGTTAACTGGATGAAAATTTTAGATTTTTCATACAAACTTTGGAGCCCGTTTTCCCCCCTTTGGCGTTCGAATTTTCCAAAACCTTAGTGCTCACCTACACCACTAAAGGCAACATGTGTCCAATTTTCAGCCTCCTAGCTCTTACCGTTTGGGCTGTGCGTTGATTGCAAATAGCTTTTCGTTTACCGAATTTTCCACCGGAAAATAATTATTATTCAGGCCGCAGGAAAAATATTGAAAATCCAAGTATACAGTTTTTTTGTATTCTTTGTGAGAGTATACAAACTAAGTTTGAAGTTAATCGGATAAAAATTGTAGATTACACACGTTGGAGCTCGTTTTCCCCCCTTTGGAGCTCGAATTTTCCGAAACCCCTTCTTAGTGCTCACTTTCACTTTCAAGAGGGATCTTGTGTCCAAATTTCAGCTTCCTAGCTCTTACCGTTTGGGCTGTGCGTTGATTGCCAATCAGTCAGTCAGTCAGTCAGGACAAACTGTTTTATATATATAGAGATAAGAATAAAATTTAAAGTTGATCAGTGCAGAAATGCAGAATTTTACGTTACGTTACGTTTTATGTTTCTAAATTCATATGGTCCCAAATAACTGCTGACCAGCTTTCTCCCAGCTACGAATTGTGTTGAGCGGATTGCGACTAGGTCACCCAACTTGTAACCATATTTGTTCTTCCGCTTATTTCGTATTGCTTTTTGTATTTTTCCTGTGCTCTCTGTATATCCTCCTTCGCTGCATGTCTTATTTTCTGCCTTTATTCCTCAAAGTTGTCGCATATCTCCTTTTCCAGCAGCTGCAACACCTCATTTTCGGTCGTAGTTCTCATCTTTACGCCAAACATGAGTTCGAATGGCGACTTCTTCGTAGATACATGAATGGTGAATGTTTAACGTGCTCTACTTGGCCGTTTCCTCTTGGCACTCCGGTGGTGCTCCAAACGTGCTCGTTATTTTTTTCTTGCTCGTGTGCTCGGTCACTGATGATACGACTGGGATTACCGAAGATTTATTGATATCGTCCATATAAAGATTCAAAATGCCATCGTTTATTAAGTTTGGAACACGAATCGGATAAAAGTCGATGGATAGTCCTCTGCTAAATTCGAATAGCCCTTGCTTTGTAATAAAGGCCGTAAATTTTATACTTTCCTCCTCAACTGGAACATGAAAGAAGCCGTTTTCGAGGTCCATTACAGTAAAAAAATGTAGCGCCCTGCAGCTTGGCCAAAACATCGTTGACCACTGGAACTGGGAAACAATCTCGTAGAACCATCTGGTTGAGCTGCCGATAGTCAACGCAAATCCGATTGGTTCCATCTCTTTTTTCTTGACAATCACAATACGACTGGCGAAGTTCGAAGACGACCGCCGGATATTGCCTGCGGGAAGCCACTCGTCGATTTGCTGCTTTACCGCTGATTCTTCATTGATGGCAATGCGGCTTGGTGCATGCCGAAAGGGCGTGATGTTTTGTTCCAAAATATTTTGAGTTCGATCGGACACTCAGCGGTCTTCTCGGTCGCCTTGAACTCGCATATCATGGACTGTACAGCAGATTTGAACTGAGGAGGTATTTCAGGATCAGTATTTGTCTCAATTACATTATAAATACTTATCTGATTATTCTCCTGAGTCTCCTCCCCAGCAGGGAGAGAAAACTTGAATCCAGCCGCCGTCACCGTGACATTAAACTTTGAGAGAAAGTCCTACCCAACCAGCGCGTCGCATCTAATGTCACCATCAATCCCACTACCAGGAACTTGTGTAGTTCCTTCATCTTGTCGATCTCCACCTCTGCTAGAAATTGACCCGCCGGGCGGCCTGTTAGTTCCCAAGCCTCGAAGTGACGCCGCCAATTCTGGTAAATGCTGCCTTTCTCATTATTGTGAGGTCTGCTCCGGTGTCGACCTGTGCATTGACAACTGCATCATTATTTTTTATCTCTTTGAGACGCTTTGCTTCATATACAACATTTACGTCTGCCGAATACGTGCACTCTGTTGCCATATGCCCAGTTTTATTGCAACGAAAGCACTTGATTTCAGCTTTGCAGTCCTTGCGCAAATGATCCACTGCACCACAATTAAAGCAATGCTGCTTCCTTTCACTTCTTACATTTGTTTTTGTTGTTGTATTTGTTTGATACAAACTGTTTTCTCTCTGTATTTGCTTTCTCGTTTGTTTTCACTACACTTTCGTAAACTTCTACGGGCTGAAACGCTCTTCATTTGCAACAAATACTCATGAAAATTTTCATCTTTGTGATTTGTGCGAGCACTTAATTGTTTGTTAATTTCGGCACTGCATATTTGGCCTCGTTGAAATTCATCGATCACCTATTCATGCAATGATTTGTATCCGTATATGAACGTAGACTGCAACAACAATGCTGCTGTGCGCGTCATCTTGGCGCGTGCCTGAATATACTTTTTGTTTTTCGTTCAAGCCGTGCGTGTCTGCATTTAATTCAAAATTTATGAACCACTTGCATATTTTCACCATCGAACTCCGGAATAATTTTAGAAAAATTTTCCACCACTAATTTGCCTTCTTCTTTGCTGCTCTCTTCTGTTTGGCATTTCAGGGTCAAGAGTTGCACGAGCTGCTGCATAGTAACGCTGCCTTCGGCTGTTGTCGTTCTATCAAATTAAAGCGAATGCTAAGTAATTTTTGAAAGTTCAAAAAGAACAAGAGAAAAACAAGTAAAAAAGCTTAAGTCGGGTGTCCCGACTTTGGAATACTCTGTACATATGTTTACAATAATTATAGAAAATAAAAAAAAATTAAAAAAAAAAAAAAATTTGATCGATTTTACCTCTCTCGGTATTCGAACTCACGTAAAGGGTTTATAATTGCACATTTACATAGCAATTGCGTCTGTGTGAGTGTATGTATGCCTATGCGCATTTATTCGTGTCTGTGTAGCAACAAATATATTTATGGCTATAACTTCTTGTTAAATCGGTCTATCATAGTGAAACTTGGCATACGGACACATAATAACTAACTGGGGGTATTTGCAAAAGTTTAGTTCGAAATTCCAAGAATTACGGGAGTTAGAGAAAATCGCATTTGCATGGGAGAGCGGGGAGGGAGGGAAATTCCAAAATATACATTTTGTGCGTATTCATTCGTGGGGGGGGGGGGGGGAAATCAAAAAAATAAAACAAACTCGTATAGAATACACACATAACGCATCTTTGTGCAATTTGGTGTATCTATCTCTTATAGTCTCTGAGATCCAGGTGTTCATACGGACGGACAGACGGACAGACAGACAGGGCTAGATCGACTCGTCTCGTCATGCTGATCAAGAATATATATACTTTGTGGGGTCTGCCACGCCTCCTTCTGCCTGTTACATTTTTCAGCTCCCGCAAACCTTATTAAGATAAGAAATTCTAACTGGAAATAGAATGTAAAAATAAATAAATAAAAATGAATTATAAGTAAATAACACGAAAAAAAGGGTGTTCAGGAGAATTAGTAAAAAAAAAAACCCTTGCGGAGCATCCGAACTTTCCATAATACATGGATTGGAGTGCTATATGCAAGAAGGTAAATGAGCTGAGGGCTTAGTTCGATAAATCGTACAAAAGCCTCACTCAGAATAGGCCAATACAGATAGGTACGTTGAATAGGCATACCATTAAATTGGTGGAGTTTTATAACGAGATACGAGAGATATTCCTGGAAAACAAATCTAGACTCACGGGTCTCCATTGGACTCAGGCTTCGGACGTTGTAAAACGCCTAAGAGAACAGCTGCACGCTGTAAAAGAAACACATGGCTTGGATATACACTTGCCGAATACGATAAGTAGCGCTGTAATATATATAGCCGTAGATGAGGAGGAACAAAGGTCAATAAGCCCCGCACCCAAATCGCCAAATACGGCGTATATAAGCATAATTTCGGAAGAAGATTCCAAAACGGGACTTACTCCCAACAACAGCCCCGCAAGAGGCGAAGCGGCTGATAGCTTAGATACAATAGAAAACAGCCCGCAATTGAGAAAAATGTCGCAGACACAGATACAATTCTTAAAAACGGCGTCATCTCTGATACCGGAGTTTGATGGCAAAGCCGAAAATTTGAGAAGCTTCTTGGACGCGTTGCAGTTGGTTGACTCAATTAAAGAGACACACGAGTCAACGGCAGTCCAATTAATAAAAACAAAGCTCAAAGGCAACGCACGCAATTTTATTAGCAGTGAGAACTCAATTGCTGAAATTGTTTGCAAACTTTCCGCCACTGTAAAAGGTGACTCAGTTGAGGTTATTACAGCCAAACTGATGAACCTTCAACAGAAGAGCAAGACGGCTAATCAGTATACCCAAGAGGTAGAAAAACTGACAAAGTCTCTAGAGAGTGCATTCATAAACGATGGACTTTCATTGGAGATAGCCACTAAATACGCAACATGCTGTAAAGTCAATGATAAAGAATTGTAACATTGACAGGGTGAAGCTGGTAATGGAGACCGCCAACTCAACAATATGAATGAGGCCGTCTCCAAGTTTGTCAATAGTTGTACCGATGCAACTGGACAAACAGATACAATTTTGTATTATAAAAACCAGCAAATAGACAGACGTTTCAGTAATAATCAAAGAGCCAGAGGTAATAATAACTATCACTATGAAATAGCTATCGTGGTGGAAATAACTATCGCGGTGGAAATAACTATCGCGGTGGAGATAACCATCGTGGTAGTCGAAACTACCAGAATGGCTACCAACGAAATAACAGCAATAATTATAACCAAGTCCGACTGGTGCAAACCACGTCGGAAAACCAGTAAAAACCCTTGGGATAAAGAAAACGGTGGAACAAACGGTTCACGCAATAAATCTTAATTTCAATCTTTATGTTACACTAAAAAATGAAGCAACACGTAAGTTGTACACATTGCTGGTTGATACAGGTGCAGATGTGTCTTTAATAAAGGAAGATACGGACTCGTTTGATAACGTCAATTATAATAATATTACTCAATTGTCCGGTATAGGTGAGGGAACAACCAATTCCAAAGGATCGGCAATGATAGAACTCCTATCAACATGCTATGCCATCCCTCATGACTTCAGTATAGTAGATTCAGACTTTCCGATTCCATGTGATGGAATAATAGGTACAGATTTTATGAAGAAATATAAGTACATTGACGTATTTTTCCACGAGCAATGGCTCTTATCACTTCACGCGATTACCATATGGTTTAAAAATAGCACCAAATTCCTTTCAAAGAATGATGACAATCGCATTTTCGGGTATAGAACCCTCTCAGGCATTCTTATATATGGATGACCTGATTGTCATCGGATGCTCAGAAAAACATATGAATAAGAATCTTACAAGCGTTTTTGATTTATGTAGAAAACACAACCTTAAATTTCACCCCGAAAAGTGCTCATTCTTCAGGCACGAGGTAACCTTTTTGGGCCATAAGTGTACTGATAAGGGTATTTTGCCAGACAGCAAGAAATATGATGTCATAGAAAGGTACCCAGTCCCAACGGACGCTGATAGCGCTAGAAGATTCGTTGCATTCTGCAATTATTATAGACGTTTTATAAAAAATTTCGCCGATTATTCGCGGCACATAACAAGATTATGTAGAAAGAATGTTAAGTTTGAGTGGACAGATGAATGTCAAAAAGCATTCGAATATTTGAAAGTCCAGTTGATGAAGCCTACGTCATTGCAGTACCCAGATTTTAGCAAAGAATTTTGCATAACGACGGATGCGAGTAAACAGCTGTACTGACCCAAAATCATAATGGGACACAGCTGCCAGTAGCGTATGGATCAAGATCGTTTACAAAAGGGGAAAGTAACAAAAATACAACGGAGCAAGAACTGGCAGCCATCCATTGGGCAATAAACCATTTTCGACCATATATTTATGGCAGACACTTCACAGTCAAAACCGATCATAGGCCCTTAACTTACTTGTTTTCAATGACGAACCCGAGCTCAAAACTGACGCGCATGAGACTTGACTTAGAGGAGTATGATTTCACAGTTGAATACCTCAAGGGGAAAGACAACCATATAGCAGATGCGTTGTCGAGAATAACTATAACAGACTTAAAAGATATACATAAAGGAAACAAAATATTAAAAGTCACTACAAGAAATCAAATTCAAATCAATTCTTGACTTAGGTCAGTTCTTCCAAAGGCTTGAAAGGCAAGCCGATGTGCTTAATATCAGCGGACTCAAAGTGGCACCGAGCGAAAAGATCTTTGAAACAACTTCAATATAATCTTTTAAAGAAATGGGCAATAAAATATTGAAATCATTAAGAGTAACGCTACTCAAGCCGGTGATCCAAATAAATAAAGAAAAAGAAGCAATACTGTTTACATTCCATGACGATCCAATACAAGGAGGCCATACGGGTATAGCCAGAACAATGGCAAAAATAAAAAGGCATTATTACTGGAAAAATATAACAAGAGACATTACAAATTATATAAAAAAATGTCCAAAATGCCAAAAGTCGAAAACGACTAAACATACCAGAGCTCCATTAATAATAACGTATACGCCAATAAAGGCTTTCGATAGGGTAATTGTGGATACGATCGGTCCACTACCTAGGTCCGAAAAAGGAAATGAATACGCAGTAACTTTAATCTGCGATTTAACAAAATACCTTGTAGCCATACCAATAGAGAACAAAAGTGCAAAGACAGTAGCCAAGGCTATATTTGAAGATTTTATTCTGAAGTACGGTCCAATGAAGACGTTCATTACGGACATGGGAACGGAGTATAAGAATTCAATAATTCAAGATTTATGTAAAAATCTAAATATTAACAAGTGAAAAAGCTAAAGTCGGGTGTCCCGACTTTGAAATACTCTGTACATATGTTTACAATAATTATAGAAAATAAAAAAAAAAAAAAAAAGAAAAAACAAGTAAAAAAGCTAAAGTCGGGTGTCCCGACTTTGAAATACTCTGTACATATGTTTACAATAATTATAGAAAATAAAAAAAATTAAGAAAATAAAAAAAACAAGTAAAAAAGCTAAAGTCGGGTGTCCCGACTTTGAAATACTCTGTACATATGTTTACAATAATTATAGAAAATAAAAAAATTAAGAAAATACAAAAAATTAAGAAAATAAAAAAAAAATTTGATCGATTTTACCTCTCTCGGTATTCGAACTCACGTAAAGGGTTTATAATTGCACATTTACATAGCAATTGCGTCTGTGTGAGTGTATGTATGCCTATGGGCATCTATTCGTGTCTGTGTAAGCATTTTCGCAGTCCACCAAACAGCAACATCAACAACAGCCGCGGGCAGCGCTTGAGCAGCGCTACATCAGCAAATATATTTATGGCTATAACTTCTTGTTAAATCGGTCTATCATAATGAAATTTGGCATACGGACACATAATAACCAACTGGGGGTATTCCCAAAATTTTAGTTCGAAATTCCAAGAATTACGGGAGTTACGATTTGCTGGGTAGAGGGGGAAGGGAGGGAAATTCCAAAATATACATTTTCTGCGTATTCACACAAGGCATCTGGGACTAAAATTTGGTGTGCCTAGGTCTTATAGTCTCCGAGATATAGGCGATTATACGAATGGAAAATCGGGAAAACCCCCATAGGGGGGAAGTGGGGAGGAAAATCAAAAAAATAAAACAAACTCGTATAGAATACACACATAACGCATCTTTGTGCAAAATTTGGTGTCTCTATCTCTTATAGTCTCTGAGATCCAGGTGTTCATACGGACGGACAGACGGACAGACTGACAGACGGACAGACGGACAGACAGACAGACAGGGCTAGATCGACTCGTCTTGTCACGCTGATCAAGAATATATATACTTTGTGGGGTCTGCCACGCCTCCTTCTGCCTGTTACATTTTTCAGCTCCCGCAAACCTAATATACTTCTGTACATTTCATGTACAGAGTATAAAAAATTGGATCGATTTCACCTCTCTCGGTATTCGAACTCACTTAAAGGGTGTATAATTGCACATTTACATAGCAATTGCGTCTGTGTGAGTGTATGTATGCCTATGCGCATCAATTCGTGTCTGTGTAAGCATTTTCGCAGTCAACCAAACAGCAACATCAACAACAGCCGCGGGCAGCGCTTGAGCAGCGCTGCAGCAGCAAATATATTTATGGCTATAACTTCTTGGTAAATCGATCTATCATAGTGAAACTTGGCATACGGACACATAATTACTAACTGGGGGTATTTGCAAAAGTTTAGTTCGAAATTCCAAGAATTACGGGAGTTAGAGAAAATCGCATTTCCGTGGGAGAGGGGGGAGGGAGGGGAATTCCAACATATACATTTTCTGCGTATTCACATAAGGCATCTTGGACTAAAATTTGGTGTGCCTAGGTCTTATAGTCTCCGAGATATAGGCGATTATACGAATGGAAAATCGGGAAAACCCCCATAGGGGAGAAGTGGGGGGGAGAATCAAAAAAATAAAACAAACTCGTATAGAATACACACATAACGCATCTTTGTGGAAAATTTGGTGTCTCTATCTCTTATAGTCTCTGAGATCCAGGTGTTCATACGGACGGACAGACGGACAGACGGACAGACAGGGCTAGATCGACTCGTCTTGTCACGCTGATCAATAATATATATACGTTTTGGGGTCTGCCACGCCTCCTTCTGCCTGTTACATTTTTCAGCTCCCGCAAACCTAATATACTCTTGTACATTTCATGTACAGAGTATAATAAGATAAAAATAAAAATTTATACATACAAATAAGTATATACAAAGTGCAATTCAAAAGTTCCAAGACTTTTATTAAAAAACGAAAACTATTTTTTTTTTTTGAAAAATTTATTGGTCGCCTTCAAAATAGTCTCCTTCCGCCTGAATACAACGTTTTGCACGTTCAAGAAGGTGATCGAACGACTTTTGTAGGTCATTTGTCGGTATAGCGTTGAGGATGGCGTTCGCCGCCTGTTGGATGGCATCAACGTCAGCATAGCGGTTTCCTTTCATGGCCAAATGTAGTTTTCCGAACAAATAAAAATCACACGGTGCCATATCAGGCGAATAGGGTGAATGGTTGATGGTATGAATGCGATTTTTGGTCAAAAAATCCATCGTGAGTGTCGAACGGTGAGATGGTGCATTATCATGCAATAATCGCCAGCTTCCTTCTTCACAATATTCCGGCCGAATTCGACGAATAAGTGCTACCAAACGCTTCAAAACACCAACATAAAACACCGCGTTAACCGTTTGGCCAGTTGGAACGAATTCTTTATGAATAATGCCCTTGGAATCATAAAAACAAATCAACATTGACTTGATTTTTTACTTCTGTTGACGAGTTTTTCTCGGCCTCGGCTCCTCTAAAGACTGCCACTTCGCACTTTGACGCTTGGTTTCGGGCTCATATTCAAAGCACCATGTTTCGTCACCAGTCACAATCGAATATAAAAAGTTTGGGTCCTTTTTGGCCTCTTTAATGATGTCTCTTGAATGTTGGATTCTGAGGTCTTTTTCGTGTTGTTTCAAAGTGTGCGGAACAAATCGAGCAAAAACCTTTCTGAGACCCAAATTTTCTGTCAAAATACGATAAATCGACGCTGCGGATATTGATAATTCCGATTCCATATATTTAAGCGATGATTTCGGCTCTTTTTTAATGAATTCACGCACAATTTCCGTGTTTTTTTCGTTTACAACATCATCATACAACATTTGGCCGGCCCGAACGTTCGTCGTCTTCCAAGTCCTCCCGTCCCTCTTGAAAACGTTTAAACCACTCGTGAATACGGCTACGGGATAGACAATCATCCTAATAAACTTGTTTCATCATTTGATGAGTTTCGGTAAAAGTTTTACCAAGTTTAAAACAAAACTTAATGTTGGCTCTTTGTTCGATGTTCATTTTCCGACCAACACTACAAATGTAATGTCACATTTAGCGCTATATACCAGCTGTTATACAAATCAGCTGTTATATAAATTCCATACGACAACACTGAAGAATACACAATTGACGGATAAAAATTTCCAACACATGGCGTCACTAGGAGCCGCGCTATTTAAAAAGTCCTGGAACTTTCGAATTGCACCTTGTACATACATATATCAATTTTCTCTTTGGAAACATTATTAAACAAACAAAACAAATAGATTAATAAGAAACGAATCATAAACATATAAACATATTTCATAACTAGATATACATGAAATTAATAGATAAATAATTTAGAAAATAACTTCATAATATTACGTTATTTTTCAAAAGGAGGGAGATGTAGTGTGCATACATAAGGAGTACACACTGTACGCAGTGCACTCTTAAGAACACACACTGTAACACTTTATTGCAGTGAATAAATTAATTCAAAAAGCCCCACATATACATAGCCTAATCACATACACCCAATTCAAACATACCACACAAAAATTATAAACATTCCTCACATACATATATGCATAATCCATTCACCTACCCTCATTCAAATATGCAAAACAAAAATTATATTTATACCATAGCCCAAGTAGCATTATAGCCCAAAACAGAATACAAAACAGAAACACAACATCAAACCATTAACAATATTATAAAACACACACACTCATAGCCAAAATACAAACAGTTTATAAACAACACCAATCAGAGAAAACACATTCAATAACATTTAAATACACGCCTGATACACACTAAATGTAACATTCATAGCATATGAAGTAAAATTTATAAATGGCTACCTAATTTAATTATATATATGCGGCTTCCCTCCACGAATCATATGATCAAGAGGAATTGTTAATTAGTTCTTAAGACAATATTTTTTTGTAAGCCATCACGGGGCAAAAAAAAAAAAAGAAAAACAAGAAAAGAATGCTAAAGTCGAGCAAGCTCAACTCATAAGTACCCTGTACCTCCGACCAAAAAGAAAAAAATGAAAAAAAAAAATTTTGTTGAAATAATTAAAAAAAAATATATTAATTGAATTATTGGAGTTTGAAATTTTGAAATCAATTTTGGCAGATGGTGCTTATGTGTCCGTGTGCCAAGTTTCATCAAGATAGGTCAATTCTGAAGAAAGTTATAGCTATAAATAAAATCGCTGCCCATGCGCTGCCTGGATTTCTGCCCACAGCTGTTTAACTGGTTTAACTTTGTGCTGCATATATACACGCATATAAACACGCAGAGACACGATTCTGATGTAAATTAATTCTATTGGAAGTGTACATAAACAGTTGGGTAAAACAAATTCTATGCGTCTATAAAAAGGAGTAGCATAAATGAAAATATACAAGTCAATGATGAAAATATCTATCGATCACTGGTTAAATACCTCGACGATGAAAAGATGAACTACTACACCTAACAACTTAAAAGTAGCACGTGATTACAAGTGGTTATCCTGACTGAAAAAACTGTAAAAACGAAGTTCACCCAATTTACCGCTGCATCTGCTGCACCGTAAATTCACCGTTGGGGAACCGCATAAACGAAATGGACCTGTCCAATGCACAAACTGCCAGGAATATGAACACACAAAAACCTATTGTACCCTACGCGCAGTCTGTGTTGCCTGCGGGGATGTACATCTCAATGAGGCCTGCCCTGTAGATAAGGAGGACCCCTCTGCTTAAAAAAATGTGGGGGAAACCATACTGCCAGCTATAGAGACTGCCCTGTATACAAAGAGTTAAAAAGTCACCTAACTCAACAAAAATCCGCATCTCGAAATCCAGTCATCCGACAAAACTTGCCATACATACCATCAACTACGATTCCAGGAGTATCTTTTGCTAAGGCATTAAGTTACACCAACGAGTCGTACGCCTCAGTCTCTAAACAAACCACTGCAGGAATAATGAATGGTCAGACATCGCAACAGGGGCCAGAAACTACAACCCAACATACCACTGCAAATCCATCCCAATTGCCTAGTAGGATTGAATCAATTCTGGCAACTCTTACAAATACAATGGTAGCAATAGCAATACAACAAAGGATGCAGGAAATTCTGCGCAATCAAAATCTCCTTCTAGAATTATTAATCAAACAGAAATCTACTTAAATGGCTTCTCTTAAAATATGTTTCTGGAATGCGAATGGCATTTCACAGCACAAATGCGAGCTCTTTCAGTTCCTTAAGTTCCCATATTGATGGCTGTCCAAACATTAACTGCAAAGATGACATAGATACCTCAGTTGAAGCATTAGTGTCTGTAATGTCACTGGCGGCAAAAAATTTCACTCCAGAAATCACAGCTTATAAACTTTACAAAAGCAGTCGTGTTCCCAGGCATATTGAAAAGCTGCTACGAAATAAGAGAAGTCTTCGACGGGAGTGGAAAGCGCACAGATCACCTGACTCAAAGGAGCGGTTAAAAATAGCCAACCATCTACTACGCAAAGCTCTAGAAGATAAGAAACACCGAGCTCAAAATAAAATATGCGGACCAACTCTCCCCAAACAGCAAACGATTCCCATTGTGGAAAGCTAAATCAGGCCTATGTCCACCAATCGAAAGTGAATCACCATTACGTACACAAAGTGGAAAGTGGGCTCGCAGCAACGCAGAGAAGGCAAATCTATTTGCCGCCCATTTAGAAAAAGTCTTCAAACCACATCCAGCAACAAATAGCTTCGTGCTCCCACTAACCAATCATCTTGGAGCTACCAGAAGTTACAAGTGTCATTAAGGGCCAAGTTTGAAGGCCACGATTTAATTTCCCCAAAATGATCATTGAACTGCCGAGCTGTGCAGTATATTTTCTCTCCATCATTTTCAACAGTATGATGAAATGGGGCTATTACCCTCAACAATGGAGAAAAGCCGGAAAGGACAAGTCTCAGGCATCATCATATAGACCTATCAGTCTCCTGCCGTACCTATGAAAGATATTCGAAAAACTACTCCGGAATCACATCAAGCAGCACGTACATACCAACAGTGCAATCCCAAATCACCAATTTGGTTTTCGCGAAAAACATGGAACCATTGCACAAGTCAACCGAATAACCTCTGAGATACGAAATGCATTTGAAAAACGAGAGTATTGCTCCGCTGTTTTTCTGGATGTCGCCTAAGCCTTCGACCGCGTTTGGCTGGATGCCTTAATTCACAAAATCCAAATATTACTTCCACAGAACATCCACAAAATACTGGTATCATACCTACAGCAAAAAAGTTTTGCAGTAAGATGCAAGGATTTCCACTCCGAATACCATCCAATTGAAGCTAGAGTACCCCAAGGAAGCGGGCGTGGACCGACACTGTATATCACATATACAGCAGATATACCGACAAACAGTCATACAACAATTTCGACATTTGCTGATGATTCTTCCATCCTAAGTCGCTCCAAGTGCCCAACAAGAGCTACAGAACTCTTATCATCTCACCTCGTGGCCATAAAAGAATGGCTAGCAGACTGGCGCATACATGTAAACGAACAAAAAAACAAACATGTCACCTTTATCCTAAACAAACATGCTTGTTCTCCATTGTTGCTAAACAACATCAATATTCCACATAAAAACGATGTAACATACCTTGGTGTCCATTTAGATAGACGGCTTACTTGACGCAAACACATCGAAGCGAAGAGAGATCAACTGAAACTAAAAACAAGTAAAAAAGCTAAAGTCGCTAAAGTTAAAAAAATTTGATCGATTTTACCTTTCTCGGTATTCGAACTCACGTAAAGGGTATATAATTGCACATATACAAAGCAATTGCGTCTATGTGAGTGTATGTATGTTTATGTGCGTCTATTTATATCTGTGTAAGCATTTTCGCAGTCATCTAAACAGCAACATCAACAACAGCCGTGGGCAGCGCTTGGGCAGCGCTTGAGCAGCGCTGCAGCAGCAAATATATTTATGGCTATAACTTCTTGTTAAATCGGTCAATCGTAGTGAAACTTGACACACGGACACATAATACCCAACTGGGTATTTCCAAAATTTTAGTTCGAAATTCTAAGAATTACGGGAGTTACGATTTGCGGGAGAGAGGGGGGAGGGAGGGAAATTCCAAAATATACATTTTCTGCGTATTCACATAAGGCATCTTGGACTAAAATTTGGTGTTCCTAGGTCTTATAGTCTCCGAGATATAGGCGATTATACGAATGGAAAATCGGGAAAACCCCCATAGGGGGGAAGTGGGGGGGAAATCAAAATAAAATAAAACAAACTCGTATAGAATACACACATAAGGCATCTTTGTGCAAAATTTGGTGTCTCTATCTCTTATGGACTCTGAGATCTAGGTGCTCATACGGACAGACGGGCAGTCGGACAGACAGACAGACAGGGCTAGATCGACTCGTCTCGTCATGCTGATCATGAATATATATACTTTGTGGGGTCTGCCACGCCTCCTTCTGCCTGTTACATTTTTCAGCTCCCGCAAACCTAATATACTTCTGTACATTTCATGTACAGAGTATAACTATTAATCTACATTGGCTTAAAAACGTCCGTTCACCACTAAAACTGGAGTACAAAGTACTCTTGTACAATGCAGTTCTCAAACCAGTTTGGACATATGGCTCTGAACTATGGGCAAACGCTTCCATTAGTAATTTAGAGATAATCGAGAGAGCTCATTCGAAGATACTGAGAACCATCACTGGGGCACCCAGGTACATACGGAGTGAAAATATCCGGAAATATTTAAATGTTGGACCTGTTAAAGATGAAATCGTCAAGGTGAAAGAAAAGTACCAGCTTAAGCTTCGGAACCATCCAAATAGACTTGCGCAGAATTTAACTTAGCAGGCTAGAGACGAAGAGACCTCCCAACCCAGCAATAACAGTTAGAGCCGTTATTCAAATATTTAATTATAATTAATTATATTCTCCGAGAGAAAAATGGTTTATTTTTAGGACCAGAATGCTTGAAAAAAGAATAAAGGATGATTATACTCTGTACATGAAATGTACAAGAGTATATTAGGTTTGCGGGAGCTGAAAAATGTAACAGGCAGAAGGAGGCGTGGCAGACCCCACAAAGTATATATATTCATGATCAGCATGACGAGACGAGTCGATCTAGCCCTGTCTGTCTGTCTGTCCGACTGCCCGTCTGTCCGTATGAGCACCTAGATCTCAGAGTCCATAAGAGATAGAGACACCAAATTTTGCACAAAGATGCCTTATGTGTGTATTCTATACGAGTTTGTTTTATTTTATTTTGATTTCCCCCCCACTTCCCCCCTATGGGGGTTTTCCCGATTTTCCATTCGTATAATCGCCTATATCTCGGAGACTATAAGACCTAGGAACACCAAATTTTAGTCCAAGATGCCTTATGTGAATACGCAGAAAATGTATATTTTGGAATTTCCCTCCCTCCCCCCTCTCTCCCGCAAATCGTAACTCCCGTAATTCTTAGAATTTCGAACTAAAATTTTGGAAATACCCAGTTGGGTATTATGTGTCCGTGTGTCAAGTTTCACTACGATTGACCGATTTAACAAGAAGTTATAGCCATAAATATATTTGCTGCTGCAGCGCTGCTCAAGCGCTGCCCGCGGCTGTTGTTGATGTTGCTGTTTGGTTGACTGCGAAAATGCTTACACAGACACGAATAGATGCGCAAAGGCTCACACAGACGCAATTGCTATGTAAATGTTCAATTATACACCCTTTACGTGAGTTCGAATACCGAGAAAGGTAAAATCGATCATTGCATTTTTTTTTATTTTCTTAATTTTTTTTATTTTCTATAATTATTGTAGACATATGTACAGAGTATTTCAAAGTCGGGACACCCGACTTTAGCTTTTTTACTTGTTTATATGAAAGTTTAGAGGTAGAGGTAGAACCACTTGACTCGATTAGGATAGAATTAGACAAAAATGTAAAATTAGAGTAAGTGCAATGTTTAGAGAATAAGAAAGAGTCAAATATTAAATTATTAGTACATAAGAAAGTACTAGTAAATAAGACAAAAATTGTATAAATACTGAAGGAATTTCAAGAATAAAATTAGAATGAGTTTGGAAATTTAAGCATTGGCTTGTTTCCTTTCTGTTCTCCAGAGCGATCTGCAACTAAAATATAGTCGGCTACCTCTTGTCGTAAATAGGTCGCGCTCTGTATAGTGTGCACCTTTTTACAACTTATCACTTAACAAATTAAAGTCATACTGTGCAGGTCGCATTTTTTGTAAACTTCATAAACCCAATGCAAGCCAAAAGCAGTCAGCAATATTGCTCTACTTCATTTGGAAGTTAGTATATTCTAACTTTGGACTCTCGCTTTTGCCATACCGGCAAGTTTCCGGCTTAAGCCGTACATTTTGACTTTGGCTTTTCTTGCCTTCACCGCTGGACTTCGTTCTTCGTGGGATTTGTTGTACGTGTATTCCTGAACTTGTGCGTCACATAGGGTTTGGATTTTGGCAAGTTCATCCAGCATCCATATGACTTTCGATAATTGTCAGGGAAGTGCACGTAACGAATACAAATTAAGTTTCGGCCACATATGTGTATACAAACAAGGTTGGCTTGTGCAAAAATAAATAAATGCAAATGGCCAAGTAACAAATATACGTACATAACTGCGCTTAGTTGCTGCAAGCTGGACCGTGACATTATATATAGTGACATTATTATATGCATGCACAGTTTAAATAAAGATCGAAAAAAAACAAAGTCAAATTTTGTACTTGACACATTGGACTGGTTGCTTGGCGCAAAGTTATTTCCCAGCACATATATTTGCATATATATTAAACGCATGTATATATCCACAGATACATGAGTTTGTGCACATTGTAGGCAGCTAACTCAAAACGTGCCGGTCTAGTTTATTAGCCATTGTACCTGTGTATTAGTACATTAGCGTTGTACTTGAAAAACGCCAGTTATTAAAGTTTACCAATTACCTACCTGTTTTAATAAAAAAGAATCAAAATTGCCTAGTAAAAGATGCAAGCAAGTTCAAAGCAGAGAATTAGATAAGTCTGATTCTAATAAAGTCGACTGCTGGGTTCAGTCGCATAATAATGTGGTTCGCGACATTGAACGCATTAAACGCTCAATTCAAAGTACCCCATTTATCGAACCATTTGAAGTTGAGTGCAGGGCACGTAAAGCAACAGTACCCGGCTGAATAATCGCCAGCCGATTCCAGTCTACGAGCTCACCCATATCCTATTCTGCGTCCCTTGTAAGCTCAAGTCATGATGCCTCTCCTGATCATGAACTAATTAATTTAGATACACTTGTCCGCCAGTTCTGGGAGTTGGAAGAAGTTCCAAAAATAACTGACGTTAGCTTATATACCCCAGAACAGATGCTTTGTGAGGAATCATTCGTAAATTCAATCACTCGTTTGCCCTCGGGTCGGCTAAGTGTCGCATTGCCATTCAAATCAAGCCCTCAGTGTCTTGGCAACTCATTTGAAAATGCTAAGAGGCATTTTTTGGCACTAGAGAGAAGAATGGCTAAGCAGCCAGAAATATATGTAATGTACAACAAGTTTATCTTGGAATATATTTCGTTGTGCTACCGACAACATAATTCCGAGAGAGCCTCACTATTTCATTTCATACCAGTGTACGATAAGACCACAAAGCACATCAACGAAGTTGCGAGTAGTTTTCGACGCGTCAAGCAAGACGTCGTCACAGAAGTCATTAAATGACATTCCTATGATTGGTCCAACCATCCAACAATGTTTATACTCCGCCTTCGGCCATTTGCTATGTCGGCTGACATTGCCAAAAAAAAAATACCGATTAAATACGGTCACCTATGATACCGCTTCGGCACCGTTTTTGGCAATTCGATGGCTAATATATTTCAATGAGCTGCACGCCCAGTCACTTCCACTGCCTTCTAAGTCATTAGCTTCTGACTTTTATATGGATGATTTGCGAAACTTGTCATTGGATATCGAGTGAAAATTTTAATGCAAAAACTTTGGCTTTTTAAATTTGCAAGGAACGACCAAATCTGGTCATCTTCTGAAAGATTTGCAGTCCACAACGAATTAATTTGTTGACTTGGAGTCGACGCACATACCCCGTTACGTTTGTGTCACAAAAACAGCAAAGTGCCAAGTGCATGGATTTGCTGATGCCTCAACAAGAGCGTACGGGTGCTGTCTCTACATTCGTGTAGAACATGAGAAGAAGGTGACAGTGCACTTGTTGGCTGCTAAGTCAAGAGAGATTTCTGTTGAGTGTAATCGACGTGTTTTATCTGTGCTCCGCAAATTTATTTAATTTTTCGTGTTTACTCTTTGAATTTAAGCATTAAATTGTGCTCAATTATTAAAGTATTAATATTGTGCTTAGTGCAAGAAAGTGTGCATCTATTGCGTTCATTTGTTTGGGTAAATTAAGTGATTTAATATAAACAGCGTCATCTCAGTATTTGTTGTTTGTGCATTTATTTTGCCTGTTTTGATTTGGCGCCCGGCAGCTGTGTTAAAGGTTTGTGCGTTTGTTCGCTGTCCATAATTTGTTTTTGGTGCATCGCTACTCCCACGCATTTTGTGTTATTTTTTGCTCTTGCTCTCCACATATATTGTTCATTTACCGTAATTTCATTTCTGTGCGCTCTTGCATTTACTTACATTTTTAACCCTCTACTTGCTCGTGTCATAATATCGTGCTGCAATAAGTCATGCACAATTAAGGATGCAATTGATTCCGAACAACAACGATTTGTAAGTTGTTAGTTGTGCGAGAATTTTATGCATATTAAGTGTGCTGGACTAAGTGGTCGTGACCTTGATAAAACTTACTCGCCTACAAAAGGTTGTGGTGGTTTAAAATGGTCATGGCCTGTTTGCATAGACATACAATTTAATTTCTCTCGTATGTATGACAATGTGAGAAATAAATTTTTGAGCTTGTATAGAATTACTAAGCAACTCTTAAGTAAGTTTGACACAGGGACCGACTTGCTTAGTAAATATAAGTTCGAATCTCTTCCCAAGCGTAGGCTTGAACCTCAATTCTTAGAGGTGCCACCTAGCTCGGCTCAGATGGCTTCTCCGATTCCCTCGCTATTAAATGTAGATGTGTCGCCGGCAATTTCATTGTCTACTTCGCCTGGAAATTTATTTGAAATTTCCCCTTTGCCTTTGCCGGCTCATGTTATGTTGGCCCCGTTGGTAGCTTCTCCTGTGCCTAATATATCTAAACCTGTAAGAACAAGGGCTTCTTCTAAAACGTCGGCACCACCTCCTATAGTTTCTTCAGGAGCTGTAGAAGGTGCGGCAGTCCCAGCCCTTCCTCTGCCCCCGTCTCTTACAGTGGTAGCTCCTAGAAAGCAAGTTTTCGTGTCTCGGTTGTCCCCTGATACTTCTTGTGAGACTATCGCTGCCTATATCGCAAGTAAGTCGACAGCTGCTGTATCTATTTCTACGTTTAGCTTTTCCGAGCCCCGAGAAATAGCCTCGTTCAAAATAAGTGTACCGCCTGAATCATTTACAACTATTTGTGACCCAAAATGTTGGCCGCCACAAATGATTGTACATGAGTTTAGGCAGAAAAAACGAGCTCGCTCTTTGCCGGTCAACTTACAGTATGCTGGCCAACCTTCGCAGCCAACCTCAAGCTCGACTTCAAAACACTAGGAGCTCGTCCACTTTCGTTAAACATTCTATATCAGAATGTTAAATCCCACGATTTCTGATAACGAAATCTTATCAGATAATTTTTGTATCTTTCGACGAGATCGTCCGTCTCGACGTGGCGGAGGCGTACTGATTGCATTCAATTCCTCCTATCGGTCGGAAATAATTGATGTAAATGTACCTAATGATGTTGAATTTGTTGCTGTAAGAGTATCTTTTCCGTCTTTTGCACTATACATCTCTTGTTCTTACATATCTCCCTCTTCTGATATACAGGTCTATATGGAACATGTAACCTGTATAAAAGGAATCTCTAATCTCCTACGTGTCAGTGACGCGTTCGTTGTGGTAGGTAATTTTAATTTGCCTAACATTTAATGGTCATTCTTCAATCAGTCTAATTATTTGGTACCCTCGGCAGAGCATGCCTGTTTAGACTGCTTGTTTGACCTTTCATTGTTCCAAATTAATTCTATACCTAATCACTTAAGCAGAATGCTTGATCTCGTCTTTGTCACCGACCCTGCTAGTACAGTTATCTGAAGGTCTTCTCTCCCTATACTGCCTGAAGATTCTTACCACCCTACTTTGCAAATCTCCCTCTCAATTTCAAACCCTACCTCTACTCCAGCACTTATTCCCAAAAATACTAGTTTGTGCTTTCGCAAAGGAAATTTTTCTTTGCTAAACGAACTTATTGCAGCAACTAATTGGTCCTATTTGTATAGTGCTGTTGACATCAACATAGCCGTAAAGTTTTTCTATGACACTATTAATGCTCTTTTTGATGTCTGCATCCCAAAAAGTGTCACTTCGTCTGCGTCATCAAAACCTCCTTGGTTTTCACCAAGACTTTCAAACTTAAAAAATGTTAAATCTAGATGCTTTAAAAAGTATAAGCAGTCGGGCCTATCTATTGACTTCCATAAATACTTTTTATCGAAATCCAATTTTGCTCTCCTTAATTCACAATGTTATAATAATTACTTTGCCCGATGCAAGATACAATTTGCACAGGACCCTAAACAATTCTATAAGTTCGTTAACTCTAAACGTAAATCTGCTTCCCTTCCTTCGTCATTTTTCCTTGGTGACAAAAAAGCCAGCAACGATTCTGAAGCTGCTGACTTGTTTGCCAACTTCTTCCAATCAACATATTCCTCTGTCTCTATTAGTAATACCTCTTATCTTTATAGCATTTCATCTTCCCACACTATTTACGCTCCCATAATTTCTGATAGCTGTCTACTCTCTGCTATCAAATCCTTAAAATCTTCATACTCTCCTGGAGCAGACAACATTCCTAGTTGTGTTCTCAAGGAGTGTTCTAGTTCTCTTTTACAACCATTACTTAAACTTTTTAATCTGTAACTTGGTTCCTCAATCTTTCCAACTATTTGGAGAGAATCTTTTATTATTCCTCTTTATAAAAAGGGTGGTAAGTCTGATATTTCAAACTACAGAGGAATTACAAAGTTGTCTGCCATACCAAAATTATTTGAAAAAATAGTTTGCAGCACCTCTGTAAATCTGTCATATCTCCAGCTCAACATGGATTCATGAAGAGACGATCTACTACGACCAATTTGCTGGAATTTACTTCCTTGGTGAATGAAGCATTTATTCTAAAAATGCAGACTGATGTCGTTTACACTGACTTCAGTAAAGCATTTGACTCTGTGAACCATGATCTTCTGCTCTTTAAGCTAAGTCGTAAAGGATCTTGCTTAGGTCGCACATTTCTAAGCCCGTGTTTGCATCATCAGGTGTGCCTCAAGGTAGCCATCTTGGCCCCTTACTTTTTACATTATTTATTAATGACCTCCCCTCTACCTTGTCACACTCTCATATTCTTATGTATGCTGATGATGTGAAACTTATTCTGACTTATAAAGACCATACTCATTTTCATCGCCTGCAGGATGATCTGAACTGCATGCAATCGTGGTGCTTAACTAACCACTTGTACCTCAATTGCGCTAAGTGTAAGTTCATGACATTTCACCGAACTTTGCCCCATTTAGTCACGTATACGATTGACAATGTCCCATTGCAGCGTATATCGACTGTTGAAGACCTTGGGGTTCTTTTTGATTCCAAATTGACCTTCAACCTTCACATATCTAGTATTGTCAATAAGGCTAAGGGATTACTTGGATTCGTTGGTCCAAGGAATTCAATGACCCATATACCACTAAGCTTCTTTACACTGCACTAGTACGCCCTGTGCTTGAATACTGCTCATGCGTTTGGTGTCCGCAGTATAGAAAGCAACAGGAACGTATTGAGTAGAATATGGAAACCAAGTTTGGTTATTCTAGCTCTTATACTTTCTGAGATCCTTGCGTTCATACGGACAGACGGACAGACAGACGGACAGACGGACGGACGGGCAAGGCTATATCCACTCGGCTTCTCATCCTGATCAAGAATATATATACTTTGTGGGGTCTGCCACGCCTCCTTCTGTGTGTTACATACATGCGCACAAAACTAGTATAGCCTTTCACCCTTTGGGTACAGGCTATAAAAAAATAAAAAATAAAAAAAAGTCCAAAGTTGCACCATTGCAAACCAAATCTGTTCCACGCCTGGAGTTTTGTTCAGCCCACATGCCAGTGGAGCAAATTATGTTCTGGTCAGGCTCAGAAGTGGTATTACATTGGTTGCAAACGCACCCGTCTCATTTAAATGCCTTCGTTGCCTATAGAGTAGCAAACATTCAGGAACTAAATGTGTTGAGGCGTTACGTTCCCACAAAAGAAAATCCCGCAGATTCAGCTTCGCGTGGTTGTACCAAAACTGAACTGAATTGACTTTGATTCAATGGTCCGAAATTTTTACTTCTGGATCGTCCCCTTTGGCCTCAGAATTCACATCTTGAACTGACCAAAGAGTGCTACGGCTCTCATCGCGGCCGATGTGCCTTCTAATCTGCTTATTGACTTAGTAGAATGGTTGAATAGTAGAATGGGGGTCTCTTATCTAAAAATTCTTGACATTGTTTGCTACATTTTTCGATTTACAAGGTGTGTTCAAAAGTAAACAGGACTTTTAAAAAAAATAACAGAACAAATGGTTTTTTCGGCAAAATCAATTTATTTTATTCAAAATAGTCTCCTTCTGCTTCAATACAGCTTTTTGCACGATCCATATCGAACGAGTGTTTTAGCTCGTTGGCCGGTATGGCCGCCAGTATGCCGGTGCAAGCATTTTGAATGGCCTCTACGTCTGCATAACGCTTTCCTTTCATGGGCAAATGCATTTTTCCGAAAAAGTAGAAGTCGCACGGTGCCATATCAGGTGAATACGGGGAGTGGTTAATGGTTAAAATTTGATTTATGGTCAAATAATCGGTCACAAGCGTCGATCGATTCTGAGCAATTTTTGGTCGTCAGTCAATTTGTGAGGAACAAACCGTGCACACATTTTTCGTAAGCCCAAATGTTCGGCTGATTTTTGATGAATTCACGCAGTTTCGATAGAATTTTCGATGATCGCGAATTTTGATTGGCCCACATTGATCGTCATTTATGCCCTCACGACGAAGTTTAGATTTAAGTAAAGGAAAATAAATTATTTGAAATGCACATACTTGTATGTATATGTTACTTTTCGACGCTGTCTGTTTACAGCTGTAAGCTAATATGTATGTTGCTCCCTCGCGCTGTCTCTCAATGGGATCCACATGCGCATGAGACCTAGCATAAAGTCACTTTACAAACTAGAGTCAGACTGTGCAGTTCGTTTTTTTTTTTTTGTAAACTTCATAAACCCAATGCGGGCCAAAAGCAGTGTGCAATCTTGCTCTACTTCATTTGGAAGTAGTATGCATGTACATATGTTTACAATAATTACAGAAAACAAAAAAAATAAGATAATTTAAAAACATAAAATTTGATCGATTTTACTTTTCCCGGTATTCGAACTCACGTAAAGGGCATATAATTGCATATTTACATAGCAATTGCGTCTGTGTGAGTGTATGTATGCCTATGCGCATCTATTCGTGTCTGTGTAAACATGTGTGCAGTCAACCAAAGCACCAGCATCAACATCAGCAGCGGGCAGCGCTGCAGCAGCAAATATATTTATGGCTATAACTTCTTGTTAAATCGGTCTATCATAGTGAAACTTGACATACGGACACATAAAAACTAACTGGGGGTATTTCCAAGAATTACGGGAGTTAGAGAAAATCGCGATTTGCATGGGAGAGGGGAAAGGGAGGGAAATTCCAAAATACAGATTTTCTGCGTATTCACATAAGGCATCTGGGACTAAAATTTGGTGTTCCTAGGTCTTATAGTCTCCGAGATAAAGGCGATTATACGAATGGAAAATGGGAAAAAACCCCATAGGGGGGAAGTGGGGGGGAAATCAAAAAAATAAAACAAACTTGCACAGCGTACACACATAACGCATCTTTGTGCAAAATTTGGTGTCTCTAGCTCTTATAGTCTCTGAGATCCATTTACATTTCATGTACAGAGTATAAAAAGTACATGTTCATGTACAGTTTCAACAGCATGCATTTACAGCTGCCCGCAGCTGTTGTTGTTGTTGCTGCTTGGGTTCAACTTTGTGCTGCATACATACACGCATATAAACACGCAGAGACACGATTCTGATGTAAATGTATGCTGTTAAAACTGTACATGAACATGTCTTAAATTTAATTAAATAATTTAATTAATACAATTTTTTTTTAATTATTTAAAAAAAATTTTTTTTAATTTTTTCCTTTTTGGTGGGAGGTACAGGGTATTCAAGAGTTGAGCTTGCTCGACTTTAGCATTCTTTTCTTGTTAGTGTATAGAGTAAAGAAAAATTCGATTTTCATTCATTCGATTTTATTTTCAAAATATTGTAGCGTAAATCGCCCTTTGGCCGAGCGGTGACCGGCGATTCGCTACGCAAAACAATAGCGGGCAGGTGTGTAAAGCAGCAGGGACCGGCAGCGTGGCGGCTGGCGAAGTGGCTGCAGCAACAAATCTGTATAGCGGAGGCGCTCGTGGCGCTCGTCGACGCTTGTCAGAGAAGGACCCACTTTCAAAGAATTAACAGCAGCGCCAAAGAAATAATTGCGCCGTTCAACTCAGCTTTCCTTTACTTCACTTTATTAGCCTTCAATGGCGATCAAAACAGGCAGATGGCCCAAATACTTAAGGATTTAATTTACACATATGGAGATGCTTAAAAGATCCGCATCAGCGGAGAACACAACCGTGTCGGTCCAGCGCACACCAGGAAGAGAGCAACTCCTTAAAGTTAGTTGCGGTTGAAGCCTTGAAGTTGGCTGCGGCAGCATGGATCTTGTAAAAACAGCTGTTGATAGGTGGCGCATGTGGGCGTATCGATAAGCGCAAATCGATACTTGAGCGCCAAGCTCGCAGTTTGAACTATGCACTACCAATTTGCATTACATTACCCCCCGCTGAGACTCGAGACTCCTGGCCGAGTACATCTTGACCATCTCCTCCATAGGGTGCGAGACGGTTGACGTGCACAGTTTTTGTAGATCGCTTGCCAGGCAGGCGCACCGTGTACACAAGATCCGATATGCGACGCACGACCAGGCTAGGTCCAAACCAGTCCGACTGCAGCTTGGGGCAACGACCCACTTTGCGGGCGGGTGCTGATTGCAGCTGCTGACGGGCCACAGTGTGAACCGTTTTGAGTTGTTCGCGCAAGTTCTCCACGAAGATAGGGTAGGGCGTTTCGTCATTACATGGCAGGCCGTAAGTCAACTCACAAGGGAGCCGCAGTTCACGGCCAAGCGCCAGCATAGCCGGGGAGAATCCGGTGGCTTCGTTGGTTGCTGAGCGGTATGCCCACATAGCGAGGGGCAAGAGTTCGTCCCAGTCACGCTGACTAGCAGAGACGAATTTGGCCAAGTAGTCCAAAAGGGTACGGTTGAATCGTTCCACCATACCGTCAGACTGGGGATGTAGGGGCGTGGTGCGTGTCTTTTCCACGTCCAGGAGGTACAGGCAGCATTGGAAAAGTTCCGACTCGAAGTTGCGACCTTGATCTGAATGGAGAATAAATGGAGCGCCAAACCTGCAAAAGACTTCTTGGATTAGTGCGCGTGCAACTGTGTCAGCAGTTTGGTTTGGTAGTGCAATACACTCGGGCCATTTAGTGAAATAGTCCATCACCACTGCAATGTAGCGATGGCCGCGTGGGGTGAGTGGCAGTGGCCCCAGCATGTCGATCGCCAGCCGTTCGAATGGGCTGCCGATAGCGCTGGGCTGTAGTTGCCCGATGGTTTGCGTGAAGGGCCCTTACGAGCGGCGCAAACGTCACATCGTGCACACCAGAGTGCGACATCCGAGCTTTGGCCAATCCAGAAAAATCGAGCTTTCGCTTTGGCCAGAGTTTTCTTTACACCAAAGTGTCCGCCGGTCGTAGAGTTGTGAATGCTGCGAATACTGTCATCAATGAGTGCCTCAGGAACCACGAGCACGGGAACACCACTAGTCGTCTTCAACGTAAGTGCACCCTGATCAAGCTGCAAGCGATCAAAAAGGTGCCAGAATGCTCTCAGGGTAGGGCACTTGCCCCACAAGGTTGATTTTGGTGGGCGTTTTGCACTGGATATCCACTGGCGGACGACGGCCAGTGTCTTGTCAGCTTCTTGTTGCTGCCCATGAATGTGCATGTTGTACTGCTGCAGTCGCTCGATCCAACGGGCTATCTGTCCTTCTGGCTCTTTGAAGTTGCACAGCCAGATCAATGAAGCATGGTCCGTGCGCAGTAAGAATTCGCGCCCATGCAAGTAGTGATGAAAGTGTTTGGTGGCTTTCACTACCGCTAGTAACTCTCGTCGTGTGATGCAGTAGTTGCGCTCGGCCGGCTGCAAGGTTTTGCTGTAGTACTCGATGACATGTTCAACGCCTTCTTGGATTTGGCTAAGAACTGCGCCCACGCCGCTGTCGGAGGCATCAGTATCCAGTATGAACTCGCCAGTTTCACTTGGAAACGCCAGTATGGGAGCCGATGTCAGCTTAGTTTTCAGCGACTCAAAGGCGCCAGTAGCTGCTTCGTCCCATAAAAAGTCACGCTTAGCCTCTGTCAACGCGTGTAGCGGTCGTGCAATGGTAGAAAAATCTGCAATAAATTTGCGATAATATGAGCAGAGTCCTAGAAAAGATCTGACTTCGGTTTTGTTTAACGGAGTTGGCCATGTGACCACTCTTTCAGTCCAGCCTCTGCGAGGCGACGAAAAATGTCTTCCAGATGCTTTAAGTGGTCTTCTTCGGTACGCGAATGCGCGATGACGTCATCCAGGTAGACCAAGATGGATTTCCAGGCCACATCTGAGAATAGGCCATCCATCAGACGCTCAAACGTGGCGGGGGCATTGCATAGCCCAAGCGGCATGACGTTGAATTCAAAAAGTCCAGCGTCGCACGCAAAATGGACTTGTAGACGGTCGAATAACACCCCGAGCGCTCATATCCTCAACCAGTTTGTAGACCACGTCTTTACGGGCCAGTGGAATTCTACGAGATGGCTGTTTTATTGGGCGCGCTTGGCCGGTGTCAATGTTGTGCTTGGTGGAGCCGGTGCGTCCCAAATCGCTGGTTTTCCACGCGAAAACGTGGTGATATCTGTGCAGTAGTTCCAGTAACGATTGTCGCAGAGATGGCGGCAGCCCATCGTCAATTAGAGAATCCCAGTTTTCGATGTCAGGAGGAACCGCGGACCGCGGATCGTCGTGCAGCACACTTGCTGGCTCCAGGATGCCCAGCGCGGCAAAAGCCGGCAGTACTTGCTCCTGTGCAGTCAAATTCAGCAATCGCAATGTCATATCTCCCTCAGTCGTATCCACAAGCGTGCGGCCAACCATAACGCCAGGCGGCAGCTCAGACTGGGCAGCCGGCTCTATAATTACGCTCCCTTGAGGTTCGACTGCGGCGCAGGTGATTCGCACAGATGCGTCACAGCTTGGTGGCAGACAAACTGGCGATGTAAGGTACAGCATGTTGTCCACGGCTCGCCCTGGGGGGAAAAGAGGAATGGCGCTGCCGCCAAATGTTAGACACAGCCTTTTTAAACTAACCACGGCCTTCTGTTGTAGCAAGAAATCAATGCCGAGCAAGCTGGGTGTGTCGCCACCAACAAGAAGGAAGTCATGGCCGAGTGTTCGCTTGCCAAGCCGAAATCTTACTGTTGCTCGCTTGGTAGCTCGAAATGTTTCGGAAGACGGTCCTTTCAGCACCACATCGCAAGGCGTAGTCTGCATTGGTTGGTTCACATGCCTGTAGTTTAGCAGCGAAACGGCGGCTCCTGTATCTACAACCATAGGCACGGGGCGATCCTGTAGGATCACGACGCAGTGCAGACTTTGGCTGCCTTGCGTATGGACTGGAAATAGAGTTGAAGCTACTTTTGGTGTGTCGCTTGTCGTAGCCACGGAAGCTGGTGCCTGATACTCGACGGTCTGACTGGAAGTTTCCGTCTCGCCAGCTGCCTTATTGTTGACCTCGTGGGCCTCTCGGAAAAGCGCAGCCAATACGCTTTCTTTCTCCTGGATGCTGTCTGACACAGGTGCTAGGGAAGTGCCTACTACAGGAACGGAAGCATCGACGATGACAGGTTTTACATCAACTGGCGGCGGCTGCGATACGGGCGAGGCGCTGATGAAAGATGCCAATTCCCGCCTCAGAGAACTGGCATCCGCACATTTCCCGCCGAGTTTCCTCGAGGCGGTTGGGAAGCCTCACGTTTACCTTTCCGGGGACGTCTCTTTCGTACCGGTATCAACACTGGTGGCCTACTTTGCTCGACCTGGAATATGGGCTTACTTGTCTTATGGATGCATTGAGTGTACACCCGATTAGCTATTCCGAGGGCTTCCGCCAGGTCGCGGGGCCCTTGCGCGGCCAAGGTGCTTTGCAAAGCCGACTCACGAACTCCTTCTACGAACTGTCGCACGAGTGTCAAATTAAGCAGCGCTTCAGGTACGCTGCCGAACGCTCTTTGCGCCAAGTGCTCCAGATCCAGCGCAAAATCCTCCAGAGTCTCGCGCAGGTTCTGCCGCCGACCATAAAATTGTTGAAGGTATGACTCCTGACTGGGCGTGAACCATCTTCGCATGGCTGTGCAAAGTGTGTCATAGGGTGGGCCTGGCCAGCCGGGCAATGTGTTGTATAGCTTTAACGCGCGTCCTTTGAGGTTCAACGCGACGCCGATCCGCCTCTCCTCATCAGTCCAGCCATAAAATTCGGCCAACGTGTCCACTATGCGCTCATAGTCCGGCCACGGCGAGTTGCCATCGTAGGCGGGCAGCATACTGGGGCTGAACGGAGGGCGCTGACCTCCAACAGTGTCAAAACCCAACTCAAAGGGTCTGCCTGATCTGGCAGCACTATGGGGGAATTGTTAGGCTGTGCGCGATGGGTGGCGGCCCTGTAGAAAGCGGTCACTCGCTAGTGGGGGCTGCGGTGCCGACAGATGTGCAGCGGATTGCCATTCAGGGCCAACGGCAGCAGACCAAGCAGCTTGCGGCGTCTTCGATTGGTAACAGTCATTTCGCACAGTCTTCTCTCCTGCGGCCGGAGCGTTGTTTGACAGCGGTGGGCATCCGAGCGTCGACAAAAGTTGACTGGGCAAATGCATGGCGCGCTGCGGTTCCGGAGACACATTTTCAGCCAGAGTGTATCCGTTGTCCCATCGTCTGTTCGGTGGTCGTAGCGTGGGCCGCAGCATTAAACGCGGCCGATATAGCCGCGTGCGCCATGGAGCCAGCACTTTGGTGCTGGTGCGCGTCTCGATCCGGCGTGGACGTGGTGGGCGCTGGCAACTGCCTTCCTTGCGTAACAGGTTGGTTCCCACGTGTCCACGTTGAATAGGACGACGGCGGCTGTATTTCCAACCGCTGGAGCATTGCATGGGCTGCTGCCTGAGTGGCCTCTCTGGTTGGCACGTCAGTGTTTAAAGCAGCAGCCAGATGCGGTGCGGCAGACTCCTGATCATTCCCTCCTGTATTCGGCATAAGCGCAGAGAGGACTCCTATTAAAACACGTAGCATGTTTTGGGTAACTTCTCGCCATGTCTCGTGCATGGCCTTCACTGTTTGGCTCAAGCTATCGATGGCTTGCCAACACTTATCGTTTGCTTTATTTTTAGTTTTCGGCATTTTGTGTGGCTAGGATCCCTCGCGGTGATCGAACATAACCCCACATCTGACACCAATGTAGCGTAAATCGCCCTTTGGCCGAGCGGTGACCGGCGATTCGCTACGCAAAACAATAGCGGGCAGGTGTGTAAAGCAGCAGGGACCGGCAGCGTGGCGGCTGGCGAAGTGGCTGCAGCAACAAATCTGTAAAGCGGAGGCGCTCGTGGCGCTCGTCGACGCTTGTCAGAGAAGGGCCCACTTTCAAAGAATTAACAGCAGCGCCAAAGAAATAATTGCGCCGTTCAACTCAGCTTTCCTTTACTTCACTTTATTAGCCTTCAATGGCGATCAAAACAGGCAGATGGCCCAAATACTTAAGGATTTAATTTACACATATGGAGATGCTTAAAAGATCCGCATCAGCGGAGAACACAACCGTGTCGGTCCAGCGCACACCAGGAAGAGAGCAACTCCTTAAAGTTAGTTGCGGTTGAAGCCTTGAAGTTGGCTGCGGCAGCATGGATCTTGTAAAAACAGCTGTTGATAGGTGGCGCATGTGGGCGTATCGATAAGCGCAAATCGATACTTGAGCGCCAAGCTCGCAGTTTGAACTATGAACTACCAATTTGCATTACAATATTTTATGCTGTCTTGTTCCCAACACACGTATAGTAAAGGAAGGTCCACAGACACTGCGCTTCACTCCCTAGTCTCTAAGATAGATAACTCGTTGAGCATCAAAGAGTATTCGCTGGTAGCCTTTCTTGACATAGAAGGTGTGTTTAAAAATATACTTCCCTCTGCGATCACCCGATCCATGACGGATCAGCCAGCTGCTTAACAACAGGGCTGTGAACGCCGAGATGAGTGGCCAGACCACGCGCAAGTTCGTCAGCAGAGAGACTCCACAGGGGGAAGTGCTCTCCCCTCTTCTCTGGGTGCTTACGGTAAATCAGCTGTTAGGCATTATGCACTTTTAATCGAATGTTGAGCGACGTCGGACGTGTTCTTTTATCGCTCCGCCGTATAACAAATTTAAAGTACAATTAACACCAATTTAATTCGCGAAAAGACGCTTAGGGTACGCATGAGCACCTGTGCTCGTGTTACCCATATAAATTATATGTTAAAGGGTGTAATATTGCTTAAAATAAAGCAATGCTGTTGAGTAAGAGCACAAGCTTGCTTACCAAAGAAAAAATGAGCGAAACTCGTGCACAGCAGCAACAACAACAAGACGACCGTCGACTTTCGGCTGTTCGTACCAACAACGCATACTTCACCTACTTCACCATACGCTCACCAGAGGTAACGGCACCTGAAACAACTGCATCACTGCAAGTTGACACGGAGAGGGCACGCAGTCAGCACATTGCAAAGTGAGCCATGGAGTGCCCAGTGCCCGTCCCCAGACCCCTGCAGCCTTACCAACGAGCTTCTGATAACAACAAAGACCAGTACATTGCCTTCGCTTACAACTGTGTCTTCGACTGTAACAACGACAACTACAACAACAACAACGGCAGTGTCTCAACGCCCGGTATTGTCAACTCAGTGCGACCAGCTCCCCCTCTCTAATCCGAAAAGTACAAAGAGCGCAAGCAGAACGCTAATACAGACCGGGCTCGATCGCTATGTCCAAATTAATAGAAGGTTAAGCCCACAATCAACTAAAAAAACCAACGCACCTAAAATAACAAAAACATTGGAAAACACTGTGCCAAATAAAGCGCTGAAAAACAATAGATTCGCGATTCTCAGCGATGCCGAAAAAAATAGCGTTGAAACACCAAAGGCCAAGTAACTAAAGCCGCCACCTATTTATGTGCGTCAAGCAAATTGTACAGATTTGGTTAAAAAACTCAGTAATAAAATTGGCGAAAACAAATTCTATGTTACGACGACAAGTCAACGACGAAAAAAACTATGGATCAGTGGCCAAATACCTCAACGATGAAAAAATGAGTTACTACATGTACCAACTTAAAATTAGAATTGACACCTGACTCCATGCCTAAAGGTAAAAACGAAGTTCACCAAATTTATAAGCTGCAATATCTACTGCACCGTAGAATTACAGTTGAGGAACCGCATAAGCGAAATGGACCTGTCCAATGCACAAACTGCCAGGAATATGGGCATACAAAAACCTATTGTACCCTACGTGCAGTCTGTGTTGCCTGCGAGGATGTACACCCCTCTGAGCCCTGCCCCGTAAATAAGGAGGACCCATCTGCGAAGAAATGTAGCAATTGTGGGGGAAACCATACTGCCAACTATAGAGACTGCCCTGTATACAAAGAGTTAAAAAGTCGCATAACCCAACAAAAATCCGCAGCTCGAAACCCTGTCATCCGACAAAACTTTCCGTATATACCACCAACTACGATTCCAGGAGTATTTTTGCTAAGGCATTAAGTTACACCAAGGAGTCGTACGCCTCAGTCTCTAAACAAACCACTGCAGGAATAATGAATGGTCAGACATCGCAACAGGGGCCAGAAACTACAACCCAACATACCACTGCAAATCCATCCCAATTGCCTAGTAGGATTGAAACAATTCTGGCAACTCTTACAAAGCAGAATTTGTAACATTCTTCGATCTGTTAGGTGACCGGTTTATAGCAGCTGGTGACTACGATGCCAAACACACCCATTGGGGATCCCGACTCATCACCCCGAAAGGAAGACAACTATATAACACCAAGAAACAAGCTTGATTTTATTTCTCCAGGCTGGCCTACATATTGGCCCACAGATCCAAAGAAGCAACCCGACTTGATAAATTTTGCTGTTACAAGAAGAGTGCCACAGGCTCAGATTCGTGTGGAGCACTTATCAGACCTATCCTCGGATCACTCGCCGATCCTTCTGCACCTTTGTGACCATCCACAGTTATTGGAACGCCCACATTTTCTAACTTCTAGAAAAACAGATTGGCTTAAATACAGGAAGTACGTAAGTTCCCATATTGATGACTGCCCTAGCATTTATTGTAAAAATGACATAGATACCTCAGTTGAAGCATTAGTGTCATTAATGTCACTGGCGGCAAAACATTCGACTTCAATAACTACAGCTTATAAACTTCACAAATGCAGCCTGGGGACACAGGCACGTTGAAGCGCTGCTTCGCAATAAGAGAAAACTTCGGCGGGAGTGGAAAGCCCACAGATCACCTGAATCGAAGGAGCGGTTAAAAATAGCCAACCATTTACTACGCAAAGCCATAGAAGATGAAAAACACCGAGCTCAAATGGATTATATGGAGCAACTCTCCCCAAACAGCAAACGATTCCCATTGTGGAAAGCTAAATCAGGCGTATGTCTACCAATCGATAGTGAATCACCATTACGTACACAAAGAGGAAAGTGGGCTCGCAGCAACGCAGAGAAGACAAATCTATTTGCCGCCCATTTAGAAAAAGTCTTCAAACCACATCCAGCAACAAATAGCTTTGTGCTCCCACCAACCAATTATCTTGAAGCTACCACGCCTATCGTATTTCAAGTTGGAGAAGTTACAAGTGTCATTAAGGACCAAGTTTCAAAGCAAACCAAAACGCCGGGCCACGATTTAATTTCCCCCAAAATGATCATCGAATTGCCGAGCTATGCAGTATATCTTCTCACCATTATTTTCAACAGCATGATGAAATGGGGCTATTTTCCTCAACAATGGAGAAAAGCCGGAAAGGACAAGTCTCAGGCATCATCATATAGACCTATCAGTCTCCTGCCGTACCTATGAAAGATATTCGAAAAACTACTCCTGAATCACATCAAACAGCACCTACACACCAACAGTGCAATCCCATTGCACCAATTTGGTTTTCGCGAAAAACATGGAACCGTTGAACAAGTCAACCGAATAACCTCTGAGATACGAAATGCATTTGAAAAACGAGAGTATTGCTCCGCTGTTTTTCTGGATGTCGCCTAAGCCTTCGACCGCGTTTGGCTGGATGGCTTAATTCACAAAATCCAAATATTACTTCCACAGAACATCCACAAAATACTGGAGTCATACCTACAGCAAAGAAGTTTCGCAGTTAGATGCAAGGATTTCCTCTCCGAATACCATCCAATTGAAGCTTGGACCAACACTGTATATTATATAAACAGCAGATATACCGACAAACAGTCGTACAACAATTTCGACATTTGCTGATGATACTGCCATCCTAAGTCGCTCCAAGTGCCCAACAAGAGCTACAGAACTTTTATCATCTCACCTCGTGGTCATACAAGATAGCAGACTGGCGCATACATGTAAGCGAGCAAAAGTGCAAACATGTCACCTTTTCCCTAAACAAACAAACCTGCCCTCCATTGTTGCTAAACAACATCAATATTCCACAAGACACCGAAGTATCATACCTTGGTGTCCATTTGGATAGACGGCTTACCTGGCGTGAGCACATCAAAAAGAAGAGAGATCAACTAAAACTAAAAGCTATTAAAACTGGAGTACAAAGTACTCTTGTACAATGCTGTTCTCAAACCAATTTGGACATATGGCACTAAACTATGGGAAACGCTTCCATTAGTAATTTAGAGTTAATCGAGAGAGCTCAATTGAGGATACTGAGAACCATTACTGGGGCACCCAGGTACATAAGAAGTGATAATATCCGCGAAGATTTAAATGTGGGATCTGTTAAAGATGAAATCGCCAAGGTGAAAGCAAAGTACCAGCTTAAGCTTCGGAACCATCCAAATAGACTTGCGCAGAATTTAACTTAGCAGGCTAGAGACGGGCGAAGAGACCTCCCAACCCAGCAATAACAGTTAGAGCCGTTATTCAAATATTTAATTATAATTAATTAAATAACTATATTAGATTAAGATTTGACTACTTATCGTAAGTCTCCTAGAGAGAAGATCCGATAAATAAAGAAAGCTTAAAAAAAAAGGCATTATGCAGTCAGAAGACCATGGTCTCTCAACACTCTCGAGGTGCGCAAAGCAATGCGGATTAGGAGTGAATCCCACAGAAACGGAGCATGCATTATTCACCAGGAAATACAAAGTTTCGGAACTCCAACCGCCAAATCTGAATGGAGTCAGCCTAGTTTTTAGCTGTAGGGCTAAATATCTGGAGGTCATCCTTGACAGAAAGCTTAACTAGATGGATGGACATAGTTGAACGGGTCAAGAAGGCCATTGGGACCAGATGGGGCTTCTCCCCTCAAGTGGTACATTGAATCTATCAAGCCATCATCCGACTGATCGCACTCTATAAGACCATCGTCTGGTGGCCGGCGCTGGATAGGTCCTTCGCTCTCACACTGCTCAGCATGGTGCAGAGATTGGCCGAACTAAGCATCAGCGGAGCACTACGAACAACCCTAACTGATGCCTTGAATATTTTATTGTATCTTCTCCCGTTGGATATCATCGGGAAAGAACTGTCGACCAACGTAGAACTAAGGCTGAGGGAAACCTCGATTTGAAAGGATTCAGCCAATGGGCACGATATTATTCTCCGTTTACACCCGGAGGTCCCGACCCACACGGACTACTGCACACCAAGGGTAACCTTTGATAAGGATTACACTGTTTTGATTCCCAATAGAGAGGAGTGGGAACGCGCTTCGCAAGTCAGAGCCGACGGCATCAACATCTTCCTTGGCGGCTCCAAGCTGGACGGAAGAGTCGGGGGAGGCGTTTACTCCCCACATCTGGGAATCAGACTGTCCGTTCGCCTTCCCGACCGCTGGAGTGTCTATCAAGCGGAAGTCAACGCGCTGATTGATGCTGCACGACTCATACCCACGAACACAATGAGCGGAAGGCAGTGCTACTTCTACTCGGACAGTCAAGCGGCTCTTAAAGCGCTTGACTCCATCACGAACTGCCGCAGATCTCTAAACGAGATAGCTGAGCATGTCAGTGTCAACCTCGTATGGGTTCCTGGACACCGAAACATCGAGGACAACTGCATCGCAGATGAGCTGTCAAGGAAGGGACCCAGCGGCGCTGGGAGGCTACACATAAATGTGTTCGGGCAAAGATAACTTGGCCTTCCCTAGACAGCAAAAGGACACGGAAATTACTAGAACTGGGCAGGAAGGACGTCTCGCTGATAGTGGGAACGCTCACTGGCCCCTGCCCAGTGGGGAGGCTTGCTGCTAGACTAGGCATCCCTCACAATGGCTTTTACAGAAGCTGTAGAGATGAAGAAGAGGAGGAGTGTACAGAGCACCTTCTCTGTCACTTCCCAGCACTCAGTAGGCGCAGGAGCTTCGCTTTGGGAAAACCATTCTTTAATGATCTCTCAGAGCTGGTAAACATCGAATGTCCGAATATCGCAAGGTTCCTGAGAAGCACCGGTTGGCTACAGTAGTGAGGATAGTGAAAAGGACATTAAATAGTATCCCAATGGGCCTTTCAGGCCTAAGTGGGCGGGTAATAACCACTACCCCAGCCACTCCAACCTAACCTAACCTATGCAATTGGCTCTAGTTATATTGAGTATGTTTTGAAATTTTTGAGACTGTCGAAAAAAAAAAATATTACAACACTAGCAGGTCCTGCCCGTCTTTTCTGGCCACTCTCTAAAGTTTCTAAACAGTTTCGACACTGTCTAAAGTTTCTAAAGAGGTCATTCCCAAAAAGCAAATTACTTTGGTACGATTCGAGAGCTAGGACATAAAGTACAATAAATACTATGTATGGTTATATGTACATACATATGTATGTAAATCAAGGCATGTAATTTCTAGAATTAAAAACTGTACAATTTGGCAAAGTTATTTGGTCAACTTATCCAACTGCACAACATTTAAATGAGCATACAAACATATGTATATACATGTATATACATACGGGCAGAGCCGCAGACAGTGCATGGGCATTATGGCTATAACTTTCTTCAGAATTGACCAATCATGATGAAACATAATCATAAAATGGAATAAAATTTGGTGTCCCTGGGTCTCATTGTAGTGTGCTCACATTAGGAGTGCATACTGTATGCTATACGCACTTGAGAGTACACACTGTAACACTTTGTTGCAGTGTTTATGCAAACTCAAGAGCTAGGCATAATTCATACGCGACGTAATATGATCGCGCCAATATACATTGGGCAGCATAAGTGCAGCGTCGGCATGTTTAGCATAGCGACGGCGCGGTTAATGTCCCATAGTGCTCATGGCATTCTCCCTCGCACTCTCGCTGCCAACAGCGCTGAGTATATAAGTTAATACATAATGCGGCCGCTCCGCTGCCGGCGTCTCTGGCAGCGCAGCTACGCGGCCTTTGCTTAAAGCTATTTTATGTAAAAATGCAAGATACAGTTATGTATGTGATGTCTTGCGAAACAGTTAAAATAAAGAAAGAAACAAAAACTGAAAGTGTTTAATTTGGATACATGGCGACCGTGACAGTGTCCTACATAGGACCGTGATAGTGGTCCTGGAGGACCAATGACAGAGGAGCTGATTACTTGTGAGCAGCAGCAATTTAAAGTGAAGCTATGTACATAAAATAGCAGTGTGAAATTACGTGGTGATCTACACATCGACGAGCCGCATGCATATGCTTATATTTATATACCATCTTTAAAAACGACCATAATAGCGGCAAGAGGACAACTTTAAAATTGGGAAGACGGAGCTTGACATGGACATCAACACAATTTTAAAAAAAATACTGAGTGAGTAGATTGCGCGAGTGATGGGAAAACGCGGAGGTGTGCACAACAATATCAATAAGAGTGTTCACAAAAATGAACAAGAGCTCAGAAGTTAGCATAGGGAGCACAAGCAGTAGGTAGGCTAAACAACAAATCTCGGTCTAAAAATAGCCTCATGCAGCAGTGGTACAGACCAACGCATAGTAGGTAACAAGAAATGCATAGGCAAATAGGACCGCGACAGCGTTTAAGGGTGGGTGCACACTGCGTTCAAGAAAGGCTTGGAATATACATATGGAGGGGAAATCCACTTGACACCGTTAGGATAGAATAAGACGAAAAATGTAAAATTAGAGTAAGTACAATGTTTAGAAAATAAGAAAGGGTCAAATATTGAATTATTAGTACATAAGGAAAACCCTAGTAAATAATCCAAAAATTGTATAATTACTGAAGGAATTTCAGAAATAAAATCAGAATGAAATTGGAAATTTAAGCATTGGTTTGTTTCCTTTTTTGTTCTCTCAGAGACGCTCTACACGGGATAAAGTGTAGCCTCTGATAGTGAATAGTTGCTAGCTGTATAGCAAGGAACTATTTACATTTTGGTCCTTCGAGCAAGGAAACGGCGAGGTCGGCAATAGCGGGCCCATCCGAACTAGATACCAAAAAGGTGTCAGACTCAAAAAATGAAAATTTAAGGCGAAAACAAAAGCCGAACCATTAAGGCCATAGCCTTTAAAGTAGGAAGGGAAAGAATACCAAGTCTAGTAAAGACGAAAGTAAAATCGGTTGCCAAACTTCTGCTAAGTTTGGGCCGATAAACCAGAAGGAAGACCCCTGCAAACCGCTACCAGGTTTGAAGCAAGAGGGTCAAAGAAAAGCGGTTCCCAAAGATCCCTTACAAGGTTTGGGCCGCCGAAGGACGAAGAGGCTTCTCTCCTCAGAGAATACAGCAGGTTCAAGCCCATAGAAGGTTTGGACCAAAGAAGCGCAAAGCCGAAGAAGACGACAAGAGCCAAACCTCTACCAGGTTTGGCCCATGAGTCAGAAACCCCAGGAAGCCACCGACGAACGTCAAATTGCTTCTATGGAAGAATTTGACCGAGTATTTAATAGAATTATTAAGGTTGCGAGGCCATATATAGAAGCTGCAGCGGAACCCAATGCAGGACCGCAAAAGCTTACTATAGAAGAATATAGGGAAAGAAATAAAAAATCGAAAATACAGCCCGAAGCCCAAAAGAAAGAAGTAAAACCAGGCAAACGGCAAAGAGTTAGGAATCAGTTGCGAGAGCTATACAAATTAGCTCAAATTTCAATAGGACAGGAACAAAAGAAGTACCTGTTAGAAGCAAAAAAAATTAAAAGATAAGAGTAAAAAGAAAAAGGAGCAAAAAAGAACTGATATTAAGAAAAATTAAGAACATTTCAAAATTAATATTTAGAAAAATAGAAATAAGAATAAATAAATAATAACATAAAATATTTTTTGTTGTCGAAAATAATAATACCAAAGGTGACAAGATGGTGTTGACAAGGGATCAATTAAAAGATCTCTTAGTAGAGCAGCAGACGATTTATAGGGAGATAGAAAATATAACGAATTTAGGGGAGAAAACGTTGTGTGAAAATTCACAGCACTTAGCAGAGCTAGAGAAGCTCTGGGAAAAATTCGAAAAAAGGCATGAGATCCTAGAGGACAACAAAAAAAGTCTTGGCGAGGTAGACTATTTCCAAAAGAACGTGTGGGCGAACGTGATGAAGGTTAGAGGGGATATAATGACTTGCTTAGCTAGGTACAAACCAAAAAACACGTACCATCAGCTCCAATGGAGACAAGCATGTCAGCCACATCCCCATTTCAAGACGAAGCCAGGCATAGGTGGGAAAAGAAAAGAAATACGGTAATAGCCAAGGCCGAAAGATTTGGCAGGCAGATTAGTGGAGATTTTCACGTAGGACTAGAGGCGCCGGAAGCGAAGAAATTCTTAGATGGAAAGTTTGAGGAAATAAAGGAGAGTATAAAAACCTTGGAAAAAGACCCCTTTAGCACTGAGAACGAAATAGGGCAAATGTTGGAGGAGGTAGAAGGACTTTTTTTACGTAAAATGAAAGAAATTAATGAAAACAAAAGCACGAATAGCACATTAAAATTAAAAGAAATTGAAATTCATCCCTTTTTTGGAAATATAGCACAGTGGACAGCCTTTTCAGATATGTTTGGAAACTTGGTGCACAAGAACAAAAACTTGCACGAAGTTGAGAAATTTATTAGGTTGAAAGAGCTAGTTAGGGGGGAAGCGAGTTCCCTAATACAGCATTTGCCAATCTCAAGAGAAAATTATAAAACGGCATTACATATTTTGAAAGATAGATACGAAAATAGGCGACAAATATTCTCCTACCACATGGACAAACTATTAGATCAGCCCACAATGAATAGTGAATCGGAAAAAAGTGTCCAGGCCCTGCTAGATACTACTAGGCAATGTATTCATGCCATAAACGGCATGGATACAGGAATAAAAGAAGCAGATATAGTATGGGCTAGGATAGTTTTAAGAAAATTCGATAGGGCAGGACTACAACAGTATGAACAGTACACTAGGAGAACAAAAGAAATCCAAACCTTAGAAGAGGTTTTGGAGTTTCTCGAACAACATCTCCAGGCAATACAAACAATGCAAATTAAGACCCCACAGGCAGATAGAGTAGATGCAATTACCGTAAACTTAGAAAAGTTTTGGGAAATCTCAGAGAAAGCCTCTGAGAAAAAATTAGATTTTCCTAGATTTAGGGATTTTTGCGAAGTCTCAGATAAAGCTGCTGAGAAAAACTTAGATTTTTCTAAAATTAGTTTTATGGGAGACGTCTCAGAGAATGCCTGTGAGAAAAAATTAGATTTTCCCAAATTTAAGGATTTTTGGGAAGTCTCAGTGAAAGCTACTGAAGAGATAGATGTTCCTAAGTTTGATGTTATAAATGAAGTCTCAGAAAAGGCGTTTGAGGAAACGATAGAGTTTCCTAAATTTAGGTGTTTTTGGGAAGTCTCAGAAGAAAAGACTGAGAAAGAAGGCAACTTCAATCATTGTGAGGAAATAGGCATCAAATTAGCCTCATTCGAATTGGAAAAGTCCTCTGAGCCCATAGTAGCAGATTTTGTTCAATCAACGGAAGAAATATTGGTCCCAAAATCAGAAGATTTAAAGTTCGAAGAAAAATATGATTTTGTCGGTGCTGAGACATTTACTTCTTCTTCTATTACTATGCAAACACAATTAGGAATTTCTGAGGAAACAGACACCAAAGAATGTCACGATAAATTATCCTCAGTCCAATGTATAAAAAACCCTGAGCTCGTAGGTGCAGACTTCGTCCAATTAACGAATGAAAAAGTAATTTCAAAATCACAATACAAACAGGCAAATTTAAAGATCGAGAAAATGTCCAATTCCACTGTACAAGCAGCACAAAGTGTGTCTGTAAAAAAGACAACTGCAGTTAAAAACAAGTAAAAAAGCTAAAGTCGGGTGTCCCGACTTCGAAATACTCTGTACATATGTTTACAATAATTATAGAAAATAAAAAAATTAAGAAAATAAAAAAAAAATTTGATCGATTTTACCTCTCTCGGTATTCGAACTCACGTAAAGGGTGTATAATTGCACATTTACACAGCAATTGCGTCTGTGTGAGTGTATGTATGCCTATGCGCATCTATTCGTGTCTGTGTAAGCATTTTCGCAGTCAACCAAACAGCAACATCAACAACAGCCGCGGGCAGCGCTTGAGCAGCGCTGCAGCAGCGCTGCATCAGCAAATATATTTATGGCTATAACTTCTTGTTAAATCGGTCTATCATAGTGAAACTTGACATACGGACACATAAAAACTAACTGGGGGTATTTCCAAGAATTACGGGAGTTAGAGAAAATCGCGATTTGCATGGGAGAGGGGAAAGGGAGGGAAATTCCAAAATACAGATTTTCTGCGTATTCACATAAGGCATCTGGGACTAAAATTTGGTGTTCCTAGGTCTTATAGTCTCCGAGATAAAGGCGATTATACGAATGGAAAATGGGAAAAAACCCCATAGGGGGGAAGTGGGGGGGAAATCAAAAAAATAAAACAAACTTGCACAGCGTACACACATAACGCATCTTTGTGCAAAATTTGGTGTCTCTAGCTCTTATAGTCTCTGAGATCCATTTACATTTCATGTACAGAGTATAAAAAGTACATGTTCATGTACAGTTTCAACAGCATGCATTTACAGCTGCCCGCAGCTGTTGTTGTTGTTGCTGCTTGGGTTCAACTTTGTGCTGCATACATACACGCATATAAACACGCAGAGACACGATTCTGATGTAAATGTATGCTGTTAAAACTGTACATGAACATGTCTTAAATTTAATTAAATAATTTAATTAATACAATTTTTTTTTAATTATTTAAAAAAAATTTTTTTTAATTTTTTCCTTTTTGGTGGGAGGTACAGGGTATTCAAGAGTTGAGCTTGCTCGACTTTAGCATTCTTTTCTTGTTAGTGTATAGAGTAAAGAAAAATTCGATTTTCATTCATTCGATTTTATTTTCAAAATATTGTAGCGTAAATCGCCCTTTGGCCGAGCGGTGACCGGCGATTCGCTACGCAAAACAATAGCGGGCAGGTGTGTAAAGCAGCAGGGACCGGCAGCGTGGCGGCTGGCGAAGTGGCTGCAGCAACAAATCTGTATAGCGGAGGCGCTCGTGGCGCTCGTCGACGCTTGTCAGAGAAGGACCCACTTTCAAAGAATTAACAGCAGCGCCAAAGAAATAATTGCGCCGTTCAACTCAGCTTTCCTTTACTTCACTTTATTAGCCTTCAATGGCGATCAAAACAGGCAGATGGCCCAAATACTTAAGGATTTAATTTACACATATGGAGATGCTTAAAAGATCCGCATCAGCGGAGAACACAACCGTGTCGGTCCAGCGCACACCAGGAAGAGAGCAACTCCTTAAAGTTAGTTGCGGTTGAAGCCTTGAAGTTGGCTGCGGCAGCATGGATCTTGTAAAAACAGCTGTTGATAGGTGGCGCATGTGGGCGTATCGATAAGCGCAAATCGATACTTGAGCGCCAAGCTCGCAGTTTGAACTATGCACTACCAATTTGCATTACATTACCCCCCGCTGAGACTCGAGACTCCTGGCCGAGTACATCTTGACCATCTCCTCCATAGGGTGCGAGACGGTTGACGTGCACAGTTTTTGTAGATCGCTTGCCAGGCAGGCGCACCGTGTACACAAGATCCGATATGCGACGCACGACCAGGCTAGGTCCAAACCAGTCCGACTGCAGCTTGGGGCAACGACCCACTTTGCGGGCGGGTGCTGATTGCAGCTGCTGACGGGCCACAGTGTGAACCGTTTTGAGTTGTTCGCGCAAGTTCTCCACGAAGATAGGGTAGGGCGTTTCGTCATTACATGGCAGGCCGTAAGTCAACTCACAAGGGAGCCGCAGTTCACGGCCAAGCGCCAGCATAGCCGGGGAGAATCCGGTGGCTTCGTTGGTTGCTGAGCGGTATGCCCACATAGCGAGGGGCAAGAGTTCGTCCCAGTCACGCTGACTAGCAGAGACGAATTTGGCCAAGTAGTCCAAAAGGGTACGGTTGAATCGTTCCACCATACCGTCAGACTGGGGATGTAGGGGCGTGGTGCGTGTCTTTTCCACGTCCAGGAGGTACAGGCAGCATTGGAAAAGTTCCGACTCGAAGTTGCGACCTTGATCTGAATGGAGAATAAATGGAGCGCCAAACCTGCAAAAGACTTCTTGGATTAGTGCGCGTGCAACTGTGTCAGCAGTTTGGTTTGGTAGTGCAATACACTCGGGCCATTTAGTGAAATAGTCCATCACCACTGCAATGTAGCGATGGCCGCGTGGGGTGAGTGGCAGTGGCCCCAGCATGTCGATCGCCAGCCGTTCGAATGGGCTGCCGATAGCGCTGGGCTGTAGTTGCCCGATGGTTTGCGTGAAGGGCCCTTACGAGCGGCGCAAACGTCACATCGTGCACACCAGAGTGCGACATCCGAGCTTTGGCCAATCCAGAAAAATCGAGCTTTCGCTTTGGCCAGAGTTTTCTTTACACCAAAGTGTCCGCCGGTCGTAGAGTTGTGAATGCTGCGAATACTGTCATCAATGAGTGCCTCAGGAACCACGAGCACGGGAACACCACTAGTCGTCTTCAACGTAAGTGCACCCTGATCAAGCTGCAAGCGATCAAAAAGGTGCCAGAATGCTCTCAGGGTAGGGCACTTGCCCCACAAGGTTGATTTTGGTGGGCGTTTTGCACTGGATATCCACTGGCGGACGACGGCCAGTGTCTTGTCAGCTTCTTGTTGCTGCCCATGAATGTGCATGTTGTACTGCTGCAGTCGCTCGATCCAACGGGCTATCTGTCCTTCTGGCTCTTTGAAGTTGCACAGCCAGATCAATGAAGCATGGTCCGTGCGCAGTAAGAATTCGCGCCCATGCAAGTAGTGATGAAAGTGTTTGGTGGCTTTCACTACCGCTAGTAACTCTCGTCGTGTGATGCAGTAGTTGCGCTCGGCCGGCTGCAAGGTTTTGCTGTAGTACTCGATGACATGTTCAACGCCTTCTTGGATTTGGCTAAGAACTGCGCCCACGCCGCTGTCGGAGGCATCAGTATCCAGTATGAACTCGCCAGTTTCACTTGGAAACGCCAGTATGGGAGCCGATGTCAGCTTAGTTTTCAGCGACTCAAAGGCGCCAGTAGCTGCTTCGTCCCATAAAAAGTCACGCTTAGCCTCTGTCAACGCGTGTAGCGGTCGTGCAATGGTAGAAAAATCTGCAATAAATTTGCGATAATATGAGCAGAGTCCTAGAAAAGATCTGACTTCGGTTTTGTTTAACGGAGTTGGCCATGTGACCACTCTTTCAGTCCAGCCTCTGCGAGGCGACGAAAAATGTCTTCCAGATGCTTTAAGTGGTCTTCTTCGGTACGCGAATGCGCGATGACGTCATCCAGGTAGACCAAGATGGATTTCCAGGCCACATCTGAGAATAGGCCATCCATCAGACGCTCAAACGTGGCGGGGGCATTGCATAGCCCAAGCGGCATGACGTTGAATTCAAAAAGTCCAGCGTCGCACGCAAAATGGACTTGTAGACGGTCGAATAACACCCCGAGCGCTCATATCCTCAACCAGTTTGTAGACCACGTCTTTACGGGCCAGTGGAATTCTACGAGATGGCTGTTTTATTGGGCGCGCTTGGCCGGTGTCAATGTTGTGCTTGGTGGAGCCGGTGCGTCCCAAATCGCTGGTTTTCCACGCGAAAACGTGGTGATATCTGTGCAGTAGTTCCAGTAACGATTGTCGCAGAGATGGCGGCAGCCCATCGTCAATTAGAGAATCCCAGTTTTCGATGTCAGGAGGAACCGCGGACCGCGGATCGTCGTGCAGCACACTTGCTGGCTCCAGGATGCCCAGCGCGGCAAAAGCCGGCAGTACTTGCTCCTGTGCAGTCAAATTCAGCAATCGCAATGTCATATCTCCCTCAGTCGTATCCACAAGCGTGCGGCCAACCATAACGCCAGGCGGCAGCTCAGACTGGGCAGCCGGCTCTATAATTACGCTCCCTTGAGGTTCGACTGCGGCGCAGGTGATTCGCACAGATGCGTCACAGCTTGGTGGCAGACAAACTGGCGATGTAAGGTACAGCATGTTGTCCACGGCTCGCCCTGGGGGGAAAAGAGGAATGGCGCTGCCGCCAAATGTTAGACACAGCCTTTTTAAACTAACCACGGCCTTCTGTTGTAGCAAGAAATCAATGCCGAGCAAGCTGGGTGTGTCGCCACCAACAAGAAGGAAGTCATGGCCGAGTGTTCGCTTGCCAAGCCGAAATCTTACTGTTGCTCGCTTGGTAGCTCGAAATGTTTCGGAAGACGGTCCTTTCAGCACCACATCGCAAGGCGTAGTCTGCATTGGTTGGTTCACATGCCTGTAGTTTAGCAGCGAAACGGCGGCTCCTGTATCTACAACCATAGGCACGGGGCGATCCTGTAGGATCACGACGCAGTGCAGACTTTGGCTGCCTTGCGTATGGACTGGAAATAGAGTTGAAGCTACTTTTGGTGTGTCGCTTGTCGTAGCCACGGAAGCTGGTGCCTGATACTCGACGGTCTGACTGGAAGTTTCCGTCTCGCCAGCTGCCTTATTGTTGACCTCGTGGGCCTCTCGGAAAAGCGCAGCCAATACGCTTTCTTTCTCCTGGATGCTGTCTGACACAGGTGCTAGGGAAGTGCCTACTACAGGAACGGAAGCATCGACGATGACAGGTTTTACATCAACTGGCGGCGGCTGCGATACGGGCGAGGCGCTGATGAAAGATGCCAATTCCCGCCTCAGAGAACTGGCATCCGCACATTTCCCGCCGAGTTTCCTCGAGGCGGTTGGGAAGCCTCACGTTTACCTTTCCGGGGACGTCTCTTTCGTACCGGTATCAACACTGGTGGCCTACTTTGCTCGACCTGGAATATGGGCTTACTTGTCTTATGGATGCATTGAGTGTACACCCGATTAGCTATTCCGAGGGCTTCCGCCAGGTCGCGGGGCCCTTGCGCGGCCAAGGTGCTTTGCAAAGCCGACTCACGAACTCCTTCTACGAACTGTCGCACGAGTGTCAAATTAAGCAGCGCTTCAGGTACGCTGCCGAACGCTCTTTGCGCCAAGTGCTCCAGATCCAGCGCAAAATCCTCCAGAGTCTCGCGCAGGTTCTGCCGCCGACCATAAAATTGTTGAAGGTATGACTCCTGACTGGGCGTGAACCATCTTCGCATGGCTGTGCAAAGTGTGTCATAGGGTGGGCCTGGCCAGCCGGGCAATGTGTTGTATAGCTTTAACGCGCGTCCTTTGAGGTTCAACGCGACGCCGATCCGCCTCTCCTCATCAGTCCAGCCATAAAATTCGGCCAACGTGTCCACTATGCGCTCATAGTCCGGCCACGGCGAGTTGCCATCGTAGGCGGGCAGCATACTGGGGCTGAACGGAGGGCGCTGACCTCCAACAGTGTCAAAACCCAACTCAAAGGGTCTGCCTGATCTGGCAGCACTATGGGGGAATTGTTAGGCTGTGCGCGATGGGTGGCGGCCCTGTAGAAAGCGGTCACTCGCTAGTGGGGGCTGCGGTGCCGACAGATGTGCAGCGGATTGCCATTCAGGGCCAACGGCAGCAGACCAAGCAGCTTGCGGCGTCTTCGATTGGTAACAGTCATTTCGCACAGTCTTCTCTCCTGCGGCCGGAGCGTTGTTTGACAGCGGTGGGCATCCGAGCGTCGACAAAAGTTGACTGGGCAAATGCATGGCGCGCTGCGGTTCCGGAGACACATTTTCAGCCAGAGTGTATCCGTTGTCCCATCGTCTGTTCGGTGGTCGTAGCGTGGGCCGCAGCATTAAACGCGGCCGATATAGCCGCGTGCGCCATGGAGCCAGCACTTTGGTGCTGGTGCGCGTCTCGATCCGGCGTGGACGTGGTGGGCGCTGGCAACTGCCTTCCTTGCGTAACAGGTTGGTTCCCACGTGTCCACGTTGAATAGGACGACGGCGGCTGTATTTCCAACCGCTGGAGCATTGCATGGGCTGCTGCCTGAGTGGCCTCTCTGGTTGGCACGTCAGTGTTTAAAGCAGCAGCCAGATGCGGTGCGGCAGACTCCTGATCATTCCCTCCTGTATTCGGCATAAGCGCAGAGAGGACTCCTATTAAAACACGTAGCATGTTTTGGGTAACTTCTCGCCATGTCTCGTGCATGGCCTTCACTGTTTGGCTCAAGCTATCGATGGCTTGCCAACACTTATCGTTTGCTTTATTTTTAGTTTTCGGCATTTTGTGTGGCTAGGATCCCTCGCGGTGATCGAACATAACCCCACATCTGACACCAATGTAGCGTAAATCGCCCTTTGGCCGAGCGGTGACCGGCGATTCGCTACGCAAAACAATAGCGGGCAGGTGTGTAAAGCAGCAGGGACCGGCAGCGTGGCGGCTGGCGAAGTGGCTGCAGCAACAAATCTGTAAAGCGGAGGCGCTCGTGGCGCTCGTCGACGCTTGTCAGAGAAGGGCCCACTTTCAAAGAATTAACAGCAGCGCCAAAGAAATAATTGCGCCGTTCAACTCAGCTTTCCTTTACTTCACTTTATTAGCCTTCAATGGCGATCAAAACAGGCAGATGGCCCAAATACTTAAGGATTTAATTTACACATATGGAGATGCTTAAAAGATCCGCATCAGCGGAGAACACAACCGTGTCGGTCCAGCGCACACCAGGAAGAGAGCAACTCCTTAAAGTTAGTTGCGGTTGAAGCCTTGAAGTTGGCTGCGGCAGCATGGATCTTGTAAAAACAGCTGTTGATAGGTGGCGCATGTGGGCGTATCGATAAGCGCAAATCGATACTTGAGCGCCAAGCTCGCAGTTTGAACTATGAACTACCAATTTGCATTACAATATTTTATGCTGTCTTGTTCCCAACACACGTATAGTAAAGGAAGGTCCACAGACACTGCGCTTCACTCCCTAGTCTCTAAGATAGATAACTCGTTGAGCATCAAAGAGTATTCGCTGGTAGCCTTTCTTGACATAGAAGGTGTGTTTAAAAATATACTTCCCTCTGCGATCACCCGATCCATGACGGATCAGCCAGCTGCTTAACAACAGGGCTGTGAACGCCGAGATGAGTGGCCAGACCACGCGCAAGTTCGTCAGCAGAGAGACTCCACAGGGGGAAGTGCTCTCCCCTCTTCTCTGGGTGCTTACGGTAAATCAGCTGTTAGGCATTATGCACTTTTAATCGAATGTTGAGCGACGTCGGACGTGTTCTTTTATCGCTCCGCCGTATAACAAATTTAAAGTACAATTAACACCAATTTAATTCGCGAAAAGACGCTTAGGGTACGCATGAGCACCTGTGCTCGTGTTACCCATATAAATTATATGTTAAAGGGTGTAATATTGCTTAAAATAAAGCAATGCTGTTGAGTAAGAGCACAAGCTTGCTTACCAAAGAAAAAATGAGCGAAACTCGTGCACAGCAGCAACAACAACAAGACGACCGTCGACTTTCGGCTGTTCGTACCAACAACGCATACTTCACCTACTTCACCATACGCTCACCAGAGGTAACGGCACCTGAAACAACTGCATCACTGCAAGTTGACACGGAGAGGGCACGCAGTCAGCACATTGCAAAGTGAGCCATGGAGTGCCCAGTGCCCGTCCCCAGACCCCTGCAGCCTTACCAACGAGCTTCTGATAACAACAAAGACCAGTACATTGCCTTCGCTTACAACTGTGTCTTCGACTGTAACAACGACAACTACAACAACAACAACGGCAGTGTCTCAACGCCCGGTATTGTCAACTCAGTGCGACCAGCTCCCCCTCTCTAATCCGAAAAGTACAAAGAGCGCAAGCAGAACGCTAATACAGACCGGGCTCGATCGCTATGTCCAAATTAATAGAAGGTTAAGCCCACAATCAACTAAAAAAACCAACGCACCTAAAATAACAAAAACATTGGAAAACACTGTGCCAAATAAAGCGCTGAAAAACAATAGATTCGCGATTCTCAGCGATGCCGAAAAAAATAGCGTTGAAACACCAAAGGCCAAGTAACTAAAGCCGCCACCTATTTATGTGCGTCAAGCAAATTGTACAGATTTGGTTAAAAAACTCAGTAATAAAATTGGCGAAAACAAATTCTATGTTACGACGACAAGTCAACGACGAAAAAAACTATGGATCAGTGGCCAAATACCTCAACGATGAAAAAATGAGTTACTACATGTACCAACTTAAAATTAGAATTGACACCTGACTCCATGCCTAAAGGTAAAAACGAAGTTCACCAAATTTATAAGCTGCAATATCTACTGCACCGTAGAATTACAGTTGAGGAACCGCATAAGCGAAATGGACCTGTCCAATGCACAAACTGCCAGGAATATGGGCATACAAAAACCTATTGTACCCTACGTGCAGTCTGTGTTGCCTGCGAGGATGTACACCCCTCTGAGCCCTGCCCCGTAAATAAGGAGGACCCATCTGCGAAGAAATGTAGCAATTGTGGGGGAAACCATACTGCCAACTATAGAGACTGCCCTGTATACAAAGAGTTAAAAAGTCGCATAACCCAACAAAAATCCGCAGCTCGAAACCCTGTCATCCGACAAAACTTTCCGTATATACCACCAACTACGATTCCAGGAGTATTTTTGCTAAGGCATTAAGTTACACCAAGGAGTCGTACGCCTCAGTCTCTAAACAAACCACTGCAGGAATAATGAATGGTCAGACATCGCAACAGGGGCCAGAAACTACAACCCAACATACCACTGCAAATCCATCCCAATTGCCTAGTAGGATTGAAACAATTCTGGCAACTCTTACAAAGCAGAATTTGTAACATTCTTCGATCTGTTAGGTGACCGGTTTATAGCAGCTGGTGACTACGATGCCAAACACACCCATTGGGGATCCCGACTCATCACCCCGAAAGGAAGACAACTATATAACACCAAGAAACAAGCTTGATTTTATTTCTCCAGGCTGGCCTACATATTGGCCCACAGATCCAAAGAAGCAACCCGACTTGATAAATTTTGCTGTTACAAGAAGAGTGCCACAGGCTCAGATTCGTGTGGAGCACTTATCAGACCTATCCTCGGATCACTCGCCGATCCTTCTGCACCTTTGTGACCATCCACAGTTATTGGAACGCCCACATTTTCTAACTTCTAGAAAAACAGATTGGCTTAAATACAGGAAGTACGTAAGTTCCCATATTGATGACTGCCCTAGCATTTATTGTAAAAATGACATAGATACCTCAGTTGAAGCATTAGTGTCATTAATGTCACTGGCGGCAAAACATTCGACTTCAATAACTACAGCTTATAAACTTCACAAATGCAGCCTGGGGACACAGGCACGTTGAAGCGCTGCTTCGCAATAAGAGAAAACTTCGGCGGGAGTGGAAAGCCCACAGATCACCTGAATCGAAGGAGCGGTTAAAAATAGCCAACCATTTACTACGCAAAGCCATAGAAGATGAAAAACACCGAGCTCAAATGGATTATATGGAGCAACTCTCCCCAAACAGCAAACGATTCCCATTGTGGAAAGCTAAATCAGGCGTATGTCTACCAATCGATAGTGAATCACCATTACGTACACAAAGAGGAAAGTGGGCTCGCAGCAACGCAGAGAAGACAAATCTATTTGCCGCCCATTTAGAAAAAGTCTTCAAACCACATCCAGCAACAAATAGCTTTGTGCTCCCACCAACCAATTATCTTGAAGCTACCACGCCTATCGTATTTCAAGTTGGAGAAGTTACAAGTGTCATTAAGGACCAAGTTTCAAAGCAAACCAAAACGCCGGGCCACGATTTAATTTCCCCCAAAATGATCATCGAATTGCCGAGCTATGCAGTATATCTTCTCACCATTATTTTCAACAGCATGATGAAATGGGGCTATTTTCCTCAACAATGGAGAAAAGCCGGAAAGGACAAGTCTCAGGCATCATCATATAGACCTATCAGTCTCCTGCCGTACCTATGAAAGATATTCGAAAAACTACTCCTGAATCACATCAAACAGCACCTACACACCAACAGTGCAATCCCATTGCACCAATTTGGTTTTCGCGAAAAACATGGAACCGTTGAACAAGTCAACCGAATAACCTCTGAGATACGAAATGCATTTGAAAAACGAGAGTATTGCTCCGCTGTTTTTCTGGATGTCGCCTAAGCCTTCGACCGCGTTTGGCTGGATGGCTTAATTCACAAAATCCAAATATTACTTCCACAGAACATCCACAAAATACTGGAGTCATACCTACAGCAAAGAAGTTTCGCAGTTAGATGCAAGGATTTCCTCTCCGAATACCATCCAATTGAAGCTTGGACCAACACTGTATATTATATAAACAGCAGATATACCGACAAACAGTCGTACAACAATTTCGACATTTGCTGATGATACTGCCATCCTAAGTCGCTCCAAGTGCCCAACAAGAGCTACAGAACTTTTATCATCTCACCTCGTGGTCATACAAGATAGCAGACTGGCGCATACATGTAAGCGAGCAAAAGTGCAAACATGTCACCTTTTCCCTAAACAAACAAACCTGCCCTCCATTGTTGCTAAACAACATCAATATTCCACAAGACACCGAAGTATCATACCTTGGTGTCCATTTGGATAGACGGCTTACCTGGCGTGAGCACATCAAAAAGAAGAGAGATCAACTAAAACTAAAAGCTATTAAAACTGGAGTACAAAGTACTCTTGTACAATGCTGTTCTCAAACCAATTTGGACATATGGCACTAAACTATGGGAAACGCTTCCATTAGTAATTTAGAGTTAATCGAGAGAGCTCAATTGAGGATACTGAGAACCATTACTGGGGCACCCAGGTACATAAGAAGTGATAATATCCGCGAAGATTTAAATGTGGGATCTGTTAAAGATGAAATCGCCAAGGTGAAAGCAAAGTACCAGCTTAAGCTTCGGAACCATCCAAATAGACTTGCGCAGAATTTAACTTAGCAGGCTAGAGACGGGCGAAGAGACCTCCCAACCCAGCAATAACAGTTAGAGCCGTTATTCAAATATTTAATTATAATTAATTAAATAACTATATTAGATTAAGATTTGACTACTTATCGTAAGTCTCCTAGAGAGAAGATCCGATAAATAAAGAAAGCTTAAAAAAAAAGGCATTATGCAGTCAGAAGACCATGGTCTCTCAACACTCTCGAGGTGCGCAAAGCAATGCGGATTAGGAGTGAATCCCACAGAAACGGAGCATGCATTATTCACCAGGAAATACAAAGTTTCGGAACTCCAACCGCCAAATCTGAATGGAGTCAGCCTAGTTTTTAGCTGTAGGGCTAAATATCTGGAGGTCATCCTTGACAGAAAGCTTAACTAGATGGATGGACATAGTTGAACGGGTCAAGAAGGCCATTGGGACCAGATGGGGCTTCTCCCCTCAAGTGGTACATTGAATCTATCAAGCCATCATCCGACTGATCGCACTCTATAAGACCATCGTCTGGTGGCCGGCGCTGGATAGGTCCTTCGCTCTCACACTGCTCAGCATGGTGCAGAGATTGGCCGAACTAAGCATCAGCGGAGCACTACGAACAACCCTAACTGATGCCTTGAATATTTTATTGTATCTTCTCCCGTTGGATATCATCGGGAAAGAACTGTCGACCAACGTAGAACTAAGGCTGAGGGAAACCTCGATTTGAAAGGATTCAGCCAATGGGCACGATATTATTCTCCGTTTACACCCGGAGGTCCCGACCCACACGGACTACTGCACACCAAGGGTAACCTTTGATAAGGATTACACTGTTTTGATTCCCAATAGAGAGGAGTGGGAACGCGCTTCGCAAGTCAGAGCCGACGGCATCAACATCTTCCTTGGCGGCTCCAAGCTGGACGGAAGAGTCGGGGGAGGCGTTTACTCCCCACATCTGGGAATCAGACTGTCCGTTCGCCTTCCCGACCGCTGGAGTGTCTATCAAGCGGAAGTCAACGCGCTGATTGATGCTGCACGACTCATACCCACGAACACAATGAGCGGAAGGCAGTGCTACTTCTACTCGGACAGTCAAGCGGCTCTTAAAGCGCTTGACTCCATCACGAACTGCCGCAGATCTCTAAACGAGATAGCTGAGCATGTCAGTGTCAACCTCGTATGGGTTCCTGGACACGGAAACATCGAGGACAACTGCATCGCAGATGAGCTGTCAAGGAAGGGACCCAGCGGCGCTGGGAGGCTACACATAAATGTGTTCGGGCAAAGATAACTTGGCCTTCCCTAGACAGCAAAAGGACACGGAAATTACTAGAACTGGGCAGGAAGGACGTCTCGCTGATAGTGGGAACGCTCACTGGCCCCTGCCCAGTGGGGAGGCTTGCTGCTAGACTAGGCATCCCTCACAATGGCTTTTACAGAAGCTGTAGAGATGAAGAAGAGGAGGAGTGTACAGAGCACCTTCTCTGTCACTTCCCAGCACTCAGTAGGCGCAGGAGCTTCGCTTTGGGAAAACCATTCTTTAATGATCTCTCAGAGCTGGTAAACATCGAATGTCCGAATATCGCAAGGTTCCTGAGAAGCACCGGTTGGCTACAGTAGTGAGGATAGTGAAAAGGACATTAAATAGTATCCCAATGGGCCTTTCAGGCCTAAGTGGGCGGGTAATAACCACTACCCCAGCCACTCCAACCTAACCTAACCTATGCAATTGGCTCTAGTTATATTGAGTATGTTTTGAAATTTTTGAGACTGTCGAAAAAAAAAAATATTACAACACTAGCAGGTCCTGCCCGTCTTTTCTGGCCACTCTCTAAAGTTTCTAAACAGTTTCGACACTGTCTAAAGTTTCTAAAGAGGTCATTCCCAAAAAGCAAATTACTTTGGTACGATTCGAGAGCTAGGACATAAAGTACAATAAATACTATGTATGGTTATATGTACATACATATGTATGTAAATCAAGGCATGTAATTTCTAGAATTAAAAACTGTACAATTTGGCAAAGTTATTTGGTCAACTTATCCAACTGCACAACATTTAAATGAGCATACAAACATATGTATATACATGTATATACATACGGGCAGAGCCGCAGACAGTGCATGGGCATTATGGCTATAACTTTCTTCAGAATTGACCAATCATGATGAAACATAATCATAAAATGGAATAAAATTTGGTGTCCCTGGGTCTCATTGTAGTGTGCTCACATTAGGAGTGCATACTGTATGCTATACGCACTTGAGAGTACACACTGTAACACTTTGTTGCAGTGTTTATGCAAACTCAAGAGCTAGGCATAATTCATACGCGACGTAATATGATCGCGCCAATATACATTGGGCAGCATAAGTGCAGCGTCGGCATGTTTAGCATAGCGACGGCGCGGTTAATGTCCCATAGTGCTCATGGCATTCTCCCTCGCACTCTCGCTGCCAACAGCGCTGAGTATATAAGTTAATACATAATGCGGCCGCTCCGCTGCCGGCGTCTCTGGCAGCGCAGCTACGCGGCCTTTGCTTAAAGCTATTTTATGTAAAAATGCAAGATACAGTTATGTATGTGATGTCTTGCGAAACAGTTAAAATAAAGAAAGAAACAAAAACTGAAAGTGTTTAATTTGGATACATGGCGACCGTGACAGTGTCCTACATAGGACCGTGATAGTGGTCCTGGAGGACCAATGACAGAGGAGCTGATTACTTGTGAGCAGCAGCAATTTAAAGTGAAGCTATGTACATAAAATAGCAGTGTGAAATTACGTGGTGATCTACACATCGACGAGCCGCATGCATATGCTTATATTTATATACCATCTTTAAAAACGACCATAATAGCGGCAAGAGGACAACTTTAAAATTGGGAAGACGGAGCTTGACATGGACATCAACACAATTTTAAAAAAAATACTGAGTGAGTAGATTGCGCGAGTGATGGGAAAACGCGGAGGTGTGCACAACAATATCAATAAGAGTGTTCACAAAAATGAACAAGAGCTCAGAAGTTAGCATAGGGAGCACAAGCAGTAGGTAGGCTAAACAACAAATCTCGGTCTAAAAATAGCCTCATGCAGCAGTGGTACAGACCAACGCATAGTAGGTAACAAGAAATGCATAGGCAAATAGGACCGCGACAGCGTTTAAGGGTGGGTGCACACTGCGTTCAAGAAAGGCTTGGAATATACATATGGAGGGGAAATCCACTTGACACCGTTAGGATAGAATAAGACGAAAAATGTAAAATTAGAGTAAGTACAATGTTTAGAAAATAAGAAAGGGTCAAATATTGAATTATTAGTACATAAGGAAAACCCTAGTAAATAATCCAAAAATTGTATAATTACTGAAGGAATTTCAGAAATAAAATCAGAATGAAATTGGAAATTTAAGCATTGGTTTGTTTCCTTTTTTGTTCTCTCAGAGACGCTCTACACGGGATAAAGTGTAGCCTCTGATAGTGAATAGTTGCTAGCTGTATAGCAAGGAACTATTTACATTTTGGTCCTTCGAGCAAGGAAACGGCGAGGTCGGCAATAGCGGGCCCATCCGAACTAGATACCAAAAAGGTGTCAGACTCAAAAAATGAAAATTTAAGGCGAAAACAAAAGCCGAACCATTAAGGCCATAGCCTTTAAAGTAGGAAGGGAAAGAATACCAAGTCTAGTAAAGACGAAAGTAAAATCGGTTGCCAAACTTCTGCTAAGTTTGGGCCGATAAACCAGAAGGAAGACCCCTGCAAACCGCTACCAGGTTTGAAGCAAGAGGGTCAAAGAAAAGCGGTTCCCAAAGATCCCTTACAAGGTTTGGGCCGCCGAAGGACGAAGAAGCAAGAGGGTCAAAGAAGAGCGGTTCCCAAAGATCCCTTACAAGGTTTGGGCCGCCGAAGGACGAAGAAGCGAGAGGGTCAAAGAAAAGCGGTTCCCAAAGATCCCTTACAAGGTTTGGGCCGCCGAAGGACGAAGAGGCTTCTCTCCTCAGAGAATACAGCAGGTTCAAGCCCATAGAAGGTTTGGACCAAAGAAGCGCAAAGCCGAAGAAGACGACAAGAGCCAAACCTCTACCAGGTTTGGCCCATGAGTCAGAAACCCCAGGAAGCCACCGACGAACGTCAAATTGCTTCTATGGAAGAATTTGACCGAGTATTTAATAGAATTATTAAGGTTGCGAGGCCATATATAGAAGCTGCAGCGGAACCCAATGCAGGACCGCAAAAGCTTACTATAGAAGAATATAGGGAAAGAAATAAAAAATCGAAAATACAGCCCGAAGCCCAAAAGAAAGAAGTAAAACCAGGCAAACGGCAAAGAGTTAGGAATCAGTTGCGAGAGCTATACAAATTAGCTCAAATTTCAATAGGACAGGAACAAAAGAAGTACCTGTTAGAAGCAAAAAAAATTAAAAGATAAGAGTAAAAAGAAAAAGGAGCAAAAAAGAACTGATATTAAGAAAAATTAAGAACATTTCAAAATTAATATTTAGAAAAATAGAAATAAGAATAAATAAATAATAACATAAAATATTTTTTGTTGTCGAAAATAATAATACCAAAGGTGACAAGATGGTGTTGACAAGGGATCAATTAAAAGATCTCTTAGTAGAGCAGCAGACGATTTATAGGGAGATAGAAAATATAACGAATTTAGGGGAGAAAACGTTGTGTGAAAATTCACAGCACTTAGCAGAGCTAGAGAAGCTCTGGGAAAAATTCGAAAAAAGGCATGAGATCCTAGAGGACAACAAAAAAAGTCTTGGCGAGGTAGACTATTTCCAAAAGAACGTGTGGGCGAACGTGATGAAGGTTAGAGGGGATATAATGACTTGCTTAGCTAGGTACAAACCAAAAAACACGTACCATCAGCTCCAATGGAGACAAGCATGTCAGCCACATCCCCATTTCAAGACGAAGCCAGGCATAGGTGGGAAAAGAAAAGAAATACGGTAATAGCCAAGGCCGAAAGATTTGGCAGGCAGATTAGTGGAGATTTTCACGTAGGACTAGAGGCGCCGGAAGCGAAGAAATTCTTAGATGGAAAGTTTGAGGAAATAAAGGAGAGTATAAAAACCTTGGAAAAAGACCCCTTTAGCACTGAGAACGAAATAGGGCAAATGTTGGAGGAGGTAGAAGGACTTTTTTTACGTAAAATGAAAGAAATTAATGAAAACAAAAGCACGAATAGCACATTAAAATTAAAAGAAATTGAAATTCATCCCTTTTTTGGAAATATAGCACAGTGGACAGCCTTTTCAGATATGTTTGGAAACTTGGTGCACAAGAACAAAAACTTGCACGAAGTTGAGAAATTTATTAGGTTGAAAGAGCTAGTTAGGGGGGAAGCGAGTTCCCTAATACAGCATTTGCCAATCTCAAGAGAAAATTATAAAACGGCATTACATATTTTGAAAGATAGATACGAAAATAGGCGACAAATATTCTCCTACCACATGGACAAACTATTAGATCAGCCCACAATGAATAGTGAATCGGAAAAAAGTGTCCAGGCCCTGCTAGATACTACTAGGCAATGTATTCATGCCATAAACGGCATGGATACAGGAATAAAAGAAGCAGATATAGTATGGGCTAGGATAGTTTTAAGAAAATTCGATAGGGCAGGACTACAACAGTATGAACAGTACACTAGGAGAACAAAAGAAATCCAAACCTTAGAAGAGGTTTTGGAGTTTCTCGAACAACATCTCCAGGCAATACAAACAATGCAAATTAAGACCCCACAGGCAGATAGAGTAGATGCAATTACCGTAAACTTAGAAAAGTTTTGGGAAATCTCAGAGAAAGCCTCTGAGAAAAAATTAGATTTTCCTAGATTTAGGGATTTTTGCGAAGTCTCAGATAAAGCTGCTGAGAAAAACTTAGATTTTTCTAAAATTAGTTTTATGGGAGACGTCTCAGAGAATGCCTGTGAGAAAAAATTAGATTTTCCCAAATTTAAGGATTTTTGGGAAGTCTCAGTGAAAGCTACTGAAGAGATAGATGTTCCTAAGTTTGATGTTATAAATGAAGTCTCAGAAAAGGCGTTTGAGGAAACGATAGAGTTTCCTAAATTTAGGTGTTTTTGGGAAGTCTCAGAAGAAAAGACTGAGAAAGAAGGCAACTTCAATCATTGTGAGGAAATAGGCATCAAATTAGCCTCATTCGAATTGGAAAAGTCCTCTGAGCCCATAGTAGCAGATTTTGTTCAATCAACGGAAGAAATATTGGTCCCAAAATCAGAAGATTTAAAGTTCGAAGAAAAATATGATTTTGTCGGTGCTGAGACATTTACTTCTTCTTCTATTACTATGCAAACACAATTAGGAATTTCTGAGGAAACAGACACCAAAGAATGTCACGATAAATTATCCTCAGTCCAATGTATAAAAAACCCTGAGCTCGTAGGTGCAGACTTCGTCCAATTAACGAATGAAAAAGTAATTTCAAAATCACAATACAAACAGGCAAATTTAAAGATCGAGAAAATGTCCAATTCCACTGTACAAGCAGCACAAAGTGTGTCTGTAAAAAAGACAACTGCAGTTAAAAACAAGTAAAAAAGCTAAAGTCGGGTGTCCCGACTTCGAAATACTCTGTACATATGTTTACAATAATTATAGAAAATAAAAAAATTAAGAAAATAAAAAAAAAATTTGATCGATTTTACCTCTCTCGGTATTCGAACTCACGTAAAGGGTGTATAATTGCACATTTACACAGCAATTGCGTCTGTGTGAGTGTATGTATGCCTATGCGCATCTATTCGTGTCTGTGTAAGCATTTTCGCAGTCAACCAAACAGCAACATCAACAACAGCCGCGGGCAGCGCTTGAGCAGCGCTGCAGCAGCGCTGCATCAGCAAATATATTTATGGCTATAACTTCTTGTTAAATCGGTCTATCATAATGAAATTTGGCATACGGACACATAATAACCAACTAGTTCGAAATTCCAAGAATTACGGGAGTTACGATTTGCGGGGTAGAGGGGGGAGGGAGGGGAATTCCAAAATATACATTTTCTGCGTATTCACATAAGGCATCTGGGACTAAAATTTTGTGTTCCTAGGTCTTATAGTCTCCGAGATATAGGCGATTATACGAATGGAAAATCGGGAAAACCCCCATAGGGGGGAAGTGGGGGGGAAAATCAAAAAAATAAAACAAACTCGTATAGAATACACACATAACGCATCTTTGTGCAAAATTTGGTGTCTCTATCTCTTATAGTCTCTGAGATCCAGGTGTTCATACGGACGGACAGACGGACAGACAGACAGGGCTAGATCGACTCGTCTCGTCATGCTGATCAAAAATATATATACTTTGTGGGGTCTGCCACGCCTCCTTCTGCCTGTTACATTTTTCAGCTCCCGCAAACCTAATATACTCTTGTACATTTCATGTACAGAGTATAAAAATACTGTTGGTTTAAAATTAGAAAGACCACAATTTCACCTTATCCCTCTGGCAAGTCCTCACTTCGGAGGAATCCAAGGAACGGGGGTGGATTCAGTAGATTCAGTAAGAAATTATCAAAACAAAATAGTAAAAGAACGCACTCTAACGTACGAGAAAATAAGTACGTCACTAGTGCAAATCAAGGCAATACTGAGCTCCGGGCCACTGTACAGGTTAGACAGTAGCATTGAATTAGAGAACAGTTTAAAGCCAGCACAATTTCGAATTCACGAACCGCTTTTCGAAGGCATAGATCGGAAATATAACAAAGGGATTTCAGTATTGGACCGATGGAAATTGGTACCAAGCAAGAAAATCCGTTGTTGGACAAAGTGGAAAGAGAAATACAACTTGTTTCTTAGATGCAATTAGGAGTATAAAATATATGACATTATTTCCCGTCGCAAGATGTTGACAAAAGTGAAAATTGTTTTAGTCGCCAGCGACAGTTAGGTTTGCCCTGCGCAAGATGTTCACAAAAGTGAACAAGAGCTCAGAAGTTAGCATAGGGAGCACAAGCAGTAGGTAGGCCAAACAACAAATCTCGGTCTAAAAATAGCCGCATGCAGCAGTGGTACAGACCAACGCATAGTAGGTAACAAGAAATGCATAGGCAAATAGGACCGCGACAGCGTTTAAGGGTGGGTGCACACTGCGTTCAAGAAAGGCTTGGAATATACATATGGAGGGGAAATCCACTTGACACCGTTAGGATAGAATAAGACGAAAAATGTAAAATTAGAGTAAGTACAATGTTTAGAAAATAAGAAAGAGTCAAATATTGAATTATTAGTACATAAGGAAAAACCTAGTAAATAAGACAAAAATTGTATAAATACTGAAGGAATTTCAGAAATAAAATCAGAATGAAATTGGAAATTTAAGCATTGGTTTGTTTCCGCTCTACACGGGATAAAGTGTAGCCTCTGATAGTGAATAGTTGCTAGCTGTATAGCAAGGAACTATTTACAAAGAGAATAGCACGTCTTAAGTGGCTATTATTCTCGAGCTCAACACCACCCGCATGGGCAACGGCCCAAAAATTGCAAGCAGAGCTTGACTATTTAAAGTCAATAAGCAAGAATGCAAATCCCGACCCCGCAACTCGATCCACTCGTATTAAAAAAATAAATAAACGTGAATTAATTTTACCTCCTTCGCCCAAGAAGCTGCCCAACGGACTGCGAGGGACCATTGTACACCCCACACTGCGAGTACACGTGCCGGCATTGCACGGTACGCAGTCAAGAGCGATAAGTGCGAAAGGCATAGGACCGCCTTTTGCACCAACGGTGGAATAAGCTCATTTCTGGAATAAACGCTGACGACAACTGTAAGTGCGAGAGGTAGGCCGCCCCTTGCGCCAACGTGGGAATAGACCACATTGAAATAGCAACAAGTGCGGGAGGCACACCGCCCCCTGCGCCACCGAGGGAGCATCAATGTGCCATAGCCTGCGACGCCCAGCTGATGCTACAGGAGCCAACAAAAGTTAAGAAGACGAGGCGCGGACAACCATAAATATTTAAGACCAATATAAAAAAAAACAAGAGAGAACGGTACAGTCGAGCAAGCCCGACAGTGTAATACCCTGTACCCAGATAAACTTCCGTCACTGAGTTATATGCGCCCATAGCAGCAGCAAAAAGAGGAAGAAGAAGAGCGAACTTGTTGCTGCAGTTTGGGGGGGTTGTACTGGCGAGAATTTGTTTTGCTAATAACTTTTCTTAGAATTGACCGAATTGATAAAATTTTGAACAACAGTACACAATTATATATAAATTATGTGTGCAAAGTTTGGTTAGGTAGCATTGGAAATGTGGACGCTATTGACGAAATTCTGTAGCGGGGGAAGGGGGGGAAAATTAAAAAAAAAAAAAAATAAACTCGTCCTTTCTCGGGCCTAGGAGAATCTGGATGCCAACTTTGGTTATTCTAGCTTTTATAGTTTCTGAGATTCTTGCGTTCATCCAGACGGACAGACGGACAGACGGACGGACGGACATGTCTAGATCGATTTCTCTCGTCATGATGATTCAGAATATATATACTTTATGGGGTCGGAGATGCTCCTTCTGCATGTTACATACTTTGCACAAACCTAATATACCCTTTGTAACCTACGGGTACAGGGTATAAAAATTGCATTACTTATTATGTACACAAATTATAAAAATTATTTTAAGAAAAAAACAAATGTAAAATATCTAATAAGAAAACAAATGTAAAATATGAAAAAAGAAAAAAATTGTAAGTTCGAGCGGAACCTTCTCCGCCCGACTAGGATTGCAGCCCGTGAAGCTGTACGAAACATTAGGAAGAGAATTGTCAAACTGCGTAAACGCAAATAGTATAAGCAAGATAGAACTGCCATGTAAACGTGGCATAGGTAGAGAGAATCTGAATAGTATACCCGAAATAGGTCTGGTAGATACAAAGATAATAGATTCCACGGCAGGAATTGTCAATAAGGTGGAATCACAGAAAGTAGATGTAGAAACCATAACGATCCTGTTGGTAGTGATCGTTGTATTGATGGGTGCTAATTTGTTCTTTAAGCTGTATAACAACAAATGCCTTAAAAAGAGAATTTTAAGTAAGGCAAACGACTTAGATAAAATATGAAAAGAAAGCAAAAAAAAAAAAAAAATACAGCGCTTACTGCCAGCAGTGAGAGAACAAAATTTTAACAAATAAATAAATATATATAAAAAGACAAGGCAGATAAAAGAAAAGGCAGATACCTGGGTGGAACTGTTAACTATTATGTGCGATGGGTAGATGAGATATAACAATCAGACTAATAACAACAATAATCAACAATAAAATATGGAATGGAAGGAATTGAGCAAAAAATTAGTTTCATTTAAAAAAGTTTTCGACAAATCATATAACTGCATAAGCCAAAACAGGCCAATACAGGAAGGAAACATAAATAAATAAATGTAAATAAATAATAAATAAAAACAAAAAAAACGCTGTGTTCAACTTGATTAGCTAGGAGTCTAATAAAAAAACAAGATAGAACGCTACAGTCGAGCAAGCCCGACAGTAAAATAGCCTGTACTCTCCACAAAAAGGAAAAATTAAAAAAAAAAAAAATTTAAAAAAAATTAAATTATTAAAAAAAATGAATGAATTAATTAATTAAAATAATTAATTAAATTAAATTAAAATACATGTTTATGTTCAGTTTAAACAGCATACATTTACATCACGTACCTATGCGTGTTCATATGCGTGTATGTATGCAGCACAAAGTTGAACAAAAGCAGCAACAACAACAACAGCTGCGGGCAGCGCTGCCGACAGAGCTGCAGGCAGCGCATGAGCAGCGATTTTACTTATGGCTATAACTTTCTTCAGAATTGACCTATCATGATGAAATTTGGCACACGGACACATTAGTACTAACTGGATGTACCTACCAAAATTGATTTTTAAATTCCGAGAATTACGGAAGTTATAAGAAAAAATACGAATTGCGGGGGAGTGGGGGGGTGTATCAGAAAAAATAAACAAACTCGTTCTGCCTAGGGCTTATAGGAACCTTGATACCAATTTTGGTTATCCTAGCTCTATCCTATCGACTCGTCTTCTCATCCTGATCAAGAATATATATACTTTGTGGGGTCTGCCACGCCTCCTTCTGTGTGTTACATACATGCGCACAAAACTAGTATAGCCTTTCACCCTTTGGGTACAGGCTATAAAAAAGAAACCCTTGCTGAGCATCTACGTTGTCCATAATACATGGACGGGAATGCTATATGCATGAGGGTGTATGACCTGAGGGCTGAATTTGACAAATCATACAAAAGCCTCAGTCAAAGTAGACCAATACAGATTGGTACATTGAATAAGTACACCATTAAATTGGTGCATAATTATATCGAGATCCGAGAAATATTCCTGGAAAGCAAATCCAGGCTAACGGAACTCCATTGGACTCAGGATTCAGACGTTATCAAACATCTAAGAGAACAGCTACTCGCTGTTAGAGAAAGACATGGTTAGGATATACACTTGCCAAATGTGATAAGTAGCACAGCGACATATATATCCGTGGACGGGGATGAAGTAATGTCCATAAGTCCCAGGTCAAAATCGCCAAATACGGCGTACGTAAGCATAATTTCGGAAGAAGATTCCAAAAGCGAAATTCCTCCCAATAACAGCCCCACAAGAAGCGAAGCGGCTGAGAGCCTTCGTACAATAGAAAACAGTCCGCAGTTGCGAAAAATGTCGCAGACCCAGATACAATTTTTAAAGACGGCGTCATCTCTGATACCGGAGTTTGATGGCAAAGCCGAAAATTTGAGAAGCTTCTTGGACGCGTTGCAGTTAGTGGACTCAATTAAAGAGACACACGAGTCAACGGCAGTCCAATTAATAAAAACAAAGCTCAAAGGCAACGCACGCAATTTAATTAGCAGTGAGAACTCAATTGCTGAAATTGTTTGCAAACTTTCCGCCACTGTAAAATATGACTCAGTTGAGGTTATTACAGCCAAACTGCTGAACCTTCAACAGAAGAGCAAGACGGCTAATCAGTATACCCAAGAGGTAGAAAAACTGACAAAGTCTCTAGAGAGTGCATTCATAAACGATGGACTCTCAGTTGAACTAGCCACTAAATACAGCACGCAACATGCTCTAAAATCAATGATAAAGAATTGTCCCATTGACAGGGTAAAGCTGGTAATGGACGCTGGCCAATTCAACAATATGAATGAGGCCGTTTCCAAGTTTGTCAATAGTTGTACCGATGCAACTGGACGAACAGATACAATTTTGTATTATAAAAACAAGTAAAAAAGCTAAAGTCGGGGGTCCCGACTTTGAAATACTCTGTACATATGTTTACAATAATTATAGAAAATAACAAAAATTAAGAAAATTAAAAAAAAAATTATCGATTTTACCTTTCTCGGTATTCGAACTCACGTAAAGGGTGTATAATTGCACATTTATATAGCAATTACGTCTGTGTGAGTGTATGTATGCCTATGCGCATCTATTCGTGTCTGTGTAAATATGTGTGCAGTCAACAAAAGCACCAGCATCAACAACAGCCGCGGGCAGCGCTTGAGCAGCGCAGCAGCAGCAAATATATTTATGGCTATAACTTCTTGTTAAATCGGTCTATCATAGTGAAACTTGGCATACGGACACATAATAACTAACTGGGGGTATTTGCAAAATTTTAATTCGAAATTCCAAGAATTACGGGAGTTACGATTTGCGGGGGAGAAGGGGGAGGGAGGGAAATTCCAAAACACACATTTTCTGCGTATTCATATTAGACATATAGGCGATTATACGAATGGAATATCGGGAAAACCCTCATAACGCATCTTTGTGCAAAATTTGGTGTCTCTATCTCCTATAGTCTCTGAGATCCAGGTGTTCATACGGACGGACAGACGGACAGACAGGGCTAGATCGACTCGTCTCGTCATGCTGATCAAGAATATATATACTTTATGGGGTCTGCCACGCCTCCTTCTGCCTGTTACATTTTTCAGCTCCCGCAAACCTAATATACTTCTGTACATTTCATGTACAGAGTATAAAAATGAAGCAACACGTAAGTTGTACACATTGCTGGTTGATACAGGTGCAGATGTGTCTTTAATAAAGGAAGATACGGACTCGTTTGATAACGTCAATTATAATAATATTACTCAATTGTCCGGTATAGGTGAGGGAACAACCAATTCCAAAGGATCGGCAATGATAGAACTCCTATCAACATGCTATGCCATCCCTCATGACTTCAGTATAGTAGATTCAGACTTTCCGATTCCATGTGATGGAATAATAGGTACAGATTTTATGAAGAAATATAAGTACATTGACGTATTCGGAATAGAAACCGAATCGATATCAACCAATAATTTCTACAAACAAAAGATAAGAATGAAAGATGATGAACCAGTTTATATTAAGAACTATAGAATTCCACATAGCCAAAAATAAGAGGTAGAAAAGCAAGTCGAGAAGCTAATAAGAGACAAAATAGTAGAACCGTCAGTCTCAGAATATAATAGCCCATTATTGATAGTTCCAAAGAAGTCATTGCCGGGTTCTGATAGTAAAAGATGGCGTTTGGTGATTGACTATCGCCAGATCAATAAAAAAATCTTGTCCGACAAATTTCCATTGCCCAGAATTGATGATATTCTCGATCAATTGGGTAGAGCTAAGTACTTCTCATGTTTGGATCTGATGTCAGGACTTCATCAGATAGAGTTTGAGGAAAGCTCCAGAAACATAACGTCTTTTTCCACGAGCAATGGCTCTTATCACTTCACGCGATTACCATATGGTTTAAAAATAGCACCAAATTCCTTTCAAAGAATGATGACAATCGCATTTTCGGGTATAGAACCCTCTCAGGCATTCTTATATATGGATGACCTGATTGTCATCGGATGCTCAGAAAAACATATGAATAAGAATCTTACAAGCGTTTTTGATTTATGTAGAAAACACAACCTTAAATTTCACCCCGAAAAGTGCTCATTCTTCAGGCACGAGGTAACCTTTTTGGGCCATAAGTGTACTGATAAGGGTATTTTGCCAGACAGCAAGAAATATGATGTCATAGAAAGGTACCCAGTCCCAACGGACGCTGATAGCGCTAGAAGATTCGTTGCATTCTGCAATTATTATAGACGTTTTATAAAAAATTTCGCCGATTATTCGCGGCACATAACAAGATTATGTAGAAAGAATGTTAAGTTTGAGTGGACAGATGAATGTCAAAAAGCATTCGAATATTTGAAAGTCCAGTTGATGAAGCCTACGTTATTGCAGTACCCAGATTTTATCAAAGAATTTTGTATAACGACGGATGCGAGTAAGCAAGCTTGTGGAGCTGTACTGACCCAAAATCATAATGGGATACAGCTGCCGGTAGCGTATGCATCAAGATCGTTTACAAAAGCGGAAAGTAACAAAAATACAACGGAGCAAGAACTGGCAGCCATCCATTGGGCAATAAACCATTTTCGACCATATATTTATGGCAGACACTTCACAGTCAAAACCGATCATAGGCCCTTAACTTACTTGTTTTCAATGACGAACCCGAGCTCAAAACTGACGCGCATGAGACTTGACTTAGAGGAGTATGATTTCACAGTTGAATATCTCAAGGCATATAGCAGATGCGTTGTCATGAATAACTATATCAGATCTAAAAAATATACAAAAAGAAAGTAAAATATTAAAAGTCACTACAAGAAACCAAAGTAAACAGAAAAATCTCTGCGCAGAGAAAGAAAAAGTAGATTCTGCTGATCTCTCTTTTTCTGCCGCCCTTTGTCGCTCTATCACTTCTCTGGCGATGTCGCAGACATGGATCCAGTTTTCAATCCAGGATGTCAACATCAGGTTTCCCAAGCTGCTGGGTGTAACCTGTGCTCCGACTGCTTTTTCTAGGCTGTTCCGCTAGTGGGTATATCGTGGACAGTGAAAGAACTCGTGCTCTGCATCTTCTATAACGCTTATGCATACCGGGCAAGTGTTGTTGTTGTCGTGCTTGTATTTGTACAAGTATGCTCTAAAGCATCCATGCTGGGTCAAGTAGTAATTCACCTGCCCATGTCTCCTTTGGGTCCACTCCTTTATATTTCTAGCGGTGGCATTCCTGAAAAACTATGGCTGCGTCCGTTGATACTGTCAATCATACAGACCGGCCGGTAGCCAGACGGATCAGCACAAGTTTTTGCTTCTTCCAGATCTGGGGGAATTTCCTTTCCTTAATGCATGCGTCAAATGTATCTCTAAATAATTCGGCGTCATGTTCGACAGCCGTCTTTAGGGCATTATTTGGGACTCCATCAACCCTTGGTGCTTTCTTTAGTTTCGATTCACAGCTTTGTACTGAGTAAGTAATTTCCACCCTCTGGGGGAAGAGACCCTCCACAATTGGGTAATTGCTTTTTTAGGGCGGTCCTCACGGCCTTTAACTCTTCTTGGAACTCGACAAGAATGCATTTCTTCCTTAGGTCGGCTATTTGCCTGTTCCACCAGTAAACAAGTTGTCTGCCTGTCTGATGGCTTTTCCTAGCCATAGACGCGTTACAGGCCTCGACAACGCGGCGCATCAGGGTGGACGCTTTGGTGCTCGCATTACCCGTTAGGTGACACTCACCCATCGAAGGATTAAAGGCCTCTTTATCAAAAGTGGTGTCCCTCCAGCCTGGGTTTGATCGGGTGGCAGCAGTTGGAATCCGTCTCGTAGGTCGTCCGTGGATCTCGAATATGATTGCCTGGTGGTAGTAATAGCTGAAGAACATTATTCCGTTGACTGAGCTTTTTGCATACCCTTGCTCGCTGCCGTGGGCCTTCTCAAGTGGGAACTTGCCACACGTCCATATCGATGCCTTCTTGCATCCGCTAGTTGTCCATCGTTGCGGGTCAGCCGCTCTGTAGTGTTCACTAAGGATTGCTAGGTCGATGTGTTGTGCACGCACTGTCTTCTTTAGCAGCCTCGCAGTGGTTTAGATTCAATTGTAGGGTCGTTCCCACAAATGTGCTCAAATTCAAGGCATTTGTAGCACCTTCTTGGTGTAGATTTTTTAACTAGTCGGCAGACTGTCCAATCAACTTGTAGTTTCCCTACCTCATCGGTTTTTTTTTTTTTCCCCTGTTTTTCCGGAATACCAATTATGGCCGTCCTACATAGGTGTGTATGCTTATTTAAATGTTGTGCAGTTGCATAAGTTGACCAAATAACTTTGCCAAATTGTACAGTTTTTAATTCTAAAAATTACATGCTTTGATTTACATACATATGTATGTACATACAACCATACATTGTATTTATTGTACTTTATGTTCTTGCTCTCGAATCGTACTAAAGTAATTTGCTGTTTGGGAAATGAACTCTTTAGAAATATTAGAGAGTATCGGAAGATAAATATCGTATAGTAAATAAATGTATAATTGTTAGCACAAATACTGAGCCAGCAAAGACGGGCGAGACCTACTGGTATAATAAATATGCAAAGTAAAATACAATTCTTTTACCTGGAATTAGTTTTAATTTGAATCTGTAAAGAATTTTTTTTATGTAATTAATAGAAAATTAGAAATAGCAGTCGAAAAAAGTCATTGGGGTTCGCAATGAAAAACTAAGGAAAACGAAAAGCTACATATGTGCAATCACTGGTAAGAGTTATGATGCTGACATTTAGAGTCAATTTTTACACTCTGCACATGAAATGTACAAAAGAGTATTATATTATATATATTCTTGATCAGCATGTCAAGACGATTCCAACTAGCCCTGTCTTTCCGTCCGTATGCACATCTGGATCTCAGAGACTATCAGGGGTGCCGAGGAATCTCTGGAGAAATAACCAATCTGTTTCTAAAATTATCCTGTTGAGCATATTAAAATCGTCTTTTATGAGGGGGAGAGGCTTTGGACAACCAATCAAGCAGCCATCAAAACTTTACACGCCCCAATCATCTGCTCGAATAACGTCTTGGCGAGCAGGGAACCTGTAGATAGGCTATGCGCCGGGAAAAAAGGTGCACATCTACCGCGCCTTCAGCCACCGGGTCATTGAGGGCAAAGAGATGGCAGATACTCTTGTAAAGCAAGGAATATTTCTTGCCCAGGCTGATGTGAACTACTTACCGATACCACCGAGAGAGCTCCAGAGCAGATGAGAGCACAAAACATAGACTACAGCAGGTGAACAGTGGAACAACAATGCCAACCGCAGAACAGCTCCCACAATGTGCAAGGGTAGAGACCACAAACTCACGAAATTCCTCTTGCAACGCCAGACAAAGGAGTACAAAGTCGTCACTGCCTAGTAGTTGCCCTTGTCAAGATGGCCATCACAGCTGATGCAGGAACTGCGTATTCTCAAGTTGGGCTCGTTCCGTAGCATTTCATTTGTGTTTTCTATCTATCTATCTATCAAAACATAATAAATATATATTAAGTCAGCTCTATGATGTAATTTTTCTTATATTTTCGCTGTCTATTTACATTTTATTTTACTTTTTATTTATATTTGCTGTATTTTTAATTAACCAAATTAAACTTTCTAACTATTCCAGCTCTTTTTAAGTTTTATGAAAATTAATGTTTGTTATAATCTTATTAATGCTTTCTAAATGTATGTTGCTGTGGCGCTGATAGCTTTACTTTTCCAGGAATATTACGAGCTAGGGCCTCTTCCTTAATGCTCTTTAGTAAATCAGCTTCTCGGGAGTTACAGCTTTTGTCCTTTGAAAACAATGCAAGTGCAACTTTAGCAGCTCTTCCACGTTTTCCTGTACCTGGAATTAGTTTTAATTTGAATCTGCAAAGAAATTTTTTTACGTAATTAATAGAAAAAAATTAGAAATACCAGTCGAGAAAGTCATTGGGGCGTGAGCTATTGAGGTTCGCAATGAAAAACTAACTAAACTAACTAACACGAAAAGCTACATACATATGTGCAATCACTGGTAAGAGTTGTGATGCTGACATTTAGAGTCAATTTTTACACTCTGCACATGAAATGTACAAAAGTGTATTATATTAATTATATTCTTGATCAGCATGTCAAGACGATTCCAACTAGCCCTGTCTTTCCGTCCGTATGCAAATCTGGATCTCAGAGACTATCAGGGTTGCCGAGGAATCTCTGGAGGTTTCGCCTACAGTTGTTTTTGAAATCTCAAAAAAAAATCCGTCGGTTAGACAAAACTTCGAAAGCCTGCTGTGAGACACAGGTGACTGTCGACGCTTAAGAACCACATCCACAGGCGAGCATGTTGCCTGAACTTGCTCGGCAGCACAAATACATTTTTCCACTAACATGACAAACATTGTTTGTGAATATCATTTGAGAGAATATTTTGAAAAGTACGGAATGTATGTATAAATGGATACGGACGAAAATACAATTTTGGCCTTAATGGCAATTCAAGTATGTATTAAGAAATAAAAAGTAAAAAGAAATGGAAGCCAAAAAAGGAGCACAATATGGGGATGAAAAAGTGGTACATGAAGCGAGGGAAATTCAGTCACACGAAACTCTTGAAGTAGCTGAATGAGTCCTCTCCGGTGGATTTGAAGAATTTCCTTCGAATGGATGGCCGAACTTAGGAGGAGCTATTAAGCTTAGTAAAACTCGTAATTCAGCGAAAGGACTCTATGTTGAGATTGGCAATAACGCCCAATGAACGGCTATCAGCTACTATGAGATTTTTGGCCACTGGGAAAAGCTATGAGGACTTGAAATTCTTTACTGGACGCACGCAGTGAATTTACTTTTTTTTTTAACTGTGTCCATGTTCAATTTCTTGATATTTTGTTAATAGTACTTCCCATCTTATATTCCATCTTATATTCCTCGCTTTTATTTTTTACAAAGACGGCTCATTGTGGAAGCGTTCTATAAAATCGAGCAATAATAGCTTGTTCATTTTCAGACGTCTGTGATTACAAATATTTTGTCAAATGATGCTCGGACAACACTACCATCAACTGTCAAATATGTTCGCACGAACAGTAGTAATATAGAAACATTTCTATTCTTTGCGAGCAAAACGTCGAGTATTTAAATTCACCCGAGCATCCCCACTAACGTCTAATATTTCGTCGAGTACAACAAGTTCAAAATGCTCGCCTGTCGATGGGGTGCACGCATGTATATGTATGTATGCCTGCGTAACACGAACGAGCGCTCGACCTCTGCCTGGTTGCACGATCGAGCGCTCGGCCGCTGCCTGCCTGCACACGGCCTCTGCCGACCTGCACGATAGCAGTATCGTGCCGTGTGCAGACGGCAGCCCTGCATGCGTGTGCAGCAGCGTGCAGTGTGCGCATTTTACGAACCCTGGGTACGTTACTAGTTCTATATACATCCTATAACGCACTCATCTCTCACAACAGCTGACTGTCGAAGATTACATTTGATTTACTAAATTTAAACGCACTAAAATAAATAGAAAACAAGACTTTGAAATACTCTGTACATATGTTTAGAATAATTATATTATAATTATGTTGTGGCGTTTTCTCCTACAAAAAACTAGCATTTGAAATTGAATTCATAAATCACAAAAATGTAGTTGCATCTTGTTTTACTGGTACGTATTGTATTTTTAAATGATTCATTCATTCATATTTTCGCTAACACACAGACCTGCCACTTGACCACCCATAATTTTCGCCAAGTTTGGCTACTTAAACCGACTCGGGATACGTACGCACCTACACAGCGAGCTGCATACAACCCCCCAGCGACGATATATTTTTAGACACTTGGATTAGAAATAATTAGACCTACGCACATTCAAAATTTCGTATTTAAACCCTTGCATTTCAATTAATATACAGACAGAACAAAAAGAACACTCTTGCTCTTCTGATCTTGCATTCCTTTTCAGCTTCTCCGAGTACAAGTGATACTAGTTACACGTGTACATATTCAGCGACTAGTATTATTCCTATAAACTAAAAGTACAAACAGCAACAGGAAATTGTTAATTTAATAATATTTGCATAAGATATGTGATGGTGCAGATGCTCCTTTAAATTAAGATAGTTAATATTTGGAGTTTAGTTTAGGGCGAAAAGAGAGCCCGAGAGCGACCGTTTCACAGACGTCGCCTCGCGCCCTTTTTTCGCCACCTTAGGCTGAGCTTAGTATGTAAGCCGAAATTGAGAGTTTAGTTGTTATCCAGAGTTAAGTACAAACACACTTGCCCCATCAATATCGTTTTCGCCTTCGCATTAAATTCATAAAAAGCAAGCGTCCCATCTTCTGTTTGTTTAATCTATAAATGTATATAAAACAGTTTGTCCTGACTGACTGATTGGTGATCAACGCAAAGCTAAAATTTGGAGTATAGTGTAGTGTAGGTGCCCACTAAGAAGGGAAATTTCGTGAAACTCGAAAAAAAAAATCGAGCTCCAAAGGGTGGAAAACAGGGTCCAATGTTTGTATGCAAAATTTACAATTTTCATCTGAATAACTTCAAACTTAGTTTGTATACTCTCAGAAAAATTCCAAGAAAAACTGCATACTTTGTATTTTAAAATTTTACTTATGTCGTTGTTAAATTTTACAGTGTTTAATTCTATAAACTACTAGCCCTTAATGTCACAATCTATATACACTTGCCCGCATAACTCTGCGTACACACAAAAAAATACACAAATTTTAGCTTTAACTGTGAATATCTTTTAACATATGCAACTTATTGATCTAAATGTTTTTGATTTGCTTAGACTCGACATTTTTCTTAATAACTACATTTTTTTAAATATTAATATAACAATGAATATATTTTATTTCTATTTTTTAACAAAACCTTATTGAAAAATGGACCCGCAAAAGTCTGCGTACAAAATGTTTTTCAAACATATTATGTCGCTAAATTCCTTATTAATAGCTTGTTGGGTATCCTTTTCTTTGAAGGACCTCTGCCAGACGTCGAGGCATCGATTCCACCAGCTTTTTTGTGTCCGCCGGTGTTATTTTTTCCCATTCCTGCAAAATTACCTCCTTGAGCATACTTTTGGAGGTAATGTTGTGCTGCCGGATTCTGCGCTCGAGCAAGTCCCACAAATGCTCAATAGGATTGAGGTCTGGAGATTGGGGAGGTGTTTGCAAACGTTTTTTTACGTTATACAGCAACCACAGCCTTACGCTGTGAGCTGTATGTTTGGGATCATTATCTTGTTGGAAATAAAAATCATTTTCCAACCCCAACTTCTGGGCACTTGGGAGCAAATTGTCCTTCAAAACTTGGATATAGCCTTTTTGGTCCATTATCGACTCTATGAACTCCAGCTTCCCAACGCCATTAGCTGCCATGGACCCCCAAACCATTATTCCTCCTCCGCCGTGTTTGACAGTTGGCACTAAATTTTCTTTATTTAAGGCTGTACCAGATTTTCTCCACACCAATTTCTTGCCTTTTATGCCAAAAATGCAGAACTTGCTCTCATCCGAGAAAATGACCTTGTCCCAAAATTCAGCAGGCTTCGACACGTGCTCATTTGCGAAGTCCATGCGCTTTTTCTTATTCACCTCTGAAATGTGAGGCTTCCTACGGGCAACTCGGCTGTGATATCCAGCTTTTTTAATAACTCTTCGCACGGTTGTGATTGATCAAACACAACTTCAATGCATAGCAAAAGTCTTTTGCAAACTTCAAACAAAAGAAAAAGTGCAACTAAGATAACTGTAATTGCATATTCTCTTATTCTACACAGTTTAGTCTGCTTGTACGCAGACTTTTGCGGGTCCATTTTTCAATAAGGTTTTGTTAAAAAATAGAAATAAAATATATTCATTGTTATATTAATATTTAAAAAAATGTAGTTATTAAGAAAAATGTCGAGTCTAAGCAAATCAAAAACATTTAGATCAATAAGTTGCATATGTTAAAAGATATTCACAGTTAAAGCTAAAATTTGTGTATTTTTTTGTGTGTACGCAGAGTTATGCGGGCAAGTGTATTTATGCATATGTACATATGTATGCATGTATTTTATGTAGATACATGTTTGTGTATGTATGTATGTATGTACATACAGATATGATGGATATTATGTTTAGTATTAATCGAAATCTATGTAAGGTATTATAGCAAAACTAACACCACGGTCACACTCAATAAAACACGACACACTTCTACTAGAAACAGCGTATAAGACACTACATAATTGGCGACGATATAAAAAAAGAAAGGAAGTGCGAAGTGTATATATGCTAACTAACTACCAGGGTTCCCGTGTGCAACAGAATTATGGTGCATTTGGAAGGAAAAATTAGAAATTCATTTGTGCGAAATAAAGTGCGAAGAGAAGTATGTAAAAAACGCAATTTTGTTAAAATCAATTGGTTCAGATCTATACCGTTTACTACTTGTACATAGCTTATGCAGTCCAGGCTCGCCGGTATCAAAAACCTACAAAGAATTGTGTTCTATGTTGTCTGATCATTATACACCATCAACAGTTGTTTTTAATGAGCGTAAAAAATTTTATGCCGCAGTCAAGTGCGACTCTGAAAACGTATCTCAATGGTTTGCTAAAGTGAAGCAACTGGCCATTAATTGCAAATTTGGTTCAAATTTGGACAACTTTGGGTTGGATCGCTTTGTCACAGGGCTTCCAGAAAATATTTTCGACAAATTATGTGAGTAAGATGAGTCCCAACCTTAACAAACGCATTACATAAAGCCACAATAACGGAAACGAAGATAATCGCAAAAGCAACTGAAACTTCAAATGTGAGCGCAGTCAACGAAGTACGGCATAAAGGGCAACGCAGAAGTAACGGTTTTAGTACACCAAAACGCAACATCAACAGCAGCAGCCGAAGTAAGGGCAGCAACAACACCTACAAGAAGAATGGAAGGCAGCAGCAGAACGAGAAATGCACATGTTCATATTGCGACCGCCACAATTTCGGTAAAATTGGGCACCTTGCAAATATATGCGGAAATAGAGATAAGAATATAAATTATGCTAGCAATTTAAGCGTAAATTCCGTCAATGATTTTTCGGTTTACAGTTTAGCTACAACAAATAACTACAACACTTATACAATGTCAGTAAATATTGATAACTATACAATGGACATAGCAGTTGACACTGGATGTCCATGCACAGTGTACCCTCAGAATATTCTAGGTAGAGATTTCCTTAGAGAGTTTAAATTTGAATTCAAGCAAGTGAATAGCATAAACACTCAGAATATTGCAGAATAGATTAAAAGTGAGTTTAAAGATTTGTTTGATACCACACTTGGAACGTTCCGTTTAGGTGAAATTCGGTAATGATACCGATTGATAGCAATGCTAAACCCATATTTTTCAAACCACGTATCATTCCTCTTTCGTGGAAAAGCAAAGTTGAAATTGAATTAAATGATCTGATTAAAAAAGGCATTTTAGAACAAGTTGATCACTCAGAATGGGGTACACCATTAGTACCAATATTAAAGCCGGATGGCAAACTCAAAACGGTGATTATAAGGTTACAATTAACCAGTGGTTAGTAGATTACAAATATCATTTACCACGCATAGACGAAATATTTGCAGCATTAAACGGCGGTCAATTGTTTTCAAAACTAGATCTATCGAATGCATACAATCAACTTTTATTAGGTACACTGAAAATGAAAACACTTCCATTTGGTGTTAAACCAGACAATGGAATCTATTTTAAGTGGTATACCTAATGTAGTCGTTTACCAAGATTACATTACAGTCACTGAAAAAAACGAACAAGACCATATCAACAATCTAAAGCTTGTTTTAACCAAACTACAATCAGTTGGGCTTAGATTGAATTTAGCCAAATGTAAATTTTTGCAAGACAAGGTATCGTATCTTGGTTTCACAATCGACAAAAATGGTTTGCAGAAGAACATGGATAGATGTGAAAGTGTATTCAATTGTCCAGTTCCCAGAAATATCACTGAAGTGAGAGCATTTATTGGCATGGCAAATCATTACTCAAAGTTTATACCAAATTTCACACAGAAGATTAATCCATTATACACATTGCTTAAAAAGAATACAAAATTTCTTTGGTCGAAAGATTTTCAAAAATCTTTTGAAACAATTAAAGCAGAAGTTGTTTCTGATCAGGTTCTTGTACACTTTGATAGTTCATTACCTATCATACTTCACACAGATGCCAGTAACTCAGCAGTAGCAGACATACTGTCTCACAGATTACCAGATGGTACAACAAAACCTGTAGCATTTGTATCACGAGCTTAACAAAAGCCGAACAAAACTAGATAAAGAGGCTTTAGCAATTATTTTTTGTGTTACAAAATTAAAACAGTATTACTTGTCAGTCAGAATTTCAACTGACCTCTGAAATTTTTATTTGGCGAAAAAAAGGACTACCACTTATGTCCTCAGCCAAAGTTCAAAAGTGGGCATTTTTTTTTTTATCAGATTTTAACTATACCATAGAATATATAAATGACAAACAAAATTTTGCAGACAGCCTTTCTAGAATTCCACAATATGAAGCAGTGATTCCTCATAAACTTCAGAAACCAGTTCTTCATGAATTACATCGATCTCACATGGGCATAGTAAAAACAAAGGGCTAGCTAGCTATATCTTATGTCTGGTGGACAAATATCGATTCAGATATAGAAAGAATAATAAAATCATGTCTGCATTGTCAAGAAATCAGTGCAAGTCCACAGAAATCTATTTTAATACCCTGGCAATCAACAAATTCAGCTTGAAGCAGGATTCACGTAGACTACGTAGGTACGATCAATAACTTTTAGTTTTTAATAACCATTGATTCGTACACAAAGTGGGTCGAGGTCTATAAAACGAAAGAAATAACATCGTCCTTCACTATAAAATCTTTAAGAGAAACATTTTGGCAATATGGGCTAGTAGATATTATAGTCAGCGACAACGGCAATTTACATCTAGTGAATTCAAGCAGTTTACTACAATGAATGAAATTAGACATATGTATATTTACTGCACCGGGACATCCCGCAACCAATGGTCAATCAGAGAACTTTGTCAAAATATTAAAAAAATCACTAACGGCTTCGTTAAATGACAAAACACAGCGTAATTTTGACTCAATTCTAAAACATTTTTTATTTGATTATAGAGAGTAGAGTTCTTAAATCGCGATTCAGTTTACTGCAACCACCAATAGTCAAGGAAGAAATATTCAGAAAACAAGAAAAAAGGATTTTGAACTATAAGGGTAATAGAACAGTAGATTTTGACAATGGCGAACCAGTTTTTATCCATGATTATAGGGATCCAAATAAGCCTAAATGGTCAAAAGCAATTGTTAAAGAGCAACTTGGTCCAAGGTCTAATATCTGCACAAACCTTCACAATGATAAAATCAAAAATCATTGTAATCAAATGCGTAAAAAAGAATACAATTATGTTCGAAATGCATCTGAACAACTTTGTGAGAAAGATAGGATCATCTCCAAAATCCGATCATTAAAAAATTAATAAAAAACAAGAGAGAACGCTACAGTCGAGCAAGCCCGACAGTGTAATACCCTGTACCCAGGTAAACTTCCGTCACTGAGTTATATGCGCCCATAGCAGCAGCAAAAAGAGGAAGAAGAAGAGCGAGTTTGGTTTAGGTAGCATTTGAAATGTGGACGCTTTTGTGCCCCAAGAAAACCCCAATAATTCAAGCTCCAACAAAAAATTGTGACCGTATTGACTCAATATGGCACGAAAAGACTCAAATGTGAATTTAAAATTAGGATATACCCTTATAATTATTCCCCTTTTTGCACATAGTCTATCTTAAAACGTTGCGTTATCTCTATATATAAAACAGTTTGTCCTGACTAATTGGTTATCAACGCACAGCCCAAACGGTAAAAGATGAAATTTGGACTCAATTATGCTTTCATAGTATCAAGTATCATAGTGTGGGAGCACACTAAGAAAGGCTTTTGGAAAATTCTAGCTCCAAAGGGGGGAAAACGAGCTTTAAAAAATATTAGTTATAGTGGTCATGTTCGTTTAACGAAATAGTTTGGCAAAAACAAAAATGTAACGGACTACTGAACAATTTTTTGTCAAGAACAGAAAATGTACATTTAAATACTTTAAATGCCTTCCTACTGGTAACTTATAAAGTGAAAACATATGGGTAGGTTATGCACACACAAAATAAATACAATTGGAAACATTATATTGAGCCGGGTTCAGACGGGCAATACCTGCTAGTTTACTATATGATATGTCTGTTCCGACACTCTAAAGTTTCTATAGAGTTAATTTCCCAAATAGCAAATTACTTTAGTACGATTCGAGAGCTATGACATAGAGTACAATAAATACTATGTATGTATGTACATATATATACAAGGAGCTTTCCAAAGTAAACAGGACTTTTTGAATCTAGCGCCCTCTGGTGGCGCTATCTATATGTCGACTGGTGCATTAGAATCTGCTTTAGAACATATCGATTGTCCAGTGAGTATTCATGTATTGTGTATGAGTATTTCAGTATTTTTGTGTAATCGGTGCAAAAATGAGCTTCGAACAAAGAGCCAACATTAAATTTTGTTTTAAAATTGGTAAAACTTTTACCGAAACTTTTCAATTGATGGAACAAGTTTATGGCGATGATTGCCTATCCCGTAGCAGAGTGCAACGTTTTCAAAGTGATCGTGAGGACATAAATGACGATCAACATGTGGGCCAATCAAAATTCGTGATCATCGAAAATTCCATCGAAACTGTGCGTGAATTCATCAAAAATCAGCCAAAATCATCATTGAAATTGATGGAAATGGAATTGAACATCTCCAAAACATCGATTTATCGCATTTTGACCGAACATTTGGGCTTAAGAAAGGTGTGTACACGGTTTCTTCCGCACAAATTGACCGGCGACCAAAAATTGCTCAGAATCGATCGACGCTTGTGACCGATTATTTGACCAAAAATCACATTTTAACCATTAACCACTTGCCGTATTCACCTGATATGGCACCGAGCGACTTCTACCTTTTCGGAAAAATGCATTTGCCCATGAAAGGAAAGCGTTATGCAGACGTAGAGGCCATTCAAAATGCTTGCACCGGCATACTGGCGGCCATACCTGCCCACGAGCTAAAACACTCGTTCAATATGCTTTTGGATCGTGCAAAAAGTTGTATTGAAGCAGAAGGAGACTATTTTGAATAAAATGAATTGATTTTGCCGTAAAAACCATTTGTTTTTTTTTTAAAAGTCCTGTTTACTTTGTAATACAGCTTGTATGTATGTATCTATCTGTCCCGCGCGGGATATTTTATTTTGATTTAAAAATCGGGATGTCCCGCAAAAATCGGAACGTCTGGCAACGCTGATATGTACATACATACATATGTACATTTTATTTTTTGATGCAGGCGCTATCTATCGTCATATGCATGTACATACATATACACACATATAAGAGTATGTATTCAATTGTACAGTTCAACACTTATCCATATGTAATTAATTTGAATATGAATGTTGGAGTGTGAAAGGCGTGTTTCTGCTTTTGTAAATCGCAAGAATACATTCACGGAATAAGCTTAAGGCTGAATGTCTCCCAGAATTCTTCAGAATACATTTGTAGCGTTGTTAGCTGACGCAACCTTTTAACCCAAACGTTAAATCCCTTGAGAGATGGGCATGTGTCGATAGGCATCACGAATCCGTATGCACGGTGAATGGATACACAATTTTTTCTTTGTAAATCGAATAATAAGGAGAGTTTAATTTATGCTTGTATACATGTGTATATGGTAGTCCAATTCCCAAGAACCGATATATGTACATAATATTACTTTTTCGTAAAATATTAATTTTTATTTTATGCAAATGTGGCTAACATTGTTAGTTTTTGAATATGCACTCCAAATCCTTTGCTTTTTTCAACAATAAAATACATGTACTATGTACATAATACAATGTTTATACTCTGTACATGAAATGTACAAGAATACAAGTATATTAGGTTTGCGGGCTAGATCGATTCGTCTCGTCATGCTGATCAAGAATATATATACTTTGTGGGGTCTGCAACGCCTCCTTCTGCCTGTTACATTTTTCAGCTCCCGCAAACCTACATATACAGAAGATTACTACCGTGAAGAGTTGGAAGAAATTTGCATTATGACCAAATCATTATTAAAAGGCCAGGTGGAAAAGCTAAGAAGGCAAAGCATCGACAGCTCAAGTCGCTCTACCAACTTTTAGCGACCAGTATTCTGAATTTAAAAATTTAGAATCGTTTGTTCACAATGATGTCACACTGCATGCTATGGAAAAGTTCAATCATTTAATTTCATGTTTGGCTGGTCACGCTTTAGGCACAGTTCGCGCCTTAATCGTGAGTGTAATGCGGGTTTATTTAATCATGGGCAAAGTCAATCCTACCACAAAAAAGAAGAGCAGCTCGACTATACAAAGCTCCCGCTCTGGCGAGATTGTGAGGCTGCTCTCAACAGACGCTACCAGCATATTGTTGCTGAAGAAGCTAGTAAAGCTTAAGCGGAGTGCAGTCAGTCGAGTAATACCACTCAGTCTCAAAAAGTCAAAAATGCTAGCAAAGTGAAATTCGTTCGTTGCTTCCAAAAACGAACAGAATAACCTTTGTCAATTTTGCAAGTTAGCAGACCATTCGATTGGCATTTGCCAGGCGTATATTGCCTTGTCAGTGCAACAAAGGTTTGATTTCGCCAAAGGTGCGCCTTTGAGCATAAACTGCCTTCGATGAGGCCATACTGTAGCGAGGTGTAAGGCGAAGAAAAGTAGAATGTCTCAACGTTCTCATCACATACTGCTACATATTTATACTGCTAGCTCAAATGTTCCGTTACCACCACCCTCTCATTGTGCCAATAAAAGAATTCATATCGTGGTGTAGTCGTGTGTCAATTGTAGCGAGCTTTCCGCAGATCTTTGGATCTTGGGATCGATTTCATCCCAAAAATATTATTATCGATAGGCCAAATAAAGCAAGGCCCTGAGTCTCCCACATTACAAAAAACGCTTCTCGGCTGGTTAGTGTCAGGCAGATGCTTTACTCAACCAACGAGTACAGAAGAAGCAGTGAATTTAAGTTGTCAAGAAGTGCAATTACTTTCGATCGACTCAACATTACTGCAGTTTTGGTCCATTGAGGACTTGCCCAGTAGTTCGAAAGTTCTCTCACCTGAGCAACTTTGTCGAAAACACAAAAATCTTAACGCCTGGTCGATTTCAGGTACCTTTTACCTTTTAAATCTGACCCAAAATGTCTTGGTTTGTCGTACCAAATTACGAAACGTCGTTTTTCGTCGTTTGAAAGGAGGTTGTCGAAAGACCCTCAACTGATAACTGGTGCTGAAAGCGTTGAACAGTTACAGAAGCTCGAGCAGAATTGGCAAAGTGGTTTTCCAACTGTCCGCATGTGATAGCATAGTTATTCCATTAGCCACAATCGACTCACATCCAACCGAAACGCTCGGCGTTATCTGGTTTGCAAAGGCAGATAATTTTCAGTTTAATTTGGAAAATTCCTTCCTAGGTCTCCGCTCGACAAAACAAAACACATTTATGTTCGTGTTTCGACTGCGGATGGTTGGAAAGTGTCACTTTTGACCTCAAAATCCGAAGTAACTCGACTCAAGACAAAAACTTTGCCTCGTCTTGAGCAGTGTGCAGCTCAGCTTCTCGCAGATTTTGTTCGTCAAGTCCGCCCGTGTCTTAATTTTTCTATCGACAAGATAGTTTTGTGAACTGCCTCGGAAGTAACTCTCAACTGGATCAAGTCAATCCGGCGGCATGGTCAGTATTCGTTTCGAACAGGGTTTCTCAAATCCAAGAGTGGTTCGAGAATGCAACGAATTCTCTGCCCTAGAAGTTCTCAAGTCTCCTGTAGTTTTAATGCAGATCAGCAAGCTCGATACATTAAAAATTGCTTAGGGTTTTCGTTTGGGATTTTCGATTTATACAAACGTGCATAAAAGTCTCGAAGCCCTTTGACCCTATAGCCAAGCGAACTCAATTTTGTATTCAACAAAATTGTTCAAGTCATCCAGGACAATGAGTTCGGTGAGGAAATCGACAACGTTCGAAAAAAGAGAGTTAAGTGTTCTCTAATTTACAGCGTATGAGTCAATTGTTGCATGAATTTGAAGAAGACGGTTTCTTGTTTTCATTGCTGAGAGTGGGGGGAAGAATCTTAAATGCTCCTATCCCGTACGAAGCCAAGTTTTCGTTGTTGCTTTCAAAAAAGTCTAAATTTATAAGATACGTATCTATTTTGCATGTGTCAAATTGCCATGCTGGCCCTAGATCGCTGGTGAGCCTGCTTCGTGAGCCAGTTTGGCTGGTTAACCCTCAGGAAATGTGTCGCCGAACAGTACGTTCGTGGATCATCTGCTTCAAATGGAATCCTCAGTTGGCCTCCCAAGTAAGGGGAAATCTTCCGGCAGACATGCTCCACCCATTCGAAGTATGGTGTTGATTTTTGTGGCCCTATAAGCACAACGCTCTGCATCCGTGGCAAGACACCGTACAAGTCATACGTGGCTCCTTTTGTTTGATTTGTCTCAAAAGCGGATCACTTAGAATTTGTGCTAGATCTAACTGATGCGTTTCGTTTGGTTTAGGCTTAGTTTAGTATGTAAGCCGAAATTGAGAGTTTAGTTGTTATCCAGAGTTACGTACAAACACACTTGCCGCATATCGTTTTCATCTTCGCATTAAATTCATAAAAAGCATGCGTCCCGTCTTTTCTTTGTTTAATAGTTTATATAAAATAATATAAATTTTCAATATGCAAAACATTTTTGATGAGATTGTTCAGAAAAACTATAAGGTTTATATTCCAATGATTTTTTTTATGAGAACAAATGTCTTTTTTAGCGGGTTAAATCAAATCTCCTGGGATACCAAACAAGATTTGAAGCCCCCAGAAAGAGAATTGGTTTTGAGGCGAAACTTGGGCGGAAGAGTTTTCTGTGGTGCCTCTGTATAAGACCTAGAGACACAAAATTTTATACACAGATGCCTTATGTGTGTACGCAGAAAAAGTATTTCAGAATTATCCTTCTTCCTCCCACTCCCCCTCTATTAGTGATTTTCCATTACTCCCTTAGTTCTTGGAATTTTTAATGATATTTAGCAATATTATTGATTATGTGACCAATTCTAAATTATTTTGCAGCCATTTTTGCCCTAGCTCTACCCACAGCTGTGGCTGTTGCTGCTGTGTTGGGTCAACTCTGTACTCCACACATGCTCACACACAGACACGCTGTAACGACGACCTAGCGCCCTGTAACGACGCCTTAGAGGCGTACAGTAAGAGAAAAGAGATGGAGAGTTAGTTCTAGTTCTGCCTCGAAGGCACACAGTCATTAATGATTTAACCTGTTTTCTTTTGTTATTTTCCCAAACGCCACTGAAGGCGGACCATTTATCTTCCCGTGTCAATAAAAATTAAACATTAAAACATATCTTTATTTCATGTTGGGGCCCAAATATCAAGTTTTGCAGCGAATCTGGCCAGCAAGAATACCTGGGCTAGAGCAACGTTACAACGCATAAACTTACAATGTGCAGTTATACACCTTTTACTTCACGTAAAATAATAATATTGAATAATATTATTGTAATATTACAATTCTGATACTTTTTTTTTTAAGTTACTCATTATAACTATTGCACTATATGCCCTAGCTTTCGCTACGTAGAAAAATAATTTGCTTTTTGGCAGTTGTTTTAGAAACTTTTCTGTGCATATGAGAAACTTATTTCTATCCAGATTTTTATACCCTGTGCGAATGTATGTATGTAACACACAGAAGGAGGCGTGGTACAAAGTATATATATTATTGATCAGGGTTGCAAGCCGAGTCAATATAGCCATGTCCATCTGTCCGTCCGTTTGTATGAGCGCAAGGATAACAGAAGGTACACGAGCTAGAATTAAACTTGATATCCAGGTTCCCCAAAGCTCCAAGCAGGACAAGCTTGTTTTTTTTATGCTCTGTACATGACATGTACAAAGGTATATTAGGTTTGCGGGAGCTGAAAAATGTAACAGGCAGAAGGAGGCGTGGCAGACCCCAGAAAGTATATATATTCTTGGTCAGCGTGACAAGACGAGTCGATCTAGCCCTGTCTGTCCGTCCGTATGAACACCTGGATCTCAGGGACTATAAGAGATAGAGACACCAAATTTTGCACAAAGATGCCTTATGTGTGTATTCTATACGAGTTTGTTTTATTTTTTTGATTTTCCCCCCCACTTCCCCCTATGGGGGTTTTCCCGATTTTTCATTCGTATAATCGCCTTTATCTCGGAGACTATAAGACCTAGGAACACCAAATTTTAGTCCGAGATGCCTTATAAATGCCTTGTAAATGTGCAATTATACACTCTTTACGTAAGTTCGAATACCGAGAGAGGTAAAATCGATCAAAATTTTTATACTCTCTACATGAAATGTACAAGAGTATATTAGGTTTGCGGGAGGTGAAAAATGTAACAGGCAGAAGGAGGCGTGGCAGACCCCACCAAGTATATATATTCTTGATCAGCGTGACAAGACGAGTCGATCTAGCCCTGTCTGTCCGTCCGTATGAACACCTGGATCTCAGAGACCATAAGAGCTAGAGAGACCAAATTTTGCACAAAGATGCCTTATGTGTGTACGCTATACGAGTTTGTTTTTATTTTTTTTGATATTCCCACTCACTTCCCGCCTATGGAGGTTTTCCCGATTTTCCATTCCAATCGCCCATATCTCAGACACTATAGGAACTGAGGACACCAAATTTTAGTCCCAGATGCCTTATGGGAATACGCAGAAAATTTGTATTGTGGAATTTCCCTCCATCCCCCCTCTCCCCCGCAATCCATAACTCCCTTAATTCTAGGAATTTTTCAATGAAATTCGGAAAATACCTAACATTAGTGCTTATGAGTCCGTATGTCGAGTTTCATAATGATCGGTTTAACAGGAAGTTATAGCCATATATGTATATATGACCAAGCAGTGCCCGCAGCTGTTGTTGTTGTTGCTGCTTTGCACAGGCACACAGAAAAACACAAACACATACACGCATAATTATACTACACATATGTACAGAGTATTTCAAAGACGGGATATCCGACTTTAGCTTCTCTATTTGTTCTTATTTAATTTAATTATATATTTTAATTAATTAATTAATAATTTAACTCTTAAATGCCCTGTACCACCCCACAAAAAAAAAAAAACTAAACAAAAATGTATTTAAAAAATTAATTGACACTAAGACGTTAATTCGCCATACGCACGCAACTGCACACACTGACGCTAGACATGGACAAAGGTCGGCCTTTCTTGACCCGACAAAACAGGATAGCGACATTGATTTCAAAAACAAACTTGAGTCCAAATTTCAGCTTTCTAAGTCTTATCGTTTATGCTGTGCGTTGACTGCAAATATGTACTTTTTTTTGTCATACCTTTTAATTATCAAAAACTAGAACAACTTACTTGTATTGTTGCAAGGATTGGTATGGGGCCACTACTGGAATTGCAAACAGCAGTTCATCATCTTCGAGGGGTTGACCAGTAAGAGTATCGATCATTTCAACATCATAGCCAGCAGATATATCATAATTTTCGCCAAGTTCTACATTATTTTTACAGTTCGATGTAGTATTTGTAAGTTCAGCTTGATCTAGTTGCTTATTATTTTCAAGTTCTTTGTTGTCTTTGCTTTCATTCACTTGCGGTTGCGGTTTTTCCTTCCCAGAAGATTTAAGTATCATCATTCTTAGTTCACGCTCTTCATCATCCTGATCCCTGTATTTAGATTTTATTTTTTTCAATTTCCCTTTCTGACCACGTTTAATTTTGGAAGTACTTTTTAAATCGGTTTCGTTTAGGCTCGATAACGTTGTTTGAGTGTTAAGTGTACATTGCGGCTTCTTTTCTTCTTTACATTTTTTTGCGTTTGTCTGCTGTTTTTTTCGCGTTGTCCCAGCAGATATTAATGTTGATTCGTCTGTATTACAATTTTCAGTAATTTTTTCTAAATGTATGTTTTCTGCAAATGAAGATTCTTTGTTAACAAACAAGCGACCAGTATCGTGTTCAATTTTGATTTCAGTATTCGGATAAGCAAATATATTGCTTTCAAAAGTTTTGCCATTATTGTTTTGAATCTGTTTAGCTTCATTACGTAAATCCCTGGTTTTTATTTCTGGTATATTTAGTTCAAACTCATCTTCAACGCTACGTACTTTTCGCTCTCCAATATGGCGGTGTACAGAGCTATCTTCTAGCTTAAAAAGCAAGCTCAAGCCCATTACGAGATGACAGGGTGGCAAAAAATTCTTTTTCCCGCGGATCATAAAGCTTCCAGTTCCTAAGTACTCCCCAGTTGGAGCATTTTTACTGACTTGATTGCTTTGAACCCAATAAGCGTTTGTAACGACTTTTGCATCCCATCCCACGCTGTATGAAATTGCCATAGTTCCAGCTTCTAATAAAGTTTTCGGAGGAACTTTTTCTCCAGATGGATTTCGAATGATTATGCTAGAAGCTCCTTGAATTTCCGCGTGTACATAAATATCATTTGGGCGCATGTACCTAAAAATAACGAAATTAATAAAATTAATAATTCAAATTTCAATTGAGTTTATGTTTGCCACATATTTTATCTTGCAGTAAAAGGTATGAGCAGAAAAACAAAATGAAACAAGAGAGTATACTACAGTCAAGCAAGCCCGACAGTGATATACCCTTTACCCAAAGAAACCTCTGGAACTGAGTTATATGTGCCCATAGCAGAAGCAAATAAAATAAGTAAAAAATCTTAAGTCGGGTTTCCCGACTTTGAAATACTCTGTACATATGTTTAGAATAATTATAAAAATTAAAAAAGTAAGAGAATTAAAAAAAAAAATTTGATCGATTTTACCTTCCTCGGTATTCGAGCTCACATTTACAAAGCAATTGCGTCTAAGTGAGTGTTTGTATGCCTATGCGGGTCTATTCGTGCCTGTTTGACCATGTTCGCAGTCAACCAAAGCACCAATATCAACAACAGCTGCGGGCAGCCCTTGGACAGCAAATATATTTATGGCTTTAACTTCCTGCTAAACCGGTCTATCATAGTGAAACTTGGCATACGGACACATAATCACTAAATTTAGGTATTCGCGTTTGAGTTCGAAATTCGAAGAATTACAGAAGTTATGGATGATCACTAATTGCGGGAGAGGGGGGAGGGAGTGAAATTCCAAAATACACATTTTCTGCGTATTCACAAACGGCATATTGGAATAAAATTTGGTGCTCCTAGGTCTTATAGTCTCCGATATATAGGCGATTATACGAACGGCGTTACGCAAAAACCCCCATAGAGAGGAAGTGGGGGAAATAAAACAATAAAACAAACTTGTATAGTGTTAACACATAAGGCATCTTTGTGCTAAATTTGGTTTCTCTATCTCTTATAGTACCTGATATCCAGGTGTTCATACGGACGGACATACAGACATAGATCGACTCGTTGTTGGGGTCTGCCACGTCTCCTTCTTCCTGTTACATTTTTCACCTCCCGCAAACCTAATATACTCTTGTACATTTCATGTATGTTCATAACATGCATGAGTCATATTTATTTATTTTGTTTTTCACCATAACTAAATATGTATTTTATTATATATACTATATCTATATATATAAAACAGTTTGTCCTGACTGACTGATTGGTGATCAACGTACAGCCCAAACGGTAAAAGCTAGGAAGCTGAAATTTGGGCTCAAGGATCCTATCATAGTGAAGGTACCCACTAAGGGATTTTGGAAAATTCGAGCTCCAAAGGGGGGAAAACGAGCTCCAAAGTTTGTTTGAAAATTCTGCATTTCTGCACCGATGAACTTTAAATTTGATTTTGAATCTATAAAAGAATACAAACAAAACTGCATACTCGGATTTTCGAAATTCGTGGTGGAGTTTGAATTTTAATATTTATTCACCTTTTCAAATGAAAAGTTTGTGTTATAAATTTTTTCCCATCGATTTCAAATTTGGGGACTTTAATCTACGTATTTAAATCTACAACTTTGCGTTCAAGGATTTTCAAAATATGCATTTTACAAATGCAGGCAGAACAAACAATACAAAATATCAAACAGTTGGAGACAACTAGTATACATACACACACACACACACATACAAGCAGCTGTTCGTGTAGTTGCGTGCAAACGATTGAAATAGCCAACGCAAAATGTGAGACACTAATGTGTGAATGTACAGACATACATATGTACACATCTATGTATATGATTAGCACACTCTATGCTTCTTGTTTTTAAAGCTTAATATCAGCTTATCCTATAAAGTTTTTAAAATAAACTTTTTAGCAAATAAAAGTTTATTAAATTATACACTAGAAAATTTAATAGTTATTGTATTAGCTTTATAAATAATATTTTAATGGAATTTTTACAAATTTAATACAAAAAATTCACTTTTATTTTTGCGACATTTGATTAGCACACCTTCATGTAAATATCGAATAACATAAAAAGAGGGAGACTTTAGACCCCCAAATCAAATTTTAATGTGAAATTCTGCATTTTCTTAACATATTTAAGAAGGATTAATAATGGGTTGAGCAGCCACGGTTAACTATGACCTCATACATCCTGTTGGGTAAGGAGTCATATAACTTTTTTATATAATTTAGTGAAATGGTCTCCCACGCACTTTTTATTCCTTGAATTAGTTCCAACTCAGTTGAGTATTGCTTTCCAGACTCGTATACTTTGCGTGCTAACCATCCCCAAACATTTTCTATAATGTTCAGGTCGGGCGAGTATGGCGGCCAGGTCAGTAAAGGCACGTTTTAACGCTCAATCCAAGTCTTTACGACTCTTGCAGTGTGGATAGGTGCGTTATCCTGCTGGAACTTCCATTCCATGGACCCAAATATATCAGTTATTGCAGGAAAAGCGACATACGACTTGTAAGAAATTGCAGTTTTATGGTCCCATAGTACGTAACTGCTCCCCATACCATCACACCACCGGCACGGCTGTGCAGTCGATCTAAAGTATGCTCTTCCTTTCTTAGATCATGAAAGTAGTAAGCATAGCCATCTGGACCCTCCAAATTAATTTTTTTTTTCATCTGAAAAGACAACACGCTCCCATTCCTTGGTCCAGGTCATATTCGATCGGCAGAAATCGAGTCGTTGCGCCTTTCGGATCTGGTTTAGAGGGGGTTTTTTTTTATTTTCAGGAGCTTTAAGTGTTCTGCATTTGAAATAACTCTTTGTACAGTCCGAACACACGCCTTAACAGCTGTTTTTTCTTTAATTTTGGCGGCTGAGTCGTGTGAATTGGACGCGAGCCTCAATATAATTCGCTTGTCAGCTGCTGTTATCACAGAAGAAGGACGACCTTTCATATTTTTCCCATAGGCATACTCATTACTTAAAAATGAGGAAATAACTTTACGGCTGCTCTTCATTATTTTTGAAATTTTTAGAATCGAGTGGCCACACGCTTTATATGTCTTTATTTTTGCCTTTTCGGTATCATTCAACGCTTTAGCTTTCCCCATATTAACTCAATTTAATTGAAAATTGGTTAAATTTATAGAACAATAACTTTAATAAGCCAAATACGACAACGCACTCGCAAAAATTAACACTGAAGCATAAGTGTGCTAATCGGCTGTCGCAGAAAAAACCATGCAGCATAGCAAACTAACGGTACACTTCCAGAGCATAATAGTTCTTTTCCCAAGAGTGTAAATAATGAAGAATGAAAGAAAAAACTATTGAGCATGATACATATTCAGAGTACTGAGTTATTCGCATTTGCACTGAAAGGTTAGAGAGTGTGCTAATCGGTTGTCGCGCAGTGTATGTATGTATGTATGTTCATTCGTCTTGCACTGATAGAGCAAGAAATGTTAATTAATTAAAAATTATTTAACATTTTTAAAAGTATTTTGTTCTTTGTTTAGTACATTTTGCATTAGGGTTTTCATTAGTAACTTTATGCAGCAACAACAAATTACAAAGAACGCAAATATCAAATAGTTGGGGACATCATATACACACACTCACACACAGAACAAGCAACAGTTCGTGTCTATGTGTGCGGTTCTCTACGTACGGTTGAAAAAGTAAAGAGAAACATGCATGCATATGTACATACATATGTATGTTTGTATGCCTGTGTACGTACATATATAGCATGTATGTACATTCGTATGTATGTATGTATACATTGGACAATCGAGCACTGTTGTTTGATTGTAATAATGTTTTATGGTTTTAAATCAAATTTTTAAAACGAAAACAAGTAAAAAAGCTAAAGTCGGGTGTCCCGACTTTGAAATATTCTGTACATATGTTTACAATAATTATAGAAAATAAAAAAAATTAAGAAAATTTTACCTTTCTCGGTATTCGAACTCACGTAAAAGGTGTATAATTGCACATTTACATAGCAATTGCGTCTGTGTGAGTGTATGTATGCCTATGCGCATCTATTCGTGTCTGTGTAAACATGTTAGCAGTCAACCAAACTGCAGCAGCAAATATATTTATGGCTATAACTTCTTGTTAAATCGGTCTATCATAGTGAAACTTGGCATACGGACACATAATAACTAACTGGGGGTATTTTAGTTCGAAATTCCAAGAATTACGGGAGTTACGATTTGCGGGGGAGAGGGGGAGGGAGGGAAATTCCAAAATATACATTTTCTGCGTATTCACATAAGCCATCTTGGACTAAAATTTTGTGTTCCTAGGTCTTATAGTCTCCGAGATATAGGCGATTATATTTATTTATTTATATTTATATTTATTTATTTATTTATTAACCTTATCCTAGCGTTACAAGTATCGGTTACTTTTAAATTATTACGCTAGTCATTACAATTTAATCATAGTTTTAGTTTTCACATTAAATATTTTCATTATTCTTTATAATTATATATTTTTAATTGAATAGTTTAATAGTTTTATACTTAATCTAAATTGCCTACTGAACTAAGTGTGTCGTTAAAATTATAATTTTTGGTAACGTTAATTTAGTTAATGTTTTGTAAGTGTGCTAGAATCTTAACTCTAAAGTGCTTCTCGCTGCTAATTGTTTTTAGGTTATGTGGAAGATCATTCCACAGACGAACAGCAGAAATAAAGAAATGTTTTTCCGAGATTGCTAATTTAAATTTAGTGCAAACTATGTTGTTCGTTCTTCTTGATGTCGTGAAAGCAATTTTGTCGTGCAGATAATTTGGTTCCTTACGTGCAATAATTTTGTGCAAGAAGATTAGGGTTCTAAGCTTAATCCAGGAGTCAAAGGTCAGATTGAATATTTTATTGGTGTATGTCGTTATTGAATCTCTTCTTTGAATGTTGAAAATGTGCCGTGCTATGCTATTAAAGGCTACTTTTAATTTGTTTTGACTTACTGCATCGCAGTATCCAAAAAGTTCAATCCCATAAAATAGCAAGGGTGTCAGGCATGTTTTGGCAATAAGGAGCTTTAGTTTTACAGGAAGAAAATTCTGCGTCAAAGACAGACGCCTTAGTGCGCTATATAATCTACCTACTGCCTTATTGACATGGTCACACCAAGTTAATGTTTGGTTTATATTTATTCCCAGGTTTATTGCCTGCTCTACATACGCAATGGGCTCATTGTTGAGGCGTACTTGCTCAAGATTGAGTGTGTTGATTTTTTTTTTATATATTACTAAACATTTTGACTTTTTAGGGTTGACCTCCAATCCGTTAATATTTGCCCATTTGCTGATTTTGAAAAGATCATCATTGCAGACACGTATACATTCATCTATTCTACATAACGGACGACTAACAGACATCTGGACATCATCAGCATACATGTGTAACTCGGAATTAGACACACAACATGGAAGGTCATTGACATAAATTGAGAACAATAGTGGCCCTAAGACAGACCCCTGAGGGACTCCACGCTTTATGAATAAAAAAGACGAAAAATTATGCGAAGTAACTACTGCTTGGTGACGACAGGACAAATATGACTGGACAAGATTAGTAGCTGAGTCAGAGAAATTATAGTATTTTTAATTTCGTACACAGTATGTTATGATTAACAGAGTCAAAAGCTTTTGAGTAGTCTAGTAGGGTTAGGAAAGTTACCTTGCTGTCGTTCATTTCTTTCCTAATATCGTCGGTAATTTTAATTAATGATGTAATACAACTTCTATTACTTCTGAAGCCCTATTGTTTATCACTCAAGAGAGAGTTTTCTACCATGTAATTGCTAATTTGTTTGGTCATCAAGTGTTCAAGTGCTTTTGATAGAAATGGTAGAATTGTGATTGGCCTGAAGTCATTGCTTGCTTTCGGGATAGGAATAATTTTTCCTGATTTCCACTTGTACGGAAAGCACGATGTCGTAAGCACTGAGTTAAATATGTAAGTTATATAATTTAAGACTTTCGGAAGCAATAATTTTAAACATTTGGGGTGTAACTCATCAAGGCCAATGGCGTTGGACTTCACTTTGAGAACTGCATCTAAGACATCACATTGACGTACACACATAAAACTAAAAGAAGTATCACAGTTTAATAACGAGGTTGAATTCAGGTACGTATTTTCAAGGGCTTCAGGTACTGCTAGTTGTACAAATTTGTTGTTTAGTTCATTCACGTCTACATCAATACATAAAGAAGGTCTACTTTTTCCGATCCCTAACTTATTAACTTCGGCCCAAACTTGTCTGGACGAGGTGACCGATGAAAATTTCAAGGAGAAGTGAGCACGCTTCGCATTCATAATTTTCAGCCAACTCTACGTCTCAGTTTCTTATATTGCGATAAGTGAGCCGTTGTCTTGTACCTTTTCCACTTTTTATATGCGTCGTCCCTGCATTTTATTGCACATTCGATATCCCTATTAAACCATTCATGTTTTACAGGCCTGATTACTTTGTGCCGCAGCGGCACAAAGGTATTGAACAGTAGCTCAACATTGTCATTAAACAGTTGGAGCTGCTCGTCTACAGTGGGTTTTAGGTAAATATCATTAAAATTCAAGTTATCACAGAAGTCAACAGTAGTCTATGGTCAATGTTCCTAAAGTCCCTATAACTAAATGAGTGGTCAGTGTGGTCCAGGAATATATCGTAAGTTATAAAAATCAAGTCATGTTTGGAAAAAGCTGGTACGGACAGCTGGTCAAATAGGAGAATTTTTTCAGTGTCATTTACAAAATGAGAAATGTGTAGGTACTGTAGAGTTTACTAGCTTCATGCCAAGAGACACCATATCGTCCTTTAAATGTCGTTCAAGAAGCATATTGCTATTGAAATCTCCAGCCAGGACAATATTGTTATGCTTCAGGGACACAGAGGAGAGAATGCTCAAGGAATCAGTGTAGTCAGTGTTTCTGTTTGGTCTATACACACATCCGACTAATAAGCTTTCCATATTTCTACTGTTTGATAATTGCAAAAACAAGTACTCAATATTGCTGTCTACTGGCTGTTTGCAAATCACATTAACTTTGACATTATTTTTAACATATATAGCTACACCCCCCGCATGCCCCACACGGTCTGAACGGTAAACTCTAAGCCCATCACAACATATATTATTATCATTAAGACAAGGCACAAACCAAGTTTCAGATACACAAACTACATCTACATCAGAATTAACAAACAAATACCTAAACTCATCCATTTTTTTACTAAGCTCTGCGCGTTAAGGTGGCATATGTGTATACCATTCTTTTGTTTACATAGAACCCGAATAATAGAATTACTGTTCGCTGTGGAAGCACATCTTAAGTTATCTTGCATTGAGTCCATAAAACAATCATACGCTCACGCATTATACAGCGATCAAGAGCACTAACAGATGATCTGCACACTACTAATACATTAACATTTACAAGAAAACAAATATTACAAAAACAATTTATCCAAAAACTAAACCTAAAACTTATATTAATATTAAAAGCTAACATATGTTTAGACCACAGAGTTAAAGGCAGTGGGAGAGCGAAATCCACTCTCATTATGGTGAGAGAGCTGTAAAAGCTCGTCCCTGCTTTGTATGGGCTGCGCACTCTCGTTCTCCCTAAGCTTCACGTGCACTATGCCTCTTTTTCATTAAAATTTTCAAATTTTATAATATCGGGATCAACATTTGCTACCTGATTATTCCGAACACGAAAAATTTCCCGTATCCTAGGCGGTGGTGTAGTGTCGATGGCGAAGCAGAGCGTGTTGTACAAAGTACGCACATTTTCCCCCTCCATGTGAGGGACGCCGTGTATGCGCAAGTCGCAGGCAGCATTGGCGTTGAGCTGCGTAGCGAGCTTCGCCTCCAGCACTCCAATCCGCTCCCTCAGCGTGGACAACACTCCGACCTCGCGCTCCATATTATCCACCCGCTCATGAAGCTGATCCACCCTAACATTTAGCTGCTTCATCTCTTCTGCCATGCGGTCGAAACGCTCCAGCAGCACGTTTAGGATGCGCTGCTCAGCATCTCCCATATTGGCAGTGATGAGGCTGGCCTGCTCCTCAAAACGCAGGTTTATTGTAGCCATTATCTTTGCCGAGATTCCCCCTCTGACTGGCGGCCCTCCTTAAGGTCAGTGACGGTGTTTTCTCGTGCGCGTTTGTTGCGCTGAGGTGCCATGTTGTTCAGTGTAAGTTTTCGTTTGTGTTTTATTGAGTGGTTTGTTGAGCACAGATGAGAGATTTTTTTTAGTGATTATTGAGCGTTACTACAATTAAGGTTATAGCTCAGTGTCTCGGTGTTGGTGTTGATCTTTGTGTTTGTATAGATTGGTTTTTCGCGCTTGAATGTACTTTTATTTAATTTGTGATTTTATTAAAGATTCCTTTAATTTATTTGACACCAGAAGTTTCTATGAAGAACGTTATTGTACTTCTCGCAATTATTTGCACTGTGTACGTACACAACTTAACAAATTAAACAATTTTTGGCGCAGCGATAGAAAAACACGTCCGTATGCAAGCACAGCTGATACTTTTTGATACTTCTATACGAATGGAAAATCGGGAAAACCCCCATAGGGGGAAGTGGGGGGAAAATCAAAAAAATAAAACAAACTCGTATATGTGTGTCACATAAGGCATCTTTGTGCAAAAATTTGGTGTCTCTATCTCTTATAGTCCCTGAGATCCAGGTGTTCATACGGACGGACAGACGCACAGACAGACAGACAGGGCTAGATCGACTCGTCTCGTCATGCTGATCAAGAATATATATACTTTGTGGGGTCTGCCACGCCTCCTTCTGTCTGTTACATTTTTCAGCTTCTGCAAACCTAATATACTTCTGTACATTTCATGTTTAGAGTATAAACAACAACAACTGCAAGGTTTTGGCTCGCGCTTCTTCTTTCGTTTTGATCATTTACGCCTGTTAATTTCAAAGGCAAAACGCCAAAAGTTTATAGTTACCGTCGCTAGGCAACGACTGCGTAAGCGATAGTAAAGCAGAAACCGAAAGCGGACCTACGCATATTCTGCTTCGCGTTGCAGGCAGATATACATATGTATGTTTGTATATGATTTGTTCTAATTGATCTCAATAAATTATAAGATATTATTTAAATTTTCTGTTAATTACATTCAAACTTCGATGGAGTTATTGATTGTAACGACGGATTCAACTATTGATAGTTTTGATGCTCTAGCACATTGAGCATCCGACACATGCCCATCTCTAGCATCTCAACTGATCGCATATTTACAGCGGCTTACCGTTTTAGTGTTAGCTAACAATGCTACAAATGTATTCTGGACAAATCTAAGAGTCATTTACCGTTAAGCTTATACGGGAGCGTATTGTATTCATACGATTTACAAAAGCAGAAGACACACATTTTACATTCACAACAATCATATTTGTAATTGAAGACACAAATTAGTATTGAATTAAAAAATTTAATACACTCTTATATATGTATGTATGTATGTACATATATAGGCGGATAACGCCTGCATGAAAAATTTAAATGTATGTACATATCAGCGTTGCCGAACGCTCCAAATTTGGCAGGACGTCCCGATTTATAAATCAAAATTAAATGTCCCGCGTCGGACTTTTCGGGGATAACTCGACCGTGCGTACAACGTGCTGAGGAAGCACACCGCCCGGTGCGTAACGAAGATATGTATTTACATATGTATGTATGTACGTATAACCATACATAGTACTTATTGTACTATATTGGCTATTTGGAAAATGAACTCTTTAAAAAACTTTAGAGGGCGTCGAAAGAAGAATATCATGTAGTAAATAAACTTATAATTATAAGCACATTTTACTTAGCCCAGCAAAGACGGGCAAGACCTGCTAGTATATACATATATATATTAAGTACTCCTACCTTTTAACAATAAGTTCGTTTTGCTGCGCATCTCTTCCTCCAATGATAAGATAGTTTTCGGAACTAATAAACCAATAAAACTTTTCAAACCAAAAGACCTTCCTTGCTTTGGTAATTGTAGATATGATGCGAACTTCTTTAAGTGTTTGTTGGGTCTTGCGCTCAGCTGATTTAAGAGCCTTTTGTGACGCATCAACAGTTTTTTGTTCTTTTTTGGCTGCAAAGCGCTTTTGATCATAATATTGGCGGGCATTTGCCCAAGCTGATAAAGCCAAATCAACATCTACAATGACTGAATTTTCTGAATTACCATTGTCGTTATCGTTTTTGTATGGATCGCAGAGACTTAAGGATATGTGGTTTTTTTTCAGGTCTAACTGTTTTATGCATTTGGCAACTTCATCACCATTAACTTGGGCCTCCTTAACAAGTTCATGTATATCTGTCCAAGAAATTTGATTAGCTATTGCCGACTGAACGGCTAAAATAGCTTTATCCACCAAAATCTGGTTGCATTGTATTAGCTCAGCCTTTTTTGTGTCCATATCTTGAATCTTGTTGAGTAACTCTAGGCGCTTGGCGTGATCTTTTTTAACATTGGACAGTTTTTTTAGTGCATCCCTTTCTTGTTGTAACGTTTTTAAGTCAATTTTTTGGAATTCTTGTGCTGAAAAGAACTCATCAACAGCTGCCATAAACGAATTGAACACTGCATGAGGCTGTGTCTGATGCTGTGCAAAAAGGTATGGATGAAACTCAATGTTTCTATAAAAATATTCCGCGTCTTTTGTTTCAGTATTCATAGGTTTTTCTTCACGAACTTGAATAATATACCCTTTGGTTTTTCCTTCATGCCCCATTTTTATAATATCACGTGATTCCTGTAAAGCATTTAGATGTGAACTTTATGTATAAATATATATGGATACAAATTTATTACTAACCTTAATTGCCTGCAACAGGTTTGTCAGATCAGTTTTTGCGTCAAAAGGTTTTGCTTCTACCGCAGTTCCAGAATTAATCCGCAGTTTGGGTTGTTTCGTTTTAGTATGTTCTAGCATCTGCGCTGTTTTCGCTGGTTTTGCTGTATAGCTTACAACATGATGGTTCAGCTCATGCGTTAAAAGAACGTGATCTATTACTGCCGGACCACAATCTAGGAGTGACATTAAGACTCTCTTTAAACTTTCCCCGGGTGCTGCATTATCAATAAGCTTTTGTACTGTATCCAAAGAGATATCGTCGATATCCTTCTTAGCACGATCGATTGGATATTTTTCATGTACGGCGAATCGATCACCTTCCGTGTGTGGCCTTAGAATGTACATAGTTTTCAAGTCTACGTCTGTTAATACAATGTTGCCACGGTCATACAGCTCTAGGAAAAGGTGATTGGCAACGTCGCCCCTCCCGAATTGAAAATCAACAATACGGTCATTTCCTAATTGTCGTATATATTCAATACGCTTATTCTTTAAATGCTTTCGCATTTTCATGCTAAATCCTCCAGGGGCTGCGTTTTTAGGCCATTCAAAATCGGTGGTATGAAACCTTACACCAGATTCAATTAAAAGCGTGGCTTTTTCGTTTTCTTTGCCGCCATGTAACCGTAATAGATAGGTTTTGTTGTCTATGTCATAAATTTGGTTTACGCGAAATCCAACTAACCTAGCAAGTTATATAAACAAAGAGAATTTTAGTACGTACATACACTTGCAGAAAATTTAATATATAATTATTTTTTTGTGAGAGTGGGTACGGTTATTAAACCCACTCGACTCTAGCATTCTATTTTTGTTTGCTTACAATCATATATTTATTTACTATACAAGTATGCTTTTTGTCTTTCGACATTCTGCCCAACTTCTGAACTGCAACTGACTCCTTTCTTCTGCTGACATCTATTTATACGGCTAACTACTGAGTGGTAGGGGATTCCAATACATCCCATCAGGACCACAACATTCTTACATTCGACCATTCTGATTTAATCAGCAGCCTCCGATGACCAAGGCTGCTGCTCGTTCTCAACGAACTTCCAAAGTTTAATGTTGTCTTCAATTGTGGCTGTATTTCTCGATCCCTCGATGTTTGCAATTTTGCGAACATCATATCGACCACTACCTTTGATCTTAGTTATTTCATATGGCCCAAGATATTGACTTGCCAGCTTCTTACCTGTTATGAATTGTGTGTTATCGCTATAAAGTTGGTGATTTGGTTTCCGAAATCACCAACTTTATAGCCATATTTTTCTTTGACCTTTGTCAAACTGCTTTTTGTAAGAAGCTTGAGCTCGACGTATATCTTCATTGGATTTTCCCGAATCTGCTGCCTTTCATCGTCAAACTTCTCATACATCCTCCCTTTCGAGTAACTCTTTGATACGGGCCTCAACTCCATAGTTCATGTTGACACCAAACAACAACTCGAACGGCAACCTCTTTAAGGAAATGTTTATTGCCTTCTGCACCACTGGCACGTATTTGTACCATTAAGTCGGCTCATCTGAGTTTCGAAATGATAGATAAAACCGAACGGTTGACGCGTTCTATCTGGCCATTGCCTCTTGGTACACCAGTAGTACTCCAAATGTACTCTGTGCCGTTCTCCTATCGTAGTCTATTGCCCATTCTGTAAGCTTTTTGACAACTTCATCGCAGCTTGTTATTTTGGTTGAATAAAGCTAGACAATTTTGGAAAATTCATCCACCAACGCACAAATGTATTTGTTGAACTTCACGGTGGCGTCATAGGCCCAAGATGATCGATGTGAAGTGTATACAACGGTACAACTCCTTTATCAATATGGTATAAGAAACCTTCCTTCTTTACGGTTTTCTTATTGTGTACTATACATTTTACGCAGTTGGCATTTACATTTGAAATCTTGCTTTCCAAATACGGGACCCAAAAATTTTGCTGAATGGCGTGCATCGTCTTCTGAACGCATTGACACGATGATGTAAATGTGTGCTGTTTAAACTGTACATGTACCGTCCGTCCGTCTGTCTGTATGAGCGAAACGATCTCAGCAAATACAATAGCTAGGATAACCAAACTTGGCATTCAGCCCTAAGCCCTAAGCAGAACGAGTTTGTGTTATTTTCTGATACACCCCCCACTCCCCCGCAATTCGTGTTTTTCCTAACTCCGGTAATTCTTGGAATTTTGAACTCAAATTTGGCTTATACATCCAGTTCGTAGTTATTTGTCCGTATGCCAAGTGCCATCATGATAGGTCAATTATGAAGAAAGTTATAGCCACACATAAATTGCTCCTCATGCACTGCCTGCAGCTCTGCCGGCACGTCTTCTAATTTAATTAATTCAATTTTTTTAAATAATATAATTTTTAAAAAAAATTGTTCTTTTTAAATTTTGTGTTTTTGTTTTTTGTGGAGAGTACAGGCTATTTTACTGTCGGGCTTGCTCGACTGTAGCGTTCTCTCATGTTTTTTTTGTGGAGAGTACAGGCTATTTGACTTTTGAGAATTTTACAAACGGCTTTAATCATTGTGTCATCCTGCTGTGTTTTTTCATGTGCGCTGAGAGCTCCGATGACACCAACATAACATGTTCTGGATATCGGCCTAACAAATCCACATGCTTCATTTGTTCGCCTGGGCAGTGCTCTACTTCAAAATCTTAGTCCTGTAAGTATACGACCCATTGTCCTACCTCTCGAGGCACATCCTTTGCAGTCAGCGTACTCTTAAAAGCCGAACAGTCGGTAATTATCTTAAATGGGATGCCCAGTATGTAGTATCGAAATTTTTTGCAAGAAAGACGCGCTTATGCTTCTGGCCTTCTTGCTCCGATAGAACATTGGGTGCAGTTGCCCTTCAAACCATTGTAAGAGTGCAGCCGCAAAGCCATCTTTGGAAGCATCCGTGTGTACCTCCGTTTTGGCTTCTCTGCTATAAATTGCTCTGCTATAAATTGCATAAATTGCATATAAATGGCATTTCTTCCATTTCAGTTAAAGGCCGAAGGATGCTGCTCTTTCAAAAAGTGTTTTCATCTTGGCCAAGCACTCATCTGCCTTTCCTCCAAGCATAATAATTTCGTCCATGTACAAATCAGGAACGTTTTTGCTCATTAGAGCTTGAAAAATTCTCCAAGTCCATGACTGTGTAGAACTTTGCCTTTTCCAATTTTTACAGAACATAGTCAATAACAGGGAAGCAATCTTTAAGCACCATTTTATTGACTGTGCGAAAATCCACACAAACACGATTCGTGCCATTCTTTTTTTTGACCACGATTATCCGACTTGCTAAATTCGACGTAGAGTGCCTTATAATTCCTGCATCCAACCACTTGTTGATCTGCTTGCTCACTGCTTCGCTTACAGCAACTCTGCTTGGTGCATGGTGAAAAGGTGCGATATCCTCATTGGGTATAATTGTGAGTGTTACGGGACACTCAGCAGCAGTTTCAGCCGGTTTATGGATCATATGTTGTACTACATTCTTGAACTGTGGGAGTACATCGGCATCAGTATTTGTTTCAATAATGTTATAAATACTTATTTGAATTCTGTTACAAGTTTTCTCCCCAGGGGGGTGATCCAGAGCTATAACCCGGCTGAAACTGCTGCTGAGTGTCCCGTAACACTCACAGTTTCCTCCCCCTGGGGAGAAAACTTGTAGCCGGCCGCCGTCGATGTAAAGTTGAACTTGCTGATGAAGTTATAGCCCAACAAAGCTTCACACTCCATCGCCTTGTCAGCTAACATTAGGAACTTCTGAGACACCTGCATAGCGTCCACCAAAACGTCTGCCATGAAGTATCCCATTCTACGAGTTACTTTGCTGCCCAAGCCTTGCAAAGTAGACATGCATTTCTGCAGCTCAGCGCCTTTTATTTTGTTAAAGGTCGACGTTTTCAGCAGTGTGACGTCAGCGCCCGTGTGAACCAGCCCGTTGAGTTTAACATTTACAATTTGCAGCGGCTTTAATCGATTAGCGTTGTACACCACTTTAATTTTTTTTTGATTTGGACATTCCTTCGACATGTTCCCATTTTGATTGCAGCGAAAACATTTTAAATCTGCTGTACAGTATTTGCGCAAGTGTTCTGTTGAGCCGCAAAAACAGTGATGCTTCTTTTTAATTTTCATTTCTGTTTGGTTTAAACACTTTTTTTTAAATATATCTTCTGTTTCTATTACACTTTCGTACATGACATACTTTTCTTTTAGCTCTTTATGCGATATTGATATTGGTACAAGTTGTATTTAAAATCCGCCTGCAAATTTAAGCTTCGCACTTCGTAGTTGATTACAGATTCGGTGTTGATCTCGCCCCGTGCAGCTCTACGTTTCATTTGAAGCATATACTCATGGAAACTCTCTTATTTTTGCTTTGATCGACCTGCCAATTGTTTGTGCATGTCTGCACTACAAACATATTTACAGTTGAACTCTTCAAAAAGTATCCGGCGTAGCTCTGCATACTCATAGACCGTAGTAGGGTCCAAAAACAACTAGGCTGTACATGCCATTTTGCCACGCATCTGAACATATTTCTGCTTGTTGCTTAGGCCGTAGGCATCTGCGATAAGCTCAAAGTTTTCGAGAGTCATCAACTCGATTAACTGATGCAAAACTTGCGTATTTTCGGATTTGTGATTTGCGCCCTCTATTACGGCGCTTAAGGTCGGAAAATCCTCTAGCTGAACCCTTCAAGACGGTGCCGACTTGTAATGGTACTACAATGGTCCCATACGTTGTCAACCTAACTCCTTAATAGTTAAGTTGGTGAGTAATGATCATGGCTACGAGGTGGGGGCCGGAAGATCAGCCTGGTTGGGGAACTCCGGGGAACATCCGGGCGACACCCCCGGTGGTGGTGCAGAGGACCAGCTACTCCAGACTCGATCCTTCAAAAGCCGGATACAGTAAAAGACGCTCTGCGGCCAGTATCCTTCGTCGACATGCCGCTGAACCGAGTACGGCAGAGCAGACATCAGCGGTGGATTTAAATAGAATCAAAGAGGACATTAAGTAGGCCAAGCCAGTGCTGCCCAATTTCACTTTGGAGTACGATGCTAGCGCCGGCAAGCGGCAGAGCTCCATGGAGGAGGTACAACAAACCGCCCCAAAAAGGCCCAAGGCTCAAGGAAAGTCTTGGCCCAGCTCGTTTGCGGAGGTAGCCAAGGATCGTAATATCCCCGGGGTCATCGGCCGAAATCCCGAAGAAGGCAGGATCCCTAGGAACCAATGGAGGTGGATCAGGGCCGAAATTGCAACAGTGCTTGAGGTTGAGGTGCTTAAGCAAAACCCAGGTACTTCACATCCACTTTTCTCATGAGCGCCAATTCATCCCATCAGGACCAGATACATTATTACATAAATATATATATTCTTAATCAGCATGATACGAGTCGATCTGTCTGGATGAACGCAAGGATCTAAAAAACTATAAAAGCTGGAATAACAAAAATTGGTTTCCAGATTCTCATAGGTTTGAGAAAGGACGAGTTTATTGGTTTTTTTTGTAAATTTTCCCCCCTTCCTACAGAATTTTGTCAATACTGTTCACATTTCCAAAGAGACATAAACAATAAACCAAACTTGCCAACGCAATCTATTTATAAATATATTATATAATTTTCTACTTTTGTTTTAAATTGATTTTAAGAATTTTAAAAAAAGTTATAAGCCAAACAATTTCACTCAAGTAGTACGCCGAGAAACTGCAGAATCAAGTTCGCTATAACTCGAAGTGTGACCGAAGTGTGCCTGGGTACAGAGTATTTAACTCTCGGGCTTGCTCGTCTGTAGCGTTCTCTCTTGTTTAATTTTCTTAATTTCTATAATTATTCTACACATATGTACAGAGTATTTCAAATTCGGGAAACCCGACATAAACCAAACTTTGCCCACGTAATCTACATACATACATACAAGGTGCGTTCCAAATGACTTTTTGAATCTAGCGCCCCCTGGTGGCGCTATCTATATGTCGACTGGTGCGTTAGAATCTGTTTTAAAAATTAAATCAAATTAAATTTTGTTTTAAAATTGGTAAAACTTTTACCGAAACGTTTCAACTGATGGAACAAGCTTATGGCGATGATTGCCTATTCCGTAGCAGAGTGCACGAGTGGTTTCAACGTTTTCAAAGTGGTCGTGAGGACATAAATTACGATGAACATGTGGGCCAATCAAAATTCGTGATCACCGAAAATTCCATCGAAACTGTGCGTGAATTCATCAAAAATCAGCCGAAATCATCATTGAAATTGATGGAAATGGAATTGAACATCTCCAAAACATCGATTTATCGCATTTTGACCGAACATTTGGGCTAACGAAAGGTGTGTGCACAGTTTATTCCGCAAAAATTGACTGACGACCAAAAATTGCTCAGAATCCAACATTCGAAGGACATCATTAAAGAGGTCAAAAAGGACAACAAATTCCTTTACAATATTGTGACTGGTGACGAAACGTGGTGTTTCCAATATGATCCCGAAACGAAACGCCAGAATGCTGAATGGAAGGCACCGGCCGAGCCGAAACCTAAAATCATGCATGGAGAAGTCTACAGTGAAGACAATGCTGATTTGTTTTTATGATTCCAAGGGTATTGTCCACAAAGAATTTGTTCCACCCGTCCAAAACGTTAGTGCGGTATTCTACTTTGGAGTTTTGAAGCGTTTGGTGCGCCGTATTCGACGTGTTCGGCCCGAATATCGCGAAGATGAAAGTTGGCGTTTGTTGCACGATAATGCGCCGTCTCATCGATCGACGCTTGTGACCGATTATTTGACCAAAAATCACATTTTAACCATTATCCACTCGCCGTATTCACCTGATATGGCACCGTGCGACTTCTACCTTTTCGGTTCTTATTAGAGTCTAACATAGACAATTCTCACGTCATCACAGACTGCCGGAGATCTCTTAACGAAATGGCCCAGCACGTCTGTACAAACCTCGTATGGGTACCGGGGCACCGGAATATAGAGGGGAACTGCATTGCAGACGAACTGCACCAAAGCAAAGTTGACATGGCCAGCCCTGGACGCAAAAAGAACTGCTTAACTCCTAAAATATAGAAGAACGGAAGGCTCAGTGATACTGGGGGCACTTACTTGACACTGTCCGATTGGTCGTCATGCCGCCAAGCTTGACAACCCACATAATATAATATAACATATAATAACTTCTGCAGAAGCTGCAGAGACGTAGAAGAGGAGTAAAGCACAGAACACCTTCTGTGCCACTGCTCCGCCTTAACCAGACGAAGATTAGCTACACTAGGGCTTCCATTTCTTAGCAATCTTGCAGAATGTGGGCGGGTGTGTACGTTAAATTTTTTTTTTTTTTTGCTTTCTTTGCATACACGATGATTATAAATGCTGTACAATATACATATGTATGCCATCGCAACAAAACAAATGAAACTGGGATAAACCTGAAATGCTTTTTTTGGTTTTATTATTGAGGGCTGCCTTTACGAGAGAACTAGTCAAATTTTTTTTTTTTTTATACAACTTACACTAACGATGTCGCACACGACAAAATGTACCAATAGCGATTATTTTCCGGCAACTTTTTTAAAATATTATTTGCAATAAAAAACTGTGTGTGTAGTAGAGATGGGCACGGGCCGGCTATTTTCGGCCCGACACGACACGGCCACGAAATTAACTTTTAGAAACACGCACGCGCACGCACGACGAAAATTTTTCTTAACACGGCCCAACACGAACTTTTTATATATTAAATATAAAAATTAAAAAAAAAAAAATATATATATATATATATACATATGTATATAAACATTACAAATTTTTATTCAGAAAGATTATCTTATCAATATTTGAGCTAAGAAGCCGAGTACGTCGCTCATTTAAAATATGTCCAGAAGTGGAAAAAACTCGTTCGCTTGTTGCAGAGCTGACAGGGATATTGAGTATATGCCTTGATAATTGCCTTAGCATTTTAAATTTTGTTGCTTTTTTCCAGAATGTTAGCACACAAATTCCTGGATCAACAACACTACTTATATAGTCATCTATTTTAATATCCATTCTTGACCTGTCCAATTTAATTTTATTTTTTGAATTATTAGTGTCCAAAAATTCAGAAAAGTCGTGTTGACTATTGGGTGCTTCGTTTTCTGATTCAAGTGTTAAATCGTTATTTAAGCTATCATTTATTTCAGCTAGCATCGATTTTAGTGTTATTTCGTGTTTCCTCGTGCGTGTTTTGTCGTGCCTTTTTGGCTCAACACGAACACGCACGGCCACGCACGAAATCGGAATTTACAACACGAACACGCGGGCCCACGCGTTGCACGAAGTGCCACGACAAAAAACACGGTCCGTGCCCAACTCTAGTGTGTAGCTAATATTTGATGCTCCTTGTGCAAATACCTTCTACGCCCTGATAACAAATGTACAATTTGTTGGCTTCGGGTGAAATTTATGTGAAAATGCCCATATCTCCCACATCTCTTTTCGTTTAAAAGTTACACTCATTTAACAAGCAAGGAATGCTAAAGTCGAGCGAGAATCAGAGATCAGAACAAAAACAAACTCGATCTGCCTAGGGCTTAGGGGAACCTGAATGCCAAGTTTGGTTATCCTAGCTATTGTACTTGCTGAGATCATTGCGCTCATACAGACAGACAGACGGACGAACGGATATGGCTATATCGACTCGACTTGTCATCCTGATCAATAATATATTTATGGAGTGTGCTCTAATCAATTCAGTGCAATGTGGGACCATAAATAACAAAATTTCAATATTATTTACAAATTTTGTTGATTTAACTAAACGATAAGTTATTTTTAATGGTTGGTAAAGCCGTTTATTACTTGTTTTGTCGCTGAAGTGTTTTAAAAACAAATTAATTTATAGAAAGGCAAGCTTTTTTAAACAAAACAAGATAGAACGCTACAGTCGAGCAAGCCCGACAGTAAAATAGCCTGTACTCTCCACAAAAAGGAAAAATTCCGAGAATTACGGAAGTTATAAGAAAAAACACGAATTGCGGGGGAGTGGAGGGGTGTATCAGAAAAATAAACAAACTCGATCTGCCTAGGGCTTATAGGAACCTTGATACCAATTTTGGTTATCCTAGCTCTTGTACTTACTGAGATCCTTGCGCTCATACAGACAGACAGACAGACGGGCATGGCTATATCGACTCGTCTTCTCATCCTGATCAAGAATATATATACTTTGTGGGGTCTGCCACGCCTCCTTCTGTGTGTTACATACATGCGCACAAAACTAGTATAGCCTTTCATCCTTTGAGTACAGGCTATAAAAAATGTTCTCACACCTCCAGCTGTGTATGTAAAACTTGAATTTATTACACTCGTTTGCACATAGTGATGATGTATGTATGTATATTGTATGTATGCATGTACATATGTACATATATTATCGAACTACCATAATTGTACACATTTGTGCACGTATACAAATATAAATAACAGCTTCACTTTTTGGTAATGATGCTATTTAAAACCGCAAATGCATTTACCTACTAACTACGCGAACATTGTTCGGGAACATTAAAAATTGATATGGACGAAAATACGGTTTACCAACATATGCTTTATTGCGCAATATTTTGTTCCGTAAGCTTCAGTCTCATTTTTCCCCATTATTATTATTGGAGCATAAATTATTTGCTCATTAGCACGTGTTTACTTCACAAATGATGTTTGTGCCAACAATGCCATCCATCCGAACACTCACATTTAACCCGAACACCGGGAAACAAATTCGAATTGAATGGGCTGCTTAAAACCAAAATTTTATGATTGTGTTGTGTGAATCTCAGCGTTGGTCTTAGTCCATTGCTCGATACAATATTACTATACATACGTGTACCCTATACGTTTACGTATACCCTTTTTACCCTCCGGGAAAAAATTTACCATACCATTTATTGCACTCTTTGGCATAGCTTTCTGCAAATGAGCACAATCTCGGAAGAGAAATCTCATATAGTAAATAAATATTATTTTAAGAACACATACATACTTAGCCCAGTAAGGACGGGCAAAACCTGTTAGCCAGTTATAATAAAATTCCATTAGCAAATATTACCGTTGTAATTCTGCCACCCCACAAACGATATCATATGTGTTGAACCGAGTTTTCATGATAGCTACACTTTCGCGAATCTTATTTATAGAATATTGAGTGTGGAACTGAAATTTTTAATCTAGAGCTAGGGATGCGTATTGATATGGCGATGTCGATATAATATCGCTATTAAGAAAAAAAACTTCAGTAAAACGGATATGATATTCAAAGCCAAATACATGTAATGTATCGATATGTAATACGATATATCGGAAAATATATATTTCCTGTGTGAAATGCAAAATTTATTAATTATACCAAATATGACTGAATGACCTTATAAGTGTGTCGGATCAAGCTTTTTTTCTTTGGTCAACACGAACTAGCTCATCGTATCCTCTTTGGGTGTGGTCCTATCCCTATGCCAGTGTAAGCCGCATAATAACCGATAGCTCGGTTTCCTCCATAAATTATGTCCATCACTAAAATAAATTTACTACGCAATAACACTAGTGCTGCCAACATTTTTACAGAAAAACAAGAGAGAAGGCTCAATCGAGCAAGACCGACAGTAAAATAGCCTGTACTCTCCACAATAAAAGGAAAATTAAAAAAAAATTGAATTAATTAATGAAATTAATAAGGAACATTTATTTAATACATACACAGAGGACATGTTTATGTACAGTTTAAACGGCATATATTTACATCATCGGGTCTATGTCTATGCGTGTTTATATGCGTGTATGTATGCAGCACAAAGTTGAACCAAAGCAGCAACAACAACTACAGCTGCGGGCAGAACTCCAGGCAGCGCATGGGCAGCGATTTTATTTATAGCTATAACTTTCTTCAGAACTGACCTATCTTGATGAAACTTGGCACACGGACACATAAGCACTATCTACTACTACTGCCAAAATTCATTTCAAAATTCCAATAATTACGGAAGTTATAAAAAAAACACGAATTGCGGGGGAGTGGGGGTGTGTATCAGAGAACTGCAACGAGTATGTTCGACCACCCTTGCTGAAAATTCAATCAAATCAGATCTTTGATTGGTTGCAAACGAGCACGAACGAGTTGAGTACTCTCAGCATTTTTGTTATGATCGAACTTGCATGAGCAATCTTTCCACTTTTACGAACAAGCACCTGTCCTGATTGGTTTGCTTTCGAGTACACCAGACTCGGTCACTTTGCTTATTGCGGTCGGTTCGAACGAGTACCGGCCTTGACTGGTTTGCTTTCGAACAGTTCAGGCTCGGTCATTTCGAGTATTCTGTTCGTTGCGAACGGGTACCAGCCTTGAGTGGTTTGCTTTCAAACACTTCAGGCAGGGTCACTTCGTTTAATATGACTGGGTCCTGATCGAAGCAAACCAGACTTTGCAGAATGAGCGTTTGTTCGAACGAGTATAGTGCCGTTATTTGCCGAGTATTGTTTGGGTATTGCGCGAGCTTACTCGGGTAATACTCGAGTATTCCGCGGGTTTTACCCGAGTATGACCGTATGAAATATGCATGTATGTACATATTTATGTATTTGTGCGTGCATGTGTTGTTTGCAATTATGCGCAAACATGTGTATATGTATGTATTTTAAATAAAGAGGTACAGAATGAAAAGAAAACATGTGTATACATATATTTATTTTTATATTATGATATTTAGCATGATTTTATTTCTTAAAAAAGGACCTCAAATATCTTAAAATAAACAAATTAATATAAATTAAAATAGCATAACTTTTTTTAATTTAAATAAAAATGAAGGTATTTCTTTTCGCTAATAGTTATGTTGGCTTCTTTAATTTATATGCATTTACATACTTGTATACGAAGTTATTATTGAACTAATAGCCGAGAAAACAATAGAAAATGCAAGCGCACGGCACCCGCCGATATCATTGGTCATTTCGGTCATGCGGGCATGATTGTAAATACGACGTTCGATCATTTCTTGCATGCAAGCAAAAAGTTTCGGTCACCGCCGCTCATTCTGAGTCTTTGCAGTTGTGAGTCGAAGTGACTGGTTGGTGGAGGGTTCGTTTACTTGTAAAACCAATCATTGCTTGCATTCATGCAAGAAGTTTCGGTCACAACCGCTCACTTCTGAGTTTTTGCAGTCTTTACAGGCTATAATAATATTGACGCGTTTTGTTTTCTGTTCTCATATGCACCGTCCAAAACGACCAATCTGCGCTATTGCTCTATACTAAGCAAAAATTAGGCACAGCGCTGCTTCTTGCTTCGGTAGCTTCACAAAACCAATTTTCTTTTTCCCCTAAAACGAGCTCATAGAACGTCTGTGTTTCTTTGTAAGTGAGCCAAACATCTAGGCATTTTTTTTTATTCTTTCATCATAAAAGCATTTGCACTTTTACAAATCAAGCGCATTTTTGAGTTAAACATGGCTTAAACTAGTGATGTCATGTGTTGTATTACCACAAGTGAGCGCCATTACTGTCACAGGCGAGCGGCATTATATACAAAAAGTCACTCTTTTATAGCCTGTACCCAAAGAGTACAGTAAATTTAGTAGTCACATCCATTAGTGATTTTGTGTCCATATGCCAAGTTTTAATGTGATAGGTCAATTATGAAAAAAGTTATAGCCATAAATATAATCTCTGCCCCAGCTCTGCCAGCAGCTGTCGTTGTTATTGCTGCAGCTTTGACATAATTATGTACTGCATACAAACATATGTACAAGTACACAAACACGCATAGACACGATTATGATGTAAATGTGTGCTGTTGAAATTGTACATAAGCACTTACATATGTATGTATGGATGTTGAATATTTTATACAAGTATTTCATTTAATTAATTAAATATTTTTGATTAAGTTTTTTTTTTGTGTGGTGGTATTTAAGGGTTGAGCCCGCTCGACTTTAGCATTCCTTTCTTGTTGTTGTATAAAAAGAGCTCACTAAACCATAGTCATTCACCCCACATAGACAAATATTGATACAAAACAAGTAAAAAAGGTAAAATCGGGTGTCCCGACTTTGAAATACTGTGTACATATGTTTAGAATAATTATAGAAATTAAAAAAAATAAAAGAAAAAAAATTGTTGATCGATTTTAATTTTTTTGGTATTCGAACTCACGTACAGGGAGTATAATTGCACATATACAAAGCAATTGCGTCTACGTGAGTGCATGTATGTTTATGCTCGTATATTCGTGTCTGTGTAACCATGTTGGCAGCCTACAAAGCACCAGCATCAACAACAGCTGCGGGCAGCGCTTGTGCAGCGCTGCGGCAGCAAATATATTTATGGCTATAACTTCTTGTTAAATCGGTCTATCATGATGAAACTTGGCGGACATATAATTACTAACTGGGGGTATTTGTAAAAATTGAGTTCAAAATTCCAAGAATTACGGAATTAGAGAAAATCACGATTTGCATGGGAGAGAGAGGAGGGAAGGAAATTCCAAAATACACATTTTCTGCGTATTCACATAAGGCATCTGGGACTAAAATTTGGTGTCCGTAGGTCTTATAGTCTCCGATATATAGGCGATTATACGAATGGAAAATCGGGAAAACCCCCATATATAAATCAAAAAAATAAAACAAACTTGTTCAGCGTACACACAATACGCATCTTTGTGCAAAATTTGGTGTCTCTACCTCTTAAAGTACCTCTTATAGTCTCTGAGATCCAGGTGTTCATACGGACAGACAGACAGGGATAGATCGACTCGTCTCGTCATGATGATCAAGAATATATATACTTTGTGGGGCCTGCCACGCGTCCTTCTGCCTGTTACATTTTCAGCTCCCGCAAACCTTATATACTCTTGTACATTTTATGTACATATTAATACTTTATGTAATGTACATTCCCTCAACTATTTTGCTAAGGCGATAAGTTACACCACCCCTGCAAATCCATTCCAATTGCCGAGTGGAATGGAATTCATTCTGGCAACTGCAACAAATACAATGGTAGCAATACAACAAACGATTCAGGATCTTATGCGTATTCAAAATCTCCTCCTGGAGTTTCTAATCAAACAGGAATCTACATTCCGTCCACGCATCGTATCATTACCCATTTCGATCATTTCCTGCAACTTATCTACAGGCCACATCACTTCATATCGAAACTTAAAGCGGTTACCTAAACCTAGCCGCAGTATACTGCCCACCGCGCTCCTCCATTTCTGAAGCAGAATTTGTAAAGTTCTTTGATCTATAGTGACCGCTTTATAGTAGCTGGTGACTACAATGCCTAACACATCCATAGGGGATCCCGACTCATCAACCCGAAACGAAGACAACTATATAATGGCCCACAGATCTAAAGAAGAAACCCGATTTGATTGATTTTGCTGTTACAAGAAAAGTGCCACAGGCTCGGATTCGTGTGAAGCACTTAACAGATCTATCATCGAAACATTTACTATAAACATTTACTATAAATTACATTTACTATAAAGATGACATACTTGTAGATACCTCAGTTGAAGAATTAGTGTCTGTAATGTCAAAGCAAAAAAAAAGCAATTAATCTATGAAGAAATAATCCACAGATCTCAATCAAAGATACTGAGAATTATCACTGGGTCACCATGGTATATACGAAATGAAAATATTTATAAAAACTTGAACGTAGGATTTGTTAAGGATGAATTTGCAAAGGTGAAAGCAAAGCTTGAAAACAGTGCAGAACTGTTGCAGATCACTTCATGAGATGGCTGCAGAGTTCTCAGTCTACCTCAGTTGGGTCCGCCAGATTGAGGCTTCAATACAACGCCTTTTGTCGTAGCTGTAGAGATGAGGAAGAGGAGGAAACAGTGACCCACCTCTTTTGCGACTCCCCGGCCTTACTAAGAACCTGGCAGTGATTCTTAGGTGCCAATTTCCTACAAAATATTTCGAAATCCACCCACGCGTCTTGATGGAAACCATGGGAGTGCGGGACTGTGGAACAGTCCAAGCGGTAACACAACGAGTTACACAGTATACAAATTGTGATCGATTACACCCCCTTCGGGAATCAAACTCACGTAAATGGTGTGAGACTGCATTTTACTGCGGGAGTGTATCTATGTAGGTCTATACGTGGCTGTACGTACAAAGCACCAACAGCTACGAGCAGAACTTGGGCAGAGATACAGCTCGGCTTCAAACTTTCAACTTGTCATACAGATACATACTCACTAGCTGAAAGTATTTTTCAAAATTTTTTAAAACATTCCAAAAATTACGGGAGTTATGGACGATAGAAGATGAACATTTGAAAAACAATTGTTAGGCATCTGAATGCAAAGCTTAGAGTTTCGAGCTTTTATATGTTCTGAGATTTAGGTGTTTGTACGGAAAATGGTTAAAAACAAGTAAAAGGTCATGTGCCCCGCACTTTTAAAAAAATTAACAAATTTAAATTACAACTTTGATACAACTTATCTACAGGCCACAACAATTCATATCGAAACACAAAGCGGCTATTTAAGCCTAGCCGCAGTATACTGCCCACCGCGCTTCTTCGTTTCTGAGGCAGAATTGGTACATTTCTTCGACCTACTAGGTGACCGCTTCATAGCAGCTGGTGACTACAATGCCAAACACACACATTGGGGATCTCGACTGATCAACCCGAAAGGAAGACAACTATATAACGCTATAATAACATCAGGCTTAAATACAAGAAGTACGTAAGTTCCCATATTGATGGCTGCCCAAACATTAACTGCAAAGATGACATAGATACCTCAGTTGAAGCATTAGTGTCTGTAATGTCACTGTCGGCAAAACATTTCACTCCAGAAATCACAGCTTATAAACTTTACAAAAGCAGTCGTGTTCCCAGGCATATTGAAAAGCTGCTACGAAATAAGAGAAGGCTTCGACGGGAGTGGAAAGCGCACAGATCACCTGACTCAAAGGAGCGGTTAAAAATAGCCAACCATCTACTACGCAAACCCCTAGACGATAAGAAACACCGAGCTTAAATGGACTATATGGATCAACTCTCCCCAAACAGCAAAAGATTCCCATTGTGGAAAGCTAAATGAGGCGTATGTCCACCAATCGAAAGTGAATCACCATTACGTACACAAAGTGGAAAGTGGACTCGCAGCAACGAAGAGAAGGCAAATCTATTTGCCCCCCATTTAGAAAAAGTCTTCAAACCACATTCAGCAACAAATAGCTTCGTGCTCCCACTAACCAATCATCTTGGAGCTACCAGAAGTTACAAGTGTCATTAAGGGCCAAGTTTGAAGGCCACGATTTAATTTCCGCCAAAATGATCATTGAATTGCCGAGCTGTGCAGTATATTTTCTCCCCATCATTTTCCACAGTATGATGAAATGGGGCTATTACCCTCAACAATGGAGAAAATCTGTCATCACAATGATCCATAAAGTCGGAAAGGACAAGTCTCAGGCATCATCATATAGACCTATCAGTCTCCTGCCGTGCCTATGAAAGATATTCGAAAAACTACTCCTGAATCACATCAAGCAGCACTTACATACCAACAGTGCAATCCCAAATCACCAATTTGGTTTTCGCGAAAAACATGGAACCATGGAACAAGTCAACCGAATAACCTCTGAGATACGAAATGCTTTCTGGATGTCTCCCAAGCCTTTGACCGCGTTTGGCTGGATGGCTTAGTTCACAAAATCAAAAAATTATAATAAATGTAACTTACCTTGGTTTCTATTTGGCTTACTTGGCGAAGAGAGATCAACTGAAACTAAAAGCCATCAATCTACATTGGCTTATAAACGTCCGTTCACCACTAAAACTGGAGTACAAAGTACTCTTGTACAATGCAGTTCTCAAACCAATTTGGACATATGGCTCTGAACTATGGGGAAACGCTTCCATTAGTAATTTAGAGTTAATCGAGAGAGCTCAATCGAGGATACTGAGAACCATCACTGGGGAAACCAGGTACATACGGAGTGAAAATATCCGGAAAGATTTATATGTGTGACCTTTTAAAGATGAAATCGCCAAGGTGAAAGCAAAGTACCAGCTCAAGCTTCGGAACCATCCAAATAGACTTGCGCAGAATTTAACTTGGCAGGCTAGCCATACACGACTCCGGCGAAGAGACCTCCCAACCCAGCAATAAAAGTTAGGGCCGTTATTCAAATATTTAATTGTAATTAATTAAATAACTATAATATATTAAGATTTGACTACTTATCATAAGTCTCCGTGAGAGAAGACAGTGTAATACCCTGTACCCAGGTAAACTTGCGTCACTGAGTTATATGCGCCTATAGCAGCAGCAAAAAGAGGAAGAAGAAGAGCGAACTTGTTGCTGCAGTTTGGTGGGGTTGTACTGGCGAGAATTTGTTTTGCTAATAACTTTTCTTAAAATTGACCGAATTGAATAAAATTTTGAACAACAATAGACAATTATATAAAAATTATGTGTGCAAAGTTTGGTTTAGGTAGCATTTGAAATGTGGACGCTATTGACGAAATTCTGTAGCGGGGGAAGGGGGGGAAAATTAAAAAAAATAAAATAAACTCGTCCTTACTCGGACCTAGGAGAATCTGGATGCCAACTTTGGTTATTCCAGCTTTTATAGTTTCTGAGATCCTTGCGTTCATCCAGACGGACGGACAGACGGACGGACATGTCTAGATCGATTTCTCTCGTCATGCTGATCAAGAATATATATACTTTATGGGGTCGGAGATGCTTCCTTCTGTATGTTACATACTTTGCACAAACCTAATATACCCTTTTTACCCTACGGGTACAGGGTATAAAAAAAAATTAACAAATTTGTAATAAAACTCGTGGAGAAGCTAAAGTCGGGTGTTTCGACTTTGAAATACTCTGCACAAATAAGTAGAATATTTATAGAAATGATTTTTTTTAAAACTAAATAAATCACAGCATTTGTATTATTATATTATATTAAAAAATATAATATAAATATATATTAAAAAATTGTGTGATCTATTATACTTCGAAACTAAATATTTAACAAGCCAATATCCAAAACGGTTATTAACGGACCAGTGCTGATGTGATAATTAAATTTATTAGTACGGTCTTCAAATGGATCCTGCAAATAAAATTTCTTAAAGTTAAATTATTGAACAGCCCGACAGTGAAATACCCTGTACTCAGCAAAACTCTTAGCACTGAGTTATATAAGCCCATAGCAGAAGCAAAAAGAAGAGGAAGAGTGAACTTGGTGCTTCAGCTTGTTGCCGTAGTACCGGAGTGAATTGTTTCGCTAATAACTTTTATTAAAAATTCTGTAGCGGGGGAAGGGAGGGAAAGTAAAAATAAACTCGTCCTTTCTCAAAAATTTGGTTATTCCAGCTTTAATAATATTTGAGATCCTTGCATTCATCCAGACAGACGGACAGATGGACGGACATGTCTAGATCAATTCGTCTCGTCATGCTGATTAGGAATAAATGTGTAGGACTGGGATTTTATTCGGTTATTTCCAGTCCCGGATAGTTTATAAGAATATAATGTAGTTTATTTTAAATATTTACTTTATTAGAAATGTGATTATAAAGTAATTGATGAAAAGATATAAATTAGAATTTGCGCCTTTGCGTTTTCGTCGTAGATGAGAGCGTCTTGATAGCAACTAAATCGCCTATCTAATACTTTGCTGCTGGTTTTGTTTTTAAATTGTAGCTTTTCCGGTTTTCATTCTGCATTTCAAGGATGTGTAGTTTTGCTTGTTTTCGTAGCTAATCTCTCTCATCATTAAATTGCTGGATCAATTTGTAGTCGATAATTTCTCGTATCTTGATATCGGATTTAATGCGCATTTTTATGCCGGTGAGTATCTCGAATGGCTTTGTCTTCATAGTTCTACAAAACGTAGATAGTTTGCTGGACAGTCCTCACAAGTTCGTTGTCTCCTACAATTTTATGCAACAGGTCGGACTTCAGAAAATAATTATTGTGAGTCGACTTTTCAACTAAAATATCAATTATAGCTTTTAGTTCGTCATCCTGCGACTGCATACATTTAAGTTTTCTAGGTATGCTGCTTTCATTGATTATCATTCGTGTGCCAGCTCGGTGCTCCACTTCGTAGTCGTATTCCTGCTTTAAAAGAACCCAACGAACTATACGTGTGCATAAGTCTTTATTGTCCATTGTTTTCGCCAAGGCATTACAGTCCGTAATGAGCTTAAAAAGTAATAAATAAACGCGAAACTTTCGCAAGGGCTAAACTACTGTTAGAATTTCAAACTTATAGACGTTTTTTTGATCATGTAATAAACGGAGTGCCACTGGTTGTCGTAAGGTGATTTTTGTTAAAGATATCCCCCAAAACCGTCAATAGAGGCATCTGTATGCAATTCGGTAGCATGATGCTGATGGAAATCTTTAGGACTGGCTTTTGGGTGGTAAGTATTTTTAAACTATAAAATACTGCTTATTCTTTGTCTCCGAACATCCTGTTTCATCATATTAGACATTGGTTTGTCTATTTGGGAGAAATTCGCAATAAACTTTCGAAAATACCCAACAAGACCAAAAAAAACTGTGGAGTTGATTAAGCGTTTGAGGGCCCTGAAAATTGGTGACTGCTTGCGTATTCGATGGTGAAGGGCATATACTAGTACGTTGGTTTTCTAAAATATGGCCTAAATACTCGATTCTGGTTTTTAGAAAATGACATTTCTTTAAATTTAATTTCAACCCGTACTCTTCACAGCGATTTAATACTTCTTTAATATTTGCAACTGCTCTGTTTTCTGTTTCTGCTGGTATGATAATATCGTCGACATAAGGAATAGCTACAACTTTGCGTGTTGGATCTCGGGAAATTGCGTTTACATGTATTTGAAATACGATAGGAGAATTCGAAAGACCAAATGGGATTCGTAGAAACTGGAACTGTGTATTGTGAGTGACAAAGTAAGTATATTTGCTACTTTCTTCATCTATGCCCACATGGAAAAAGCCATTTTTTAAATCAATTGAACTGAATATATGCCCGTTTTGCAGCCTGTCAAGTTGAGTAATCGGGATGTCAACTTTCAAAAATTAATCGCATTTGAATATTCGACGATTTAGTGCTTTTATTCTTTTAGTAATTCAAAAACTGTATCTTTAGCTTTGGCGCTTGCGGTAACTGTCTGTATCAATATTCTCGCATTTTTCAATGTCTATTTTCATTAGACTACTTAGATCATTCTCTGCTTGTAGCTTTGGTATTTTTACACCTTCGTTAGTTATTAACACTTACTTACAAAACTCTTCACCAAGCACCATTACTTCGTCTAGGAATTGTGAGTAAACAACAAACATTCCATGATCATTCTGACCGAAACCGATTAGATAAATGTTGCATTCACTTAATATTGGTGTATTAAACTTTTTTTAAATAGACTCGGGTACAATATTGTATTTGATACCGGTGTCGATTAGTGCTGTAAATTCGTTGTTATTTACTTTAACTTTTTGTGTGCCCTTTAGCGCCATAATTATTTCATTGTTTACATTTGTATTCTCTTTTTTATTTTCACTTTTATGGGTATTTTTATTAAATACTGGTAGGGCTGTTGGCGCAGATGCTGTTTTAGATAAGGATAGCTTAAGAGAAATATTTGAATTTTAGTTTAGGGCGAAAAGAGAGCGCAAAAGCGGCCGTTTGCGGATGTCGCCTCACGCCCTTTTTTCGCCGCCTTAGGCTTAGTTTAGCATGTAAGCCGAATTTTGAAGTTAGTTGTAAAACCGAGCTAAATACAAGCACAATTGTCGCCGCTGTTGGCGCAGATGCTGTTTTAGATAAGGATAGCTTAAGAGAAATATTTGAATTTTAGTTTAGGGCGAAAAGAGAGCGCAAAAGCGGCCGTTTGCGGATGTCGCCTCACGCCCTTTTTTCGCCGCCTTAGGCTTAGTTTAGCATGTAAGCCGAATTTTGAAGTTAGTTGTAAAACCGAGCTAAATACAAGCACAATTGTCGCCGAATCGTTTCGTCATTTTCTATATAAAAGTTAAAGTTAAAAGCAAGCGTCCCATTTTCTTTGTTTCTATACAATTTATATAAAATCATATAAATTTTCATTGGCGCCCGAGCATGGACTTCCTTGTTTTTTTTTTTAAATTAAAACTTTAATTTGTGCGGAACCGCGTCGGTCGTGTTGTTGTTGCTTCACTGGGGATTGTGTTGTGTTGCTGCCACGTCAACTGGATTTGGAGGATGAGTCAAGTCGACCAAAGGGAAGTTCCTGAGCCAAAGTCGACTTCACAGGTACTGTGCTAAAGTTTGAAAGTGAAATTTAACCAGCGAATTGCTTATTTCGACCTTCAACTTTCAACCTTTGGCACATACGTGACCATAATATAATACGGTAGATAGTTGAGCATAATAACACAAATATAAATCGCATGTCGTACTAATATTAAATAAAAGTGAACCGCTATAGGCAATTATTTAAAGTGCCAATTTATTGTCGATTGATTTTGTTATACATACATATAGTACATACAAGTACATAAATATACATAGCCACTTTTACATACGGCATCCCCCCCACGTCAATCTCAGCCAACCGTCGGCAGTTTTCGTTTGTTGCTTGCTCTCGTTGTTCTCATCAAATTCGCCGTTGTCGTTGTTACATATGTACATATATACCGACATACTCGCATACATAACTTAGCTAATACATTGCTGTCGTGTTCGCGCTCAAGCTGCTGCATTTTTTGTTTGCCTGCGCTTCGCATAATACATGCATAAGAATTAGCTGGTCTGCTAACGCACACAAGGCATTTGTATTAGAATTATTCTTTTCGTTTGTCGCCACTTTCGCTGCTGCTCCCAAAAGTATTGCCTTCGACGGTCAGTCAACTACAGTTATTCTCGTTTTCGTTCGCACTGCTAGACGACCATCTGTTGCGCTCCCCTACACTTGCTGAGCACAGCATATTATTTTCGATTTCTCGTTTGTCACTCAATATGAGTAAGGACTTGATCGAAGAACTTAAAAGGAAGCGCGAGGCCTGTATGAGGAGTATATGTCGTATGCAACGGCAATTAAAAGAAGGCTCGATTTCGTTAGAGCCAATCGAGTTAGAATGCAGGTTAGAGCTTCTAACAACTCATATAGAAACTGCAAATATATTGCAAAGCAAAATTGAAGCAAAAGATACATAAGATGACTACCGTGAAGAGTTGGAAGAAACTTGCATTATGACCAAATCCTTATTAAAAGGCCAGCTGGAAAAGCTAAGAAGAAAAAGCATCGACAATTCAAGTTCGGCAAACGGTATTGCACCGTCTACTTCAAAAAAGGCCAAGGTGTCGATTGTCAGCGGTCGCTCTTCCAACTTTTAGCGGCAAGCATTCTGAATTTAAAAATTTCATGAGTCTTTTTGAAACTTTTGTTCACAATGATGACACACTGCATGATATTGAAAAATTCAATCACTTAATATCATATTTGGCTGGTGACGCTTTAGGCACAGTTCGCGCCTTCCAAGTGACGGAAGACAATTATAGCAAAACCATTGAAAGTCTAAAGCGGGTGTACGATAATGACTGCCTAATATTTTTCGATAACATATCGACACTTTTCAATCTGCAAAAGATTTCCCAGCCATCTGCGTCAGCTTTGAGAAGTCTGATCGACACAGTGTCGGCCACCTATGACTCACTTTTGTCAATTGGTGACGACAAGAAAATCGCTAATGCCATTTTAATTTATTTAGTTATGGGCATAGTCGATCCTACCACAAAAAAGAAGTGGGAAGAGCAGCTCGACTACACAAAGCTCCCACTATGGCGAGATTGTGAGACTGCTCTTAACAGACGCTACCAGCATATTGTTGCTGAAGAAGCTAGTAAAGCTCAAGCGAAGGGCAGCCAGTCGAGCAATAACACTCAGACTCAAAAAGTCAAAAATGCTAGCAGGATAAATCATTCGTTCGTTGCTGCCAAAAACGAACAGAATAACCTTTGTCAGTTTTGCAATTCAGCTGACCATTCGATTGGCAGTTGGCATATATTGCCTTGTCAGTGCAGCAAAGGTTTGACTTCGCTAAAGGTGCGCTTTTGTGCATAAACTGTCTTCGACGAGGCCACACAGTAGCGAAGTGTAAGGCAAAGAAATGTAGCGTGTGCCAACGTTCTCATCACACACTGCTACATATTTATACTGCTAGCACAAATCTTGCGTTACCACCACCCTCTCAGCCACCACATCTTCAAGATAGCTCTTCCACTTCGCATGCCATGCATGCGACTGCTTCGGATAGAGTGGTTCTTGCAACAGCAGTCGTGAGCGTTAAAACGAAAAGTGGCGATTCCGTTTTAGCAAGAGCATTGTTAGATTCTGGGTCACAAGTCAACTTTGTGACTGAGGATCTAGCTCAAAAGCTACAGCTCAGACGAGAGGATACGTGTATGGTCTTGCGCGGCATTGGAGACACCAATGCGCGTGCCAAGAAAAGAATTCATACAGTGGTGAAGTTGCAGATTTTTGGATCTTGGGATCGATTTCTGGTTATCATCCCGATCAAGCGGTTAACACCAGCGGGTGGAGGGTCCCCAAAAATATTCAATTGGCCGATCCTCAATTCCATAAACCGCAAAAAATTGATATGCTAATTGGAGCAGAGTCATTCTTCGACTTATTGTCGGTAGGCCAAATAAAGCCCTGAGTCTCCCACATTACAAAAAACGCTTCTCGGCTGGATAGTGTCAGGCAGATGCTCTACTCAACCTACAACGAGTATAGAAGAAGCAGTGAATTTAAGTTGCCAAGAAGAACAATTACTTTCGATAGACTCAACGATACAAAAGTTTTGGTCCATTGAGGACTTGCCTAATAATTCGAAAGTTCTCTCACCTGAGCAACAGCTTTGTGAACAACACTTTGTTGATAATACAAAAATCTTGTCGTCTTGTCGATTTCAGGTACTGTTACCTTTTAAATCTGACCCAAAAAATCTTGGCTCGTCGTATGAAATTGCGAAACGTCGTTTTTTGTCGCTTGAAAGGAGGTTATCAAAAGACCCTCAAATGAAAAGCATGTATCTGGAATTTATGGACGAGTATGTTTCGCTCGGTCACATGTCCTCAACGGACAACAAAATTCCAGATACTCCACAATATTTTATTCCGCATCAGTGTGTCCTGCGGCCTCAAAGCACGTCGACCAAGTTGCGTGTCGTTTTCGATGCCTCTTGCCTCAGGTCCACTCAGATTGCGTTGAATGATACCTTAATGGTCGGTCCAACAATTCAGGAGGAGCTTTATTCTACGCTGCTTCGTTTTCGTTTGCGAAAGTTCGCCTTAGCGGCAGACATTAAAAAAATGTACCGTCAGGTGATGGTGCACGAAGCAGATAGAAACTATCAGCTCATAGTGTGGCGAAGAGATCCGTCTGAGTCTTTGAAAATCTTCAAGTTAAACACTGTAACATATGGCACGTCGCCAGCTCCGTTCTTGGCGGTGCGGTGTTTAACAAGGCTGAGTGAAATGGTCCGTTCCTCACATCCAACAGCTACTGAAGTTATTCGGAGCGACTTTTATGTCGACGATATGGTAACTGGTGCTGAAAGCGTTGAACAGCTAAAAAAGCTTCGAGCAGAAGTGTCGCACATTCTTCAAAGTGCAGGCTTCGAATTGGCAAAGTGGTTTTCGAACTACTCGGAACTGTCCGCATTTGATAGCACAGTTATTCCAGTAGCCACATTCGACTCAGACCCAACCAAAACGCTCGGCGTTATGTGGTTGCCGAAGGAAGATGTATTTCAGTTCCAGTTGGAAAATTCCTTCCTAGATCTCCGCTCGACAAAACGGAACATATTATCGGTGACTGCCAGGCTTTTCGATCCTCTGGGCCTTCTTTGCCCGCTGATCACCAAAGCAAAAATGTTGCTGCAAGATTTGTGGCTACAAAAACTAAATTGGGACGAATCCATCCCTGAGAATCTTCATACAGTTTGGGACTCATTTAAGCAGAATTTGTTGAACCTCAGCGGTATTCAAGTCCCTAGATTCGTCCATACAGATACGCAGTCACCCATTCAAATACATGCGTTCGCCGATGCCTCAATGCGAGCTTATGGCGCCTGTATTTATGTTCGTGTTTCGACTGCGAATGGTTGGAAAGTGTCACTTTTGACTTCAAAATCCAAAGTAGCTCCACTCAAGACGAAAACTTTGCCTCGTCTTGAGCTGTGTGCAGCTCACCTTCTCGCAGATCTTTTTCGTCAAGTCCGCCCGTTGCTTATTTTTCCAATAGACAATATAGTTATGTGGACTGACTCGGAAATAACGCTCCACTGGATCAAGTCACATCCGTCGGCATGGTCAGTTTTCGTTTCAAACAGGGTTTCTCAAATCCAAGAGTGGTCCGAGAATGCAACGTGGCGACATGTCCCAACGAAATCCAACCCAGCAGACATCGTGTCCAGAGGATGTAATGTAGACAAGTTGCGTAGCTCCATTTGGTTTACAGGGCCAGCCTTCCTCATGGAATCGGAAGAAAATTGGCCTGTGAATGCTCACTTCGAGCCGCCTAAAAATTCAGCTGCCCTAGAAATTCGTAAGTCAGCTGTAGTTTTACTCGCAGATCGGCAAGCCAATTATATTCTCGAAGTTATCGAAAGCTACTCGTCACATTCAAAATTGCTGAGGGTGTTCGTTTGGGTTTTTCGCTTTATACAAGGGTGCAGAAAGGTCTCGAAGCCCTTTGATCCTATAGCCAAGCCAAGCGAACTCAATTTGGTATTGAACAAAATTGTTCAAGTCATCCAGGACAATGAGTTCGGTGACGAAATCGACAAGGTTCGAAAAAAGAGAACACTTAACGCTAACTGGCAGCGTCTGAGTCCATTTCTACATGAGTTTAGAGAAGACGGTTTCTTGTTTTCCTTGCTGAGAGTGGGGGGAAGATTATTAAATGCTCCTATCCCGTACGAAGCCAAGTTTTCGTTGTTGCTTTCTAAAAAGTCGCAATTCATAAGATCGTACGTATCTTATTTGCATGTGTCAAATTGCCATGCTGGCCCTAGATCGCTGGTGAGCCTGCTTCGTGAGCGAGTTTGGCTGGTTAACGCTCAGGAAGTGTGTCGCCGAACAGTCCTCTGCTTCAAATGGAAGCCCCGGTTGGCCTCCCAAGTAATGGGAAATCTTCCGGCAGACAGGCTCCAGCCGTTCCACCCGTTCGAAGTATGTGGTGTTGATTTTTGTGGCCCTATAAGCACAACGCTCCGCATCCGTGGCAAGCCACCGTATAAGTCGTACGTGGCTCTTTTCGTTTGTTTTGCCTCGAAAGCGGTTCACTTAGAGCTTGTGTCAGATCTAACCACTGATGCTTTTCTCTTGGATTTTGAAAGGTTCGTCGGCAAGGTTCGTCCCTCGCAAAGTTTACTGCGACAACAAAACGAACTTCGTGGGAGCCGACAGGAAACTGCAGGAGTTCCGAGCGAGATGGGAGAAGGAGGCGGAAGGCGTACGCGAATTCGCATCAAGAAAAGGATGCGAATTTGCGTACATACCACCCAGAGCACCTCACTTCGGCGGTCTATGGGAGGCAGGTGTCTAGTCTGCAATGCACCTGTTCCTACGGACGGTGGGCAATGCGCTCCTGACCGCAGAAGAGCTCGGAACACTCCTGGCGAGCGTCGAGGCGGTGCTGAACTCTCGGCCGCTGGGACCACTCAGCGCAGACCCCAGCGATGGCGAGGCGCTAACCCCGGGCCACTTTCTAATCGGGCGGCCTCTTCTGGCGACTCCAGCTACACCGCTCCCGGACATCGACAGCCAAACCTGCTTAAGGCGATGGCGCAATGCCTCGTTTCTCAACCACAGGTTTTGGCAGCGATGGTCCCGGGAGTACATTTCGAGCCTCCAGGTGCGAGCGAAGTGGTTCCAGGAGGAACCCAACGTCGTTGTGGGACAACTCGTCGTGGTGGCCGAAGACAACGTGCCGCCACAAAAGTGGGTACTTGGCAGGGTCACCACAACTCACGCCGGGACAGACGGGAAGGTGCGGGTGGCCGACGTCGCCACGAGTAGCGGCAATCTCCGAAGGGCGATTCACCGGCTGGCGCCATTGCCCGTTGAAGGACGATGTCCCTCCAAGGGGGCCGGTGTTCGCGCAGATGCTGTTTTAGATTAGGATAGTTTAAGAGAAATATTTGAATTTTAGTTTAGGGCGAAAAGAGAGCGCGAGAGCGGCCGTTTGCGGACGTCGCCTCGCGCCCTTTTTTTTGCCGCCTTAGGCTTAGTTTAGCATGTAAGCCGAATTTTGAAGTTAGTTGTAAAACCGAGCTAAATACAAGCACAATTGTCGCCGAATCGTTTCGTCATTTTCTATATAAAAGTTAAAGTTAAAAGCAAGCGTCCCATTTTCTTTGTTTCTATACAATTTATATAAAATCATATAAATTTTATTTTCGTTTTTAGATTTTTCGCGAATAATGCATTTTAATTTTTCCTTAAACTCTTTAATATTTTCTCTGTTGTACAGAATTGACTTATTTTTGCTTGAGTCGTCAATACCGTCTATAACATATTGTATAAATGCACTGTCTTCAATGTTTTCACGCGAAACCAATTCCTTCATTTCAAAAAAAAAATATTCTTTCACTTCTTTTGATTTTTCTGGCATTATTGTATGTAATTGAGCACTATTTTTCACTTGAACTCGTTCAAAAGCGTTTGCTTTAATTTCTGCCAACTTGATATGTCACGCTCACTCATAACAAACATTTTCTAGGTCTTTTAACGATCTCTTAGCAAAAATAAACGGCTGCAGCTCATTTAATTGCATCAGATCTGTCCTCAAATTCTTTTACCTCTACTTCAACCGAAAGTGTCTTCACCACAAAATTATCGCACTGAGTCCTCAATATCGCGGAAGTTTAAAGGGAACCGCGGAACTTCTAGAACTAGAACATTGTTTACGGTATCGGATTCTATTTCTGTACTTTTGCTGACTTCTATAGTCGCGAACTCACTATTGCCATTCTCTCTTTTGTCGCTTTCTCATTCTTCGTGCCCTTCATCGTTGTCATTTTCTGCATTGAATTCGGCTTCAGCTAACAAGTTGCCTTTTCTTAAATTATTGAATATATGTCGATCCAAATCGCTTCTGTTATGCGGCAAATTCAAAATACACTATAACCAGATCGTTGTTTGACATCTTTTCTTTTGAGCCCCCCAAAATGTGTGGGACTTGGGTTATATTCGGTTATTTTCAAACGAAATAATAACAGTCCCGGATAGTTTATAAGAATATTATTTTCAATTTTAATCTTATTAGAAATGTGATTATAAAGTAAATGAAATGGTGTAAATTGGAATTTGCGTCGTTGCGTTTTTGTCGATGAGGGCGTCGTTTCTCATGCACGTCTCCTACACGTCGTTCATCGTTAGATGTAAACTCTGCTTTTCTTGTACCTTTCGTCAAAGGCTTGCCAACTCGTCTTTACTGTCTCGTCTTTACTCGTCTTTACTGTCATATACTTTGCACAAACCTAATATACCCTTTTTACCCTACTGGTACAGAACTCACGTTGTTGATGTGGAAACGCTCTGCTAGCAACACTCGTCGTAGGCTAGCAACATCTGCAAGCAGAGCGCTGCTGGCGTCAGCATCCTCTCTCCCACACACGTTAGTTAAGCCTTTACAAATGTAATTAGGTTAATTCAGTACATGATTGCCAATGAATATACGTACAAGCTCACGTACCACTAAAAACTGAAGTGCCGCCATTTTTTGCTCGTTTTTGGGTTTTTGGATATTCACCCCCCACGGCCCACACCAACACACGTAAAGGGTGTTAGTCTGCACAGTTACATCGGAATTGTGTTAATGCTTGTCTATGCGTAGCTATGTGTTCTTGTATATGTGCAGTACAGAGTTGTGCCAAAGAGCAAAACAACAACAGCTGCTGACACAGCTTGGGCCCGCCATAAGTCTTTTTTTGAAAAGGTGTAACGTTGTTACTCTGCCGCGGGTATGCTCGCCGGCCAGAGTATGCTGAAATAAATTAGGCACCCCAAAGTGCCGAGGTGTCCACCAAATAAGAGAGGGCGGTATGCCCAAACTTCTCCACGTGTTTCTTTAATTGTAGGAAAACATACAGAGCGCTTCAGTGCGCGTTGGGCCTGAGCCAGAAGAGAACTAACTAGAACCGAACTTAAAATTACTCGCCTTCATGGCTTACTATTCTTTACAACTACTTGTTAGCTTAAAATTACTCGTAATGACGCCCAGCTGGTTGCTGCGCAACGCGTCGTTACACCTCCCCCTTTCCCCAAGGGGTCGAACGGCCCGATCGGTGGTGTTTTCGAATTTTCCTTCACCGCGCCATAATCGAACGGCATATGTGTAGCAGCTGGGTGGCAGCGCTGCCACCCCTCGCGTTTGGCCACCTGTCAACGCCACCTGTACCTTCACCGTCAGCTGTTCGCTCTGTCGCATTGTTGTTTTCTGCATTTCCGCCGCGTGGGTCTGACGTGTCGTCATCCTCTGGATTCTGTAATGGGTGCTGTAGTGGCTGCTGTGGGACTGGCTGCCGTTGCCGTAGCTGTTTAGGGATCGCCAATGGAATTATCCTACCGCCCATCTGCTGCGTCTCTGGTATATTCGGCGCTGTGTGTATCTCAGGCGGTGCGGTAATCTACATCGCTTCACATGGCCTGAAACGTAACAACAAACTTCGTTTAATTATGTTTGTAGGCTTACATGGGCATCTTCTTCGGCTAGAACGGCAGCTTTGCTGTTCCCGCTTTGGTGGACGCCGGTGGTGTTGCCGTTGCTGTTGTCGGTGTGGCTGCTACGAAGCCCTGGTTGCTGTTGCTGCTGTCGTGGCTGTCGTGACCGTGGCTGCTGTCGTCGTGTTCGTTGATATGGCCGATTTTGTTGCCCGGACTGCCGCTGTGGCTGCTTTTGTTGACGCTGAGGAGTGGCCTGCTGTGGCTGCTGTGAAGCTGTCGGTGGTGTGGCCCTGGTGACCATACTAACGCTGCCTCTGTCGTCGCTGCCTTCGACGGCTTCGCTGTCTTCTGCATTCACCGCTTTTAGATCCCGCACATGTGCCGTTCTACCTCTGCCGCCCGCCACCGGTCGCACACGCACTATAACTGGGGATATGAATGCTCGCACCGTGAATGGGCCATCGAAGCGAGGCGCCAGCTTGGCCGCAAACTGCTCGGCTGCGTTGGACAGGTGATGTTGTCGCACGAGCACCTCGTCGCCCATTCTGGGTCGCCACTCGCGTCTCCGCAGATTGTACTGGCGTGCCTGATCCTCGCTTGTCACCAAGGCTGCATGTCGGGCTCTGCGATTTCGCCTCCGCCGTCTGCGTGGCCGTGGATCGTTTGTTCGCAATTCTACAGTTTGGCCGCCCACAGTCACCGCCCCGTTGGCCATTTGGACATAATCCAGTCCCAATGTGAGCTCATCTATGCATCCGGGGAGTGTGAGCAGCGGCAGTACTACGCGACTGTCGCCCACCGTGACCGTCGCCTTCGTTTCTTCACGGACCGTCTTCTGTGTCCCGTCAGCCATGGACACAGTCACGCTCACGGACCGTACATTTCCTCCGTCTGGCACCCGCAGGCGTTGCGCCAGCCTCGGACTCGCGAAGCTGCGTGTCGCTCCGGTGTCCACGACCGCCTCTACCAGTACACCATCGCAGTCTACTGGTAGCGCGGCCGCTACCCTGCGTGTCGTTGTTAATTGGAATCTGCCTGCGTGGGCTCGCCGACTGTTGATGTGGGACGAGCCCCCCCTGGCGTTTCCCGTCGCGCGTCGGCAGCATTCGTTCGCACGCACCCCCATCTTACCACAGTCCCAACAGTAGAGCTGTTGAGAGTTTGGGCACGCGTCCATACTGTGCCCTCCCATCCCGCAACGTCTGCAGATGGGTGGGCGACGATGCGTGTCCACTGGGCCAACCGCCACCGGCTGTGGGATCGGCGTAGGGTGTGTGGCGTTCGTCTCATCATTGCCGGCCGCCTTTGACCGTGCTAGGATTGCTTGGTGCACGCCCTGTGCCGCCTGTACGTACCCATCGAGTGAGCTCACTTCTTCGCCTGCCAGGCGGAGATTGGCGCGTATTTCTGGTAGCCCGTTGGCGTGGACAAGTCTCAGCTGCTCCTCTGCAGTCATCTCCGCGCCGCGCATCAGTCGTTGCATCGCTCGGACATACTCGATAGGGCCCTCTGATGCGCCCTGGACCCGGCTGTATGCTTCCCGCCGGCGCTCTTCTATGTGGGGACCCGCTGGATATTCTTTTAGTAGGTCTTGGCGGAACTCGGCCCACCGTTGTGCCAAATTGCGCCTTGACCACTCCCACTCCTTCGCCTCGCCAACCAGGACTTCCGGTAACACGGTCACCAACTCATCTAATCGCACGTTCCTCATCTCTGCCTTATCTTCCAGATCCCGGAGGAACGTTCTTGGGTCCCCGCTGCCGTCAAATCGGACGCCCCACTGGGCTACCTGTGTCGACAGTGCGGCTCGTCTGTCTCGTTCGGCTGATGTTGGCGCCTGTGGTCCTGCCACCGCCTGCGCACTTGCGAGCGGCGACGCTGGAGTCGGTGCTGTTGGGTCATCTTCGTCAGGCGCATTACCAGCAGGCGCGGTGGAAGCGCAGACCTGGCTCGACAGTTTCTGGAAACCATCCCCCATAGCCTGGGCCAACCGGTGGGTGTACTGAGCCAACGCAACTGTCACCGAATCGGCAATCGCTTGTGTCAGGTCCGCCGTTGAGAGCACTGGAGCCACTGTTGGCGTCGCTGAGGCTGCCGTGGGCTCGGTTGTGGTAGCTCCCGCGACCGCTACCGAAATGGTCGGCACTGTCGCAGGAGTTAGCGGTGTCGTGTTTGCCTCTGTCACGACGAGCAGCCCCTCCGGTACGTCCTCTTGTTTCGGGACTCCCAGCCGTCCGCCGGGCACCGGGCTCAGCTGACCTGTCGCCGCGATACGCGACGACATGTTCTCGTAATATGCCGCTAGTTCTTCCAGGCGGGGTCGGTACTCTTCTTGGGCCGACTTCACGAACGTTGCCAGCCGCACCCGCAACGCCTCCACGGTGCCGGTCTCCTCGATGTCGAACTCGCGCAGCACCATGCTGAGCTCTTCCTTCCGCAGCACACGTATCCAGCTCGTTCGTAGCATCGTAGGTCCACGCTCTCTTCCCTACTTGGTCGGATCTAACCTCAAACTTCTTTGGGGTCCCTGCTCGGGCGCCACTTGTAACGTTGTTACTCTGCCGCGGGTATGCTCGCCGGCCAGAGTATGCTGAAATAAATTAGGCACCCCAAAGTGCCGAGGTGTCCACCAAATAAGAGAGGGCGGTATGCCCAAACTTCTCCACGTGTTTCTTTAATTGTAGGAAAACATACAGAGCGCTTCAGTGCGCGTTGGGCCTGAGCCAGAAGAGAACTAACTAGAACCGAACTTAAAATTACTCGCCTTCATGGCTTACTATTCTTTACAACTACTTGTTAGCTTAAAATTACTCGTAATGACGCCCAGCTGGTTGCTGCGCAACGCGTCGTTACAAAGGAGCAAAATAACTATAAAATATATTCTTCAAAGACAAATTTTACAGTTTTAGTTTGCCCACCACTTGTCAGCTTGCTAGATAAAAACACATAAAAACGCATAAAAACACTGGAAAAATAAACCAACAACAACAATAAAATTCACATACATAATTCTACATACTATACTTTGAGCAGTATTATGCATATTTCACTTTTACTTTTAAACGAAACAAAATTTAAAAGTAAGTAAATTTAAGTAAATTTTACAAACGAATTCTGCAACGAGGCTCTGTAATTTTTATAGCCTGTACCCAAAGCGCAAAAGGCTATACTAGTTTTGTGCGAATGTATGTAACACTTAGAAGGAGGATCACAGACCCCACAAAGTATATATATTTTTGATCTGGGTGACAAGCCGATTCGATATAGCCATGTCCGTCTATCCGTCTGTCTCTCCGTCCATCTCTCCGTCAGTCTCTCTGTCCGCCCGTCTGTATGAGCGAAAGGTGCAAGAGCTAGAACTACTAATCTTGGTATCCGGATTGTTCCAAGTCCGACAACATATGTGATCGCTCAGATCATCCAAAGTTGCCGGTAGGCAAAGTGAAGGGGTCCCTCGTCGCGACGATCCAACCAAAGATGTATGTGTGTATATAAGTACCCTTGTACTTATATGCACGAACGCACTGGCTTATGTCTTCACTGAAGAGCACCGAAACGAAATCAAAATAAACTGCACAAATCGACTTCCAATTTTCAAGTGCTTTATTGCTAGCCATGCAAGGCTTAGCATACGCATAACATAATGTGGACATTAACTTAACAGCGACCAAGAGACTAACATAAACAGCTGTTATTAGAAATTAACATTTATGAGCGCTTACACCTAATTACTTACAAACGGCTTAAGTCTACAATTCAATGATAATTCAAACAACTTATATCTACAATTCAGATTATTTCAACAAACTTAAATCTATACTTAAGTATAAAGGCATGAAATGCCCATACATCGGCCGCGTTGAAGCGATTCGCTTCAAAACAGCTCGACTGGCAGAGGCGCCAAGCGATGAATTGCCCTCTTAAATTCTCCTGCCTTCGTCCGTACTATCGCCACGCGCACTTTTCCATCTGCGCCTTTTATCGCCTCTTGGACGACTCCCAGCATCCACTGCTGAGGCGGCGCGTTGTCCTCGTGGACGAGTACGATCGTTCCGTTTTCCAGACCTGGCCGACCCACTGCCCACTTTTGGCGCTGCTGCAGGCTCAGCAGGTAGTCTTTTGACCAGTCTGCCCAACACCGCTGCTTGATGCCTGAGATCAGCTGCCAGCGTTGCAAGCCTGTCGTCTCTCACGGGCTGCCCTGACCCGGTTGGCAGCGGCACGAGCGTTCCGCCTACGAGTAGGTGAGCTGGAGTTATCGCCTCGCCGTCGTTGGGATTGGCTCCGTCCACCACGATTGGCCGCGAATTGAGGATGGCCTCCACCTCTACCAGTACGGTTGCTAGCTCGTCCTGCCGCAGCTTGGCGCTTCCTATTGCCTTGAGGAGGAGCCCCTTTGCCGACTTTACCGCCGCTTTCCATAGGCCGCCGAAATGTGGCGCTCGAGAGGGAATAAACTGGAACGTTATTCCCTGCGTGGCAGCATACGACCTGATGGCATCCTGGTTGCTGATGAAAGTGGCCCGGAAATCCTCCAGCAAGCGCGCTGCACCCACAAAATTGGTGGCATTGTCGCAATATAGCCGCTTGACTGCTGCACGGCGACCCACAAACCTGGATAAACACATTATAAAAGAATTAGCAGTCAAGTCAGAAACGATATCAATGTGCACAGCTTTGGACGTAAAACAAACAAAGACGGCAACGTACATCTTAACTGGCGCTCTGCCACGTATCCCCAGCGTGACAGGAATTGGACCACAAAAGTCCACTCCGCTGACTTCAAACGGCCTACATCCATGTAGCCGATCAGCAGGTAAATTTCCCATTATTTGGTTGGCTAGTATTGGCTTGTATCGAAAACAATGCACACACTGCCGAACCACTGCGCTGCACGCTTGCTTAGCGTTTACCAGCCAAGTATTCTGGCGAAGAATAGCCAAGAGCGCACGAGGGCCTGCATGGCAATTGGTAAGATGCAAGTATCGCAGATATAAATTAACAAATCGCCATCCCTTTGGCATGAGTAATGGGAATCTCGCATTGTGGGGCAACGGCGCTTTGAGTAAACGGCCGCCAACTCGTACCAACATCAAAGTTCGCTTTCCATACTGATACGGACTTAGAAATGGATTAAGCTTTTGGTACGATGGTTGCAGGATCACCGACTTGTCTAATTTGACTATTTCGGCCGCGAGAGCAGTATGCTGGATCACGTGCACAATAGCCAAAAAGGCGAAGTGCAATTCAGCCGAAGTTGGCACAAGCGATATGTGTCCTGACCCCTTTCCGTTTATAAATCGAAACATGTACGACACTATGCGGAGAATTTTTAAGTACGATGACGACCTTTCAATTAAATCCAAAATTGGATTTGAAGCATTATCGGCCGCGATGAGAACCGTCGCATTCTTCCGCTTCTCCAGCACTGATTGCTCTTTGGTCAATGAAAAATCGCTAGCTTTTTAGCGAAACGATAAGATTTAACTATTTACTAAATGAGACGCGGTTTTCTTTAATTATTAAAATGGCTTTTAATGGCTTGGTAATTGTAAAAACGATGTTGAATGTGCGAGAATTATTAAACAAGTGATTTTGCCTGCTGCCGCTACAAGTCAGCGGGCCGGCATAAAAAAGGTAATGCACAAAGAGAGCGCAGTAAAGGGCGCGATAGAGAGCGCAACAGAGAGACTTAAAAACTATACATGGTGCTCCAACATTCCGGCCCCATTGAAAGACTAGCGGTCTTTCAAGTCCATTGGGAGCACCGCCAACTTGTGGACTGGTCGCCTAATAGTGCCGGTCCTGGTTCGTACGTCGGCCACCCGCACCTTGCCGTCCTCGCCGGAAATCACGCCCACCACGCGCCCTATGAGCCACTTCTGTGGGGGGGCGTTGTCGTCGTGGACGAGCACCACTGCTCCGTCGTCCAGGTTGGCCTCGCCTTTGGCCCACTGCGTCCGTTGCTGCAGGCTGAGCAGGTAGTCCTTGGACCACCTGCGCCAAAACTGCAGTTTGAGCTCCGACAGCTGCCGCCACCGCTTCAAAAATCCGGACCCGGCTCTGCTCAAAGACCCTTCTTGCACGCCTTCGTGCGGCAGAGTAAGAAGCGGTTGTCCGATGAGCAGGTGGCCCGGAGTGAGCACCTCTCCATCGTTGGGATCGCTGCCGCTTGCCACCATAGGCCTGGAGTTGAGAATTGCCTCCACGTCCACCAGGTGCGTTTCCAGGTCGTCTCTGGTCAGGTTCGCGTTGCCTGCGCCCCTGACTAGACGAGCCTTCGCCGCCTTCACCGCTGCTTCCCACAGTCCTCCGAAGTGGGGAGCCCTGGGAGGAATGAACCGCCAATCGATCCCTCGCTCTGCCGCTAAGTCCATCAAGGCGGCTTTGCTCCTCTCGAACGCCGACGTCAGCTCCTTCAGCACGCCGCTCGCTCCTACAAAGTTGGTCGCGTTGTCGCTGTAAACCGTCTCCGGCAGGCCGCGTCTCCCGATGAACCTTTTAAAAACATTAAGAAAGGCGTCAGTCGATAGGTCTGTTACCAGCTCGAGGTGAACGGCCTTCGAGGCAAAACAAACAAACACGGCGACGTAATTTTTAACGGGCGGTCTTCCTCGTATGCGGTAGCTTACATGGAAAGGACCGCAAAAATCGACCCCACAAACCCTAAATGGTCGACCTTCTCGAAGGCGATCACCTGGCAAATTTCCCATTATTTGCCCTAACAACTTGGGCTTGTATCGGAAGCAGTGTACACAATTACGTACAACTGCTGAGCAAGCACTACGAGCATTCACCACCCAGATCTGTTGCCTAAGAAGCCCAATTAATACCTTTGCACCTGCATGATAGTGCTTGAGGTGTAAATGCCGGATATACAATGCTACTATTGGTGCATCTTTAGGCAGTAATAGTGGAAATTTTGCGTCATAAGGAATTGGACCATGCAACAAACGTCCACCTACTCGAACCAAACGAAACTTAATCCCAGTGTCTTCGAACTCGTGTATAAAGGGATTAAGAGATTGCAAACTTGGGGGAAGTGGCGCCGACTTTTGTAGAGACTTGATCTCACGGCTGTATATATCAGCTTGCAGCACTTCAATCAGCTTAAAAAACGATAATCTTCGTTCTAAAGCTGACACAATTAAAGAATCACTGCGATTTTTCCTGTAGCAAAATCGCAAAACATATGCCAATATCCGAATTAATTTAGGAAAGGACGACAGTTTCAGCATAAGGTCCAATATGCAATTTGACTCTAGGTCTGATCGAATGACTGTAAGTACAGTCGCATTCTTTTTATCTTCAGATGCCTTAACGTCTGACGATAATTCAACATGGTGAAGATTGGGCCAATCATTTTCACCGAGCTTTAGAAAATTAGGGCCCTTAAACCACAGTGACGATACAATTTCGTCTATATCAGTCCCACGAGAAACTAGGTCAGCAGGGTTGCAGTCTGTAGGCACATGACGCCAAACAGTATTCTCAGAAGCCTCTTGGATCTCAGCCACTCTATTTGCCACGAATGTGGACAACGTGGATGAGTCTCTCTCCAACCAATACAACACTATCTGAGAATCTGACCAGAAGTTTACACTTTCTATAACAAACTTACTCAGCGTGGCGCAAACATGCTGCCAGAGTTTCGCTAGTAAGAGTGCCGCACACAACTCGAGTCGAGGAATCGTCTTTACGTTGAGTGGTGCCACTCTGGATTTGGCTGTAAGCAACGAAACGCCTACGCTATCATTGTTGCAAGTCCTAATGTATATGCAACAACCGTATGCCTGACTTGAGGCGTCTGCGAAACCATGAATTTGCACTGTCTCATAAACGTTTAAGCAAACGTATCGCGGAATATGAATTTTGTGTAGATCACGCAGAGTCTCAATAAACTTATTCCACGAAGTATGCATACTCGTTGGAATAGTTTCATCCCACTCTAGTTTTAACCGCCACAACTCTTGCAACAGAATTTTCGATTTTGTGACGATGGGGCACAACAGCCCAAGTGGGTCAAACAGACGAGACGCTACCGACAAGATGTTTCGTTTTGTTGGCTTTAATGAAATAAAGCTATCCACATCTAGATGGTACCGAAATACATCATCTTGAGGGGCCCAGCGCATTCCAAGCGTTTTCACTGAAGTGGAGTCGTCAAACTTAATTGCCTTTTCGATGATGTTGCCATCATCCCCGAACAAGGCCTGACAATTTGATGCCCACTTTGCCAAAGGGAACCCTCCGGAATCTAGTACCTCTCGTACTTGATTACAGATTTCTTTAAGCTCATCTACAGAATCTGCTCCTGCCAACATGTCGTCAACATAAAAACAATTTTTAATGACATTTGAAGCTACAGGGTGAGATCGAGCATAAATATTTGCCAATTCAAACAACGAGCGCACAGCTAAAAATGGCGCTGACGCAGTCCCGTATGTGACAGTGTTCAACTTAAAGGACTGCAGCTCATGAGAGGCGCTTTCTCGCCAAAGAACGAGCTGGTAATTTCTGTCTTTTTCAGACACGTTTATTTGCCTGTACATCTTTGAGATGTCGGCAGTAATTGCATATTTATTCAACCGAAAATTTACAAGTGTTGAATAAAGCTCCCTCTGAATAGTCGGCCCAACCATTAAAGTGTCATTTAATGACAGGGCCGTTGACGTTTTACTAGAAGCGTCAAACACCACACGCAATTTGGTTGTGGTACTTTCAGGTCTCAGGACACACTGATGAGGAATATAGTAGTGCTGTCCTGGAGGAGGGGATTCAAGAGCAGACATATGCCCAAGATCACGATACTCTCTCATGAAGTCATGGTACATGTCATGGAGAGTTTTGTCTCTTGCGAGTTTGCGCTCAAGTTGCAGAAATCGTCTTTCAGCAGTTTGAAAGGAAAGCCCTAGTACAGTGGGATCGGATTTGAACGGAAGTTCGACTTGAAAACGTCCTGTAGACAGGCGCTGTACTGATTTGGTGAAGTGAGCTTCACAGGCCTTTTGTTCAGCTGTCTGGCTCACAGCCTTCGACTCATTTGGGCTCCGATCGAGTTCCCAAAAGCGTTGAACTAATGTGTCGAGAGAACATTCACTAACTTGAGCGGCAACATTAACACTAAGTTGTTGACGAGGTATTTGTCCTGTGTACCTACCAGCAACAACCCATCCCAGCAAGGTCTTCTGCAACAACGGAAGACCAGAATTGAGCTCGATTTGCCCAACACACAACAAGCCGTAAAAGAATTCAGCGCCTAGAAGAATGTCAACCTTGGCTGGTTTGTAAAACTCTGGGTCAGCCAGCTCCAGATTTTCGGGTATTTTCCAGCTCGTTGTGGGCAAAAAGTTACAAGGTTGACAAGTGGATATGGATTTAAGAACCCAAAAATCAGTGGCAAAGTTGTGTGCATTCAAACGAGATTGAATAGCAGCACACACCTTGTGCTTACTATCAGTTGTGGTCCCACCTGCCATTGCAATACTCACTGCCGTGTCTTCACGCTTTAGTCGCAAGCGCTGCGCAAGGTTCTCAGTCATGAGATTCAACTGCGAGCCGCCGTCAAGCAACACACGTGCAGGATGGTAGTGGCCGAATCTATCTCTAATATTCACCAATGCTGTGGCAAGAATGACTTGGTCGGCACTTAAAACGTGACCTAAATATGGTTCTGGAGGTGCGACCGCTTGTAGAACGGGTGAATTTGGCACAGCTACAGAGTATCTGTGCAACAACGAGTGGTGTGGTTTTGAACACACCCGACACTTGGAAGCTTTGCAACTGGAAACTACATGACCCACATTCAAGCAATTGAGGCACATTTTTTGAGTCTTGGCGAACTCAAATCGCTGCATAACGGGAATAGATCCGAAAGAAGGGCAAGTATAGATATTGTGTTCCGCAGAACTACAGTATGTGCACTTCGAGATCGGTTTTGCAGGCTTTGAAGGACCCTTTGTGCAAGAAAACGAAGCTTTACTGTTTCTTGCAGGTTCGGCTCGCGGTTTATTTTTAACCCGAGTTGTCTCTTCAGCCGCTAAATATTGGTAACGCCTGTTTAACTGCTTAGCGCAGTCATCCCAAGAAGGCAACTTGTCATAATCGAGCTGTTCCTCAAAACGAGATTTGGTTGCATGATCAACTTTGGCCATAACCATATGTATGATCATTGCATTCGAAATGTCCTTTTCACTTCCCAACGAAGTTAAAGACGCATAAATGGCAGAAACAGTGTCAATGATGGACCGCAAACTAGACGCATTAGGTTTGGTCATACTTGGGATGTCAAACAATTGCGAGATAGTGTCGAAAAATATCAAACATTTGTTGTCGTACACAGACTTGAGGCTAGCAATGGCTTTCGAGTAATTGCAGTCCGTTAACTGAAACGGTTTCACAACTCCTAGAGCCTCACCTGACAAGCACGACACCAAATGATTAAACTTCTCGACGTTGGTCAACGAAGGATCGTCATGAACTAGGCTTTCAAATAAGCACATAAAATTCTTAAATTCGGCATGCTTTCCACTGAATGTAGGCAGCCGCATTTTGGGTAACTGGGACCGTTGACTGGCCATCATAGAACAGTCATGAGACGTCTGACTTTCAACTTTTTGTTTCGTTGCCTTCACATACAACGCCTTAGTTGAAATGCACAAATCCTCAAGTGGCCCTCTACTATCGTTACTTGGATTGAGACTATCCAAATCTGCCTGAAGCCCCATAGCTTTCTTTATGTAATCTTCTAACAGCTCGAGACGACACTCGAGTTCTGTTTGCTCAAACGAAATTGTCTTTAACTGAAATGCTGTTCTCATACGAGCAATATCAGCGCTAACCTTATCAAATTTCTGCAAGCATTGTACTAGTTTAGAACTAGATTTAGCTACTACTTGGTGCTTCTCAGATTCCGACATGGTAGAGTATAACCAAATAAACTCTAAACAAGTTGCAAATCAAACACACTGAAAACCGAACTTTCCTAACAGCCCTCGCAAATAACAACGCGCTAACAGCCAGCGACCAACTGAGATGCACACAGATTACGTACACACGCACTCAATACAGTATGCACGCAAGCAAAGTAGCAGTCCAAGCGACCGCACAAACAACAACGAAATCTGCAAGCAGTCTCAGCTGTACTCAGAAAATAGGCGTCGATTACCGCAAGCACGCTTGTAGGCAACGCTAATCCGAACGGGTAGCGGGGGGAAGTTCGTTGGCCCAGCGACAAGTGTAGCCGAAAAAAGGCGCGCACAAAGGAGAGAGCGACAAAATTCTTTTGCTACGCTAGCGGCGCAAGCAACAACAAAAGCTACGTTTCTATGTATGCAGCTGATGCAACAAATCTTCACCAAAAACCAACACAATACAAACAAAATAACTTCAAAATATTTGTTTATGTTAAAATCAGCTTAGTAGCCCTTTTTTAATTGTTGTGGTTTGTTTTGCCTCGAGGTTTTGTTAGTAGTTATGTTTATGAGGGTGTATAATTATGTTAATGTATGCAAGGTGTGGTGTATGTGTGTATATGTATGTATAATAAAATTTGTGTATGTAATGTTGTTGCACAAAATAAATCAAGTGCCAAAAATTGAGTCGGCAGCACACACGTACTATATGTACATACGTATGTATGTATGTAAATAGATTTTTCTCCACTTTGCACTTGCACGAATTGCAGCAATTAAACTTGTTAGTGCTTTATGCTCAATTGTTGGCACAGAATACCTGCAAGCTCTCGAAAGAGTCCACCGAAACTTCCCTGGATTCCGAGCGACGATCACCCATTAGCCAAGCGAAACGATGCACAAGTAGGGCAGACAGCAGCTCCACAGTCCAAACGAATGTATGTATATGGTATCCAGATCCAAATCCAAATCAAACGAGGTAATCACACGACCGCGCACAAAAACCAAGCCACAAAGACCGCAAACAAACAAAGAAATAATCTTCTGAAAACCGATGTCCCTGCTCGGGCGCCAATGAAAAATCGCTAGCTTTTTAGCGAAACGATAAGATTTAACTATTTACTAAATGAGACGCGGTTTTCTTTAATTATTAAAATGGCTTTTAATGGCTTGGTAATTGTAAAAACGATGTTGAATGTGCGAGAATTATTAAACAAGTGATTTTGCCTGCTGCCGCTACAAGTCAGCGGGCCGGCATAAAAAAGGTAATGCACAAAGAGAGCGCAGTAAAGGGCGCGATAGAGAGCGCAACAGAGAGACTTAAAAACTATACATGGTGCTCCAACAGTCAACTTAATGTGAGAATTAGTTGGCCAAAGGTTCTGGTCATTCTGTAAAAACTTTGGACCACCAAACCAATGTGAATCAATCAATTCTGCAGTGGTACAACCACGCGAAGTTAAGTCAGCTGGATTTTCTGCAGTCGGTACATGGCGCCAAGTGGCGTCTGATGTCAATTCCTGTATGGTAGCAACTCTATTGGCGACAAATGTATTCAAATGTGAAGGATGAGTTTGCAACCAATGCAGGACTACCTCTGAATCAGACCAAAATACGATTTGGTCAACAGGCACATGGAGAAGATGCCGAGCTTTCTCCCACAAATTTGCTAGCAACTGTGCTGCGCACAATTCTAAGCGTGGCACCGACTTTGTCTTCAGAGGCGCTACCTTCGACTTTGCAGTCAGCAAATTCACAGTTACTGTGTGCTCTCGCTCAATTCGCAGGTAAATACAGCACCCATAAGCCCTTGTCGATGCGTCGGCAAAGCCATGAACCTGACATTTTGTGCCTTTGGTGACACCAACATATCGGGGAATGCGTATAGCTTCAATCTCACAAAATGACTGCGCAATTGACTGCAAGTCGGACAGTAAATGGTCGGGAATTTGGTCATCCCAAGCGGATTTTTGAAGCCAAATTTCTTGCATCAGAATTTTTGGTCGAGTGATAATCGGACAAAGTAAACCAAGAGGGTCGTATAGTCTGGATATAAACGATAAAATCGAGCGCTTGGTGGGGGCAATGTCTATCGACATGTTCGACATCGAATATTTAAAAGCGTCTTCATAAACAAATGTCTTTGCGCTCCCTCTTAAGCTTTAGGACTCTGGCCAAGTCCTCGGTCATAAAATTGACCTGCGAACCAGAGTCTAAAAGTGCCCTGGCTAATTGGTAGGAACCTGACTGGTCCATTACCTTAACAATTGCTGTTGCTAAGATCACTTGGTCAGTCACTGTCGTGGCGTGGTTTACCGCCGACGTTTGCGTTGGTACTGCCGATTGTGCTACCAACGTGTGACTAGAAGCCGCAGCTTGCGAAATGTTTGAACTATATTCGTACTTGTGCAAGAGCGTGTGATGCGGCTTCGAACAGACTCTGCAACAACCAGACTTGCAGGATTTAGTCGTATGACCTTTTCGCAAACAGTTTATGCACAACTGGACCCGTTTCACAAATTTAAAACGCTCATCTCTAGCGATCGCTGAAAATTGAGGACATACTTGTATGTAGTGGTCATTCGACTGACAAAACGGACACTTAGGGGTCATTGGCTGACTTGGCTGTGCTACTGCCAACGCCGTTTTACCATTCCTTTTTGACCCATCGGAACTTGGCTTCTTGGGCCGGCCAGACGATGCCTCCTCAGCAGACAGATGCTGGTAGCGTTTATTAAGAGTGGCCTCGCATTCTTCCCAAGATGGAAGTTGACTGTAGTCAAGGCCCTCTTCCCATTTGGATCGAGTGATGGAGTCAACTTTACCCATAACCAAATGTATGAGAATGACGTTTGCTATTTGCTTCTCATCACCCAATGACAACAGCGATTCATAAATTGTCCTTACATTATCTATTAGGGAGCGCAAAGATGAAGCAGACGGCCCTGGCATTTTGGGCAAGTCGAACAGCTTGGACACGCTGTCGAAAACGATTAGGCAACTATTGTCATACACTCGTTTTAATGCTGCTAGCGCCTTTGGATAATTGGCATCAGTCACTTGATAAGCTTTTGTGCCAAGCGCTTCTTTGTCCAAACAAGAAAGCAAGTGATTAAATTTCTCTATGTTCGTCAGAGATGCGCCATGGTCAACCAAGTTTTCGAACAGACCAATGAAATTTTTGTACTCCGAATAATCGCCACTGAATTTTGGGAGTTTCATCGACGGCAGCTGCTTGCTATGGCAACCTGATCCAAACATTGTAGAGTTTGCCAGGCTATCCCTATGAGGCTTAGGCCGAACACCTTTACTCATGAGCAGCGTTTCTGTCGTGACGCACAAATTTTCTAAATCTGCTCTTGAGGCTAAGGCCGGATCGATTTGATCCAACTCTTCCTGCAGATTGAACGCTCTGTCAATATATCTGGTTAAAATTTTCAACCGGCACTCCATTTCAACAGACTCAATGGGCTTAGTGTCATTTTGCACGGAATCTTTAATGCGTTCTATATCTCTGACAACATTGTTGTGTGATTGCAATAATGCATCGAACTTGCTCGACTCCAAATCATCCGACAGATTGCCGTAAGTTTGCTTGCTGCGTTTTGATGGCATGTTTGTAGCGAGTCTTTAAATGTTTGCACAAGACTAAAAGTGTATAAATGTATAATTGGACTATGTCCAGAAAAATATACACAATATACACAAATGTATACACTGTATACTATTGGCAAGAAAGCGCAGGCTTAACTTTGTATGGTAAATAAATGTAACGTCTACAGTTGTGGCCAGCACTGTACGCACGTATAATCCTATATATGTACGCAACTATGCTAACAGCAGCTGACAAATAACAGAGGCGAGAGACGCGCAGCTGTTAGAATTAATGCTGAACAAATGCACACTGCACGATAGCAGCGAACCCACGCAACAACAATATGTCCGTAAGGGAAACGAATGACGTCGACGCTAGCTGAGCGACGCACGTCGACGGCTGAACTTGCAAGCAACGGAACAATTAGAACAACAAGAACCACAGCGCAATTAGCAATTAGTCCAGCAACAACAATGCACAAGCAAACGAAATTGTTTCTAGCTTGCAGTTGCTAGACCAGTGCGGCAATAACGAAGAGAGCGCAAAAGGCAGAATCCAAAATCAAACGGCACAGAAGAAAGGCGCACTCTAACTTTGGCGCTTTCAAATTCTTGCGGTACGTTGGTATAATAAATGTCCAAAGTACAGCAGTTATATGTACATATGTACAAGCACAAATGTATATACATAGGTATTTATATATATGTGTATATATACATGTATGTATGTATGTATGTTGGCAAATTTGCATGTATGTATGACCAAATGAAAATTATGCACTCATGTACCAACAAATGTATATTAAACTTTATTTATTTAAAAGTTTACTGTATGTATATGGTATATGGTAACAAACAAATCGAATGCCAACATGTAAATTGCGGCCTAGTCATGCGAAAGCATTGAACGCATACACTCACATACATATGTGCCTTTATAGACAATTAACATATGGATGTACATATGTATGTGCCAATTCCAATCAGACAGATTTGGCCGCTATTTAATTTGCACTCGTTACCTGTGTATACCTTCCCTGTGGAATTGGGCACTGCATCGCCAGCTACCGCAAATAGGAAAGTTTCAAACCAAATCTCCAGAACACACAACCAGATGGCAGGAATGACTCCAGACCCAATGTCCAGTGTCCAACAAGTCACCACGATGAGTCCACCCGGGGGTCGCCAAAATGATCGCTCAGATCATCCAAAGTTGCCGGTAGGCAAAGTGAAGGGGTCCCTCGTCGCGACGATCCAACCAAAGATGTATGTGTGTATATAAGTACCCTTGTACTTATATGCACGAACGCACTGGCTTATGTCTTCACTGAAGAGCACCGAAACGAAATCAAAATAAACTGCACAAATCGACTTCCAATTTTCAAGTGCTTTATTGCTAGCCATGCAAGGCTTAGCATACGCATAACATAATGTGGACATTAACTTAACAGCGACCAAGAGACTAACATAAACAGCTGTTATTACAAATTAACATTTATGAGCGCTTACAACTAATTACTTACAAACGGCTTAAGTCTACAATTCAATGATAATTCAAACAACTTATATCTACAATTCAGATTATTTCAACAAACTTAAATCTATACTTAAGTATAAAGGCATGAAATGCCCATACAATATGAGTTTGATTTTTTTTCGATGCACACCCCCACTCCCTCGCTATATGATTTTCCATGACTCCTGAAGTTCTTGGAATTTTGCATGCATACATACATTCATATAAACACGCATAGACACGATTCTGATGTAAATGTATGCTGTTGAAACATAAACAAATGTCTCCACTTATGTATGTAGAAGGTGTTGGCCATACCGGCCAACGAGCTAAAACACTCGTTCGACATGCTTTTGGATCGAATATTATTGGGTTGAATAACCAAAATTGATTTTGCCGAAAAAACCATTTGTTCTGTTTTTTTTTTAAAAAAGTCCTGTTTACTTTGGAAAGCTCCGTATTGAATTTTTTTTTTAATTTAATTAAATAATTAAAGGCTATTTTACTATCGGACTGGTTCGACTGTAGCGTTCTCTCTTGTTACTATTGGCCACCCCAAAGTGCAAATAGGGAAACGCGCGGTTAGATTTTTAATAAATAAAATATATAAACTTTAATTGAACAAAATGGCTATTCCTTAGCGTCCACTTTCTTTAACCTCCAGAACTTAACTAACTCCAACAAGTAAAAAAGCTAAAGTCGGGTGTCCCGACTTTGAAATACTCTGTACATATGTTTAGAATAATTATATAAATTAAAAAAAGTAAGAGAATTAAAACAAGAGAGAACGCTACAGTCGAACAAGCCCGACAGTAAAATAGCCTGTATTCTCCACAAAAAATAAAAAAATAAAATTTTTTTTTTTTTTAAATTAAATTATTAAAAACAAGAGAGAACGCTACAGTCGAGCAAGTCCGACAGTAAAATAGACTGTACTCTCCACAAAAAAGGAAAATTAAAAACAAGTAAAAAAGCTAAAGTCGGGTGACCCGACTTTTAAAAACTCTGTACATATGTTTACAATAATTATAGAAAATAAAAAAAATTAAGAAAATTAAAAAAAAAAAATTTGATCGATTTTACCTCTCTCGGTATTCGAACTTTGCGTCTGTGTGAGTGTATGTATGCCTATGCGCATCTATTCGTGTCTGTGTAAACATGTTAGCAGTCAACCAAGCAGCAACATCAACAACAGCCACGGGCAGCGTTGAGCAGCGCTGCAGCAGCAAATATATTTATGGCTATAACTTCTCGTTAAATCGGTCTACCATAGTGAAACTTGGCATACGGACACATAATAACCAACTGGGGGTATTTGCAAAATTCGAAATTCCAAGAATTACGGGAGTTAGAGAAAATCGCGATTTGCTTGGGAGAGGGGGAGGGAGGGAAATTCCAAAATATACATTTTCTGCGTATTCACATAAGGCATAAGAATAAGAATATATATACTTTGTGGGGTCTGCCACCCCTCCTTCTGCCTGTTAGATTTTTCAGCTCCCGCAAACCGAATATACTTCTGTACATTTCATGTACTGAGTATAAAAAGAAAAAATTTAAAAAAATTAAATTATTAAAAAATGAATGAATTAATTAATTAATAAAATTAAATTATAATACATGTTTATGTTCAGTTTTAACAGCATACATTTTAATCACGTACCTATGCGTGTTTATATGCGTGTATGTATGCAGCACAAAGTTGAACCAAAACAGCAACAACAACAAAAGCTGCGGGCAGCGCATGAGCAGCGATTTTATTTATGGCGGCTATAACTTTCTTCAGAATTTACCTATCGTGATGAAACTTGGTATACAGACACATAATCACTAACGGGATCTAAAAAAAAAAAAAAAACAGAAATTGCGTGGGATGGGGGGGGGGGGGGGTGGTGTATCAGAATAAAAAAATAAGCTTGACCTGCCTAGGGCTTATGGGAACCTGGATACCGAGTTTGGTTATTCTAGTTCTAGTACCTTCTGAGATCCTTGCGTTCATACAGAGGGACGGACAGACGGACGGACGGACATGACTATATCGACTCGGCTTGTCACCCTGATCCAGAATATATATACTTTGTGGGGTCTGCCACACCTCCTTCTGTGTGTTCACCCGTTTGGTATTCGTACTCACGTTAAGGGTGTATAATTGCACATATACAAAAAAATAAAACAAACATGTATAGCGTACACACATAAGGCATCTTTGTGCAAAATGTGGTTTCTCTACTTCTTATAGTCTCTGAGATCCAGGTGTTCATACGGACAGACGGACAGATAGACAGGGATAGATCGATTCGTCTCGTCATGCTGATCAAGAATATATATACTTTGTGGGGTAATATACTCTTGTACATTTTATGTACAGAGTATAAAAATGCTGGCTTCCTGCCTTTCTTCTACTTACATTAATACAATTGACATACGTACTAAATTTATGTGTTAAGCGTACAACTACACTGCCGTCTCGCATGTGACGACGCCCTGCGTGTCGCAGCATCTAGCTGAACGTCGTTACACCTCCCCCTTTCGCCAAGGCGCCGAACGGGCCGGATCGCTACTGTTTTTGAATTTCTAGCATCCCGCCGCAATTGAATGGCAATTAAGTAAAAGCTTAGTGGCAGTGCTGCCACTCACCGCGTTTGGCAACCTGCCTACGCGACCGGTAACTTTACAGCCAGCCGCTCGCGCTGCCATCCTGTCGTTGAGCCCATCACTCTGGCAGCTCGCAATTTCCGCCACGTGTTTGAACTCAAATATTTTTCGTAGTCGCAGCCCGCGCGACCTGCCTTCAATTGCTGCCAAGGATAGGCGACCTGCAGCACGCGTGGCTGATTATGGGATGGTATGCACGTGCTATTCCCAAGTACAAAATGCCTCCCATCGGTGCCGTTGAGGTACGTTTTGTGTTTATCTAAGGCTGGAACGCAAAACAACAACAACAACAAAACGACGCCCAGTCCACTATGGTCCCAAATGTTTTTGGCATAAACTCCGCAAAAGGAAGGTATCATCTTCAAAATTGAATTGATTGAACCTCGCCCACTCCTACCTGCCGTACGACTCTATGAGCCTGTGAGAATTTTCAGTGTTTTCAACTATGTATTTCTTTTGTTATAGCCTGTACCCAAAGGGTAAAAGGCTATATTAGTTTTGTGGGAATGTATGTAACAGGCAGAAGGAGGAGTGGCAGACCCCACAAAGTATATATATTCTTGATCGGTGACAGGCCGAGTCGATTTAGCCATGTCCCTCTGCCCGTCTGTATGAAAGCAAGAATCTCAGGAAGTACAAGAGCAAGAATAACCGAACTCGGTATCCAGATATTCCTAAGTCCGAGAAAGGACGAGTTTGTGTTTTTTTTTCTGGTGCACCCCCCCCCCCCCCCCACTCCACCGCAATTCGTTTTTTTCCCATAATTCCCGTAACTCCTGTATTTGGAATTTTGTACTCCATCCATATAGTGATTATGAGTCATGACATAGACTCTATGTGGCAAGTTTCATCATGATAGGTTAATTATGTTAATTAAGTTATACTCATAAACATAATCCCTGCCCAAGCTCTGCCGGCAGGGGTTGCGGCTTTGACTTATTTTTTTACTGTACACGATTCTGATAAAAGTCTATGCTGTTGAAATTGTACATAAGCACTTATGTCTGTATGCATGTGTTAAATATTTTATATTTAATTAAATTAATTAATTTCATTTTTTTAATTTTTATTTAGGGGTGGTACAGGGTATTTAAGAGTTGAGCCCGCTCGACTTTAGCATTCCTTTCTTGTTTTTAATTATAATAGTAATACAAATATAATTTTAAAAGTATATACATATCCAGATTTCCCCCCACCCCTCTCTCTCCTATACATAACATTGTCAATACTGTCCACATTTCGAAAGCTACATAAACAAAACTTTACACGCGGATTCTATTTACAACTATCTATCTTTGTTTCATCGAAATCGATCAATTTATAGAAAAGTTATTAACGAAACAATTTCAGTCTAGTACTACGCCTACAAACTACAGCATCAAGTTCGCTCTTCTTGTTGCTTTTGCTTCTGCTAGATGCTCATATAACTTAGTGACGGAAGTTTGTCTGGGTACTGGGTATTTCACTGTCGGTATTGCTCGACTGTAGCGTTTTCAATCAAGACTCAAAATTACCATCAACTTCAACAGTCATGATAAAAGCAAAACAATGCGTGTGTTTTTATACTCTGTACATGAAATGTACAGGAGTATGTTAGGTTTGCGCTAGCTGAAAAATGTAACAGGCAGAAGGAGGCGTGGCAGACCCCGCAAAGTATATATATTCTTGATCAGCATGATGAGACGAGTCGATCTAGCCCTGTCTGTCTGTCCGTCTGTCTGTTTGTCTGGATCTCTGAAACTATAAGAGCTAGAGACACCAAATTTTGCACAAATATGTTTTATGTGTGTATGTGTGTTTATTTTCAATTCGTATAACCGCCCTTATCTCGGGCACTATAAGAGCTAGATGCATTATGTGAATAAGAAGAAAATGTGTATTTTGGAATTTCCCTCCCTCTCCCCCATTGACATTGTTAGTAATACAAAAGTAATACTCCACAAAACACAATTGCTTTTGTTATACATTCCTGCTAAATAGACACAAAACACTGGATAACACGAACACACATACAATGACGTCACAATATGGCTTGGAAATTGATTCTACATACCTTTATTCCTATATTTCCATTATTTATTTTTATGCTGTTTATTTTTACTCAAATAGAACAATTTTTATGATAAGCGAAAGTTAGCAAAACTTTTCCTCCTTTTCGTTCCAAATTAACAGGGTTGCAACAAAGCTCAAACAAAAGTTGTGTTCTAATTTGGGTGTCTATTTACTGAAATTGTATTTATATCCCAAAAATATTTTCATAAATTTCGATTCGATTTTATGCTGTTGTTGGACCATAGTGCAGTCGGACAACACTCGTGCCTCCGCAAGTTATACTAGCGCTCTTGCTTCTCGCTGGCCACCACCTGGTTCTTTTTTGCCATTTGGGCAACAAAGTGCAAAACTTTCACGCGTGCTTTTGGTCTACCTGATGGTTCCTCCGGGGCATCCGGATCTTCTCCATAGTGTGCGGTGCCGCCTCGGTTCTCTTCCAAATAGGATGAAAGCAGGTGAGTAGCTCGTTGTGTCTGAAAGTGCTGTGTTAATGGCCAATTATGCTTTCGGCAGCTGCTCAGCTGCACTGGCGCTAACATTTTGTGACGTTCAGTCTCCGTTATTTGTCGGGGCTCTCCAATACCGCTGCAGACAGTCGATGTTACAATTTGCAAGCCATTGCAGCCTCTGGCTCGACTTGGACTCGAAAGTCTTGCCCCCCACCACTGACGAGAATGTATCGAATGTCGCAGGAGCTGAGTGAAGACCAAACTGCGTTACACGCCACTGGAACAGGCCGTGCCCCGGCACCGTAAACGCTGTGTACCGCTGGCTCTCGCTCTCCGTGGAAATCTGCCAGTACCCATTCTGCAAATCAATGCTGCTTATGTAATTGGCCTGGCCCAGCTGCTCCGGTTTCAAGCGCTCGTTAATCGATGCACGTCCTCCAGGTGCCCGTTTTCTTGCGCACCAGCCTGATGGGCGCGCTGTTGGCGCTGTCGGTACACTTGATGCAGTCTCTTGACAGCACCTCGTCGATTTCTTGGTTAATTACCGCCTGCATTGCGGGGTTCCGCGGGTATTGTCGGTGCTTGATGAGCCGCTCGTCTTTCATCTGAATCGTGTGTATTGCGGCCGACGAGCCCCTGCGACGTTCTCAAAACCAGCAAGTTCCGCCCCTTGGATTTAGGCTGCCCTCTCGGACTACTCCTTCATCAAATGGGCTGCTATGGGAGGCCGCATCTGAGCTGTCTGCCGCTGTTATGTCGCTTAAAAACGGCATATCTTCGCCAAACTAAAAACGACATACAGTGGCTCACAGCTTATTTTATGCAGTACATTGTTTCGCCTTTGGAGGTCTGTAACAATAAAACTTTTAATCGAAAATTTGACCATTTGGAAGCTTATAACGGTTGTTCAACGCTCGCTTATACTGATGTGGTAAATCTTTTACTTTGTTGATTTTCGTAGCCGTGGTCAGTATGTGGTTGATTGGTTTGTTGCTTCGTCTGCATCGATGAGTGTTGTAATACTACTCCCAGCCGTTGATGCGGCGTGTCAAGCTGATAATTTGAGTAGTGTTGCGACGCGAATGAGTATATGACATCTCATCAAGGCGAAGCAAGTACACATAAACATATACACCCATATTGTTTTAGCATAGATAATATTGGCACCATAGTCGGCACGAGCACCCGAATTACAGGTGCATTGGCACTGGCCAGACAACATAAGCAATAATAACAAGTAAAAAAGCTAAAGTCGGGTGTCCCGACTTTGAAATACTCTGTACATATGTTTACAATAACTATATAAATTTAAAAAAATAAGAGAATTAAAAAAAAAATTTAGATCGATTTTGGTATTTGAACTCACGTAAAGCGTGTATAATTGCACATATACCAAGCAATTGCGTCTATGTGAGTGTATCTATGTATATGCTTGTATATTCGTGTCTGTGTAAGCATGTTCACAGTCAACCAAAGCACCAGCGTCAACAACAGCCGCGGGCAGCGCTGCGGCAGCAAATATATTTATGGCTATAACTTCTTGTTAAATCGGTCTATCATGATGAAACTTGGCATACGGACACATAATTACTAACTGGGGGTATTTGCAAGAAATTCCAAGAATTACGGGAGTTAGATAAATCGCGATTTCCATGGGAGAGGGGCGTGGGAAAAATACACATTTTCTGCGTATTCACATAAGGCATCTGGGACTAATATTTGGTGTCCCTAGGTTAAGACCGATATATAGGCGATAATACGAATGGAAAATCGGGAAAACGCCCATAGGGGGGAAGTGGGGGTGGGGGGAAATCAAAAAAATAAAACAAACTTGCACAGCGTACACACATAAGGCATCTTTGTGCAAAATTTGGTGTCTCTAGCTCTAATAGTCTCTGAGATCCAGGTGTTCATACGGGCAGACGGACAGATACATAGACAGAAAGGGCTAGATCGACTCGTCTCGTCATGCTGATCAAGAATATATATACTTTGTGGGGTCTTCCACGCCTCCTTCTGTCTGTTACATTTTCAGCTTTCGCAAACCTAATATACTTTTGTACATTTTATGTACAGAGTATAATAAGCAAGAATAAGACACATATTATTCTGCTACCTCAGCATAAGACCAACAATCAGGTCATAGTTTATGAGCCAAATTGGGTTGACACCAACATACTTAAGCTCATAATATATGCTTGGGCATCAAACCGCCAACACATAGAAATAGTAAATGTAAATAGTCATAAGCTAGTTTTATTAGTTTGGCTATATAAGCCATAATTTTTAAGAATAAAATCAGTATGCAAATTATCAACGAACGGCCTGTTACTTTGGGTCAATACGGGAACCGCTGATCTTTATCACGCCGATTACCATGTTGAACTACATGCTTCCAAGAATTGCCATCCGGTATCCTTGGTCACTGCAAACGTCCTGCGTCGTTTCACTCAAGCGCAACCGGTGCTACTCGCACCTACTGGACGACGAGGGTCCACTGAAGCAGCAGGGCCACAAGGGCCTTTAATTAAACCGACCACGAGTGTCCACCCAAATATCAACCCGGACCACTGGGATCCCGCCTTGATCAACAGAAGGACAACAAGCGTCCTTTAGCTTAACTCGTCAGAATCAGGATCGTCCTACCGATTCGCACTATCGCGCGTGTGCGAATAAACAAGTAGTTTTGTCCCTCGGTGGTCCTCCGGTAGCGTAGCGTTCTCGCTCTTCACTGATAGTTTATGTGTCGTTTTCTCTTCGGGAAATCGCGGTGCCAACTTATGGATGGGCATCTTATATGTCCCAGTTGATGTCCTCACGTCAACCACTCGAATGTGATTCTCAGGCCGTAGGTGACATCTATGATTCTTCCTAAAGGCCATTTTAAAACTGGTGTGTTGTCTTCTTTTAAAAGTACCATGGTCCTTTCCTTGACAGAAGAACCTGTCCACTGAATTGGTCGGCAAACGGTAACCACAACACTTGTGTTTTTACTCCAAAATTTTCGTTTGCCTCATCCAGTTCTACATTGGGCATAATGTCTTCGCTTCGCTTCCTGCACCAATTCCTCAATTTGAATCCTGGCTGGAGCAGGAGGTGGTTCAATTCTTTTTGCTTTTGTTCCAGTTCAGGAAGGGAATCTGAGCCAGTGAGACATTCGTCTACATAGAAGTCATATCGCAGTGCTACTGATCCTATTGGGTACTCTTTGGCCCCTGTATTGCTAAATGTTGAAGACACTTTGTAGCTAAATATAGTGCCGAATGTGCCAAATTTTAATCCCAGATGCTTTATGTGAATACGCTGAAAATGTATATTTTGGAGTTTCCTTCCCTTCCCCCTCTAGCTCGCAATCGCCGATTGTCCATAACTCCCGTATTTCTTCATTGAGATTCGAAAAATACCTGCAGTTGGTGATTATGAGTCCGTATGCTAAGTTTCATAATAATAGGCCGATTTAATAGGAATTTATAGCTATATATGTATGTATGACCAAGCAGTGCCCGCAGCTGTTGTTGTTGTTAATGCTTTGCACAGGCACAGGAGACATACACAGACACACGCAAACAAATAATAATTATACTCTATGTACAGAGTATTTCAAAGTCGCGATACCCGGCTTTAGCTTCTCTACTTGTTTGCTCTTATTCAATATCGGTGTCGATGTATTCGTTTTTGAATATGATTCTCACGAATGGAGGAGAAGGTGCTGGACCACCCGGGCAGAGATCTGCAATACCCGGGCTAGGCAAAGTAATCCGAAGGGTCGCCAGGTACCCCGGATGCTCCGTGAGCGACTGGGCTGTTTAAGAGGGCCCCCACTCAGACTGATCGACCCGTGCCGAGGTCGCATGACATCTTGATCCAGCCCTGACTATTGAGGAGTTAGGTTGTGTGGCTTTGGTGTCTGATATTTGCTGGGCACCGTCAACGCACGGGATAGATTGTAGTGCCATTACCAGTCGGCACCCTCTTAGAGGGTTCAGCTCGAGCTGTTTTTTGCCAACCCTTTATCTAAATAGAAAGCGTCGTGTTGCTATTTCACAAGACTTATCCAGCGATATGTTCGTTGGCAAGTTTCCAGTAGCTGCCTTCAATGAATGTGTAGGTTGATTTGCCACAATGAGCGGTAGCACAAAGGCTTCTAACCTTATAAAGAAATCGTCAACATTTGATTTGATGAGGATGTTTCTTAAATTTCTTATGTTGGTATCTGCCTGCTTGGGTGACAATTTCTGGACTACTCGATGGGAGATCAGATTTCGTCCAATTTGGTACATATCACTCTTTCGTTATTAAAAAGGTCCTGAAGCATTTTCTAAGCCGTGTTGTAATTCGTTTTAGTGGGTTATACTATTGTGTTGTCCAGATGGCGTAGTTGAATGTGTTCTTTGGTGGATAAATGACCACGACGTTGAAGGAGAGTTTTTTCGAGAGGAGACATTTTTAGGCTATGCTCTCGCAATGGCTAGGGTTCGAACCCACGACCTCTTGTTTGGTTTGCACGTGCGCTATCCACTACGCCAGCGAGGCCCCCCGCTATAAGTGATCATCCATAACTTCTATAACTCTTGGAATTATTAACTTAAATTTGGCAAATACCCCCAGTTACTGAATAAGTGTCCAAAAAAAAAAAAAAAAAACACTTGCCAATTGCTTTGTAAATGTGCAATTATATACCCTTTACGTGAGTTCGAATACCGATATAGGGAAAATCATTCAAAATTTTTTTTTTAATTTTCTTCATTATGTTAAATTTCTTTAATCATTCTAAGCATATTTACACAGTATTTTAAAGTCGGGACACCCGACTTTAGCCGACTTTTCAACAGCTCTGCCCGCAGCTGTTGTTGATGCTGGTGCTTTGGTTGACTGCAAACATGCTCCCACAGACACGAATAGGCACGCATAGCATGCTGAGATTTTCCTGTTTACTTTAGTTTCTTGTAGTGACTTCTAATATTTTCTTTTCTTTTTGTATATTTTTTAGATCTGATATAGTTATTCATGACAACGCATCTGCTATATGCCTTGAGATATTCAACTGTGAAATCATACTCCTCTAAGTCAAGTCTCATGCGCGTCAGTTTTGAGCTCGGGTTCGTCATTGAAAACAAGTAAGTTAAGGGCCTATGATCGGTTTTGACTGTGAAGTGTCTGCCATAAATATATGGTCGAAAATGGTTTATTGCCCAATGGATGGCTGCCAGTTCTTGCTCCGTTGTATTTTTGTTACTTTCCCCTTTTGTAAACGATCTTGATCCATATGCTACTGGCAGCTGTGTCCCATTATGATTTTGGGTCAGTACAGCTCCACAAGCTTGTTTACTTGCATCCGTCGTTATGCAAAATTCTTTTCTAAAATCTGGGTACTGCAATAACGTAGGCTTCATCAACTGGACTTTCAAATATTCCAATGCTTTTTGACATTCATCTGTCCACTCAAACTTAACATTCTTTCTGCATAATCTTGTTATGTGCCGCGAATAATCGGCGAAATTGTTTATAAAACGTCTATAATAATTGCAGAATGCAACGAATCTTCTAGCGCTATCAGCGTCCGTTGGGACTGGGTACCTTTCTATGACATCATATTTCTTGCTGTCTGGCAAAATACCCTTATCAGTACACTTATGGCCCAAAAAGGTTACCTCGTGCCTAAAGAATGAGCACTTTTCGGGGTGCAATTTAAGGTTGTGTTTTCTACACAAATCAAAAACGCTTGTAAGATTCTTAATCATATGTTTTTCTGAACACCCGATGACAATCAGGTCATCCATATATAAGAATGCCTGAGTAGGTTCTATACCCGAAAATGCGATTGTCATCATTCTTTGAAAGGAATTTGGTGCATATGGTAATCGCGTGAAGCGATAAGAGCCATTGCTCGTGGAAAAAGACGTTATGTTTCTGGAGCTTTCCTCAAACTCTATCTGATGAAATCCTGACATCAGATCCAAACATGAGAAGTACTTAGCTCTACCCAATTGATCGAGAATATCATCAATTCTGGGACAGGATTAATCTAACGGTAGTCAATCACCAAGCGTCATCTTTTCAAAATTTACTTCGTTTAACTGAATGATTGCATTTTTATCTGTGGTATTCAAAATTCGGACAAAAATATTTTTAGAGTCTGCAATGGAGTTTTGAATTTCTTGATTTGGTATGAATATATACCTGCTTGTAGTATTTATGGAAATTTTTCGGACGATTTTGGATCTTGCTGGCAAAACTGGGAAACCATTTTGAAGTGTATGATGTATTGGGATTTTTATTGAGTGATCAATATTATTAGGTCTCAGTATTAGCCAATCACTCCCCTGATTTAAGTCTATTTGACAATTATATTTCTTCATAAAATCTATACCTATTATTCCATCACATGGAATCGGAAAGTCTGAATCTACTATATGAAAGTCGTGAGGGATGGCATAGCATGTTGATAGGAGTTCTATCATTGCCGATCCTTTGGAATTGGTTGTACCCTCACCTATACCGGACAATTGAGTTATATTAATATAATTGACGTTATCAAACGAGTCCGTATCTTCCTTTATTAAAGAAACATCTGCACCTGTATCAACCAGCAATGTGTACAACTTATGTGTTGCTTCATTTTTATACTCTGTACATGAAATGTACAGAAGTATATTAGGTTTGCGGGAGCTGAAAAATGTAACAGGCAGAAGGAGGCGTGGCAGACCCCATAAAGTATATATATTCTTGATCAGCATGACGAGACGAGTCGATCTAGCCCTGTCTGTCTGTCTGTCCGTCCGTATGAACACCTGGATCTCAGAGACTATAGGAGATAGAGACACCAAATTTTGCACAAAGATGCGTTATGAGGGTTTTCCCGATATTCCATTCGTATAATCGCCTATATCTCGGAGACTATAAGACCTAGGAACGCCAAATTTTAGTCCAAGATGTCTAATATGAATACGCAGAAAATGTGTGTTTTGGAATTTCCCTCCCTCCCCCTTCTCCCCCGCAAATCGTAACTCCCGTAATTCTTGGAATTTCGAATTAAAATTTTGCAAATACCCCCAGTTAGTTATTATGTGTCCGTATGCCAAGTTTCACTATGATAGACCGATTTAACAAGAAGTTATAGCCATAAATATATTTGCTGCTGCTGCGCTGCTCAAGCGCTGCCCGCGGCTGTTGTTGATGCTGGTGCTTTTGTTGACTGCACACATATTTACACAGACACGAATAGATGCGCATAGGCATACATACACTCACACAGACGTAATTGCTATATAAATGTGCAATTATACACCCTTTACGTGAGTTCGAATACCGAGAAAGGTAAAATCGATAATTTTTTTTTTAATTTTCTTAATTTTTGTTATTTTCTATAATTATTGTAAACATATGTACAGAGTATTTCAAAGTCGGGACCCCCGACTTTAGCTTTTTTACTTGTTTTTATAATACAAAATTGTATCTGTTCGTCCAGTTGCATCGGTACAACTATTGACAAACTTGGAAACGGCCTCATTCATATTGTTGAATTGGCCAGCGTCCATTACCAGCTTTACCCTGTCAATGGGACAATTCTTTATCATTGATTTTAGAGCATGTTGCGTGCTGTATTTAGTGGCTAGTTCAACTGAGAGTCCATCGTTTATGAATGCACTCTCTAGAGACTTTGTCAGTTTTTCTACCTCTTGGGTATACTGATTAGCCGTCTTGCTCTTCTGTTGAAGGTTCAGCAGTTTGGCTGTAATAACCTCAACTGAGTCATATTTTACAGTGGCGGAAAGTTTGCAAACAATTTCAGCAATTGAGTTCTCACTGCTAATTAAATTGCGTGCGTTGCCTTTGAGCTTTGTTTTTATTAATTGGACTGCCGTTGACTCGTGTGTCTCTTTAATTGAGTCCACTAACTGCAACGCGTCCAAGAAGCTTCTCAAATTTTCGGCTTTGCCATCAAACTCTGGTATCAGAGATGACGCCGTCTTTAAAAATTGTATCTGCGAAATTTTTCGCAACTGCTAACTGTTTTCTATTGTATGAAGGCTTGCAGTCGTTTCGCTTCTTGCGGGGTTGTTATTGGGAGAAATTTCGCTTTTGGAATCTTCCTCCGACCTGGGACTTATTGACATTGCTTCATCCCCTTCCACGCTATATACGTTATGCATATTATGCACCAATTTAATGGTGTGTTTATACAATGAACCAATCTGTATTGGTCTACTTTGACTGAGGCTTTTGTATGATTTGTTAAATTCAGCTCTCAGGTCATACACTCTCCTGGATGTATCATTCCATTCCATTTATTATGGACAACGTAGATGCTCAGCAAGGCGATTTTTTTTTTTTATTGGACTCCTAGCTAATTAAGTTGAACACAGCATTTTGTTTAAAGAAAAATTTTGTTTTGTTATTATTTATTATTTATTTACTTTTATTTATTTATGTTTCCTTCCTATCATTCTATTCCTATTGTTTGGTCAAGCAGCAGGCGCAGGCAGCGCAGTCATCCGCAGCAGACGCATAATTATTCATATATACAAATGGTACCTTGCTCTGTGAAGCAAGAAGCGCTAAACGTTTAATAACTCTTATAATGTTTGCTTTAATCGCGCTCAATATTTGCTCTCTTTGTACATTTCCTTTTGTTATCCTTTTCTTAGTCTCTGCAGCTGCCAGTGCAGCTGCAATCGAAGTTAGTTGACCTAGATTCGCCGTGCCAATCTAACGCTTCTCGCTGTGCTGTTGTACGAGACAACGCACTTCTACTTTTGTGCATATTGTTTAAAGGCTCAACTATTTGAGTTGTATATTGTTGTATTCGTGTATATCTATTCGGTTTATAGACAAACATAATCGGCCCTGCGGGGCAAAATATACAAGTACATATGTACATTTAAAAAGAAATCGTTCTTGTTTTAATTGTCGTGTCTGACGCCCGCTTCAAAACCCATAGACTAAAAAAGGCTCGCACTGCCGGCGGCAATCGCTGTATATTTTTATATATTTTTTATATTGGTTTGACCCTTTTTTTTAAAATTTTATCCAGGTCATTTGCTCTACTAAGAATTCGTTTCTTTAGGCACTTATTGCACAGCTTGTACAGCTTAAAATACAAATTCCCACTCATTAATACAACGATTACCACCACTATTAATCCACTTTCTGCGATTCCACTTTATTAACAATTCCTGCAGTCTATCAAATAGATACCTTAGTATCGATACCTTAGTGTCTATCAAACCCATTTTGGGTATACTACTTATGTTATTTGTAACTATGCCACGTCTACATGGCTGGTCTATTTTGCTTATACTGGTTTCATTTAAGCAGTTTGACAACTCTCTACCTACTGGTTCGTACAGCTTTACGGGCTGCACTCCTAGTCGGGCGGAGAAGATTCCGCTCGAACTTAAAATTTTTCTTATTGGATATTTTTACAATTTTGTTATGTTAGATTAGTTTACAAAAGATTTTTTTTTACATATTATTGTGGTTTTTTTTTTGGAATTTCTCGCACTTACAGTTGTCGTCGGCGTTTTTTCCCATCGCTGGTGCAAAAGGCGGTCCTATGCCTTTCGCACTTACTCCTCCTGATTGTGTACCGTGCAATGCCGGCACGTGTACTCGCAGTATGGAGTGTACAGAGGGCCCTAGCAGTCCGTTGGGCATTTGCGTTCTTTGGCAGTTGCTTGGGTGAAGGAGGTAAAATTAATTCACGTTTATTTATATTTTCAACACGAGTGGAGCGAGTTGCGGAGTCGGGTTTTGCATTTTTGCTTATTGACTTTAAATCAAGTCAAGTTCTGCCTGCAATTTTTGGGCCGTTGCCCATGCGGATGGTGTTGCACTTGAGAATAATAGCCACTTTAAACGTGCTATTCTCTTATTAATCTTATTGTGCACACCTCCGCGTTTACCCATCACTCGCGCACTCTACTCACTCAGTATTTTTTTTAATTGTGTTGATGTCAAGCTCCGGTTTCCCAACTTTAAAGTTGTCCTCTTGCCGCTGTTATGGTCGTCTTAAAGGTGGTATACAAATATAAGCATATGCATGCGGCTCGTCGATGTGTAGATCACCACGTAATTTCACACTGCTATTTTATGTATACTTGTAAGTTGCTGCTGCTCACTATTAATCAGCTCCCTGGTCCTCCAGGACCGCTGTCACGGTCGCCATGTTAAGTTGCAGGTCCGCCAGTTATATTTTTTTCATTAAAAGGAACACTTGCGGTTTATTATTATTATAACTTCTTTATTCGGACTATTGTCAAAGGCTTCTCATACATCACTCTGTCTTACATTTTCACTTAAAGTAGCTCTAAGCTAAGGCCGCGTAGCTGCGCTGCCAGAGACGCCGACAGCGGGGCGGCCGCATTATATATTAACTTATATACTCAGCGCTGTTGGCAGCGAGAGTGGGACATTAACCGCGCCGTCGCTATGTTAAACATGCCGACGCTGCACTTATGCTGCCCAATGTATATTGGCGCGATCATATTACGTCGCGTATGAATTATGCCTAGCTCTTGAGTTTGCATAAACACTGCAACAAAGTGTTACAGTGTGTACTCTCAAGTGCGCATAGCATACAGTATGCACTCCTTATGTGAGCACCCTACAGTACATACTTAACATGACTAGGGCCAATTGCATATAATTATTTTGAAAATAAAATCGAATGAATGAACATCTACAGATCACCCAGCTGAAGCTAATGGAGGCCCAGCGCATACTGGTGGTCTGCACCCAGCGGACCGAGTACCACCAAGAGTACCGCGCCCTATCCAACGGGCAAAAGGCGGCATCCAGCAGCACAATCCTCAGCCTAAATCCGTTCATGGACCGGCAGGGAGTTATTCGTTCCGGTGGCCGGCTTTCCGAACCGGCCTCGATAAAGTACGACGAGCGCCATCCCATCATCCTTACGCGACTCTCGTGAGTTTCACCGATCGGATTTCGCTCCATAGCGGGAATCAGCTGATATTAAGCCTCTTGCGGTCGAAGTTCTGGATTCCTAAGCTCCGTAACTTAGTCAAGGCCACCATAAGCTCCTGCAAGGTCTGCGTGGTTTTTAAGAAACGGCTGCAGGACCAACTGATGGGAAGCCTCAAGATCCACTTTTTCTCCACCTTTTACACAAACCGGCATGGACTTTGCCGGTGCGTTAGAGGTAAAGTTTTATACCGGACGGGCGTGCCTCATTACCAAAGGCTACGTGTGAGTGTTCGTGTGCTTCAGCACCAGAGAAATCCATCTGGAAGCCGCGTCGGATCTCATTACGGAGAAGTTCCTGGCCGCTTTCGCGCGCTTCGTGGCGCGGCGCCGATGCCCTCAACGGATCCACTCAGATAACGGCAAGACGTTCGTGGGGGCATCTAAGGCTCTGGAGCGCACTTTTCTGGAGGCTACTAGATCACTACCCAATATGACACTCAGATCCTGGCCTGCACATTCATCCCAACCGGTGCATCTCATATGGGTGGCCTATGGGAAGCTGGTGGCAAGAGCACATTCGAGGAGCTATCCGCGCTGCTGTGTAAGATTGAGGTCTCAACTCGCGCCCGATACCCCCTATGTCCGGGTCGGAGATAGAGCAGGAAGCGGGCTCTATCATGAATCGTTGGTGGCGGCTCAAGGCGCTAAGCCAACAGTTCTGTCCCCGATGGAAGGATGAATATTTGAAGGAGCTGCACAAGCGCAGCAAAGGCAACAGCCACAGGTGGACCTCCAGCCAGGCTCCATGGTCATCATTTAGGAAGACAATGTTCCGACCAGCGAAGGGCGCCTCGGAAGGGGTCCAGGCCACCTATCCAGGCCACGACACGAAAGTGCGCGTCGTTCACATCCGGATGTTGCTAACCTACGACGAGTGTTGCTAGCGGAGCGCTGCCATAATTTTTAAAAAATCCAAATTTTTCAACTATTGACCTAAAACGTGGTTTCTAAAATCAGTGAAAGAATACAAATAAAACTGCAATCTCGGTTTTTGTTCGTGGCACATCGCTGCACCGCGTGGACACGAGTGCCGTGTTTCATATTCCAATTTCGTGCGTTTTCGTGTTGACTTAATAAAGCACGAAAAGACACGAACGTGAAAATGCGATGGAAACAAAAACAACACGACCAAAATATAATTTAAAGTAAGGAAATACTCTAATATTTATTCCAGTTTTTTGCACAAAGTCTATCTTAAAACATTGTGTTATGTACATACATGTATTTTATTGCTGAAGAAACAAGGGATTTGGAGCGCGTAGCCAAAAAATAACAAGTAAAAAAGGTAAAGTAGGGTGTCCCGACTTTGAAATACTCTGTACATATGTGTAGAATAATTTTGCGTGTATGTGTGTGTCTGTGTATGTCTCGTGTGCTTCCTGTTAAATCGGCTTGTCATTATGAATCTTGGCATTTGGACTTATTATCACTGGAGGTAGTTGCCAAGTTCGAGTTCGAAATTCCAAGAAATACGGGAGTTATGGATTTGAATAACAAGGGAAAATCAAAAAAATAAAACAAACTTGCACATAAGGCATCTTTGTGCAAAATTTGGTGTCTCTTGCTCTTATACTCTCTGAGATCCAAAACCGAAATCATCATTGAAATTGATGGATATGGAATTGAACATCTCCAAAACATCGATTTATCGCATTTTGACCGAACATTTGGGCTTACGAAAAATGTGTGCACGGTTTGTTCCGCACAAATTTACTGACGACCAAAAATTTCTCAGAATCGATCGACGCTTGTGACCGATTATTTGACCAAAAATCACATTTTAACCATTAACCACTTGCCGTATTCACCTGATATGGCACCGTGCGACTTCTACCTTTTCGGAAAAATGCATTTGCCCATGAAAGGAAAGCGTTATGCAGACGTAGAGGCCGTTCAAAAGGCTAGCACCGGCATACTGGCGGCCATACCGGCCAACGAGCTAAAACACTGTATTGAAGCAGAAGGAGACTATTTTGAATAAAATACATAAGCCGCATTTTGTATAAAAATAACTAAATAAAACATTTCAGGCACAGTTCTGATTTGAAGCTAAACGAACCAGCGCCTTTCATTTATTACAGTATGTAGACATGTATGTACATTCGCCTTGCACTGACAGGGCAGGACATTTTAATTAATTTAAACTTTTTAACATTTTCAAAAGTAATTTTTTCTTTGTTTAGTACATTTGGCATTAATTGTGTTGATGTCAAGCTCCGGTTTCCCAACTTTAAAGTTGTCCTCTTGCCGCTGTTATGGTCGTCTTAAAGGTGGTATACAAATATAAGCATATGCATGCGGCTCGTCGATGTGTAGATCACCACGTAATTTCACACTGCTATTTTATGTATACTTGTAAGTTGCTGCTGCTCACTATTAATCAGCTCCCTGGTCCTCCAGGACCGCTGTCACGGTCGCCATGTTAAGTTGCAGGTCCGCCAGTTATATTTTTTTCATTAAAAGGAACACTTGCGGTTTATTATTATTATAACTTCTTTATTCGGACTATTGCCAAAGGCTTCTCATACATCACTCTGTCTTACATTTTCACTTAAAGTAGCTCTAAGCTAAGGCCGCGTAGCTGCGCTGCCAGAGACGCCGACAGCGGGGCGGCCGCATTATATATTAACTTATATACTCAGCGCTGTTGGCAGCGAGAGTGGGACATTAACCGCGCCGTCGCTATGTTAAACATGCCGACGCTGCACTTATGCTGCCCAATGTATATTGGCGCGATCATATTACGTCGCGTATGAATTATGCCTAGCTCTTGAGTTTGCATAAACACTGCAACAAAGTGTTACAGTGTGTACTCTCAAGTGCGCATAGCATACAGTATGCACTCCTTATGTGAGCACCCTACAGTACATACTTAACATGACTAGGGCCAATTGCATATAATTATTTTGAAAATAAAATCGAATGAATGAAAATCTACAGATCACCCAGCTGAAGCTAATGGAGGCCCAGCGCATACTGGTGGTCTGCACCCAGCGGACCGAGTACCACCAAGAGTACCGCGCCCTATCCAACGGGCAAAAGGCGGCATCCAGCAGCACAATCCTCAGCCTAAATCCGTTCATGGACCGGCAGGGAGTTATTCGTTCCGGTGGCCGGCTTTCCGAACCGGCCTCGATAAAGTACGACGAGCGCCATCCCATCATCCTTACGCGACTCTCGTGAGTTTCACCGATCGGATTTCGCTCCATAGCGGGAATCAGCTGATATTAAGCCTCTTGCGGTCGAAGTTCTGGATTCCTAAGCTCCGTAACTTAGTCAAGGCCACCATAAGCTCCTGCAAGGTCTGCGTGGTTTTTAAGAAACGGCTGCAGGACCAACTGATGGGAAGCCTCAAGATCCACTTTTTCTCCACCTTTTACACAAACCGGCATGGACTTTGCCGGTGCGTTAGAGGTAAAGTTTTATACCGGACGGGCGTGCCTCATTACCAAAGGCTACGTGTGAGTGTTCGTGTGCTTCAGCACCAGAGAAATCCATCTGGAAGCCGCGTCGGATCTCATTACGGAGAAGTTCCTGGCCGCTTTCGCGCGCTTCGTGGCGCGGCGCCGATGCCCTCAACGGATCCACGGCAAGACGTTCGTGGGGGCATCTAAGGCTCTGGAGCGCACTTTTCTGGAGGCTACTAGATCACTACCCAATATGACACTCAGATCCTGGCCTGCACATTCATCCCAACCGGTGCATCTCATATGGGTGGCCTATGGGAAGCTGGTGGCAAGAGCACATTCGAGGAGCTATCCGCGCTGCTGTGTAAGATTGAGGTCTCAACTCGCGCCCGATACCCCCTATGTCCGGGTCGGAGATAGAGCAGGAAGCGGGCTCTATCATGAATCGTTGGTGGCGGCTCAAGGCGCTAAGCCAACAGTTCTGTCCCCGATGGAAGGATGAATATTTGAAGGAGCTGCACAAGCGCAGCAAAGGCAACAGCCACAGGTGGACCTCCAGCCAGGCTCCATGGTCATCATTTAGGAAGACAATGTTCCGACCAGCGAAGGGCGCCTCGGAAGGGGTCCAGGCCACCTATCCAGGCCACGACACGAAAGTGCGCGTCGTTCACATCCGGATGTTGCTAACCTACGACGAGTGTTGCTAGCGGAGCGCTGCCATAATTTTTAAAAAATCCAAATTTTTCAACTATTGACCTAAAACGTGGTTTCTAAAATCAGTGAAAGAATACAAATAAAACTGCAATCTCGGTTTTTGTTCGTGGCACATCGCTGCACCGCGTGGACACGAGTGCCGTGTTTCATATTCCAATTTCGTGCGTTTTCGTGTTGACTTAATAAAGCACGAAAAGACACGAACGTGAAAATGCGATGGAAACAAAAACAACACGACCAAAATATAATTTAAAGTAAGGAAATACTCTAATATTTATTCCAGTTTTTTGCACAAAGTCTATCTTAAAACATTGTGTTATGTACATACATGTATTTTATTGCTGAAGAAACAAGGGATTTGGAGCGCGTAGCCAAAAAATAACAAGTAAAAAAGGTAAAGTAGGGTGTCCCGACTTTGAAATACTCTGTACATATGTGTAGAATAATTTTGCGTGTATGTGTGTGTCTGTGTATGTCTCGTGTGCTTCCTGTTAAATCGGCTTGTCATTATGAATCTTGGCATTTGGACTTATTATCACTGGAGGTAGTTGCCAAGTTCGAGTTCGAAATTCCAAGAAATACGGGAGTTATGGATTTGAATAACAAGGGAAAATCAAAAAAATAAAACAAACTTGCACATAAGGCATCTTTGTGCAAAATTTGGTGTCTCTTGCTCTTATACTCTCTGAGATCCAAAACCGAAATCATCATTGAAATTGATGGATATGGAATTGAACATCTCCAAAACATCGATTTATCGCATTTTGACCGAACATTTGGGCTTACGAAAAATGTGTGCACGGTTTGTTCCGCACAAATTTACTGACGACCAAAAATTTCTCAGAATCGATCGACGCTTGTGACCGATTATTTGACCAAAAATCACATTTTAACCATTAACCACTTGCCGTATTCACCTGATATGGCACCGTGCGACTTCTACCTTTTCGGAAAAATGCATTTGCCCATGAAAGGAAAGCGTTATGCAGACGTAGAGGCCGTTCAAAAGGCTAGCACCGGCATACTGGCGGCCATACCGGCCAACGAGCTAAAACACTGTATTGAAGCAGAAGGAGACTATTTTGAATAAAATACATAAGCCGCATTTTGTATAAAAATAACTAAATAAAACATTTCAGGCACAGTTCTGATTTGAAGCTAAACGAACCAGCGCCTTTCATTTATTACAGTATGTAGACATGTATGTACATTCGCCTTGCACTGACAGGGCAGGACATTTTAATTAATTAAAAACTTTTTAACATTTTCAAAAGTAATTTTTTCTTTGTTTAGTACATTTGGCATTAGCGTTTTCATTAATAACTTTTGTTTTCATAATTTTTTTTTCATACGATATGTTGTAATATTTTTTTCGCGACGGTCTCCAAATTTTAAGTACATACTCAACATGACTAGGGACAATTGCATAAAATTATTTTGAAAATAAAATCGAATGAATGAAAATCGTACGCCTTTGAGGGATACACATACACAGTTCTCTATGAACGGTTAAAACAGTAAAGATAAACAAAAAATTACCCATGCATGCTTATGTAAGTTATAATTTATTGTTGATCAATATGTTGGGTTGTGCAGCTATTCTCCTCTTAATGAGCAATATGCTGCGTTATGCGGTAGTTATTCTTTTCTCGACGATTAATATACTGCGCTATGCAGTTCACAATTAGTTGATACGTTTATTTAATATGTTGGGATAGCGGTAGCTTTCCAATAGCTGGCCTTGTGGCAAGCAATTCCGGAGCAATGTATTGTATAAGTATTACACTCTCTTAATGCTGATACAGAACTGAATTCACAAATACAAACTTGGTACGGCTTTAGCTAAAGACAATAATTGAAAGCTTAATTCTAAATAAGACGCTGCAAGAGTCATGGTCGGCAAGCCGACTCAGCATAATTGCAGGCGATGACGGAAACTCTTGCGACATAGCAAGAGCATCAGGTTACCGTCACTGACTGTTGCAGCTAGGTCGCCGAACTTAAGAATTCATGTGTCCGCGCGTGCAAGGGCCGCCAAACAATTAGGTGCGTGGGTTACTTGTTAACTACTCCCCCCTCAAGATCACGGCCGTCCTCGGACGTGCTGAACCCATTAATGGCTCTCTGCATCTCCCGCGAATCTCGCCTTCGCCTCAGCACTTGGTAAAGGAGCAGAGAGCCGCTGAAATGAGGTTGAGTGCCACTCTAGCTGCAAACCAGACCTTGGGCGACCCGGCCAACGCAACCTCATCCCTGAACTCGCGGATGGTATGCAAGTTCTGATGACTCATCCTATGGAGGAGCGGCATGCTCAGAACCAGATGGTGGCTGATGATGTTTAGAAGTGGTGATTCCGCTATGCCCGGTGTTTTGCTTAGGGCTTCGCGGTGATTCACATATTTGTTGGCATTGAAAACAGCCCAGCGCTCAAAGGCGATGAGGTGTGTGCCCTTTGTTGATATCTTAGGGCCGTCGTCTGTACTAATCCGGGCCGGGCTCTCGTTCATGATTATGATGACGTCATCCACGAGCACGATTTGCTCCAGATGACTGGGCTGCGAGTGGCAGAGAGCTGTGCCTCCAGCATGCAACCCTCGTGCGCAAGTGTCATGGTTCGCCAGCATGTGTCATCTTGTCATCTTGTAGCTGCAGCACAGTGTGATGATGGGACACGGGGAATATGACTGTTGAGGCACCGAGCTTTTTCGGGAGCCTTTTTTAGTCTATGGGTTTTGTCTGAAGCGGGCGTAAGACACGACAATTAAAACAAGAACGATTTCTTTTTAAATGTACATATGTATATTTTGCCGCGCAGGGCCAATTATGTTTGTCTATAAACCGAATTGATATACACGAATTTAAGAGAGCACCAAACTCGAATAGTTGAGCCTTTAAACAATATGCGCAAAAGTAGAAGTGCGTTGTCTCGTACAACAGCACAGCGAGAAGCGTTAGATTGGCACGGCAAATCTAGGTCAACTAACTTCGATTGCAGCTGCACTGGCAGCTGCAGAGACTAAGAAAAGGATAACAAAAGGAAATGTACAAAGAGAGCAAATATTGAGCGCGATTAAAACAACCATTTTAAGAGTTATTAAACGATTAGCGCTTCTTGCTTCACAGATCAAGGTACAATTTGTATATATGAATAATTCCCCCCCCCCCCCCCCCCCCCCCCCCCCCCCCCCCCCCCCCCCCCCCCCCCCCCCCCCGTTGGAAGGCACGGGCTTCCAACCTCATCCTCTTTTGGCAGGGCACACAGTTTGCGCACCGCTCGTCTAATGATTCCAGATGCAGTCTGCAGCACCGCGACCCTCGAAACACCATCAGCTCCAGAGATCAGCTCGATGACTCTTGCCAATAGCCACTTTAGAGGAGGCAAGTTTTCATCCTTGACGAGGACCACGTCGTTGACAGCGACTCCAGGGCATGGAGTACGCCATTTTGAACGTTCTTGCAGTAAAGTGAGGTACTCTTCGCGCCAACGATTCTAAAACAGCTGTTGCAGATATTTGACTCTTCTTGCCGCTTCCCAAAGTCCGCCAAACGAGGAGGTATAAATCGCCAGCCAATCGAATCTGCACCGCCTGTACATGCTCAGCACTCAGGAACAGACGCTTTAACTTTGGCAATTCATTTTTGGCGCCAACGAATTTAGTCACATTAACGGACCATACCTGAGCGGGTCGACCACGCGTGGAAATAAAGCGTTTTAAAGCGCCAAGAAAAGCAGCTGTGGACAGGTCCTTGACGAGCTCTAGATGCACAGCCTTTGTCGCGAAGCATATGTAGACGCTGATGTAGCATTTTATGGCTGGCCTGTTGCGAACCTCACTCCGGTAGAAAAATGGGCCGCAGTAGTCAACGCCATAAACGCCATGACCATAAACGTATACGACGAATCCACTTGATCGCCAGGAAAATCGGCCATCAGATGCTCAACTAAGCTCGACTTGGCTCTGAAGCATACTGTGCACTTGCTGACAGCAGCTGAAACCGTCTTTCGGCCGCCTATGGGCCAGTATTGTAGACGAATCGAGGCCAACAACGCAAGTGGCCCATCATGTAAGCTGCAAATGTGGTGATGATAAATAAGCGCTCTTGTCACAGGATGCTGCCTGGGTGAAATTGCTGGATGCTCGGCCGCGAAATCCAACGGAGAATTTTTCAGCCGTCCGCCTACGTGAAGTAATCCAACCTCATCAATAAATGGCGCGAGCGAGGCCAGGGAACTGGAGGGTCTCTCTCGCTGTCCCGCCCGTAGCGCCTTGTAGTCTTCGAAAAGCGTTGATAATTGAATGGAACGTAGCAGAATGTGAATTCCATAATGTAGTCAAGCCAGTGTTAGGCCAGAGCACCGGATACGATGAATAAATTTGTAGACGAAACCAAAAACCCTTTGTAACTTGTAGAAAGAGTTTACGAACTTGCAGCCTGCCGAAACATCTGTGTAGCATGCCGCTCCAATCAGCACCTTTTGACGAAGTTCAGGCAGCGACTGTACAGACAAGCAGGATTCATTTGCTTTTGCTTTCTGTAAGAAATTTGGGTCCATGAGCCCACAACGAAGATTCCAAAAGTTCACCGGGCAAAGCCCCTCTAGATAAAATGTCTGCCGGATTTAAATTCGTTGCCATGTATTTCCACTCCATTCCAGATGTCAGCTCCTGAATTCTGGCTACACGATTGGAGACGAATATCTTGAAGCTCGAAGACTCGCTGCGAAGCCAAGATAATACGACGGATGAGTCAGACTAGCAATAGCATGGACCACAGAATATCTTAATCTTGGCCACTTCATGCATAAGCTGCGCCAGTAATGCAGCACCGCAGAATTCCAACTTGGGTACTGTGGTCGTCTTTAAAGGTGCCACACGCGATTTAGCGCAAAGAAGTTGCACCGTCATTTTTCCCTAAGCTGTAGAGACTATGTAGGCGCAGGTTCCATAAGCGCTCATGCTGGCATCGCTGAAGTCATGGAATTCAATAGTTGCGTTAGGAATGAGCACCAGCCGTGGAAAAGTTAGCTTTGGCACACGTTCAAAATTTTAGCAGAAACCAATCCAAGTGGTTGCTAACGCCGCCGGAACACTCTCATCCCATTCCAGCTTCGCCTTCCAGAGATCCTGCATAAAGATTTAAGATTTGGTTATTACAGGACAAGCAAGACCAAGGGGGTCGTAAAAACGTGCGATAGCTGACAAGACAGAACGCTTGGTAAGCTTAGAAGGCAGCTCTAAGGGTGATAGCGAAAACAAAAACTGATCGGAAGCCAGATCCCAGAACAAGCCCAATGTTTTAGTGATGTCGCTACCATCATCAAATTTTAGCAGCGATTCCTTATCTGCATCAGGGACGCCTTGCAGTACTGCAGAGTTGCTTGAGCACCATTTCCGCAATTTGAAACTGCCCGTCGACAGAAGACTAGTAGTCTGATGCATAATCTCCATCACCTCTGGAACTGAACTGCCTCCAGTAATGAGATCATCCACATAGAAATCACGCTGAAGAATTTCGGCACCAATGGGAAATGAGGCCTGCTCATCCATGGCCAATTGGTGCATTGTACGTACCGCAAGAAACGAAGCAGGTTTTGTGCCGTATGTTACGGTATCCAACTGATAGACTTGCACTTATTGCTGCGGTGTATCACGCCAAAAAATACATTGCAAGAAAGTGTCGGGCTCTGCCACCCGTACACAGCGATACATCTTGCATACATCGCAATTCCAAACGAACGAAACAGTAGCAATGTGTTGAAGAGTTTGCTTTGAATGGTGGGACCTGCCATAAAAACATCGTTCAATGAGTAGCCAGAAGTTGTTGCCGCAGATCCATCAAACACAACTCTGAGTTTCGTAGTTGTACTATCCTCCTTTAGGACGCAATGATGCGGTAGATAGTACTTGCATTTATCCCTTGAGTCAGTGCTGACAAGTGACATGTGATTCAAATCCTTGTACCCCTTTATGAAGGCCGAGTACTGGACCTTTAAATTGGGGCTGCGCTCCAATTTTCTCTCCAAATTTAGAAAACGGCGGCGTGCCTGCTGGTACGAGTCGCCTTGCAACTCAACGCTGTGTTTCGGAGGCAGCCGCACAGAATACTCGCCACTAGGTAGGCGAACAACGTTGGCCTTAAAATGCGCTTCGCACTCCAAATCCTCCTTGGTAGGAAGCATATCCGTGTCGATGCAGCTCTCCAGCTCCCAGAATCTGCGTATGAGCCTTTCTATGCGAACATTCGACTCTGTTTCCTCATCTGCTACAGACTGAAATGAAACGAGAGCCGATTTACGGATTTGTGAACCACCTCCTGTTATGATCCATCCCAGGCGAGTCTTCTGAATCACCGGCAATCCGGGACCCAGTTTGATCTGCCCAACGCAGAGCAGCTCGAAGAAGAGGCTGGCGCCGATCAGCATGTCAACTTGTTGCGGCGTATTGAAGCTAGGAACAGCCAAACGGATATTAGATGGAATTTTCCAATGCGTCGTATCGAAATTAATGTTGGGCTGGTTGTCCGTGATATTCGGAGCCACCAACGCCGAAATGTTGGTTGAATAATCTGACGACCGAGACTCCAGACTAATGTCAACCGCGAATCCATTCGAAATGAAATTTGCCTCACCAAGGCCAGAGACGCAAGTTGCTGTTTTGTTTTACTTTGCGCAATTGAAGCTGATGAGCAAGTCGAGACGTAACTACCAATGTGCCAGCGCGACTCCTCACGTTGACAACGGCGGTGGCGAGAAGCACAACATCAGGGCTGAGATTCTGGGCTGAAATGGGTGGATGCGGAGATGTGGCAATCATGACGCTTGGAAATGACGACGATGTTGGCAATTGCGTTACTGCTTGCTGAGAGGAATCAGAAGCTTGGGCATCAGATGCAAACACGTGCGCTACGGATCCTTCAAAATGCAGAATGCACCGCAGACTCTACAGGATCGACCCTTGCAGGTTTTATATTGATGGCCCTTTTGGAGACAATTGAGACAGAGGGAAAGCTTTCTGGCCTCCTTATGGCGCAGAACTGACGACAGATTTGCGAATTGGGAGCAGGTGTGTATTGAATGGCCCGTGGCATCACAAAATACACAGACTTTCGTATTAGGGTTAGTAGCAACAAAAGACCTTCTATTGGTGTTAGTATTTTTGCTACTCTTTCCCACCTGCCATCCAGAATTGTACACTGCGGTAGCCTGTTCCGTATTTTCCAACTTCTGACATCGCTTTTCCGGAAATTATGTGAACTGTTGTAGCGTCGGAACCGTGTCAAATGTGACAGTTTCTTCCCATTTGGTCTGAGTCGCATTGTCCAATCTCTGCAGCAGCGCATGGATGATGACACAATCGGCGATCTGCTCCGAATTTCCCATTCCATATAATGCCCGCACGTGCGCGTTCAGCTTGTCCGAAAACTCTCGCAATCTGGCAATCGCACCAACATCAACCTTCTTTAGCCCTAGAACCTCAGCAATGTGTGCCTGAAATATAAGACGGCGGTTATTAAAACGTCGATTAAGCAAATCCAATGCCACTGTATAATTTTCCGTCGATATCTCTAAAGAGCGAATCGCATCTAATGCATTGCCCTTGAGACACGAGCGTAAATGCTGCAGTTTTTCCACTTGAGTTAACTCCAAATCCTCGTCGATCATTGTTGAATAGAGCGACATAAAATCAGCAGAACCCGTGTAACTGCCGCTGAATGAAGACAACTTTTCCGCATAGTTGACGAAGAGGGCGCTTGAAACTGGCGCTTCCGTAACTCTACTTCCAGCTTGGCAGCTACGGACGCGGATTTTTTGTCAAACTCCTCCTGCAAGATGAAGCTAGTGTCACCACAGTCGAACTCCTTCAAGCTACTTAGCGCGCGGTTAAAATTAATCTTCTTATCCTCGTGCAGTTTTACAAGATAGAGCAACTCATCTTCTCTCAACAAACCAATTTTGTCATCTTTTAATTCGCATTCCATTACCTTGAGACTTTCACAAAGATATTCACATTTGCGCGTGAAAAATACTACCCGATTTCCAGGCGCAGCCACGGCAGTGGGTCCACGTTCAATCTGACGCTCACACGGCGGTACAGATGAATCATCACAATTAAAACAAAAACGATTTCTTTTTAAATATACATATGTATATTTTGCCGCGCAGGGCCAATTATGTTTATCTATAAACCGAATTGATATACACGAATTTAAGAGGCCCACAATTCAAATAGTTGAGCCTTTAAACAATATGCGCAAAAGTAGAAGTGCGTTGTCTCGTACAACAGCACAGCGAGAAGCGTTAGATTGGCACGGCGAATCTAGGTCAACTAACTGCGATTGTAGCTGCACTGGCAGCTGCAGAGACTAAGAAAAGGATAACAAAAGGAAATGTACAAAGAGAGCAAATATTGAGCGCGATCAAAGCAAACATTATAAGAGTTATTAAATGTTTAGCGCTTCTTGCTTCACAGAGCAAGGTACAATTTGTATATATGAATAATTATGCGTCTGCTGCGGACGACTGCGCTGCCTGCGCCTGCTGCTTGACCAAACAATGACCTTTTTGCAAATATACTTAACCATGGGGTACGCAATCAATATGTGTACAATATTTTCGGACTGAAAGACCTTTATGCTGGATGTCTCCATTAACCTAACTATGGCAACGTCTATGGCTCGGTCAACCAGAGATTTCAAATCATTGTGATCGAAAATAGTGGGGTTTACTATGTTAGACTTGGCGAGAGTGATTGTGAGCATTAAATTTTGAATTTCCGTTATTAACATTCTATTTCTCGCCAGCAGTGCTTCGTACAAATGTGGAGTGTCAACCAAATTATTCTTGTTTGCTTTAATTATCTGATTAATGGTGTCTGTTTTATGGCTGTTTTATTCGTTTCTGTGTCTGCGAGTTTATCGCTACCTGCCTATTGTTTGATTCGATCAGTTGTGACTCGGACATTCTTATTTTCTCAAAATCCGCTTCTGGAAATTCTGTGGTGTATTTTCAATACTGACAAAAGGCTTCTAATGTGATCTGTGTCGACGTCCAACAACTTTCGCATGTGCGATTGGGGAAATAACTCGGACAACTTTCGTGTATCATCGGTGATGTTCTCAAAGTCCGTCAAATTACTGGAGTGCCTCAAGTAGTCCCGCTGCTCCCACACCAGAGCATTTCCGTCTACTACAGGTATGTAGCTGAAATGTGAATATTCGGTAATCCGAGCGTTCGCTATTGCTATGATGAAGAGGATCGCGCCCACAAACCTGCAGGAATGTTTTGTGATTAACCTATTTTATACCTAAACTTTTGAATGTCTCCGAGCTGAGGAGAGCTTATCTGAGGTTGTCTTTATGGACCACCCTCCCCTTAATGAGAACCGACGTTCCCATGTCTGCCTGTATTTTTTCCTCAGAGCACAATGGGGTCAATTTGTTGCCCAACCTTCTATTATTTTTCAGAGACACTCTTTCACCCACATCCATGTTAACCTGTTGAGCTCCTGCTATTATTTTATGTATGGCCTGGCGGAACTCGTCTGACGCCGCATGCATGACTTCAGTGGGAGTTTTATCAGTGACTGAGTGTAAAGTTTTATTGTACATCTCTACCGTTTCGTTGATTTTCATTGTCAATTCTAAGGCATCGCGCAATCTCTGTTAGAGTGCTGTGGAAACGCTCCACATGACCATTTGTAGGGGAGGCGCGTTTACGACATGTATGCCGTAGCTATTTTTAAGCAAAGACGTGATTGTCTCCGAATTAAACGCAGCCTCATTGCCACAATATATCGTTCTGATATTTGGGAACAAATTCACCAACTGAATTATGGGTACCATGACATCGATTATTGCCCTTGACGCTATCGGCTGTACGATGGCAAATATTAAAAATTTGTCAAGGCCGGTGAAAAACAGTTTTTTATCTGTTGAAAAAATGTCGATATGCAGCATTTCGCCTGCATATGTTGGAATTGGGGTTTTCACCAGCTCTTGTTTTCTCGGATGTCTGTCGTATTTCGCCTGAGTGCAAACTCTACAGTTTGCAACAATTTCGCTGGCCAATTTGCTCATTTTTGCGAAAAAATAGTCACGAAGGACCTGTTTGATGTGTTTGCGGATGTGTGTGCGCGATTATGTTCAGCAGTGATGATCTCAATCTGCTCGTTTTTATTGATTATATCCGACACCATATTCCTGCACTGCCAGAATTTCGTTGCCGGGATATATGCAACCAAGTCGTTTTGGAAACTTGCCAGTGTCGGCAAATCGCAGTGTATGGCGTTTACGACACCAGGATTTACGACTTCTTTAAGTGTCTCAAGGACGGCACTCTTGTCCGTGAAGCTTATTAAATGGCGAGTCTTGCCGCCGACAAGTATTAAGTACTGCTTTAACGGGAAACGCGATTCTTCCAGTATGATCTGATTTCTGAAGCAAATTACCGGCTTGTCGGTGGACTCAATTGTGTAAGTCAATGAAAGTTCACTGTGAATAGCTTGCAGATTCTGATTGAAGGTCGTTTTGCAAAGCATTCACATTCTGCCGAGACAAAGCGCCGGCAACAAAATTTTCCTTCCCCGGTTTATAGAACATTTTCACAATGTGTTCATCATTGTAGGCCTTCCAGCGTTCTGCGATGGTTTTTTCATTTAGTTTCCTAAAGTCAATCGCAAACCGCTTTTTGCCGTTGCCGTCAGCATCGGTTCCCTTTTTATCAACAACCCACGAAGGGCTCTTGTATGGGGACCTTGAAGGTCTAATGATGCCCTGTTCCAAAAATTTTGATTTCGTTATTTACGAAATTTGAAACACCCATGGGATGAGGATATAACCTAGTGTATACTGGTTCATTGTCCTCTGTGCGGATCGTAGCAACGACCGAAGTGTTAAAGGTCAGTTCCTCGTTGGAGGTCGTAAACGCCTTTATGTTTCTAAGAATAATTTTTTTGAATCCCCCCTTTACTGAGCCGTGCACCACTATGTCGTTTACATCTATCACAGCTATGGTGTCGCAACTTTTCTGATTTATTTTTGTATTCTAGAGTACCATTGTTCACATTCAATGCACTCCAGCCCGCGTTAGCAGGTCGAAACCTATAATGGTGTCGAAATCACCGCGCGTGTCTAGTAAAAAAAATGGGGAGACCTGTCGAAAAATCTTCATCAGGCATTTAGTTTCGATTCTACTGGAGCCATGTATTGAGCTTACAGTAAAAGGTCTATCGACAGGAACTACATTGTTAACCTCCTTTTTGGGCTTCACATAGTTCTTTGCCGCCCCAGTGCCTATCAAAATTCTTAAGGTTCTCCCTGCCAACTGCCGTTCAATGAGCGGTAGCCGGGAGCGTTCACTAAAATACTCACCGAAATAATGCATGTAACGCATCAGAACTAACCACCCTGTTGAGCAAATCAGCGTTCTCACTGTCGTGAGACATAACGATTTTATTGGTTACGAGAGTTAGCTCAGGTCGCCCTGTCTTACCATTTCCAGCCCCTGTCGCAGCAGGCGCAACGACGTTCTATCGGCGTATGTACAATCTAACCTCGCTATAATGGCATCAAAATTGAGCACAGTGTTGTGCGAAACGAGTAACGCCCTCGCAGGCCCTCTGATCTTGTTCCTAATAATTGTTACTGCCTGATATTATGGGCTGCTGCCGTTAAACGGCCTGAACAGCTCGTATGCGTCGGTCGCTGACTGCCGCCACGCCACATATTCATCTTGTGTACCCTCAAAATCGGGAATTGATTTTATAATGTATAATGGAATATCGCACCTAATGGCTGGGTCCACTGAAATTCTTTGGTATGATTCAATCTGCGGCGCTTCCACACGCAGCTCACTTATTTGAGCCCTCACTGTATCGAGCTGCGATCGGAAACTCTCCTCCTTCTGAGCCAAGGCCTGGCTAACGGCAACCGCCACCAAAGCCTGCACCTGATTCACATCCATGACTGCTTCTGCCTGCTATTTATGGAATCTACGTCCCAATCGTCGTCACTATCCTATTCAACCTTTATTTTCCTTTACGGACCTGACCAACTCATCAACCCGTCCCAAAGTGCACCAATTGACACCTTTCACACGCACAAAAAAAAAAATGCGTCTTGTGGCCGATTATTTAAAGTCGGCAAAATAAGGAAATCGTTTACTTAGCTGACACTACTCACATGCACAAATTTGCATCTGGTGGCCGATTTGAAGTCAGCAAAAGTCAGCAAGAAGTCACACGTACATACATATATAAAGAATTTGATCCGAAATCACTGTTTTGCACTTACGTGTTTCAACTAAGTATTAAAACTAACTTAGGGTTCTATCCTTGTTGGGCGTCAGTTATAACTTCTTGTTGATCAATATGTTGGGTTGTGCAGCTATTCTCCTCTTAATGAGCAATATGCTGCGTTATGCGGTAGTTATTCTTTTCTCGGCGATTAATATACTGCGCTATGCAGTTCACATTTAGTTGATACGTTTGTTTAATACTAGCAGGTCTTGCCCTTCTTTGATGTGCTAAGTAAAATGTGCTTAAAATTATAAGTTTAATTACTATATGATATTCTTCTTTCGACGCTCTCTAAAGTTTTTTAAAGAGTTCAATTTCCAAATAGCAAATATAGTACAATAAGTACTATGTATTGTTATACGTACATACATGCATATGTACATATCTTCGTTACGCACCGGGCGGACTGCCAGTCCTGACTTAAGTGTGTGCTTTCTCAGCATGTTGTACGCACGGTAGAGTTATCCGCGAAAAGTCCGACGCTGGGCATTTAATTTTGATTTATAAATCGGGACGTCCCGCCAAAATTGGAGCGTTCGGCAACGCTGATATGTACATACATACATTTAAATTTTTCATGCAGGCGTTATCCGCCTATATACATACATACATATGTACATACATATAAAGGTATGTATTAAATTTTTTAATTAAACACTAATTTGTGTCTTCAATTACAAATATGATTGTTGTGAATGTAAAAGGTATGTTTCTGCTTTTGTAAATCGCATGAATAAACTGACAAAATAGGCTTAACGATAAATGACTCTTAGATTTGTTCAGAGTATATTTGTAGCATTGTTAACTAAAACGGTAAGTCGCTGTAAATATGCGATCCGCTGAGATGCTAGAGATGGGCATGTGTCGGATGCTCTATGTGTTAGAGCATCAAAACTATCAATAGTTGAATCCGTTGATACAATCAATAATTCCATCGAAGTTTGAATGCAATTAACAGAAAATTTAAATAATAACATCTTATAATTTATTGAGATCAATAAGAACAAATCATATACAAACATACATATGTACATCTGCCCGCAACGTGAAGAAGAATATGCGTAGGTCCGCTTTCGGTTTCTGCATTACTATCGCTTACGCAGTCGTTGCCTAGCGACGGTAACTGTAAACTTTTGACATTTTGCCTTTGAAATTAACAGGCGTAAATGATCACAAGGAAAGAAGAAGCGCGAGCCAATGACTTGCAGTTGTTGTTGTTTTTAGTTTTAAAAATTTGATTTAAAACCATAGAACATTATTTATTACAATCAAACAACAGTGCTCGATTGTCCAATGTATACATACATACGAATGTACATACATGCTATATATGTACGTACACAGGCATACATACATACATATGTGTGTACATATGCATGCATGTTTCTCTTTACTTTTTCAACCGTACGTAGAGAACCGCACACATATACACGAACTGTTGCTTGTTCTGTGTGTGAGTGTATGTATATGATGTCCCCAACTATTTGATATTTGCGTTCTTTGTAATTTGTTGTTGCTGCATAAAGTTACTAATGAAAACCGTAATGCCAAATGTACTAAACAAAGAAAAAATTACTTTTAAAAATTTTAAATAATTTTTAATTAATTAACATTTCTGGCTCTGTCAGTGCAAGACGAATGAACATATATACATACATAGATGTGTACATGTACATATATGTGTACATGTACATAGATGTGTACATATGTGTGTATGTGTGTACATTCACACATTAGTGTCTCACATTTTGCTTTGGCTATTTCAATCGTTTGCACGCAACTACACGAACAGCTGCTTGCATGTGTGTGTGTGTGTGTATGTATACTTAGTTGTCCCCAACTGTTTGATATTTTGTATTGTTTGTTCCGCCTGCATTTGTAAAATGCATATTTTGAAAATCCTTGAATGCAAAGTTGTAGATTTAGTTACGTAGATTACAGTCCCCAAATTTGAAATCGATCGGAAAAAATTTATAACACAAACTTTTCATTTGAAAAGGTGAATAAATATTAAAACCCCAATAATTCAAGCTCCACCACGAATTTCGAAAATCCGAGTATGCAGTTTTGTTTGTATCCTTTAATTGATTTTAGAAACTAAGTTTTAAGTCGATGGGTTGAAAAATTCGAATTTTTCAAACAAACTTTGGAGCTACTTTTCCCCCCTTTGGAGCTCGAATTTTCCAAAATCCTTTCTTAATGCGCATCTACATTATAATAGGATACTTGAGCCCAAATTTCAGCATCCTAGCTTTTACCGTGCGGGCTGTTGACGCGGTTTTCTTTTGTGCCCCAAGAAAGCCCCAATAATTCAAGCTCCAACAAAAAATTTAAAAAACCGAGTATGCAGTTTTCTTTGTATTCTTTTATTGATTTCAGAAACCAAGTTTTATGTCGATCGGCTAAAAAATGCGGATTTTTCACACAAACATTGGAGCTAGTTTTCCCCCCTTTGGAGCTCGAGTTTTCCAAAATCCCTAGACTATGAAAGGATACTTGAGTCCGAATTTCAGCTTCCTAGCCTTTACCGTTTGGGCTGTGCGTTGATCACCAATCAGTCAGTAAGTATTGTATTGTATAAGTATTACGCTCTCTTAATGCTGATACAGAACTGAATTCACAAATACAAACTTGGTACGGCTTAAGCTAAAGACAATAATTGAAAGCTTAATTCTAAATAAGACGCTGCAAGTCATGGTCGGCAAGCCGACTCAGCATAATTGCAGGCGATAACGGAAACTCTTGCGACATAGCAAGAGCATCAGGTTACCGTCGCTGACTGTTGCACCTAGGTCGCCGAACTTAAGAATTCATGTGTCCGCGCGTACAAGGGCCGCCCAACAATTAGGTGCGAGGGTTGTAATATTGTTACTCTGCCGCGGGTATGCTCGCCGGCCAGAGTTTGCTAAACTACTCGACGTGACGACGCGTTGCACAGCAGTCAGCCGCGCGTCGTTACACGTCCCCCCCCCCCCCCCCCCCCTCTAGACGAACGCGAGCCGGTTGTGGGGAATGGCCGCCAGCGCCACCATCGGGAGTTTACCCGCCGCCGTCATCTGCAGCAAGCCCTGCGCCTCCACCCTGTCGAACATGGCCCAACACAGAGCTGCCGTGGGGCCGACGACCTGCTCCAGCACCACCATCGTTTGCTCGTGGACGCTGCCATCAGGGTCCCGGCCCCATGTAACGAACACCGGCCAAGCGAGCCGAGGCCGCGCTACATGAGGCGCCGGACGCCGCCCACGCAGATCGTGCAGGCACCTGGCGTACCACAAGCGCGCCGCCACGCCCTGCGTTGCCCGTTTCAGCAGTCGTTGCCGCTCCCGTTCGCGCTGCTGGCGCTCGTGCTACCACTTCTCCAGCTGCCGCTGCCGCTGCCTCTCGCGCTGTCGCCGTTCCCGCTGATCTTGCTGTTCGCGTTCGCTATGTCGCTGCTCCTCCACCTGCCGCTCGCGTTCGCGCTGTCGCTGCTCCTCCACCTGCTCCCGCTGCCGTCTCTTGCGGACTCGACGTGCCCCGCGGCGTCCACGGTGGCGGCGTCGATTGCCCGCCGGTGTCGGCGACTTCGTTTGTGCAGGTGCCCGAATGCGGCAATTGCGGGGGTCGCGATCACACTGGATTTGCGCCCGGCGCCACTCCGCAAGGTCAACGTAGCCCCCATTTGAGTCCATGCTGCTAATTCCTGTTTTTCTTCGAAAATGTTCGTGCGACGCGTCGTTTTCCCGCTAAGTGTGATATTGTTGTACCAGCTGTTTTGGTAGCGCTGCCACATCTAATTTTCGCGGTCCGCCAGTGCTACCCATGCCTGGCGATCTATCGTGGGTGTTACCATTTGCATACTTATTCGATAGTGGCCGGTGTTGCCATTTATCGTATCCCCTCGATAACACATTATCGACGGCCGCCCGCCGCTCTGGCAACTCGTCATCACCGCCCACATGTTTATGTTGTAATTGGCTTCCGGTCCTAGGCTATTATTCCGCGTTGTGCCCAACCTCCTTTTTTTGTTGTGCTCGTCCAGCTGCCCGCTCGGCACTTGCCCATCTGCTGCGCCTCTGGCATATTTGGCGCTGTGTGTGTATCTCAGGTGGTGTGGTAATCTACATCGCTTTACAAGGCCTGAAACGTAACAACAAACTTCGTTTAATTATGTTTGTAGGCTTACATGGGCATCTTCTTCTGCCAGAACGGCAGCTTTGCTGTTCCCGCTTGGGTGGACGCCGGTTGGATTGCTGTTGCTGTTGTCGTGGCTGTCGTGCGGCTGCTGCGAAAGTGGCTGCTGTCGTCGTGCTCGTTCATGTGGCTCGTTTTTGTTGCCCGGACTGCCGTTGTGGCTGCTGTTATGGTCGCTGAGGAATGGGCTGCTGTGGCCGCTGTGCAGTTGTCGGTGGCATGGCCCTGGTGACCATACTAACGCGGCTTCCGTCGTTGCTGCCTTAGTCGGCCCTGCTGTCCTCTGCATTCACCGCTTTCAAGTCTCGTACATGCGCCGTTCTACCTCTGCCGCCCGCTACTGGTCGCACACGCACTATGACTGGGGATATGAATGCTCGCACCGTGAATGGTCCATCGAAGCGAGGCGCCAGCTTGGCCGCAAACTGCTCGGCTGCATTGGACAGGTGATGTTGTCGCATGAGCACCTCGTCGCCCAGTTTGGGTCGCCACTCGCGTCTCCGCGTGCCTGATCCTCACTGGCCACCCCTTGGTTTCTTCCTGCTATACGGGCAACAAACTGTAGCAGCGTCGCGTGTGTTTCTGGGCTACCTGGTGCTGCCTCAGGGGCGTCAGGATCCCTGCCGTACAGTGTGTGTGGATGCCGTGTTTCTCTCCCAGATAGGATGAAAGCCGGTGAGTAGCCCGTTGCGTCTGAAATTGCTGTATTAATGGCCAATTGTGCTTCCGGCAGTTGTTCGTCTCACGTGTTGTGTTGCCCGTCCGCCAGCTGAGCAATCAATGTTTTGACCGTTCTATTGGTCCGCTCCGTGAAATTCCCCTGAGGTGTGTATGGTGCCGTCAGTTGTTGCTGTATGCCTGCCTCGGCGAGGAACTGCTTCAGCGCGCGGCTCGTAAACTGGGCTCCGTTGTCTGTAATGAGCTTTCTTGGTGTGTCAAACCGCGCCAGAATCCGCTCTCGTAAGGCCAGCTTCACTGCCGCTGCCGTCGCCTTGCGGATGGGGACCAGTTCTGCCCATTTACTGAACTTATCCACCAAGACCAGTAGATACGCGTTGCCTCGTTTGGACCGCGACAGCGGCCCCACAAAATCGGCGCAAACGACGTCCCACACTGCCTCCGCTGGTTTGAAATGCATCCTGCCTGCCGTCAGATGTTGCTGGGCTTTATAGCGTTGGCACAACAGGCACTGGTGCACATACTTCGCTACGTCGCGATACAGACCAGGCCAGTGGTATCGGTCTGCAACGCGCGCACAGGTTCGGCGTACTCCCATATGGCCCGCCGTTGCGTCGTCGTGGCATTCTCTCAACACCTCCTGTCGTAGAGGCGTCTGTCGTTCTGTATGGCGTAATCTGGGTACTTGCTGGGACTCTCCAACACCGCTGCCGTCAGCCACTGTAACCATTTACAAGTTGGCGCTGCCTCTGGCTCCACTTGTGCACGGCCGGCCACCTCGCGCGGCTGTCGTGATAGCGCGTCGGCCACCACGTTCATGGCTCCTTTCCGGTACTGGACGTCGAATGTATACTGATGTAGCTCCAAAGCCCAGCGTGCGATGAGGCCGGTGGGGCTCTCGATCGAGTTGAGCCGACGCAACGCCAAGTGATCGGTCACGACAGTGAAATGGTAGCCTTCCAAATAGTGTCGCAGTTTTCGGATTCCCCAAACAATTGCGAGGCACTCCTTCTCCGTGGCGCTGTAGTTGACCTCCGCTTTCTGCAGCTTCCTACTGGCGTAGGAAATCAAATGTTCGTGGCCGTCTATGTCTTGCGTCAGAACCGCGCCCAGCCCACACTCGCTGGCGTCCGTCTGTAGGCAGAAGCGTTGCGTGAAATCGGGGCACGCTAACACCAGCGCTTCTATGAGTTGTCTTTGGATGCACTCAAATGCCTCCTGCTGCGGTGTTCCACAACTCCACTTGTGGCCCTTCTTCAACAGTTCGGTGAGTGGGCCGACCGTGGTGGCGAAATTGGGCACAAAGCGCCGGTACCACGAGGCCATCCCGATGTACTGCCGCAGCTGCTTCAGATTTGATGGTGGCTTAAGCTCGCGAATGGCTGCCACCTTCGCCGGATCCGTTTGGATGCCCGCCTCCGTCACTAGATGCCCCAGGTACTCAATGGATTTACGAAAGAATTCGCACTTATCTCGATTTATTCGCAGATTGGCCGCCCGCAGTCGCCGGAACACCTCGCGCAAGTTGCTCAAGTGTTCCTCGAAAGTCCTGCCGACCACCACTATGTTGTCGAGCTATGCAAACGCGTGCGGTGCCATGCCGCCAGGCGCCTGTCTTCTTGTGAACCAACACAATGGGTGCGCTGTAGGCGCTGTCGGAGCGCTCGATGCAGCCCTTTGCCAGCAATTCGTCGACTTCTTGATTGATCACAGCTTGCATGGCTGGATTCCGGGGGTAGTACCGCTATTTGATGGGACGCTCGTCTTTCATCCGGATTGTGTGCACCGCTGCCCACGATGCTATCGAAGCTTGCCAGTTCCCCCTCGAGGAACCTGGCTGCCGTCTGGGTCTGCTGCTCCGTTAGGTGGGCGGCTATAGTGAGCGCCGCCTGCTCGCTTGTCACCAAGGCTGCATGTCGGGCTCTGCGATTCCGCCTCCGCCGCCTGCGTGGCCGTTGGTCGTCCGCTCGCAGTTCTACAGTTTGGCCACCCACAGTCACCGCCCCGTTGGCCATATGGACGTAATCTAATCCCAATGTGAGCTCATCTATGCACAGTCCCCATCTTACCACAGTCCCAACAGTAGAGCTGTTGAGTGTTTGGGCACGCGTCCATATTGTGTCCCCATCCCGCAACGTCTGCAGATGGGTGGGCGACGATGCGTGTCCGCTGGGCCAACAGCCACCGGCTGTGGGATCGGCGTAGGGTGTGTGGCGTTCGTCTCATCATTGCCGGCCGCCTGTACGTACCCATCGAGTGAGCTCACTTCTTCGCCTGCCAGGCGGAGGTTGGTGCGTATTTCTGGTAGCCCGTTGGCGTGGACAAGTCTCAGCTGCTCCTTTGCAGTCATCTCAGCGCCGCGCATCAGCCGTCGCATCGCTCGGACATACTCGATAGGTGTCTCTGATGCACCCTGGACCCGGCTGTATGCTTCCCGCCGGCGCTCTTCTATATGGGGGCCTGCTGGATACTCTTTTAGTAGGTCTTGGCGGAACTCGACCCACCGTTGTGCCAAATTGCGCCTTGCCTTGACCACTCCCACTCCTTTGCCTCGCCGACCAGGACTTCCGGTAATACTGTCACCAAATCGTCTAGTCGCACGTTGGTCATATCTGCCTTATCTTCCAGATCCCGAAGGAACGTTCTTGGGTCCCCGCTGCCGTCAAATCGGACGCCCCACTGTGCTACCTGTGTCTGCAACGCGGCTCGTCTGTCTCGTTCGGCTGATGTTGGCGCATGTTGCTCTGCCACCGCCAGCGCATTCGCGAGTGGTGGCGCTGGAGTCGGTGCTGTTGGGTCGTCTTTGTCAGGTGCACCACCAGCAGGAGCAGCAGACGCGGTGGAAGCGCAGATCTGGATCGACAGTTTCTGGAAACCATCCTCCATGGTCTGGGCCAACCGGTGGGTGTACTGCGCCAACACAACTGTCATCGAATCGGCGATTGCCTGTGCCAGGTTTACCGTTGAGGGCACTGGAGCCACTGTTGGCGTCGGTGAGGCTGCCGTGGGCCTGCCTGCGGACGCTTCAGGCGAGGCCGCGACCGCTACCGATATGGTCGGCACTGACGCTGGAGTTGGCGATGTCGTCCGCGCTGGAGTCGGCGATGCGGCTCGCACCGGGACCACGGCTGGTGTCGTGTTTGCCTCTGTCGCGACGAGTAGCCTGTAGTGTACAGGTTTCAGTAGTGATGTTCAATAGCTGAAGAGAGGTGCCAATGGTGCTGTTAGGCTCAGAGGGTGTGCACTCTTGCTATACTCGGTATTAGCTCGCCGAAAATGTCGGGGCTCTTTTCTGGCCTAAACAACAGGAACTACTACATTTAATTAAGTGCACTGTATATATATTGGTATATTTAACGGGAGGGGAAAATTAAATTGGAAGCAATTCGTAAAACGCGCATCAAGAGCAATTCGGTGAAAACCTTAGCGCCGACACGCCGATTCGGTGCATACTGGGAAGACTACCTATCTGAGGGAACTAGGTGAAGTCGTCCCTCGTCTTTACCCACCCTACCATGGCAATGTGGAGTTTATGTTGGCATTGCCCCTTATCTTCTACAATTTACACTATGTTATTTTACATCGTTCCGGCAAAGATAATCGACAGACCATTAGTTACTCATTAGAAATTCATCTTACAAATTTATATTTACCAAAATTTTCATAAAAGTTCAGGGGGTTTAGTCATCATTCCAAATACAAATATTCAACTTATTATATATCGGAACATTTTAACTGAGTACATTTAAATTATCAAATTAGGAATTCTTTTAAACAAAATTAATTTCAATTCATTTTTCTTAATGAGTGTAGCAATTGTGAACCATAATTTGTTTATATGTATATATATATATATGTGATTTTAAAATAATTTTACAATCATTTTACAATTTGTTTATAAATGGTCTTTTTTTTTTTCTTTTTAAATTCCAACATATATAGTTTTAAATTCGGTTTGTTAACCATTTTATACTTTTTCTTTTTATACTCTGTACATGAAATGTACAAGAGTATATTAGGTTTGCGGGAGCTGAAAAATGTAACAGGCAGAAGGAGGCGTGGCAGACCCCACAAAGTATATATATTCTTGATCAGCGTGACAAGACGAGTCGATCTAGCCCTGTCTGTCTGTCTGTCCGTCTGTCCGTCCGTATGAACACCTGGATCTCAGAGACTATAAGAGATAGAGACACCAAATTTTGCACAAAGATGCGTTATGTGTGTATTCTATACGAGTTTGTTTTATTTTTTTGATTTTCCCCCCCACTTCCCCCCTATGGGGGTTTTCCCGATTTTCCATTCGTATAATCGCCTATATCTCGGAGACTATAAGACCTAGGAACACAAAATTTTAGTCCCAGATGCCTTATGTGAATACGCAGAAAATGTATATTTTGGAATTCCCCTCCCTCCCCCCTCTACCCCGCAAATCGTAACTCCCGTAATTCTTGGAATTTCGAACTCAAATTTTGCAAATACCCCCAGTTAGTAATTATGTGTCCGTATGCCAAGTTTCACTATGATAGACCGATTTACCAAGAAGTTATAGCCATAAATATATTTGCTGCTGCTGCAGCGCTGCTCAAGCGCTGCCCGCGGCTGTTGTTGATGTTGCTGTTTGGTTGACTGCGAAAATGCTTACACAGACACGAATAGATGCGCATAGGCATACATACACTCACACAGACGCAATTGCTATGTAAATGTGCAATTATACACCCCTTACGTGAGTTCGAATACCGAGAAAGGTAAAATCGATCATTGAATTTTTTTTTATTTTCTTAATTTTTTTTATTTTCTATAATTATTGTAAACATATGTACAGAGTATTTCAAAGTCGGGACACCCGACTTTAGCTTTTTTACTTGTTTTTTTTTGTTTTGATTTACTCACGCAGCTTTACCAAATCGTTCTCCTGTATCCGTAGTTATCGTTGGGCCCAATGATGACGTAGACGGCGGCATTAAGCTGTATGTTAGCGCACAAAAATCAATTATAAGTTGGAATTCAATAATATATACATATATAATTCATATGAGGTTCACTTACAAGCCAGAAGAACTTAATTTAGTTAAGCATTTACTTTTAAATTTTTAAATTGATTTAAGTAAATTTTATGTATGTCTAATTAAAAATTGGGATTATTAACATTTTTCATTTTCATTTTCTTTTTTTTTTTTTTTTTCCTCCACTGTGCCTAGGGCCACTTAAAGCTCTTTCTTTTTTTGTTTTTAGCAATAGACTACATTAGGGTATCAGAATATGGGGGTGGTTCAGTCGCTGGCTGGTATGTAAAACTCGGTACTTATCCCAAATTCCTTCGGTCTGCTCAAACTATACCCAAATAAGGGGTGTGGTCAAACTGGGTGCAGATTACGAAGATCCGATTCCCAAGTGGTTTGGAAGCGTCGCATCTGGTCTCGATCGGGGCGTGTTCTCTGGCGGCGTTACACCTGACCAAAAGGCGTCTCCTAATTCTTGGCCATTCGCCCGTGGTTTGGGGACTGTGCCGTGGTGCGAGTTGCAGCGGTTGGACAGTTGTCCGTGAAGTGGCGAATGTTGTTAAATAATAATATTGCCGGAACGGCAGATGTTGCGGACAACTATGGCTATTACATCCATGGTTTCCGGCTCAAACATCGCCAGTTGCCTTGGCCAGTGCTTCTCAAAAAAAGCCTGCAAAAACAATTTTACTATTTGTCCTTTCCCCTGACACTCCTACATACCTTTTTCTTTTTTTAAATAATGAACACTTTCACTTATAACCCTCTTTGGGTCAACACTCGCGTGGTTGAGGAATTCCTAGTCGTTGTCAGATTTTCTAATAAGTTACGTTCCCCGTCACTGACGTCTTGTTGGTTTTTATTTCTTCGACTGACTGAAGCAAAAAGTTCTGCAACCAAGCCTATGTATAGCTGCACGCATAAAAGCTTTTAACGGCATTATCGTACGATGCTTAGATCAAGGGCTTACAAGGTCAGGCTTCCAATGAAAGCTCGACTTACACGAGGGTGTGTCATGCGTATGCCAAATTTATTTTATATATATTTTTATAGCATATTTCCAAAAAAAAAAAAAAAAAAAAAGTGGTTGGTAAACGGATACTACAGCGCAGATAATGGAACAAGACATGTTCGAAGAGGCATTATCTGAAGACTTTTGTTATTTCCTGACTTGAATATCTTTAAGGTGGAATACTCCTAAATGTTTATTTTGTTCGTCCACCAATTCGTAATAATAAGAGCTTCGTTTTTTATGAACTCGAGCCGGGATAAATACTGGTGCTAGCTTTGAATTAAACCTTTTAAATGCATTGCTTTGAGTGAAATTCCTCGCATAAACTGTATCTCCTACTTTCAGTTGAATACTTCGACAACGTAGGTTATAACTATGTGCGTTCGCGTCATGTGCTTTATTTATGTTTTCTTTTGCTATTTGACGGGCTAATTGCAAATTATCTGCCTTGTCTAATCGAGTGTCATCATTTAACAGATCTAAGCTCCGCAAAAGATTAAAATCTTTGCCATTTAAAATCATATTTTGCCCGAAAGTTAGAAAATAGGGAGAATATCCTGTGCTCCTATGAAAAGTGGCTCTCAGAGCTCCACTAATAGCATTTAAGTTTACATCCCAATTAGTGTGTTCGCTCCCGATATAAGCTCGTATCGCCGCTAATACTGATCTATTTAGTCTCTCACTTGCGTTAGCTTGCGGAGAATAAATGGCAGTACACTTGTGCGCGATACCAAAACTAGCTAGGAAGCTTCCAAAATGACTGGATTTGAATTGTGAGCCATTGTCGGTTAGTATCTCCTCTGGTACTCCAAATGTATAGAAGATGGATCCTTCCAGGTACTCACAAATTCTAGGTGCAGTAAACTTTTTCAAAGGACATAAAAAGTGGAATTTAGTGTTGTGGTCGACCACTATTAGCAAGCCTATGTTTCCTTTCTTCGAACGCGGGTAAGGTCCTAACAAATCTATGTATAGTTTTTGGAATGGTCTATCCGAGGTAAGTGGTTTCCCCATAGGTGGTTTTAAAACACTGTTTGGACTTTTGGTAGTTCGACACACTTGGTATTCAGATATATATTCACGTATCTGACTGACCATGCGTGGCCAAAAGAAATATCTTTTCACTTTTTCCACCGTTTTACTCATACCACAGTGAGCAGAACATGGTGCGTCATGTGCCTGATGTAAAACGGATTGTATTAAGCCTGAGGGAACCCAGAGTTTCCATGAGGAGTCTTCTTGGCTTGCATCACCAGATGCGAATTGGGTCCTCTTATAAACATATTTATATACTACCTTTAAGTCAGGCAGCCTATCCTGGTTGTGATTGATCTTTTCAATTAAGTTTTGATATTCAAGTGAAGTAAATTCGTCTGATTCCAAATCGATTATCGAGGATACTTTATCTATAGATTCAATTTCCAATTCATTTTGTCTCGACAAAGTATCTGCGACTACATTCTAAGAACCACTGCGATGCAAAATTTCAAAAGTGAAAGAACGGAGTTTCATTGACCACCTGGCCAATCTGCCAGACAAATCTTTTTGGCGCATGAGCCATTTTAAAGATGCGTGGTCGGTTATTACCGTGAATTCTTGCCCTTCTATATAAGAACGAAATTTCTTAATGCCTTTAATCACTGCCAAGCACTCTAGCTCCGTAACTGAGTAGTTCCGTTGTGCTTTTGACAATTTTTCGGACATATAAGCGATTGGCAGTTCGACTCCATATCGCTTTTGTGCTAAAACGCAACCGATGCCATACGTACTAGCATCGCAAAGTAAAACAAATGGTTCTGCAAAATTAGGAGTAATTAGAATTGGTGCAGCAGTTAAACTGGATTTAAGAGTTGCAAAGGATTTCTGAGCATTTTCATTCCAGGAGAAATTCTTCTTCTGCCTAAGCAGCTCTGTCAAGGCGAAACTTACAGTAGCGTAATTTTCAATGAAGCGCCTATACCATCCTGAAAGACCTAAAAATCTGCGTAATTGCTTCACTGTAGTGGGTACTGGGAACACGGTTATGGCTTTTATTTTAGAGAGATTAGTGAGATTGGCTTTGCGAAGACATAATGCAATTTCACGTAATAACACTAAGTGTGAACTCAAATCGTTCGACAGAACAAGCAGGTCATCAAGATATATGAAAACGCATGAACGCAAATTGGCTGGGATAACATGATCCATCAAACGACATAAAGTTTGAGCAGCATTACATAAGCCGAATGGCATAATTTTATACTGATACAAAGGTCTATTTGGTACCGTAAAAGCTGTGTATTGCCTTGATTTTTCATCTAAAGGTATCTGCCAATACTCGTGTTTCATGTCTAATCCTGTGATGAAATGTGCTGGTGGTAGTCTGCTTAGAATACCGTCAATATGTGGAAGAGGGTAAGCGTCACGTCTAGTAACTTTATTGACTTCTTTAGAGTCGAGACATAAACGATATTTTTCCCCTTTCTTGACCAAGACACAATTACTACTCCACGGGCTTGTGGATTCCTCTATGACGTCAAGTGCTAGCATATTGTCCACTTCAGCAAACATTAATTTTTCAATGGCTGGTGAAACTGGCCAATGCCGTTGCTTAACCGGAATTGCATCACCAACGTCTATAGAGTGAGTTGCCAATCTCGTTCGACCTAAGCCTTCGGAAACAATTGATGGAAAAGTAGCTATAACTTCCTGCAGACGTTGTTTTTCTTCTAATGACAGAACATGGAGTTTATGCAAATCCCGATCTTCCTCATTAGTGCCAACGTCAAGTTCAGAAATATGTGCGGAAGACCTAATTCTGTCTGAAAGTCCGGCTTTATCCCAGAAATCCATTCCAAAAATGATTTCTTGTTTAATTCCAGGGATGGTAAATAATTCTATGTCAAATATGCGGTCATTATATTTAATGGATGTAACTATTTTGCCTTCAACTTTGCTTTCAGTGCCGTTTGCCGCTCGCACGACTCCTGAACACTTACATCTTCGGGGGTTTTCTAACAAATCTATGGCTGCTATACCGCCACTGCAGCTAATTGTAGCGCCTGAATCTAATAAAGCCACATATTCTTTGTTTTCAATCTGAACGTTAGTAAATATTCTGTTATCTGAAAATAACGGAAATAAATTCCTTCCTTTCCTTACAGACTCGTTTCCAAAAAGTACGTAGCCGTCTCGTGGATCGTTTAGGATCGTAAAGCTAGAAATTTCATTAAAAATCTTATTACGAATAAAGTTATAGTTCTCCAATCTTTTATGTAATATACCATTACATGAAAAATGTTTTATATTATCTAAATGGGTTTCAACAGTCTGTGTACCAGTGTTGCAACTGCGTGAGTGACTTTTATCTGTCAAGACAACATCTGGTTCAATAATGGAAGTTTGTGTTGTTGTGGATGTACCTAGCTGTGGTGACTCGACACATCCCTCTTGTGGTTTCCCGATTGGGTACATTTAGGACAAACTGGCTTATAGGTATCTTTGGCTCCACAGCCGTAACAAAAGATGCTACGTGGACCTACACAATCTATAAATTTGTGACCTTTAATGTCACAATTCCAGCAAGTTGGAGTTGAAATACGTTGAAGTTGCAAAACTTCTTCTGTCATTTCTCCTGGTTCTGTGCTACTATCAATATCGTTAGAGCTGATTAACTCTGAAACATGTGGACGTAAAGCTCTCGGTTTGAAAAATTTCAAATCATTATAAAACTTTTCATGTTTGCGAATCTCCCTTCGGAGCTGTGAACGATTTGAAATTGGCAAATGGAGTAATTCATGGTGAACGGTAGGTTTGGCATTTCTAATTAACAATTCTACTAATTCATTCTCCGATACTGGATTTTGGAGTCTGTCTATAAGGTCTTCTATGGCATATTGGTAGTCATCGAAAGATTCACTTTCGGCCTGGCGACGTTTTCTAACCTTTTCCCATATGTCATAGTCAGTTTCAACTTCTTCGAACCGTCGCCTGAATTCTTCACAAAAAGTATTCCAAGTGGAATTCGAGTGAGTACGGTGGAATCTCCAATACCAATCGCTGGATTTTCCAGCGAACAAAAGATACAAATGGTCGCAAAGCAAATCATAATCGTTGTTCAGATTTTGCTTTGTTAGCGAACGAACACGATAAATAAATTCATCCATTCTCATGCAATTTCTGGTGCCATCAAACTTGATGTGCCAACTCTGCATGATGTTGGGTACTTTTCTGGTGCTACTCGAGAATTTGTGTTACCACGGGAAGCACTAGTTCTCGGAGATGACAAAGGTAAATCTAGGTGGACTTCTTGCGATCCTTCATTGTCTCTATTAGCCGACTGACTTGGTTGCGGTGTACTTTTACGTTGTCCCAAGTTCAACGTGGCTAACTGATTTTGAATTGAGGTTTCTAAGGACCTACTTAAAAATGATGTGAGGCTTTCAAATAAGGCCGATTGATGTGCGCTCACAGTAGATGGACGTAATTTGCTATCTCTACAGGAGTACTAAGAGAAAGGTTTGAACTTTGTGGAGGTTCGCAAAGGACACGATCTAATCTACCACGATATGTGGATCTAGTGGACATGCCTGGTTTAGGACTGGCTCCTCGACATCGGACGGTTTTCTGACCTCTTTTGGATATATTCTGTCTATTGTCAGAAGTGCGACTACGCCAAGATTCATTCACACTAACAGGTCGTTCTTGATCTGCCGTAAGCTCAGCAAACAAAGTGTTGTTTGAAAATGTAAGGGCCATGGCTGTGCAATCGCCTTGACAGATCGGACATGCTGGGATTGTTTTTAACTGCTCTAGTATACAAAGTTTGTGAAAACTATGTTGACAGGGAGTTTTAGCTATAAGGTGTGTGCATGACATTACTTCATTACAAATACCGCAAAATGGATCTGCCGCTTCTAAAGCTGACGCAATGTCTTCTGTACTGTGTCTTACAGACATTTTCGTAACTACAATTTAGTTTTACAACTCAGAATTTATGTGAAATAGATACAACTGGGTTTTACTCACACTATATAGAAATAATTCGATTCTGATTATATAAATATTAAGGTCTGTCTTTCTCTATTGCCGAAACAAGATATAAAATAACGATAGATAGGGTCTCAGTATGACTCGCTATTGTACTAAGTGTGGTTAGAACGGATTTAAGCATGCTTTGGATTATTGGACAAAATCCGCAAAGCCTGCAGTATTTTGTAATCCAAACAATCCGAATGCAATGCTAAAGTTTATTTTCATACAGCTATATCAGTAAATCGTCTAGTTCTATTTTGGTCGGTCAATCCCAATGGAAAGAATTGTAACCGCAAGATCCTAAAATAGAGTCAAGCACGTTTACTTTATAACCTTTTGAAATGTGTAACCAAAAAAAAAAATATTTTGTTGTAGAACGATGGATTATCTAGCCGAAAATTGGAGAGCGAAGCCAGCTTAAGTTTCTTTTTAAGGAAAACCGGATCCTGCTTAAATAGTTTAACAACTACAAGCAACCGTGTTTTCTTATAAGCTGTTTCGGGCCTCTTATGTTGGGCGCCATAAATGTGTAGAGTACAGTGATGTTAACTAGCTGAAGAGAGGTGCCAATGGTGCTGTTAGGCTCAGAGGGTGTGCACTCTTACTATACTCGGTATTAGCTCGCCGGAAATGTCGGGGCTCTTTTCTGGCCTAAACAACAGGAACTACTACATTTAATTAAGTGCACTGTATATATATTGGTATATTTAACGGGAGGGGAAAATTAAATTGGAAGCAATTCGTAAAACGCGCATCAAGAGCAATTCGGTGAAAACCTTAGCGCCGACACGCCGATTCGGAGCATACTGGGAAGACTACCTATCTGAGGGAACTAGGTGAAGTCGTCCCTCGTCTTTACCCACCCTACCATGGCAATGTGGAGTTTATGTTGGCATTGCCCCTTATCTTCTACAATTTACACTATGTTATTTTACATCGTTCCGGCAAAGATAATCGACAGACCATTAGTTACTCATTAGAAATTCATCTTACAAATTTATATTTACCAAAATTTTCATAAAAGTTCAGGGTTTTAGTCATCATTCAAAATACAAATATTCAACTTATTATATATCGGAACATTTTGACTGAGTACATTTAAATTATCAAATTAGGAATTCTTTTAAACAAAATTAATTTCAATTCATTTTTCTTAATGAGTGTAGCAATTGTGAACCATAATTTGTTTGTATGTATATATATATATATATATGTGATTTTAAAATAATTTTACAATCATTTTATAATTTGTTTATAAATGGTCTTTTTTTTTTCTTTTTAAATTCCAATGTAATGACGCGTTGCGTAGCGGGCAGCCGCGCGTCATTACGATGCCAAGTAGTTGTAAGTTAATAAGAAATTGTAAGAATAGTAAGCCATGAAGGCGGATAATTCGTTCGTTCGTTTTAGTTAGTCTTTTCTTTGGTCTCGCCCAACACGCACTGAAGTGCGGGCAGTTTGGTTATTTTGAATAATTAAAGACACGTGGAGAAATTTTGGCATACCGCCCTCTTTTTATTCGTTGGACACCTCGGCACTTTGGGGTGCCTAATTTACTAATTTATTTCAGCATACTCTGGCCGGCGAGCATACCCGCGGCAGAGTAACAACGTTACAAGTGGCGCCCGAGCAGGGACCCCAAAGAAGTTTGAGGTTAGATCCGACCAAGTAGGGAAGAGAGCGTGGACCTACGATGCTACGAACGAGCTGGGTACGTGTGCTGCGGAAGGAAGAGCTCAGCACGGTGCTGCGCGAGTTCGAAATCGATGAGACCGGCACCGTGGAGGCGTTGCGGGTGCGGCTGGCAGCGTTCGTGAAGTCGGCCCAAGAAGAGTACCGACCCCGCCTGGAAGAACTAGCGGCATATTACGAAAACATGTCGTCGCGTACCGCGGCGACAGGTCAGTTGAGCCCGGTGCCCGGCGGACGGCTGGGAGTCCCGAAACAAGAGGACGTACCGGAGGGGCTGCTCGTCATGACAGAGGAAAACACGACACCGCTAACTCCTGCGACAGTGCCGACCATTTCGGTAGCGGTCGCGGCCTCGCCGGGAGCTACTACAACCGAGCCCACGGCAGCCTCAGCGACGCCAACAGTGGCTCCAGTGCTCTCAACGGCGGACCTGACACAAGCGATTGCCGATTCGGTGACAGTTGCGTTGGCTCAGTACACCCACCGGTTGGCCCAGGCTATGGAGGATGGTTTCCAGAAACTGTCGAGCCAGGTCTGCGCTTCCACCGCGCCTGCTGGTAATGCGCCTGACGAAGATGACCCAACAGCACCGACTCCAGCGTCACCGCTCGCAAGCGCGCAGGCGGTGGCAGAACCACAGGCGCCAACATCAGCCGAACGAGACAGACGAGCCGCGTTGCAGACACAGGTAGCACAGTGGGGCGTCCGATTTGACGGCAGCGGGGACCCAAGAACGTTCCTTCGGGATCTGGAAGATAAGGCAGATATGACCAACGTGCGACTAGACGATTTGGTGACAGTATTACCGGAAGTCCTGGTCGGCGAGGCAAAGGAGTGGGAGTGGTCAAGGCAAGGCGCAATTTGGCACAACGGTGGGTCGAGTTCCGCCAAGACCTACTAAAAGAGTATCCAGCAGGCCCCCATATAGAAGAGCGCCGGCGGGAAGCATACAGCCGGGTCCAGGGTGCATCAGAGACACCTATCGAGTATGTCCGAGCGATGCGACGGCTGATGCGCGGCGCTGAGATGACTGCAAAGGAGCAGCTGAGACTTGTCCACGCCAACGGGCTACCAGAAATACGCACCAACCTCCGCCTGGCAGGCGAAGAAGTGAGCTCACTCGATGGGTACGTACAGGCGGCCGGCAATGATGAGACGAACGCCACACACCCTACGCCGATCCCACAGCCGGTGGCTGTTGGCCCAGCGGACACGCATCGTCGCCCACCCATCTGCAGACGTTGCAGGATGGGGACACAATATGGACGCGTGCCCAAACACTCAACAGCTCTACTGTTGGGACTGTGGTAAGATGGGGACTGTGCATAGATGAGCTCACATTGGGATTAGATTACGTCCATATGGCCAACGGGGCGGTGACTGTGGGCGGCCAAACTGTAGAACTGCGAGCGGACGACCAACGGCCACGCAGGCGGCGGAGGCGGAATCGCAGAGCCCGACATGCAGCCTTGGTGACAAGCGAGCAGGCGGCGCTCACTATAGCCGCCCACCTAACGGAGCAGCAGACCCAGACGGCAGCCAGGTTCCTCGAGGGGGAACTGGCAAGCTTCGATAGCATCATCGGCAGCGGTGCACACAATCCGGATGAAAGACGAGCGTCCCATCAAATAGCGGTACTACCCCCGGAATCCGGCCATGCAAGCTGTGATCAATCAAGAAGTCGACGAATTGCTGGCAAAGGGCTGCATCGAGCGCTCCGACAGCGCCTACAGCGCACCCATTGTGTTGGTTCACAAGAAGACAGGCGCCTGGCGGCATGGCACCGCACGCGTTTGCATAGCTCGACAACATAGTGGTGGTCGGCAGGACTTTCGAGGAACACTTGAGCAACTTGCGCGAGGTGTTCCGGCGACTGCGGGCGGCCAATCTGCGAATAAATCGAGATAAGTGCGAATTCTTTCGTAAATCCATTGAGTACCTGGGGCATCTAGTGACGGAGGCGGGCATCCAAACGGATCCGGCGAAGGTGGCAGCCATTCGCGAGCTTAAGCCACCATCAAATCTGAAGCAGCTGCGGCAGTACATCGGGATGGCCTCGTGGTACCGGCGCTTTGTGCCCAATTTCGCCACCACGGTCGGCCCACTCACCGAACTGTTGAAGAAGGGCCACAAGTGGAGTTGTGGAACACCGCAGCAGGAGGCATTTGAGTGCATCCAAAGACAACTCATAGAAGCGCCGGTGTTAGCGTGCCCCGATTTCACGCAACGCTTCTGCCTACAGACGGACGCCAGCGAGTGTGGGCTGGGCGCGGTTCTGACGCAAGACATAGACGGCCACGAACATTTGATTTCCTACGCCAGTAGGAAGCTGCAGAAAGCGGAGGTCAACTACAGCGCCACGGAGAAGGAGTGCCTCGCAATTGTTTGGGGAATCCGAAAACTGCGACACTATTTGGAAGGCTACCATTTCACTGTCGTGACCGATCACTTGGCGTTGCGTTGGCTCAACTCGATTGAGAGCCCCACCGGCCGCATCGCACGCTGGGCTTTGGAGCTGCAGCAATACACCTTCGATGTCCAGTACCGAAAAGGAGCCTTGAATGTGGTGGCCGACGCACTGTCACGACAACCACGCGAGGTGATCGGCCGTGCACACGTGGAGTCAGAGGCAGCACCAACTTGTAAATGGTTACAGCGGCTGATGGCAGCGGTGTTGGAGAGTCCCAGCAAGTACCCAGATTACGCCATACAGAACGACAGGCTGTACCGCCGTATCGCTAACGTGCTGGGAGAAGATGAGGTGTCACCATGGAGGCTATGCGTGGCCGCGCCTCTACGACAGGAGGTGTTGAGAGAATGCCACGACGACGCAACGGCGGGCCATATGGGAGTACGCCGAACCTGTGCACGCGTTGCAGACCGATACCACTGGCCTGGTCTGTATCGCGACGTAGCGAAGTATGTGCACCAGTGCCTGTTGTGCCAACGCTATAAAGCCCAGCAACAGCTGACGGCAGGCAAGATGCACTTCAAACCAGCGGAGGCAGCGTGGGACGTCGTCTGCGCCGATTTTGTGGGGCCGCTGCCGCGGTCCAAACGAGGCAACGCGTATCTACTGGTCTTGGTGGATAAGTTCAGTAAATGGGCAGAACTGGTCCCCATCCGCAAGGCGACGGCAGCGGCAGTGAAGCTGGCCTTGCGAGAGCGGATTCTGGCACGGTTTGGCACACAAAGAAAGCTCATTACAGACAATGGAGCCCAGCTTACGAGCCGCGCGCTGAAGCAGTTCCTCGCCGAGGCAGGCATACAGCAACAACTGACGGCACCATACACACCTCAGGAGAATCCCACTGAGTGGACCAATAGAACGGTCAAAACATTGATTGCTCAGCTGGCGGACGGGCAGCACAACACGTGGGACGAACAACTGCCGGAAGCACAATTGGCCATTAATACAGCAATTTCAGACGCAACGGGCTACTCACCGGCTATCATCCTATTTGGGAGAGAACCACGGCATCCACACACACTGTACGGCAGGGATCCTGACGCCCCTGAGGCAGCACCAGGTAGCCCAGAAACACACGCGACGCTGCTACAGTTTGTTGCCCGCATAGCAAGAAGAAACCAAGGGGTGGCCAGTGAGGATCAGGCACGCCAGTACAATCCAACGCAGCCGAGCAGTTTGCGGCCAAGCTGGCGCCTCGCTTCGATGGACCATTCACGGTGCGAGCATTCATATCCCCAGTTATAGTGCGTGTGCGACCAGTAGCGGGCGGCAGAGGTAGAACGGCACATGTGCGAGATCTAAAAGCGGTTAACGCGGAAGACAGCGAAGCCGACGAAGGCAGCGACGACAGAGGCAGCGTTAGTATGGTCACCAGGGCCACGCCACCGACAGCTTCACAGCAGCCACAGCAGGCTACTCCTCAGCGTCAACAAAAGCAGCCACAGCGGCAGTCCGGGCAACAAAATCGGCCATATCAACGAGCACGACGACAGCAGCCACGGTCACGACAGTCACGACTGCAGCAACAGCAACCAGGGCCCTAGCGGCCACACCGACAGCAGCAACAGCAATCCAACCGGCGTCCACCCAAGCAGGAACGGCAAAGCTGCCGTTCTGGCCGAAGAAGATGCCCATGTAAGCCTAAAACATAATTAGACGAAGCTTGTTGTTACGTTTCAGGCCTGATAAAGCGACGTAAATTACCACACCAGCCGAGATACACAAACAGCGCCAAAAATGCCAGGGGCGCAGCGGATGGGCAAGTGCCGGGCGGGCAGCTGGACGAACACAACAAGGAGGAGGTTGGGCACAACGCAGAAAAATAGCCCAGGACCGGAAGCCAATCACGACATAAACATGTGGGCGGTGATGACGAGTTGCCAGAGCGGCAGGTGGCCGTCAATAATGTGTTATCGAATCCCCTCGATCGGATTCGATAAGTGGCAACACCGGCCACTATCGCATAAGTATGCGAGTGGTAATACCGACGATAGATCGCCAGGCATGGGTAGCACTGGCGGACCGCGAGAGTAAGAGCTGGCAGCGCTAACAAACCAGCTGGCACAACATTAATACACCCCCGCCAACCGGATCGTGCCCCGCTCAGGAAGGGGGGACGTGTAATGACGCGTTGCGTAGCGGGCAGCCGCGCGTCATTACGATGCCAAGTAGTTGTAAGTTAATAAGTAATTGTAAGAATAGTAAGCCATGAAGGCGGGTAATTTTAAGTTCGTTTTAGTTAGTCTTTTCTTTGGTCTCGCCCAACACGCACTGAAGTGCGGGCAGTTTGGTTATTTTGAATAATTAAAGCAACACGTGGAGAAATTTTGGCATACCGCCCTCTTTTTATTCGTTGGACACCTCGGCACTTTGGGGTGCCTAATTTACTAATTTATTTCAGCATACTCTGGCCGGCGAGCATACCCGCGGCAGAGTAACAACGTTACACCAACATATATAGTTTTAAATTCGGTTTGTTGCATTTTAACCATTTTATACTTTTTCTTTTTTTTTTTTGTTTTGATTTACTCACGCAGCTTTACCAAATCGTTCTCCTGTATCCGTAGTTATCGTTGGGCCCGTTGTATGTCTAATTAAAAATTGGGATTATTAACATTTTTCATTTCTTTTTATACTCTGTACATGAAATGTACAAGAGTATATTAGGTTTGCGGGAGCTGAAAAATGTAACAGGCAAAAGGAGGCGTGGCAGACCCCACAAAGTATATATATTATTGATCAGCGTGACAAGACGAGTCGATCTAGCCCTGTCTGTCTGTCTGTCCGTCTGTCCGTCCGTATGAACACCTGGATCTCAGAGACTATAAGAGATAGAGACACCAAATTTTGCACGAAGATGCGTTATTTGTGTATTCTATACGAGTTTGTTTTATTTTTTTGATTTTCCCCCCACTTCCCCCCTATGGGGGTTTTCCCGATTTTCCATTCGTATAATCGCCTATATCTCGGAGACTATAAGACCTAGGCACACCAAATTTTAGTCCAAGATGCCTTATGTGAATACGCAGAAAATGTATATTTTGGAATTCCCCTCCCTCCCCCCTCTCCCCCGCAAATGCGATTTTCTCTAACTCCCGTAATTCTTGGAATTTCGAACTAAAATTTTGCAAATACCCCCAGTTAGTAATTATGTGTCCGTATGCCAAGTTTCACTATTATAGACCGATTTACCAAGAAGTTATAGCCATAAATATATTTGGTGCTGCAGCGCTGCTCAAGCGCTGCCCGCGGCTGTTGTTGATGTTGCTGTTTGGTTGACTGCGAAAATGCTTACACAGACACGAATTGATGCGCATAGGCATACATACACTCACACAGACGCAATTGCTATGTAAATGTGCAATTATACACCCTTTACGTGAGTTCGAGAGGTAAAATCATCCAATTTTTTTTATACTCTGTACATGAAATGTACAAGAGTATATTAGGTTTGCGGGAGCTGACAAATGTAACAGGCAGAAGGAGGCGTGGCAGACCCCACAAAGTATATATATTCTTGATCAGCATGACGACACGAGTCGATCTAGCCCTGTCTGTCTGTCTGTCTGTCTGTCTGTCCGTCTGTCCGTCTGTCCGTCCGTATGAACACCTGGATCTCAGAGACTATAAGAGATAGAGACACCAAATTTTGCACAAAGATGCGTTATGTGTGTATTCTATACGAGTTTGTTTTATTTTTTTGATTTTCCCCCCACTTCCCCCCTATGGGGGTTTTCCCGATTTTCCATTCGTATAATCGCCTATATCTCGGAGACTATAAGACCTAGGAACACCAAATTTTAGTCCAAGATGCCTTATGTGAATACGCAGAAAATGTATATTTTGGAATTCCCCTCCCTCCCCCCTCTACCCCGCAAATCGTAACTCCCGTAATTCTTGGAATTTCGAACTAAAATTTTGGAAATACCCCCAGTTGGTTATTATGTGTCCGTATGCCAAATTTCATTATGATAGACCGATTTAACAAGAAGTTATAGCCATAAATATATTTGCTGATGCAGCGCTGCTGCAGCGCTGCTCAAGCGCTGCCCGCGGCTGTTGTTGATGTTGCTGTTTGGTTGACTGCGAAAATGCTTACACAGACACGAATAGATGCGCATAGGCATACATACACTCACACAGACGCAATTGCTATGTAAATGTGCAATTATACACCCTTTACGTGAGTTCGAATACCGAGAGAGGTAAAATCGATCAATTTTTTTTTTTTTATTTTCTTAATTTTTTTATTTTCTATAATTATTGTAAACATATGTACAGAGTATTTCAAAGTCGGGACACCCGACTTTAGCTTTTTTACTTGTTTTTATTTATTTTTTTTTTATTTTCTATAATTATTGTAAACATATGTACAGAGTATTTCAAAGTCGGGACACCCGACTTTAGCTTTTTTACTTGTTTTTTTTTTTTTCCTCCACTGTGCCTAGGGCCACTTAAAGCTCTTTCTTTTTTTGTTTTTAGCAATAGACTACATTAGGGTATCAGAATATGGGGGTGGTTCAGTCGCTGGCTGGTATGTAAAACTCGGTACTTATCCCAAATTCCTTCGGTCTGCTCAAACTATACCCAAATAAGGGGTGTGGTCAAACTGGGTGCAGATTACGAAGATCCGCTTCCCAAGTGGTTTGGAAGCTTCTGTGGCGTGCGAGTTGCAGCGGTTGGACAGTTGTCCGTGAAGTGGCGAATGTTGTTAAATAATAATGTTGCCGGAACGGCAGATGTTGCGGACAACTATGGCTATTACATCCATGGTTTCCGGCTCAAACATCGCCAGTTGCCTTGGCCAGTGCTTCTCAAAAACAGCCTGTAAAAACAATTTTACTATTTGTCCTTTCCCCTGACACTCCTACATACCTTTTTCTTTTTTTAAATAATGAACACTTTCACTTATAACCCTCTTTGGGTCAACACTCGCGTGGTTGAGGAATTCCTAGTCGTTGTCAGATTTTCTAATAAGTTACGTTCCCCGTCACTGACGTCTTGTTGGTTTTTATTTCTTCGACTGACTGAAGCAAAAAGTTCTGCAACCAAGCCTATGTATAGCTGCACGCATAAAAGCTTTTAACGGCATTATCGTACGATGCTTAGATCAAGGGCTTACAAGGTCAGGCTTCCAATGAAAGCTCGACTTACACGAGGGTGTGTCATGCGTATGCCAAATTTATTTTATATATATTTTTATAGCATATTTCCAAAAAAAAAAAAAAAGTGGTTGGTAAACGGATACTACAAGCCCCTCCGGTACGTCCTCTTGTTTCGGGACTCCCAGCCGTCCGCCGGGCACCGGGCTCAACTGGCCTGCCGCCGCGGTACGCGATGACATGTTTTCGTGATATGCCGCTAGTTCTTCCAGGCGGGGTCGGTACTCTTCTTTGGCCGACTTCACGAACGTGGACAGCCGCTACCGCAACGCCTCCACGTTGCCGGTCTCCTCGATTTCGAACTCGCGCAGCACCGCGCTGAGCTCTTCCTTCCGCAGCACACGTATCCAGCTCGTTCGTAGCATCGTAGGTCCACGCTCTCTTCTCTACTTGATCGGATATAACCTCAAACTTCTTTGGGGTCCCTGCTCGGGCGCCACTTGTAATGTTGTTACTCTGCCGCGGGTATGCTCGCCGGCCAGAGTTTGCTGAAATAATAATAAATATTAGGCACCCCAAAGTGCCGAGGCGTCCGCTAAATAAAAGAGGGCGGTATGCCGAAATCTGTATCACGTGTTTAATTAACTTAAAATTTACAGCCTGCGCTTCAGTGCGCGTTCGACCTCCGAAAACAAAACCAAAAAGAACTAAAAAAAACTCAATATTCAAGAACTTAGAACTACTTCGCCTTCATGGCTCATAACTACTTACAACTACTTATTACTACTTAAACTACTCGACGTGACGACGCGTTGTACAGCAGTCAGCCGCGCGTCGTTACAGGGTTACTTGTTAACTTGAACATATACAAGTATATGTACATATATGTATATTTTTGTATATATACTGTGAACTATCGAATACTGTTGTTTAATTGCAATAAATAGTGTTCTATGGTGTTGGAGTGGGGCGTTAGGGAAGAAAATCCAAAATTCCCAAAGGCAATCAAATTCAATACTTCACTTATACGTGGCTTGTGCGTATATTCTTCACAATGGACATTGGTATACTGACTTAACTAATTACAGCGGTGTGCGCTTAACTGCGGTGGGAGAGAGAGGGCGCTAATAGAGCATGGAAAGCGATGTGTCCGAGACGGATGACAAAGTAACTCGGGCCTTGAACTTGCGTAGGTTATCACTAACTGATAAAAATCATTTAATGCTATTCTGATGCTTTTGGAGAGCTTATCACTGGCTGACCGACTGGTCGGTGTAGTTTTGACTGTGGCAGGCACATTCACGGCCAGCTCTGACCAAAATCTGGTCTTCCTTTGTGCAGAAGACGAAACTGTGTTCAAGGGCAACTGTGATTTAGAACCGCCTTTCTTCGAAGTGGAAGGCAAAGCTATTTTCACCGACAATTTGGACGGCTTCTTTTGAAGGTTGAAGGCGAAGTTTTCTTCACAGATAACGGTGGTTTCGGAATAACTTTCTTTGACGTAGAAGACGAAACTGTCAACTTCACTTGGCATACTTGTTGCATCGGGCTGGTCACAAAAAAGAAAGAGGCAGCGCTACGGGAGGCGCCGAAATTTGAAGCTGGCACTGCAGCGCCATCTAGCGGTACCAAGCGAGGCAACTGCAGTCGCGCAGGCGCAGGGCTGTGTCCCGATGGCACCCCAAAGTGGGGAAACGTAAGGCCCGATGAACGGGTGCGCAAGGATGTAGAAATCTGCAGAGTTGCGACATCCGGCGTATAAAAAGCAAGCCGCAACACGCCACTCCTGTTTTTTGGGGCGACCTTTTGGACCCACGGGTGGCGACCTTTTTATTTGGTTAGCTGAGACCTGGAATTACAAAAAAAAAGCGTGTTACAAGCAGTTCGAAGGTGGGCCTGTTAAACTCATGTATAAACACCTATTTATTAATTTTGCACTCGCACAGTCCATTTTGATGCAGTAAAGCAGCATAAATAGGGGCGGGAGACTCACCTTCGCCTTGGAATAGCTCCAGCACGGCCTAATGTTAGGGTATCCAGTAAAAATTTTGCCTTTGGATACAGGCAGGGTGGGTACGCCTGGGATATCAACAGCTAAAATCCCATGCAGTTGTCCGATGCCACAATTTCTGTCCGTCCGCACGTATGTATGTAATCTCCTTTTACAGTCATCCGTATTCGTACGGATAGCTTGAGGGAGTTATCCGTTTATTTGTTTTTTTGTTGTTGCATTACGTTTCTTTTATTTTATGTTAGTTATTTTTCTTTTGTTTACGTTTGAATTCGGTTTTGTATATTGAGCGTCGAATTTATTGTAGTGATGGCATTTTGGTTAAAATCGATGGAGGAACTGTGTTATCGGTTATACTCACCCAAGGATAATTCCGATGAGCTAGCCGGCGTTGCCCAAGGGAAAAGCGTAGTCGTAACAATATGGCGCCCAACCTGCATATTTGAATTTTGAATGTCAAGGAGTAGGTGGAGTTGTTTAGGGCCCTGTACCACTTTTGGGGAGGAGTCTAGGCAGCCGCCGTACGCAGGCTGAGAGTTTAGATAGGAAAAAAAACAAATGAAGCCGATGGCTGGGTGCGCTCGATCGGTTTGGTAGGGACGGAATCCCGTATAGCACCAATTGCAAGCGTGGGTGACGTGGACAGTAAGTCACGAAGGTGCGGATGTAAGCCCTTCGTTTGCGACTGCCATATGGAACGATGCTAGGCAATGTGTGCTATAAGGGGATTCCAATGCGCTTTTCGTTTCTGTGTTCTTTGTTGTATTTCTTGCTTCAATTCGTTGGTGCACTGTCGCTGTGGTGTCATCGTGTTTGCCTGGTGGACGTAGAGTACCGGTGGCCCAGGATGACAAGGAAAGTCGCCTGCGATGCACCGCTACGCACGGTGAGCCTGAGCAGGTGGTGCACATAACAGAAGTGGGTGTCAAGAAGCAACCATTTAATTTGTTGGCTGTCGTTCATCGTCGTCAAGGCGATAAATGTAGCAGCGAACAAATATTGCAGGATTGTGGCGTAGGGCAGCTGTAACAGGCGTAGATATTATAGGAGCCGTGTGTGGGTTCCGGCTGAGTGCGAGTCTTAGAAGTTTAAAGGTTTAAAATTGGTTTTTTTATTGCTTACATTTTATCAAGTTTTTTTTGGTTACGCTTGGTGCATATGTTTACATTTTTCTTGTGTTTGAGCGTATATGTTTTTTTTGTTGGTTTCAGTGCAAAGTTTGGTGTACATTTGGTTACAGTTTTTTTGTGATTATATTCAATTAATTATCTACTTATTGGCGTATTTATTTATTTTTTTATCGACTTTACATATATCAATTACATATATTTTCTTGCCCATTTGTTTTTGTGGTTTTGAGCGTTTGCAAACATTTTCATTGTTTTGAATACATATACATATATACATCAATTCAATTGATACGCGAAATTTACTTCGGGGCCTGCTTGAAAGCTGAACGAATTTATAATCTAAATTACAAATAAATATTATAAAAGAAAACAGAGCGATTGTAAATTTAACATGGAGAAGGATTCTGCACGTACATATAACACCAGGTCGAGAACAGCCAGAGATGATGATCTGGAAGAACACCTTGAAGGAGCTGTCGGTTTTTCGTGGCTTCGTGCACACTCCTCAGAGGCCGTTCCACGGTGGTTCCGCTTATATGGGAAGGCGGTCATAAATACTTCTAGTTGACATATCGTTATGAAATTTTTACCAAAATTCTAGAAAAATATTCTGAACCTATTGTAAAAAAATCGGCCATACCGGACAACTATATCCTATAGCTCCCATAGGAACGTTTGGGTCAAATTTAAAGAACATTGTTATTTTCGTTGTTAAACTTTTTTATTTTATTTTAATACAATAAAATTAATATTTTGAGGAAACGGGGCGTGGTTTCTTCTCAGTACGCCCACATAAAGTTAATAATTAGTTTAATTATATTAATATGTATAAAAAAAAACAAAAACAAAAAAACTTAAATAATAATAATTACATGTTATTATATATTTATGTCATCTAATAGATCAATTGCCGATTTTAACAATACTGACTTTTTTGTGCATGGTAGTTTTCTTTGGCCAGAAAGAAATGGATCTGAGCTTAGAAGCAGTCTATTTATTAAATCCGTATTTGTTGCAATGCGCGAGATCTTTCGAGTGTGCTGCCTTCTGAACATTTTAATGTCCTTATTTTTTGACTCTGCAGCTTCTTCAGATAACTCCCCGATTGGCAAAAGTGCATAATTTATAACATCCGGAGAATGAACCAAAACTTTGTGTAGTGAAGGTGGTAGATAGTACCAGGGATATAAATTTATAAGCTCTTTAGCAGTGTCAAGTGCAAATTCGCCAAATTTGTTTACATTAATCTTGTAACCAGATGCCATACATTGCAGCAATGTTGCACACCGGGTTATAACATTTTCATTAATTCCTGTTATTTCGGCTGCCATTTTCGGGTTATTGAAAAATACTCTGGCCGTATTGCCATCATTTGAAGTGCCACTTCCTCCACTTCTGGGTTTGTCCACTAAAGACCCATTTTTATACGAAAATCTTTTTGTATTTTGGATTTCCTGTGCAACAGGACTTCTTTGCCCTCTATGGTATTAATTCGCCAACTTTTTATGTCTAGTCTGTATGAGACATGCAAAAAATATTCAAAAAATCGAATATATGAATGTAGTGGCGATAATCCAAACTCAAAACGTGCTTCATGAACCTTCTTTGTCAAGCACTTTTCCAAATTGTTCATCTCTGTCGGTTTCGCTTCACATATATAGCACTTAGAAGATGTGTTACTAAGAGAACTACAGATTTTGACATCCACCATAGTTAATGTGAATTTGTTTTGCAGATATTGTACACTTTGTTGGCTGTAACAGCTCAATTTTATTTTTGAAATATTTCTCTTCATTTACAGCTAACTGAGCAGTTTCTTTTTTAAATTGAAATCTTAGAGGTCGGCAGTAACGTTTCGATGAAGGTCGCGGATTCTTCCAAATTATCTTGCGGTGCTTAGGATCATCTGCTATTGTTAAAAGTTGCAATGGAACGTATGATGTCACAAAAAGATTGGAATCATTCATATCATCATTGAGGACTTTCTGCTTATATTCTGAATGTCCGGAGCTGCCGTCAAATCCCCATTTTCCAATTAGAACTAGATTCTCACCGAAACCACCTGCAATTTTGTCTAGAACATCACGCTGAAGTTTTATAATCCGCGACGCCGTGTTATCAAGCAAGCTCTGCAGCTCGACTTCAGCTTGTGATTCACTCACACTGATTTTATCGGGGTAGCTGGATACTTTCGCTTTTAGCAATAGCTTGTAGCTTGGTAAAAGTTCGAAGGACGTTTTAGAATTAATAAAGCTTCTTATTAGCAAATATTGATGTTTGCTCATGTTTGCCTCTATGAGAAGTGATAAGACCTCGTCGACGTCAGCTTGGATACACATTTCATTTATTGGAATGTTGCACGATCGTAAAACAGAAGCAGCAGATTCGTCGCTTTTTGACAACTCAGCAATTCTTCGTCGCTTTGTTCTTTTGGATGACTCACTAAAATCACCTTTTGAAATTTTAAAATTTTTTTACATATGTATCCAATACACTTCGTGAGCTCGCTCATCTCGGGTACAAAGCCGATATCTTCAATATTGCTTTGCACATGGTCAATTGTCTTCTGTAATTTTTCTACATTGGTACCCATTTCTGTGCACCAACGATTGAAAATGTAAAATCGTGTAAAGACACACTGATAAGAGTCGCCTTTTAAAACCGAATTATAAAAAAAGCATTAGGAATTATAATTATACTCTGTACATGAAATGTACAAGAGTATATTAGGTTTGCGGGAGCTGAAAAATGTAACAGGCAGAAGGAGGCGTGGCAGACCCCACAAAGTATATATATTCTTGATCAGCATGACAAGACGAGTCGATTTAGCCCTGTCTGTCTGTCTGTCTGTCTGTCCGACTGTCCGTCTGTCCGTCCGTCCGTCCGTATGATCACCTGGATCTCAGAGACTATAAGAGATAGAGACACCAAATTTTGCACAAAGATGCCTTATGTGTGTACGCTATACGAGTTTGTTTTTTTTGATTTTCCCCCCACTTCCCCCCTATGGGGGTTTTCCCGATTTTCCATTCGTATAATCGCCTATATCTCGGAGACTATAAGACCTAGGAGCACCAAATTTTAGTCCTTGTGTGAATACGCAGAAAATGTATATTTTGGAATTTCCCTCCCTTCCCCCTCTCCCATGCAAATGCGATTTTCTCTAACTCCCGTAATTCTTGGAATTTCGAACTAAAATTTTGCAAATACCCCCAGTTAGTTATTATGTGTCTGTATGCCAAGTTTTACTATGATAGACCGATTTAACAAGAAGTTATATCCATAAATATATTTGCTGCTGCAGCGCTGCTCAAGCGCTGCCCAAGCGCTGCCCGCGGCTGTTGTTGATGTTGCTGTTTAGTTGACTGCGAAAATGCTTACACAGACACAAATAGACGCGCAAAAAAAATACTGTTATGTGCGGCGCGGCAGTATTGGGAAACCACAAATGTCGTCGGACAAAAGGAGTGGCAACTCGCGCGATTGGCAGCTGGAGCGGGCCGATAACAAGTACTCGTGCGTGAGGGGTGAGGACCAGTGCTACCAATTAGGAGGGTTGCAAAGTGGGTAAAATAGCAATTCCGGGGGAATGGCAAGTCGTGGCCTTAGGGAAGAAGAAAAATCAATTGTGGACAGTGAGCGAGAGACACGTGCTATTGCGGGAAAAAAACAAAAAAAGAGACAAAATAAGCGGAAGACAATATTCAAACACCGGAGTGACGACAGGAGGGTTGGGATATACACCAGCGAGGCTTCATAGGCAGAGGTAAGGGTCTAAAAAGGGGCCAGTGTGCCAGTGACTAATTTCTTACTATATGTAATAGGAGTAGCAGTAACTGCGGGCGTTCTGGGAAGTGCGCTGTGCGCGGGTCAGCACCGACCGGCAGTACTGGGTCTTAGGCCGGACCTCGGCCCTAGCGGAAGTCAGGCCAATTTCCATGCAACTGGAAGTCTGGGCTAAGTACCCTTCAACATTAAAATACTAAATATTCACACACATTCCGCTCAAACATAGAACACAAAATTTTATATACACCACACACTCCTTTATATACACTCCATACATGTTCACATACACCATATTCAAACACACACCGAATTTCCATAGCACTCAGACTCACATTCATCCCATAGCCACATAATATAAAATACAAAACAAAAGCAACACCCAAACATTTAACCATATTGTAATACACACACGCCCATAGCCACATAATGTAAAATACAAAACAAAAAAAACGACACACAAAACAATTAACAATTTTCTGTTACACACATAGCCCAAACCATTCACAACATAATATAAAACATTAAACAGAAACACAACACCAAACAAGTAACCATATTGTAAACAAAAATTCAAATGTATACTTAAGAAAAAAGAACATAAAAAAAAAAAAAGAAAAGTAAAAGAAAATGTATAAAGTCTAATATAAGCAAAAGAGGTTGGAATGTGTATTGGAGCGGCGCAGTTTTTTTTTTGTTTATCTCCTTGTCATTACATATCATTACACCCCTCATAACCACATACTCGAGTATAGGTAGCGTAGGAGGTTCGAAAATCGAATAAGATAAATAGGCACAAAGAGCCAACAAACTGCAGCGTCCCAAAACTCAATGGCCTAAATACCCGAATATATTTTTATTGTAATAAAATTTAAAATTTGAAAATGAGTCTGGAGTAGAATCCATTTATGGGGTGAGATGGGGTGACTAAAGTCCCGGAGCAGAAGGGAAACCAAAGCAAGCATGTTAAAGGGAGCCGGCAACAAAATGCCAAAACCGGCTCAAGGTAGGGAGGGCCACGCGGCTACATGACACCAAAGTAGCCACAACTCCACCCAAATTCCACAGGCGTCCCTCAGCCGACAATATGAGTAGGTGTGTTTGATAAAAAAATATAAATTCATTGTTGGTCTGCCGCACCCCTGTCGCGGTCGAATCTGACCCTGAGCCGATGGCTAGCCGGCGTAACGACAGGGGATGCACTGGCAAAGGCGGACATAACAAGATGGCGCCCAATTTAAATACACCTGGGTCTACATTTTAGCAAATGTTGCCCCAGTTCGAAGCAAGTTAAAAGCCAGAGTCTTGTTGTTTGTTTTTTTTGTTGATTTGTATTCTTTATTTAGTGTTTACGTGTAAATTTCAACAGCAATAGCTGCTGGCGGCCCCTGAGCCGGCGGGAAACGGTGCAACTGCCAGGTCCGTGGGTGAGCTTCACTAGGGCTCAGCCCATCGTTGCCGCAGTTGCATCTTTCTTACAGCGCGGTGTAGGTTGGTAACCAGCAGAATAGGCGCAGCGAAGGAGCGAGTGTAGCAGGTCCGTGAGGGGTCTTGGTGCCCACTCATTGTTGCCCTACAGGGTGTTCTGAGGCTGGAAAGATAGAGAGTAATGTCTGTTAGGTGTTAAGTAAAGAATAGTCTAGTTGCCTTGTTTTTTTTTGTGTTAGTTACCTTTTTTGTTTGTGGTTATTTGGTATTTCTTATGTATGGTTGCGTAGTAGGTCCATGTCCTGTCCCAAGCGGAAGGAGCATCGTTGCCCTACGTAGCAGAGCATAGGAGCAGCAATTCGCCATAGCCCGAGCAAGATTTTAGTTTTGGTAGGCGCCTGGAAGAAATTGGGTGGTGTAAAGCGTGCGATACATATGTGTTTGTTTTGGTTGTTTACCTTCTACAGTGACTGCGTGCCGTGGTGCAGCGTCATACTGAGGATCCTCATCTCACCCTTACATGTCTAGTGTTGAGCCTGTGAGAGTAAAGAAAGATTGTTTTGATTTATGCGATTGTCTGTTAGTGTTAATTACCTTTTATTTATTTATTTGCGTAGCAGCAAATAAATTATCAATAGACAGGGAGTCCATTGTGAATGGTCCCGGTCAAGCACAGCTGTTCCTGGGCTGAACCATCGATATTAATAAGTATCGACAGGGTATTTTGGCACAGTTTAGCAGGTCTGTGCATAGGGCGGGAATTTGAAGTTCAACTTATCGTTAGTTTGTTTTTTTTTGGAGTAATTGTTTCACTTAGTATTTTTTTTGTTAAGTCTTTTGGTATACATTTATTTATTCTCATTTATTTATTCTTATTTATTTATTCTTATTTATTTATTCTTATTTATTTATTCTTATTTATTTATTCCTTTTTTTGGTTGTGTGTTTGATGGTATTCCTATATATATATACATAAGCATTTGATTGGATTAAATATTCCAACGGGTACTTAGCTAAGGATATTATCCCCGCTTATCATTTAAGAAAACACGTACATACGAGGGGACCGATCTATTTATTTATTTGGAGTTTGCTCGTTTAGAATATAGATCTAGTTTTTTTTGATATTATAATCGGCGGGTACGGATCCGAGTACTAGCAGTGGTTTTTTTTGGTTTGGATTAACAAGGTACTGAGAAATGAATCTTGACCCGAATGTTACCCGGAAGGTCAGGCGGAGTCAGGAGTTTAGTAGAAATAGGCCATTGGTTCACTTGGACTCTCCTCCTCACGTAGGATTGAGTGAGGCGGGCAAGCCAGCAGAAGCACTCCATGATGACGCATCGCCGCCGAGTGTAAACGAGGCAGCGTTCCGAGGATTCGGGGATGAATTTCCGAACAGTTCCGGAGCAACAGCCGGCGCACGCGCGCATGACTATGGCGGTGAAGAGCAGGGTGGCAGAGCCGAGTCTGCGCTGCCAAGCGAAATTCGGTCAGCGATCAACGTGGCATTAGCACAGGCCCACGAGACGTATCGCGCATCGTTGTCATCAGAAGTAGAGGCCATTCGAGAGACGATGCAGGCCAGCATGCTGTCGTTCATGCGCGAGATTAATGAGGCAGTGGCAGCGCTGAGGCAGGAGAAAACGCATAGCGCGCCTCCGTCTGTAGCACAGGCGCCGGTGGGCAGGCCAGAGCGAGCTCACGCGCAAATGCAGCGGCCAGCCTTAGGCGGGTACGAGCCGGCAGAGAAAGAAAGAGATTTTGTAAGTGGTAGACCAGCAGCTGCAGCACCGACTCACCTGTTCGTCGACAACCGAACTTTAGAGGCAGAACAGCGGGCACATGTGGAGCAGCGGCAGTTCTCAGCCGATCCGTGGATGCGCGATTTGGGCCCTGACGTGCACAGGCCATTAAGGCGAACCACGATGGGAGACTCCCGGCCCGACGTCGTCCACATCAGAAAGTGGGGCCTTGTATTTGATGGCGAAACCAAAGGAATGCCGGTGGCAGAGTTTATATTTCGATTGGAGCATTTGCAGTCCTTGTATCAGGTGCCCTGGGCCGACGTGTTGCGAGACTTCCACTGCCTGGTGAACGGAAGAGCGAAAGATTGGTATTGGATGTACATACGTACCTCGGGCGTGCCGGACTGGCCGAATCTCCGATATGGGCTGCAGCAGCAATTTCAGACTCGAAGATCGGAGTTTGAACGAGAGCAGGAGCTGAGGGAGCGGAAGCAGCGGCATGGCGAGAGCATAGAAGAGTATATTCAGGCGATGCTGGTGTTGCGTTCTCGGTTGGTGTGTCCATTTTCGGATTATGACCTTATTAAGGTGATAAAGACAAATATTAAAGACACCGTGTCTAGGGTCATCTATCCGATGAATATAACTAATCTGCAGAAGCTGAGAGAGGAGTGCCAAGACGCCGAAAAGATGCTGGCAACGCGTTGGGCGCGGCCCTCAGCCAGTACCAACTACGGGCAGCAGAGAGAGCAGCATCGAGTACACGAGCTGGACGTGGTAGCAGAAGGTACAGAAGGCGGCCAACTGGAGCATTTGGAGGCGGTATATAGGCCACATGAAACTGGTGGGAGCCGCTCGAATCTCAAGTGTTGGAATTGTGCACAACCAGGGCATACATATTTCGATTGCGAGTCGGCGGTGCGCAATATGTTTTGTTTCAAATGCGGACAGCCAGGCGTGGTGCTGCCAAGATGCCCGAAATGCCGTCCGGGAAACTCGGAGAGGAGTCCGACGCAGCCGGAGGAGTCGCACTCTCGGTAGACGGTGAAACGCGTACCTCCGATGATACAGTAGTTAGGATAGGAATTAGTAGCGATAAGGATAGTACCGTTAGTACCGTTACTCACAGATATATAAAGTCAACCAGGCAGTCCCACCGACGAAAGTATGGTCGCAGCGGAAACCCTTGGAGCAGCGTCAGCGCGACTATGAAGTAGCCAGGAACCGCATATTTGGTAGCCAGCACGAACCGGATGCGAGAGGGGCGTCGAAGACATCCTTGCGGGCGCGTAGGAGACACCGCGAACGCCGACAGAAACGCCAGGCGGTGTGTGCCGCGGTGAATTCTGCATGTCGTTCCGACAGCCGCCCATATGCTACGGTAGCGATTGAAGGCAGAGAATTTACCGGTCTGTTGGATACCGGGGCGTCGGTGAGCTTGCTGGGAAGTGGTGCCATAGAGTCGGTCCGAAAACTAGGTTTGGTGGTACGCGAAAACAAATCCGCGGTAAGGACAGCCGGCGGCGCGCCACATTGCATTATTGGCAGCGTGATGGCGCGCGTTAGGTATAACGGAACAGAGTCGGAAATGGTATTCCACGTTTGCCCGTCGTTGTGCCAACCGCTTTATCTGGGCGTGGATTTTTGGCGCAGGTTCGGTTTGGCTCCGAATGTGATCCCGGCTGTGGACGAAGGACAGCACGTGGCTGAGTTGGAGGAGGAGCGCTTAGGAAAGGGTACACCAACGGAGCCACACGATTTAGAGGCGTGGCAACAGGAGAAGTTACAGCGAGTCGTGGCCCAATTCAGATCCTTCGAGGAGCACGGTCTGGGTAGGACGCCAGTGGAGCAGCACCACATTCAGTTGACGGAGGGGGCACTGCCAGTGAAAGAGCGTTTTTATCCCGTGTCGCCGGCAGTGCAGGCGCTATTGTTTGCGGAAGTCGATGAGATGCTTCGGCTAGGGGTTATCGAGCCAAGTGAGAGTCCATGGAGCAACCGAGTGACTTTGGTGAGGAAGCCTGGAAAGAACCGGTTGTGCTTAGACGCGAGAAAGCTAAATCAGCTCACGGTGAAGGATGCTTACCCACTCCAGAGCATTGAGTCGATCTTGAGCCGAGTGGAGGATACCATTTACATCAGCAGCCTGGATCTAAAGCATGCTTTTTGGCAGATCGAACTGGATCAGGAAAGCCGGCAGTACACCGCGTTTACGATACCAGGAAGGCCACTGTATCAATTTAAGGCCATGCCGTTCGGGTTGTGCAATGCGGCGCAGCGCCTTTGCAGGGTGATGGATAAGGTGATTCCCCAGCGTTTGAGAAGCCATGTATTCGTCTACCTGGACGACCTTCTCATAATATCCAGAACGTTTGAGGATCATTGCAAGGTGCTGTTGGACGTGGCAAGTGCTTTGAAAGTAGCCAATTTGACGATTTCCTTAAAAAAATCCAAGTTCTGCTACAAGTACTTGAAGTATCTGGGGTTTGTGGTTGGCGATGGTGCGTTGCGGACGGATCCAGAGAAGGTCGAGGCGATTCGGGCGATTTCCTTGCCGACCAGCGCAAAGCAGCTCCGCCGATTCTTGGGGACCGCTGGCTGGTATAGGCGTTTCATTCGGAATTTTTCCACGATTTCCGCGCCGTTAACGGACTGCCTGAAAGGGAAAGGAAAGTTCCAATTATCGGGCGAAGCGGTTGCGGCATTTCAGGAGTTGAAAGGGGCACTCACCTGCGCGCCAGTGTTGGTGCATCCAGACTTTCGGAAGCCGTTCGTGATCCAATGTGACGCGAGCCAAGCGGGCATAGGAGCGGTTTTGTTCCAACTCGATGCAGACGGGGCCGAAAGGCCGATAGCGTTTTTTTCAGCGAAGCTTCGGGGCGCTCAGCTGAACTACAGTGTCACCGAGAAGGAATGCCTGGCTGCAGTAAAAGCGGTCGAAAGATTCCGGCCGTACGTTGAATTGATGCCGTTTAAGGTGGTGACTGATCACGCCAGCCTGCGGTGGCTGATGTCATTGAAGGAGTTGGACGGTCGATTAGCGCGGTGGTCGTTGGCCCTGCAGAGGTTCGACTTTAATATTGAGCATCGGAAAGGCAAGGAAAATATTGTAGCCGATACCCTCTCACGGCCTTTCGAACTGGAGGAAGTTGACTTTTTTGACTTCGAGACAACCGAGTTCGAAGGTGCGGAGTATACCGAGCGTCTGAAGCAAGTGCGGGAGAACGCGGAGCTATTTCCGGATTTACGCGTGGAGGATGGGCTGTTGTATAAGCGGGCGCAGTTCACGCGGCCCGAGCGAGAGGAATTTTCCTGGAAGCTCTGGGTACCGCGTCCTGTGTCCGCAGCCCTTATACAGCAGGCCCATGAGAGCGACGCGGCTATGCATGGGGGCATGAAGAGGACCATAGAACGGCTCAGGCAGTTTTTTTTCTGGCCCGGGATGGTGGCACAGGTGAGGAGGTACGTTGCCGGCTGTGAAACGTGCAAAGCAACAAAACACAGCACGCAATTAGCGAGGCCGGTAATGGGCGCCGAAACCGTATCGCTCCGACCAATGCAGAGGCTGTATCTGGATTTTCTGGGGCCGTATCCGAGGTCCAGGAGAGGGAATACCACCATTCTGGTTGTTCTTGACCATCTGTCCAAATTCGTGTGGTTGCGAGCGATGCCAAAAGCAACCGCGGCGGCAGTGGTCCGGTTTCTGCAGGAGGAGGTGTTTCCGGCATTTGGAGTCCCAGAAACCGTCCATACCGACAACGGTAAGCAATTTGTGGCCAACCAATTTACGGGGTTCCTGCAGGGGCTGAGCATCACCCACATACGCACGGCGAACTATGCCCCACAGGCGAATGCGGCGGAACGCGTGAACCAGACAGTGTTAGCGGCCATCAGGACATATGTACAGGGCGACCACACGAAGTGGGACGAGAAGCTCTCGGACGTGCAGTGTGCAGCACGCAGTGCTATCCATGGCAGCATCGGCACGTCCCCGTATTTCGTTTTGTTTGGGCAGCACATGTTCACCAGCGGGAAGGATTACAAGCTGGCACGCAAGTTGGGGGCGCTGGAGGATGCGGAATTGCGCATGTTGCCCAGATCGGATCAGCAGAAGGCAGTGCGGGATGAGGTACAGCAGAGTGTCCATCTGGCGTATGAAAAGGCGAAACGGCAATACGATAAGCGTGCGAGGATGGTATCGTACGTACCTGGCCAGGAGATTTACAGGCGAAACTTTGTCCTCAGTCGTTTTAAGGACAACGTGAACGCGAAGCTGTGCCACAAGTATGTGAAATGCCGTGTCCGGAGCAGCGTGGGCAACAGCCTGTACGAGTTGGAGGACATGCACGGGCGTCGGTTGGGAGTCTTCCACGCCAAAGATTTAAAGCAATAGCTAAGGCCCGGCTTTGTTCGTCGGTAGACCGAGAGACCCATCTCAGGGTGTGGGCGGTGGCCTACGTTGGGCAGAGAAAGAACCGCGGCGCTTCTCACTCCCGTTTCTTCCGTTTGGCACCAAAATAAAACCGGAGTGTGGTGTTATGTGCGGCGCGGCAGTATTGGGAAACCACAAATGTCGTCGGACAAAAGGAGTGGCAACTCGCGCGATTGGCAGCTGGAGCGGGCCGATAACAAGTACTCGTGCGTGAGGGGTGAGGACCAGTGCTTCCAATTAGGAGGGTTGCAAAGTGGGTAAAATAGCAATTCCGGGGGAATGGCAAGTCGTGGCCTTAGGGAAGAAGAAAAATCAATTGTGGACAGTGAGCGAGAGACACGTGCTATTGCGGGAAAAAAAACAAAAAAAGAGACAAAATAAGCGGAAGACAATATTCAAACACCGGAGTGACGACAGGAGGGTTGGGATATACACCAGCGAGGCTTCATAGGCAGAGGTAAGGGTCTAAAAAGGGGCCAGTGTGCCAGTGACTAATTTCTTACTATATGTAATAGGAGTAGCAGTAACTGCGGGCGTTCTGGGAAGTGCGCTGTGCGCGGGTCAGCACCGACCGGCAGTACTGGGTCTTAGGCCGGACCTCGGCCCTAGCGGAAGTCAGGCCAATTTCCATGCAACTGGAAGTCTGGGCTAAGTACCCTTCAACATTAAAATACTAAATATTCACACACATTCCGCTCAAACATAGAACACAAAATTTTATATACACCACACACTCCTTTATATACACTCCATACATGTTCACATACACCATATTCAAACACACACCGAATTTCCATAGCACTCAGACTCACATTCATCCCATAGCCACATAATATAAAATACAAAACAAAAGCAACACCCAAACATTTAACCATATTGTAATACACACACGCCCATAGCCACATAATGTAAAATACAAAACAAAAAAAACGACACACAAAACAATTAACAATTTTCTGTTACACACATAGCCCAAACCATTCACAACATAATATAAAACATTAAACAGAAACACAACACCAAACAAGTAACCATATTGTAAACAAAAATTCAAATGTATACTTAAGAAAAAAGAACATAAAAAAAAAAAAAAGAAAAGTAAAAGAAAATGTATAAAGTCTAATATAAGCAAAAGAGGTTGGAATGTGTATTGGAGCGGCGCAGTTTTTTTTTTGTTTATCTCCTTGTCATTACATATCATTACACCCCTCATAACCACATACTCGAGTATAGGTAGCGTAGGAGGTTCGAAAATCGAATAAGATAAATAGGCACAAAGAGCCAACAAACTGCAGCGTCCCAAAACTCAATGGCCTAAATACCCGAATATATTTTTATTGTAATAAAATTTAAAATTTGAAAATGAGTCTGGAGTAGAATCCATTTATGGGGTGAGATGGGGTGACTAAAGTCCCGGAGCAGAAGGGAAACCAAAGCAAGCATGTTAAAGGGAGCCGGCAACAAAATGCCAAAACCGGCTCAAGGTAGGGAGGGCCACGCGGCTACATGACACCAAAGTAGCCACAACTCCACCCAAATTCCACAGGCGTCCCTCAGCCGACAATATGAGTAGGTGTGTTTGATAAAAAAATATAAATTCATTGTTGGTCTGCCGCACCCCTGTCGCGGTCGAATCTGACCCTGAGCCGATGGCTAGCCGGCGTAACGACAGGGGATGCACTGGCAAAGGCGGACATAACAATACATACACTCACATAGACGCAATTGCTTTGTATATGTGCAATTATATACCCTTTACTTGAGTTCGAATACCGAGAAAGGTAAAATCGATCAAATTTTTTTTAATTTTCTTATTTTTTTTTCTATAATTATTGTAAACATATGTACAGAGTATTTCAAAGTCGGGACACCCGACCTTAGCTTTTTTACTTGTTTTAGCTTAATAAGTACACAAAACACGAAAGACGTAAACACAGTCAAAGCACAAACACAAGGCAAAGCAACCACTTCGCAAGGCAAATTTGACCTTGAAAAAAAAAAAGACGGCGTTAGATATATTGTTGTGATTATGCACACCTCTGCAAATTTCTGCAGCTAACCTAAACGGTTTTATTATCTTAATGCACACACATATACACTGACGAAGATCGAAATGGGGGAATCGGGGGGGAACACAACTAAAAGTTTAAGTAAACATAATGAAGACGCACACAAAATGGACAAAAAAATAGGGTCTACTAAATCATTAATTTTAAAATAACTACAACAGAAGACACTTTTATTAATTTTCGAATTTAAAATAAATACCTTTAACTTTGAAATCCATTAAAACTAACTTAAATTCGGAAACGTAATTAATAAACTGACCAATTTAAAGTTCGCCCTTGTTGTGAACAATTCTCCCAGCATGCAGCTGCGCTTTAAAAATGAACACGTGTTCACATCTTCAATGCTATTTTTAGAAAGTCCCGTTAGAATTCCAGAAAAAACCGGTTTGCACTAGAAAAGTTTGGACATTTTAGAGACAGTTTGTTTACCGTTTGTAAATTTTTTTTCGCATGGATTTTTTGAATTTTGGCCTATGGGCGGAACCACTGTGCGTTCATAGCATCAGCGGTACGCTGGGACGCTGAGCCAGCAGTCGCGTCGGCTGTAGAAGCGGCAGTGGCACAGGCGAACGAGACATACCGCCAATCGCAGAAAGAGGGCATCAACAAAGTGTTGCAGGAGAAAATCCGAATGGGGTTCCATGACTTGATGGGCGCGCTCAAAGAAATCTTGCAACCGCGAGCGAATAGCGGTGATTCAGCTGCCAATGGGACGTGGCAACCGCCAGTCAGCCAGAATCGTGGCGCAGTTCCGAAACGGCCGCCGCAATACCAAGCCGAGCCTCTAACACTAGCGAGAAGCGTTTCGCGTCCGGTAGCAAGAACAGTGGCAACTAATTCCTCTAGTGGAGCTAGCCGTAGCAGCAGCACAGTGCGAAATTGGCGTCGGAGTGCGGAGCAAGTGGGCGAATCGCGGTCAACACAGGTGCCCACCAGGATGGCAGCGGAGCGGTCCTAGAGAAGAAATTTGATAATAAAAATCTCCAATATAGTAATAAGTTAAAATTTTTACCGTACGAAGAGAAGATGCGGGCATACCTGGCATGAGGAGGGTGCAGCCAGGGCTACTTACCAGATGGCCAAGACTGGGTGTGGCCTACGTTGGGCGCCGCGGAAGGAGTCACCGAGGCAACGCCGGACTCGAATCAGGAGGATAACAACCAGCCGTTTGGTGCGCGCAAATATCGCTTCGTTGCGCGACGGGTCGCCCACTCGGATATTTGCGGTGGTGTTGCATCGGGTTGGTCACAAAAAAGCAAAGTGGCAGCGCTACGGGAGGCGCCGAAATTTGAAGCTTGGTTTGGTTAGCTGAGAACTGGAATTACAAAAAAAAGAGCGTGTTACAAGCAGTTCGAAGGTGGGCAAACAGGGGCATAAATACAAGGCGGAACCGCTGCCCATGTTTACGTACCCATATATATATCCATTTGAATGTGCTGACCGGTGCTTTAATGCCTTTCGTTCCTTGGCATATTTTCCGGCATATCGCCAAGTTTCGTGGACAACGGTGGAACTGCAGCAGCTGCAGCGGCCCTCATAAACAGCAGTACAGGCTGCATCGCAACAGGAGCAACAGCAACAGCCAACAGTAGCAGCAAATCCAACAACGGCAGCGACACCGTCATCCGCACCGCCATCAATAGCTGCATCGTAGCAGGAGCAACCACGTCAGTCTGCGCCATCAGCCGGTGAGTCCGTTCCTTGGCCACGCGCCGTGCCTGTTGTTTGCGTCTGAGCTGCAACAAGGCAGAGACCCCATGCGCCTGTCGTCCATGTGTTGTTTGATGTGAGCTGTACCTGCAGGGTCCCACGCGCCGCCCCATTTAAGTTTTCTGCAAAAGAAAAAAGAAAATAATACAATAAAAATACATATATATAATCAAGCCGAAAACGAGGCAGAAAGCGGCACCTAAACAGAGCTTGGCGCTCTATTTAATAAAAAAATGTATACTTTCATTTATAAAGAAAGCTTAGATGTTTCAGTCTAGAAATTTGTACAAAGTTTGCCAATTGCAGTAGCGCGTTTCGTTTTTTTTGAACTTAAATAAATACATACATATACGCAGTATTGGGTCATATATAGGTATATTGCGCCCACGACCGCCGAGAGCTCTCCTTAAGGTTTTTGGGGGTACTTTATCTTATTTATTCCCCGACTACTCGTCCATATTTACACTTACTATATACATATGTATATATACGTACATATATTTACATTTTTACTCTTTATTTATTTATGCACAAACTAACCGCATTGGCAAGCCTTTTTGTTATTTTTGCGTTGATTTATTTTCATTTTTTTGTATTAATTTATATTTTGTTTCACGCCTGTTAAACTCATGTATAAACACCTATTTATTAATTTTGCACTCAGCCTCATACATATGTATGTAACACGAATTGAATATTAATTTTTATGGTCGCACAGTCCATTTTGGTGCAGTAAAGCAGAATAAATAGGGGCGGGAGACTCACCGTTGCCATGGAATAGCTCCAGCACGGCCTAATGTTAGGGTATCCAGTAAAAATTTTGCCTTTGGATACAGGCAGGGTGAGTACGCCTGGGATATCAACAGCTAAAATCCCATGCAGTTGTCCGATGTCACAATTTCTATCCGTCCGCACGTATGTATGTAATCTCCTTTTACAGTCATCCGTATTCGTACGGGTAGCTTGAGGGAGTTATCCGTTTATTTGTTTTTTTGTTGTTGCATTACGTTTCTTTTATTTTATGTTAGTTATTTTTCGTTTGTTTACGTTTTTTTTTTTTTTTTTTTTTTTTTTGGTTTTAAGTTACCACGATACCCTTGGGTATTGTGGAATTATTTGGCCGCCCACTTATTGGTAAAGTGGAAAATGCCACGCGGGCTATTTCGTAGTGTTTGCTTGTCTTTAAAGTTTTACGTTGATTTCTTTTATAAAGTTGACCAGTGAATTGTACTCAGCTGTGGCCGCTTGCTTGAAAAAAGTGTGCACATTGTTGTATTTTGCTAGTGATGTGTAACGTTGACGTGCTGTGTTGTGCTTTGTGCATTCAAAAATAACATGTGTTGCGCTGTCAGGGACGTTACAGCTGTTGCATATGTTATCATTTAAAACGTGCATTTTCGATAGAGTGACTTTGTCGAAGGAGTTTTCACATATAAGTCTGTTCATTAGTTTGATATTATTTGGATTTAATTTGCAATTTTCGTTCTGAAACCAAGGCTTGTTCACGGTTGCCGGGAAGAGTGCGCAGTATTTTCTGTCCTTTTCTGCAGCAAAGCTGGAGTACTCCCTCTCCCAGTCCTGATGAATCCTCCTGTATATAGTACACACCGCGTCCTTCAGGCTCCATTTCACCGTCATGAACGTACCTTCTGTTGGTGCTTTCTTTGCTGCCGAATCCACTATGCTGTTTTGTTCTAGCCCTACGTGACCCGGTATGTAGTGCACTTCTACCTCCATTATCCTGGAATTATTAATTTTATTCTTTATATTGTGAGCTATGTAATTGTTCTGCGATGGCTTAGTCAGTATTTGAGCACTGCCTCTACTATCTGTTAAGAATGCTACCCGTGGTATACCCAGTGAAATAGCGTAATCTAGTGCCTTATCGATAGCTAAAAGTTCGGCGGAGAGTGACGACAGGATTTTGTCCGTGAAAAAACTTTCAATGTGCCCTGACTCCTCATGTAAGAAGGCTGAGCTGGAGTGATTTACGGTGACCGATCCATCTGTGAAAAACAGCTTAAAACCTCCGCGCCTTAGGGAGTGAACCTTTTCATTAAAAATAAGACGAGTGCTTATTGTGTCTATTGATTTCTTGTTTCTCGCAGCGCCCTTGAAGAAATCCAGGTCTCCTTTAATTTTGGCGCACTTGTCCTGATTTAAAGGGATTTCCTCTATGCGATTGAAAATGTCTGCAAATTCATTGTACACTTTCGAGTAGCTGGTGTTGATTTCGCGACCATACATGAGTGTGTCACCTGCTGGCAGATTAAAAGCAAAGACTTTCGCCAATTCCTTGGCTGTGAGAAATTTGTATCTGTATTTGGGAGGAAGCTCAGCCGCCATATGGTATATTACCGGGACCGGCGTGCATTTTAAAAGCCCCAGAGCTTTCCTAAGGTACAGGTTTGTACTTCTTGTGACTTTTTCTAGAGCTGCCTTAGTCAGATTGCTGAAGGACGAGCATGCATATTCCAGTCTGCTCCTAACAAAAGCCTTGTGTAGCAGAACCCCCTGTTTAGGGCTGACCCCAAATTGGCAGCCGCTTAACAGCCTAATAAAGGCACATGTTCTGTTGGCCTCTGAGATGGCTTGATTGACATGACTGCACGCAGAATTGTTAGCCGAGATGATTCGGCCAAGGTACTTGATTTGCTCCACTTCATTTATGAAAGTGCCTTGATATAGAATATTAAGTTGCTTTTTGTGCGAGCTAAAATGGATGGCCTTTGACTTGGATGGGTTAAAAGTCAGATTAATTTCGCTGCATTCTCTTCCGAATTCTTGTATCTTGTTGCTCAGTATTTCTACGGCATCATCGAGCTTCTTGTGGAAGCACACCAGGAGTTTGTTTACGTTTGAATTCGGTTTTGTATATTGCGCGTCGAATTTATTGTAGTGATGGCATTTTGGTTAAAATCGATGGAGGAACCGTGTTATCGGTTATTGTGCGACTCACGCGGGCTTTGGGTTGGAACCGCACACCCAAGGAGAACTCCGATGAGCCAGCCAGCGTTGCCCAAGGGAAAAGCGTAGTCGTAACATACTAGGCTCTCATACGAGCCTGATAATGTGGGCCTACATGAGGCGGATCGGATATGAGCACAAACAAAACGAGCGCCGCTTAGGACGACGCCTCTGCTTACATTGTGTTCACGTTCGAATTTGCTTATTCAGCTGGAGGTGCTGAAATGAAAAATCAATGATTCCAGCAACGAAATTTTGTTTCAGCTAGAAGCCCTGAAATATTTCGTGGAAAAAAGACGTCCAAAAGGAATAAATGTAGGCAGCAATAAATCTCGATTTAGTTTTTTTTAAGTCGGATGGAGACGTGGAACCGATAACAGATTGTATTTCTGGTTACTATTACCAGAAGTTGAAAAAAAGCGCAGCTCCAAATATATGTGCAGATAATTTTATTAATCCAACTGGAGGCGCTGAAATATTGCGACGAAAAAACCAAAAGAAATAAACGCAACCAATAATAAATTTATATTTAATATTATTATTATTATTATTTTTTTTTTTTTTTTGGGTTTAAGTTAAGTATAGTGGAATTATTTGGCCGCCCACTTATTGGTAAAGTGGAAATTGCTACACTTGTTAATTTTACTGAGTTGTATCAACTTATAGTTTGACTTTTATATCATTTATGAATTTTACTAGTGAATTATATTCATGAACGGGCTCTAGCTTAAAGAAAGTGTGCACATTGTTGTATTTTAATAGCGATGGGAAATGTCGATTCGTAATATGTTTTGGGCATTCAAATATAATGTGTGATGCGTTGTCGGGAACTCCGCAGCTGTTACAAGTGTTATCGTCGATAACATGAATTTTTGCGAGTGTGACATTGTCGAAAGAGTAACCGCAGTCTGCTGACTAATTTTAAGCTATTAGCATTCCTCTTGCAGTTCTTGTTTTGAAACCACAGTTTTTCAAGAGTAGTCGGAAACAGGGCGCAATATCCTTGGTCCTTCTCTGCTACAAATCTAGCGTACTCCAGTTTCCAGTCGTCGTGTATTAATCTGTACATTGTACGCACTGCCTCCTTCAGACACCATTTTACCACCTGAAAGTGTCGTCAGTTGGTGTCCTCTTTGCTTCCACGTGTCCCGGTATGTAATGGATTTCCAGTACTAAAATCCTGGATCAATTATTAATTTTCCTTTTAATGTTAGCTATCGAATTGTTTTGAAATTGCTTCATTAGAGCTTGCAGGCTGCCGCGGCTGACAGTTCAAATTGCCAGCCTGGGAATGCTCAGAAGGATGGAATGGTTAATCGCCTTCTCTGTTGCGATTTGCTCTGAAGAGAGAGATGAAAGAATTTTATTGGTGAAAAAGCTGTCCACATGCCCCGACTCTTCGTGTAGGAAGTGACTCGCGGAGACTGATCCGTCAGTAAAGAACAGCTTAAGCTCTCTACTTCTCAGGCTGGAGGCTTTCTCGTTGAAAATCCGCCGCATGCTTGTTTCATCGATAGAGTGTTTGTTCCTCGCTGAGCACTTCAAAAAGTCGGTGTCTCCTTTAATTTTGCGGCAATTGACAGGAAACAGAGGGACTTCTTCAATGTGGTCCAAAATGGAAGCAATTTGTCTGTACACCCTCACGTAACTGGTATTTATCGTACTAGAGCAGGACAGCGATTCACATATTGGCAGGTCGAAAGCCAAAAGCTTTGCCCAGCTCTTTGGCTGTAAGGAATTTATACCTAAATTCAGGGGGCATCTCAGCTGCCACGTGGTATATAATAGGAACAGGCGTGCATTTTATTAGACCTAGTACCTTCCCCAGGTGCAAATTGGTAGGCCTTTGGCCCTTGGCTAGGGCAGACCTGGATAAGTTGCTGAAAGAAGAGCACGCGTATTCGAGTGTGCTTCTAACAAAAGCATTGTGCAACAAAACTCCTTGCTTTGGGCTGACATCAAATTGGCACCTACTAAAAAGCTTAAGGAGGCACAGGATCGGTTGGCCTCGAAATAGCCTGGTTTATATGTGAGCCTAAGTACCTAATTTGTGCTACCTCCTTAATGAGGATGCTTTGGTAGTCTCTTGCGCGCGCTGAAATGTATGGCTTTTGATTTGGTTGCGTTAAAGGACAAATTTAGGACAAAGGACAAATCAATGATTCCAGCAACGAAATTTTGTTTCAGCTAGAAGCCCTGAAATATTTCGTGGAAAAAAGACGTCCAAAAGGAATAAATGTAGGCAGCAATAAATCTCGATTTAGTTTTTTTTAAGTCGGATGGAGACGTGGAACCGATAACAGATTGTATTTCTGGTTACTACGAGCCCTAACCACTATTAATTGGTACGGCACGGTTTTTTTCGACAGTGCAACTTTCAATGACTCATATTTATTTGTAGGCGATGATTGCCCAAACATATTTATACTTTTTAAAAAGGTCATTGAATTACCTTTAATTTCATATCAAAACATGCACAAGTTTCATATCAACAAAATGAAAAAACTCAATTTAAATAAAACAACTTTCATACTACACGAAATATTTTGACCATTATTAATTGGTACGGCAACATTATATATTCATTAAAACTGAGTAACATCTCCTTTATTTTTAATAACACCCTGAATTCTCTTCTGCATGGTATTTACTAATTTTAGGCATTCTTCTGGAGTTATGGAATCCCAAATTTCCTGAATTTTTGATTTTAGTCCTGACAGAGTACGCTGTGGGTCATTCCTCAGCTTTCTTTTGATGATTGCCCACAAGTTTTCTATTGGGCTTAGATCTGGGCTTGATGACGGCCAATCTAAGACATCAATTCCATTTTCTTGAAGCCAATTTTTGGTTGTTTTTGCGGTGTGTGGTGATGCACCATCCTGTTGAAAGGTATATTCCCCACACTCAGAAAGCTTTGGTATTGATGGAAGGAGATTACTTTGAAGGATACACTTGTATTTTTCTGCATTTACAGTTCCATCTATAAAGTAAAGTTGTCCCACACCTTTGGCTGACATGCATCCCCACACCATTGTGCTCGTTGGAAACTTGACTGTACGTTTAAGACAATCTTTGTGATATGCCTCCGTACGTTTTCGTATTACTCGTTTTCGAGCATCACCGACACACACATCAAATTTGGATTCATCGCTAAAAATTATAGAATGCCAACGCCTCTGTTCCCAATTCTGCCTTTGTCTTGCCCATAGCAATCGTTTTTTCATCTGCAAAGCTGTGAGCAATGGTTTTTCTTTGGCCTAAAAACACCAACATATATTAATTGTACAGAAAAAATTATCTGTTATGCTAAGCAGGAACCGCAATCATACCTTATAGAAGCCATATCCAATTCTTTTCATTTGCTGTCGAGTCCATTCTCGTTTCACTGTTTTCCCAATTTTTGCAGACCATTTTGCCGATATATCTCTCACAGTACTTCGCCGATTTTCCTTTATTATACTCGACAAACTTCTTTTGTCACGCGAAGTAACTTTTGAGACTCGACCTCTGTTCGCTGTATTACAGTGTATATTGCCATTCTTTCTGTAGCTTTTCACTATATTTTGAACTGTAGACTTAGAAAGCATAAGACTTTTCGATATTTCACCATAGCTGTTGCCCAAATTTAATTTTTTTAGAATTTTAGCTCGAACTTCCTCACAAACTGGCTTGCCACGTGCCATCGTGCTCATAAATCAGGGAATAAAACTAAAACTACAACTAAATGTCATATGTTTTTACTTTTCCTTCATCACAATATTCTATTTACCGTTACTTGTCCAGTTTTTGTTTACATTTTACATTTTTCACCGTTTTTTTAAGAAAAATAATGTTGCCGTACCAATTAATAATGGTCAAAATATTTCGTGTAGTATGAAAGTTGTTTTATTTAAATTGAGTTTTTTCATTTTGTTGATATGAAACTTGTGCATGTTTTGATATGAAATTAAAGGTAATTCAATGACCTTTTTAAAAAGTATAAATATGTTTGGGCAATCATCGCCTACAAATAAATATGAGTCATTGAAAGTTGCACTGTCGAAAAAAACCTTGCCGTACCAATTAATAGTGGTTAGGGCTCGTATTACCAGAAGTTGAAAAAAAGCGCAGCTCCAAATATATGTGCAGATAATTTTATTAATCCAACTGGAGGCGCTGAAATATTGCGACGAAAAAACCAAATGAAATAAACGCAACCAATAATAAATTTATATTTAATATTATTATTATTATTATTATTTTTTTTTTTTGGGTTTAAGTTAAGTATAGTGGAATTATTTGGCCGCCCACTTATTGGTAAAGTGGAAATTGCTACACTTGTTAATTTTACTGAGTTGTATCAACTTATAGTTTGACTTTTATATCATTTATGAATTTTACTAGTGAATTATATTCATGAACGGGCTCTAGCTTAAAGAAAGTGTGCACATTGTTGTATTTTAATAGCGATGGGAAATGTCGATTCGTAATATGTTTTGGGCATTCAAATATAATGTGTGATGCGTTGTCGGGAACTCCGCAGCTGTTACAAGTGTTATCGTCGATAACATGAATTTTTGCGAGTGTGACATTGTCGAAAGAGTAACCGCAGTCTGCTGACTAATTTTAAGCTATTAGCATTCCTCTTGCAGTTCTTGTTTTGAAACCACAGTTTTTCAAGAGTAGTCGGAAACAGGGCGCAATATCCTTGGTCCTTCTCTGCTACAAATCTAGCGTACTCCAGTTTCCAGTCGTCGTGTATTAATCTGTACATTGTACGCACTGCCTCCTTCAGACACCATTTTACCACCTGAAAGTGTCGTCAGTTGGTGTCCTCTTTGCTTCCACGTGTCCCGGTATGTAATGGATTTCCAGTACTAAAACCCTGGATCAATTATTAATTTTCCTTTTAATGTTAGCTATCGAATTGTTTTGAAATTGCTTCATTAGAGCTTGCAGGCTGCCGCGGCTGACAGTTCAAATTGCCAGCCTGGGAATGCTCAGAAGGATGGAATGGTTAATCGCCTTCTCTGTTGCGATTTGCTCTGAAGAGAGAGATGAAAGAATTTTATTGGTGAAAAAGCTGTCCACATGCCCCGACTCTTCGTGTAGGAAGTGACTCGCGGAGACTGATCCGTCAGTAAAGAACAGCTTAAGCTCTCTACTTCTCAGGCTGGAGGCTTTCTCGTTGAAAATCCGCCGCATGCTTGTTTCATCGATAGAGTGTTTGTTCCTCGCTGAGCACTTCAAAAAGTCGGTGTCTCCTTTAATTTTGCGGCAATTGACAGGAAACAGAGGGACTTCTTCAATGTGGTCCAAAATGGAAGCAATTTGTCTGTACACCCTCACGTAACTGGTATTTATCGTACTAGAGCAGGACAGCGATTCACATATTGGCAGGTCGAAAGCCAAAAGCTTTGCCCAGCTCTTTGGCTGTAAGGAATTTATACCTAAATTCAGGGGGCATCTCAGCTGCCACGTGGTATATAATAGGAACAGGCGTGCATTTTATTAGACCTAGTACCTTCCCCAGGTGCAAATTGGTAGGCCTTTGGCCCTTGGCTAGGGCAGACCTGGATAAGTTGCTGAAAGAAGAGCACGCGTATTCGAGTGTGCTTCTAACAAAAGCATTGTGCAACAAAACTCCTTGCTTTGGGCTGACATCAAATTGGCACCTACTAAAAAGCTTAAGGAGGCACAGGATCGGTTGGCCTCGAAATAGCCTGGTTTATATGTGAGCCTAAGTACCTAATTTGTGCTACCTCCTTAATGAGGATGCTTTGGTAGTTTCTTGCGCGCGCTGAAATGTATGGCTTTTGATTTGGTTGCGTTAAAGGACAAATTTAGCCCACTGCATTCTCTCTCAAATTTTTCTACTCTGTCTTTTAAAGTTAAGACAGGTGTGTCGAAAATCCGGTGGAAGCAAACCAGGAAAAAATCATCGGCGTATTGAAACAGCAGGCAATTAGAATTATTAATGTTGTACAATTTGGCTGTATACAGATTGAAAAGTGTGGGGCTCAAGCAGCTGCCTGTTAACTTCAACTTTGCTGGAACTTTTAAACAATATTCTGCTCGTGAGGAAATCCGCAATCCATGCTACGTGGTGTGGATCAAAATCCATAGAACGGAGCTGGCGGCTGAGAATTTGTACGTCAACACAGTCGAAAGCCTTTTTAAGGTCCAGACATGCAGCCACCACCTTCAGATTTGATCTTGGATTAGGTTGGATTAGGATCTTGTTGATTAGGTCTTTTATTCACAAAGCTGTTGATCTGCCTTTTCTGAAAGCATAAGATCTCTCCGACAGCAGGTCTCGGCTTGTGATGTGTTAATCTAATTTTATTTTAGTGAGACCCTCTACAGTTTTTAGGAGTTCACTAAGCAGGCAGATAGGTAGGTCTATGGTTACATACCAGGTCAGAGCTATATCCCCTTTTGGGTACCGGCACTAGCCTGATTTATTTCAACTCCAGCCAGCCAGATGACATTCAGCAGATTGAAAAGTTGTGTCTTCTTATTGTTTGGTAATGCCTGCAGCAACCTATAAGAGATGCCATCCAGTCCCCTTGCCGAGTCCGTATTTCTTGCATTCAGCACAGAGATAAAATCATTAAAGTTGAAAGAATCTGGGGCCCCTCCTAGGACTGGAGACCCCGCCATACTCGGATTTCCGGATGTTAGGAATGGTGTGTCCTTAACTAGCTGAAGGATCTCCTCATCCTCAGCCTTGGATCAGCTGTTCGCTGACCTTTTAACCCTTTTATAGAGTTTATGCTGTGTAGTACCACACCACATTGATTGAATTGTTGACATCTCATCTATATATCGCCTGAAGTTGGCTCTGCGGCAGTTTTTTATGTGGTTCTGTAATTTTGCTTCCGCCACCATTAGATTTAATATTATTAAATTAATGCTGCGACAAAAAAAACCGCCGCCAGTAGCAATCGGTTGTACATTAATTATCGGTATAGAAATTAATTAATTCATCTGCACTCGTGACCGTGACTAATATTTGGTCACACTGCAATTTTCGATTACAATGAGTTCCGATAACCGGTTTCAAGCAAGTGCTTATCACTTGTTTACGCAAAATGAGCAATTAAATTTTTTACGCGAAAAAGGAAATGTTCGTCTTTAATTGCACGTCGCCGCCGGCACGAGATGTCGCACGGGCTGAATGGAGTGCTAGCAGGAGTATTGGCAAGTTGGAGTCGTGGGCCGACTGGGTATGTGTTGTAGGATTGTGTTAGTACGTAAATGTGCGATTGTAAATATAAGCATATGTGTGTGAATATAAATTATAAGAATAATGTATTTGGTAGGAGATATATTTATCTTATTTACATATCTTTATTATTTAATTAGTTACTATTATCCACTATTATTATGTGACCACTTTAAGAACTGGCACTTGAGTGTCCTAGACTAATTAGGATAGCTTAAACCAGTTGTGAATTACTATGCAATTCTTTTGTAAATTCGGGTCGCCGCCGCGCCGTTGTAACGCCGCTGCAGCGCCAGTGTGCCACAGTCGGCTACCATGTTACTGTTTTAAAAATCTAATGTTGAACTTTATTAATTTTAATTATAAATTCAGTACCACTTCAACCTCCGAAGAGATAAGTCGTGTTACAACAGCATAAGGCCTCGCTTTGCAAAACGCAAAACTCTTATCAGTCAACTTGCCAAAAAACAAATATCAGCCACAAAAGGAAAATAAAAACACAAGAACAAAAATCACAATAGCAGTATCAAACCCGGGCTCAAGCCCTTTAGAAGCAAACATGCACGAACCACCTGACATAAACAAATTATACAAATCACAACTAGGCGAACCCAAATTTGTTTTAATTAAACGCCAAGACAATAACTCATTTGAAAGAGTATCACCGTTTATCATAAAAAAATCTATTGACTATGCTTGCGGTGGAGAAGTTGAGGCATGCAAAAAAACCAGAGACGGCAACCTTTTGGTCAAAACAAAAACTAACCTTCGGGCCACAAAACTATTAAAGCTAACCAAAATTGCAGAAATGGAGGTAACATCAACCGAACACAGAACACTAAACTTCTCGAAAGGTGTTATTTACTGTAATGAGTTGCGATACATCAACGAAGAAATAATTCTGCAAGAATTAAAAGCACAAAAGGTCACTGAAGTTAGAAAAATTATGAAAAAACAAACAACCAACACCAACCCCAAAGATAACCACACCACATTAATAGAAACTGGACTAATTATTATAACATTCGCAACACAAAAGTTACCCGAAACATTAAGAATTGGCTATGAAACGGTGCGCGTGCGCCCTTACATTCCTCTTCCACTCCGGTGCAAAAAATGCCTACGCTTTGGACACCCAGATCCCATCTGCAAGAGCTCAGATAAATGTAACAATTGTTCTGAAGAAAAGCACACAAATGAAGAAGAATCATGTAAGAATGAAAAAAACTGCCTAAACTGCAACAACAACCCAGAGATTGACTCCAAACACAGCCCCCTCGACCGTAAATGCCCCTCATTTCTTAAACAGCAAGAACTGATAGCAATAAAAACCACCGAAAAAGTTGACCATAACACTGATTTGGGTATTTATTTCAACCGACATGGCTACCAAACCTCTTACGCTAAAACGCTTACAAACACCACACCTCAGAATATACCAAACTCTCAAACACCAATTACACAAAAACCAATAAATACAACACCCATTACGCAACAAAAGTCTGCATACAACACTACATTGCAACAAAATCTAAACTCCAACTCTGCATCTACATCCCGTGAATACAAGTCAGTTAAAACTTCAGCAAACACAACTGGATCAACCAAAACAACATCAACATCAAAGCAATCTCATCAACATCACCCGCAACACCACCACGATGAACCAGAAGACATGGAAACCGAATACGTAAACCCAACCAGCACACAAACCAAACCATATGGGTCACAACGCACCGATGAACTAAAAATAAGAATCTTTCATAAAGATAAGTCCAATGCTCTTTCTGCTAATTTTAAACCTTCCAAAACAAAAACCAAACCCTCAAACAAAAATAACCTCATTACTCTGATTAAAAGATACTCTCCTCATATCCTTTCACTTCAAGAAACTCATATACAAAGCACTAATAATATACCAACCCCAATCAACTACATACTACTAACAAATATAGCCGCCAACAGATTTGGCGGAGTAGCGATTCTAGTGCATAAATCAATCCAGCACACTAATCTCAACATTTCAAACGATATAGAAGCACTAGCAATCAATATACAATCTAAACAAAGCTTAAACATATTTTCTACATACATCTCCCCAAACAGAACCGTCACAAAACAAATCCTCCAAAACACACTTAACACCCAACAAACACCTTCACTAATTATGGGAGACTTTAATGGATGGCACCCATCATGGGGCTCCCCAACAACAAACACAAGAGGGAAAATACTACAAAAATTCATTGACGATGCCCAACTTATATTACTAAATGACAAATCCCCCACACACTTCTCAACACATAATACATACACACATATCGACCTTTCACTTTGCTCCTTGACAATAGCCCCGCACACCGAATGGAAAATACTCGACGACCTTTATGGCAGCGATCATTTTCCAATAGTCATTTCCCTCTTCCCATCGAACAACACACAAAAGTTTAGTAGACCTTTTTTCAAACTGAAAAATGCCAATTGGGAACTCTTACTCATAACATAAACTCAAAATTCCATATTTCTCAAAATGTAAACAAAGAAGCCGCCCAAATCAATAAAATTATCCTATACAGCGCAATCTCTCCATCCCACAAACCTCACCAAACACACAACCTTACAAGGTCCATTGGTGGAATAAAAATCTCAACCAGCTACGACGAGAAAAACAAATAGCCTGGAAAACATTAAACCGCAACATAACTTTGGAAAACATTATATATTACAGACGCATAAATGCTAAATTTAGATTTGAGATTAAAAAAAGTAAAAAAGCAGCTTCTAGCGCATTCACCTCAACAATTCAACCCTCCACCCCCTCATCCAAAATATGGGCCAATATAAGACGCTTCTGAGAACTTAACCCAATTAAGCAAATACACGCCATTTCGAACCCAGAAACCAACGAAACAACAACAGCTAGCAACGAAATTGCCAACATTTTCGCTCAACACTGGTCAGACCTCTCAAGTGATGGGCACTTCTCAGAGGAGTTTCGAAACAATAAGCATAAAACACCACAGTAAACTATATACCTTCCACAACAGCTCAAGCCATAGAGAAAAGCATCTCAACCCTTGAATTAGCTTCAGCACTACAAACACTTAAAGGTTCCGCCCCAGGGCTAAATAGAATATCATACCAAATGATAAAAAATAGCTCTCTTACTACCAAAAATAGAATCACAGACTTATACAATAAAATTTTCGACAATCACATACCACAAACGTACAAAACAAGTCTAGTCATTCCAATTATCAAACCAAAATCTGACAAAACAAAAATCACTTCCTACAGGCCCATCTCATTAAATTGTTGCCTAGCAAAAACCCTAGACAAATTTATTGCCAAAAGAATATGGTGGTTTGTAACCCACAACAACCTTCTAAACCCAAACCAATTTGGCTTTAAAAAAGGCAAATCGACATCGGACAGTCTACTCTACGTAGAATATCTGATAACGAAGTCACACAAACACACCTCACTCGTCACTCTTGACTTCTCAAGAACCTTTGATCAAGTAGGTGTGCACAGCATAATTGACCAGCTCCAGGAATGGAAAGCAGGTCCTAAAATAATAAATTACGTAAAAAACTTCATGCTCAATAGGAAAATAATTGTCCGCGTCGGTCCGCACATATCAAAGTCACTACCTTTATCCAACGGAATCCCCCAAGGATCACCCATATCTGTAATTCTGGTTCTTATAGCTTACAATAAATTGTCCGAAATTATAGCTCTACATAAAGAAATAAACTTTAACGCATACGCCGACGACTTCTTTCTAATAATAAATTTCAATAAAAATAAAAACATAACTTACAACTTAGACTACCTACTACACGACATAGGCAACTGGGGCTCATACTCAGGGGCATCCTTATCCCTATCAAAATGCCAACACCTCCACATCTGTCAAAAACACAATTGCTCTTGCACCATAAGCTGCAAAAACTTTCAAATCCCTACTGTAACTGCATTGAAAATTTTAGGAATAACCATAAACAACAAATACAAATGGAACACACACATAAACACACTTATACCACCACTCCACCAAAAACTAAACATATTAAAATGCCTATCCAGCCTCAAATTTAATTGCAACACATACACACTACTCAACGTCGCGAAAGCAACCGTCATAGCCAAAATAGAATACGGTTTGTTCCTTTACGGACATTCACCCAAAAGCATACTAAACAAATTAAAAACACCATTTAACACCGCAATACGTCTAGCCCTCGGAGCCTGCCGCTCCACTCCCATAAATAACCTTCTTTACGAAGCCAATATTCCTTCTATCGAACTAAAACGAGACCTGCAAACAGCCAAACTCTCCAAAAACCTTATTAACTCTAAAAACACGCCAATCCACAAGTTTATTAAACACCGAAAGCTCCATAAGAAAACCCCACCCATCATAGACCGCACAATAAACCTATGCAAGTTATTTAACTTGCCCTACAAGCCAGAAAAACTAATTAAATGCAAACCCCCTTGGGACCTTCCCAATATTATCGATACTACGCTGCGAATCCATAGGAAACCCATAACACTCCCAGAAACATACCGAAAATTGTACAAAGATACGAAAAACAACAACAAAACAACAAACTTTATTTTCACAGACGGGTCAAAAATAAATTGCACAATTGCATACGCCATCACAACAGAAACAAACATAATTAAATATGGTATTCTTCCCCCCTACTCATCAGTACTTACTGCCGAAATAATAGCAATACTACAAGCTATCGAACACTTTAAAAACAAAAGAGGTAAATTCGTCATCTGTTCTGACTCTCTGGCAGCAATAGACTCTATTAAAAACACAAGCAATAACAGCTTCTATCCCAACAAAATCAGATCTTTAATAACACACTTAGCCCCTAAAATAAAAATAATGTGGATCCCTGGTCATGCAGGCATAGCAGGAAATGAATTAGCCGATCAAGCTGCGAAGACAGCAAATAAAATGCCTCTTATTTTTACACCAAACATAAATTCAACAGATATAAATAGATACCTAAAAGCAGAATTCATGTCACGACAAAAACAAAACCTTACAAACTGCAGTCAATGGTACCGTAACATAAATTCGGATAGCTCAAACATTGGCGACTACCTCGGCCCCTGCCACCAAAAGTTTTGCAGACTGCACCAATCCAAAATAATCCGACTTCGGCTAGGCCACACTAACCTGACCCATCAACATTACCTTAACCGTAACCAACCACCATCCTGCCCTTTTTGCCAAGATAACAACACTACCATATACCACCTACTAAATTCGTGTCCAGCTCTCATCCATACCAGACAGTCTATATTCAGCAACACAAACCCCCTAAACCTCCTCAGCAACCTCAACACAGATAACATACAAAAAATCTTGCTTTTCCTAAAAACATCCAACATGTACCACAAAATCTAAAAAAAACCTGTAAATATAAGAATGTATTCCTAAACAATGTATAATAAATGTATAAATTAGATAATCAATTATGTACATACTTGTATAATTAGGCTAACATACAGCATATGTTAATAGACCACCACCAACAATACCAATACCAAACAACATAGCCGAAGGCCTTGCAGCTAGCGCTATACCATCTAAGTTAGTTTAGTTTTGTAAGCTTCTCTACCTTTTATAATAATAATAATAAATTATAAATTATTTCCTACAGACTAGTTTTGTTTTGGGTTTAAGAAAGAGGTACAAAATTTCATTTTTTTTCTTCAAGCTGGTTTAATTAAGAGTTACAAATTTCCTTACGTGTCTTAAACCTAATTACATTAACATTCGTGAGTTGATTGCTGGTCACTTCTTTATCCATATATATAAAACAGTTTGTCCTGACTGACTGATTGGTGATCAACGCACAGCCCAAAGGGTAAAAGCTAGGAACCTGAAATATGGACTCAAGTATCCTTTCATAGCGTAGGCTGGAAACTTCAAGCTCCAAAGGGGGGAAAGTTCCAAAGTTTGTTTGAAAAATCCAAATTTTTCAACCGATGACCTAAAACGTTTCTGAAATAAATGAAAGAATATAAATAAAACTGCATACGGTTCTTGAAATTGGTCTTGGAGCTTGAATTATTGGGGTTTTAATATTTCTTCACTTTTTATAGCCTGTACTAGAGATGGGCACGGGCCGGCTATTTTCGGCCCGACACGACACGGCCACGAAATTAACTTTTAGAAACACGCACGCGCACGCACGACGAAAATTTTTCTTAACACGGCCCAACACGAACTTTTTATATATTAAATATAAAAATTTAAAAAAAAAATATATATATATATATGTATATATATATGTATATAAACATTACGAATTTTTATTCAGAAAGATTATCTTATCAATATTTGAGCTAAGAAGCCGAGTACGCCGCTCATTTAAAATATATCCAGAAGTGGAAAAAACTCGTTCGCTTGTTGCAGAGCTGACAGGCATATTGAGTACATGCCTTGATAATTGCCTTAGCATTTTAAATTTTGTTGCTTTTTTCCAGAATGTTAGCACACAAATTCCTGGATCAACAACACTACTTATATAGTCATCTATTTCAATATCCATTCTTGACCTGTCCAATTTAATTTTTTTTTTTTGAATTATTAGTGTCCAAAAATTCAGAAAAGTCGTGATGAGTATTGGGTGCTTCGTTTTCTGATTCAAGTGTTAAATCGTTATTTAAGCCATCATTCATTTCAGCTAGCATCGATTTTAGTGTTCTTTCGTGTTTCCTCGTGCGTGTTTTGTCGTGCCTTTTTGGCTCAACACGAACACGCACGGCCACGCACGAAATCGGAATTTACAACACGAACACGCGGGCCCACGCGTGGCACGAAGTGCCACGACAAAAAACACGGCCCGTGCCCAACTCTAGCCTGTACCCAAAGGGTGAAAGGCTATACTAGTTTTGTGCGCATGTATGTAACACACAGAAGGAGGCGTGGCAGACCCCACAAAGTATATATATTCTTGATCAGGATGAGAAGACGAGTCGATATAGCCATGTCCGTCTGTCTGTATGAGCGCAAGAATCTCAGTAAGTACAAGAGCTAGGATAACCAAAATTGGTTGCAAGGTTCCTATAAGCCCTAGGCAGAACGAGTTTGTTTATTTTTTCTGATACACCCCCCACTTCCCCGCAAATCGTATTTTTTCCATAACTCCCGTAATTTTGAACTAAAATTTGGTAACTACATCCCGTTAGTGCTTATGTGTCCGTGTTCATCATGATAGGTCAATTCTGAAGAAAGTTATAGTCATAAATAAAATCTCTGCCCATGCTCTGCTTGCAGCTCTGCCCGCAGCTGTTGTTGCTGCTTTGATTCAGCTTTGTGCTGCATACATACACGCATATAAGCAGAGTCACGATACTGATGTTAATGTATGCTTTTTTTTTAATAGCAGAGTGTATTTTATTTAAAACTGTCCATCGTGGACAATCATTAAATTGGTTAAATAAACTTGACAATTTATTATTTCATTTATTATGAGGTTGTAATATCCCTCTAGTCCCTGGGGAGGTCCAGAGGTGCCACGAGTTAAGCAGATGGAGTTGCACTTGCATTACCTGGGAGGCCTCTGCTGGGGTGTCTGCTACGGTAAGGAAAGCCGTGTCGTCGGCATATGTGGCTGCCATAATATTGGGGATCAGTAGCACCGGGAGGTTGGCCGTGTAAACATTGTACATAAGCGGGCCGATCAGGGTGACCAGCCGAGTAGATATAGCCATGTCCGTCTGTCCGTCTGTATGAACGCAAGGATCTCAGCAGATACAAGGGCTAGAATGACCAAACTTGGTATCCAGTTCCCCTGAGCCCTAGGCAGGTCAAGTTTGTTCTTTTTTTATTTTGATACACCCCCAACTTCCCCTCAATTCATGTTTTTTGTTGCTGTTTGCTGTTGAAACTGTACATGAACATGTCCTTAATTAAAATAATTTTCTTAAATTAATTAAAAAAATTTTTTTTTCCTTTTTTCGTTTTGGTGGGAGGAACACCGACGGCAGCAGCGACTCTAGAATTATGCAATCTAGATAAGAGCATGTAAAGAAAAAAGAAAAAAGAAAAGAAAAAATACATAATACAAAATTGAACAAACAATTTTTTTTATAGCCTGTACCCAAAGGGTGAAAGGCTATACTAGTTTTGTGCGCATGTATGTAACACACAGAAGGAGGCGTGGCAGACCCCACAATGTATATATATTCTTGATCAGGATGAGAAGCCGAGTCTATATAGGCTTGTCCGTCCGTCCGTCTGTCTGTCCGTCTGTCCGTATGAACGCAAGGATCTCAGAAAGTATAAGAGCTAGAATAACCAAACTTGGTTTCCATATTCTCCTAAGACCGAGAAAGTACGAGTTTGAGTTTTTTTTCGATGCACCCCCCCACTCCCCCGCAATTCGTGTTTTTTCTTATAACTTCCGTAATTCTCGGAATTTTGAAATCAATTTTGGTAGGTACATCCAGTTAGTACTAATGTGTCCGTATGCCAAATTTCATCATGATAGGTCAATTCTGAAGAAAGTTATAGCCATAAGTAAAATCGCTGCTAATGCGCTGCCTGCAGCTCTGTCGGCAGCGATACCCGCAGCTGTTGTTGTTGTTGCTGCTTTTGTTCAACTTTGTGCTGCATACATACACGCATATAAATACGTATAGTTACGTGATGTAAATGTATGCTGTTAAAACTGAACATAAACATGCATTCTAATTTAATTTAATTAATTAATTCATTAACTCTTTTTAATAATTTAATTTTTTTTTAATTTTTTTTTTTTTAATTTTTCTTTTTTGTGGAGAGTACAGGCTATTTTACTGTCGGGCTTGCTCGACTGTAGCGTTCTATCTTGTTTTAAAATAAATTTTTTAATTAATTCAAGCTTAAAGAAAAATATATTAAAATTTGTTCCAAAGTTAAAATACCAATCTTTGCGTAGTGACAAAAATTATGTGTGACAGTGACATAGAAGATTTGCTGGACAGATTGAAAAAACTTGACATTAAAGTCTGTGTAAAAAACCAATACGAAAAAGAGTTAGGTATGGCAATGACCTCAGAACAAGTGCAGTCAGTAATAGAAGCGGCAGTTAACAATGCACTTGCCGCTTAAAAAAGAAGTTTTATTTTTTTTATTTATTTATTTATTGTTAATTACTTCCTAGCGCAACAAGTAGAGTTACTTATATGTTATAGCACTAGTCACATAATGAGTTTTACATATGTACTAAACTAGTTAGTTTATAATGAGTTTATATTAAAATTTGACAGAGAATTAAAATAAGTTTAATAAAATTTATATTTTTCTTAAAACTAAATTACATTGTAAAATGATTGTATATGTCATGCTTGTTATCGTGACAGTTTATTAATGCTAATTTTGAAGATATTTTTTTAGATTACTTCGAAATTGAGTAGCGTTTCTGATGTTTTTTATGTGTGTTGGTAGTCCATTCCAAATGCGAACAGCATATATGAAAAATTGTCTGTCGGATAAAAGAAGCCTGTGGCGCTGACATACTAAGTTATGAGTTCTTAGAGATGTGGAAAATTTAATTCTTTGATACAGGTATGCTGGTTCCTTAGTATTTATCAAATTTTGTAAACATAATAAAACTCGAAAGTTTATCCAAGACATGATACTTAAGTTCAAAAGTTGGTATGCATTGCTGGTGACATGATCAGAGCGTCTTAGACCGAAAACATAACGAGCGACACTATTGTAAGCGACTTTTAGTTTTCGGAATGAAATTGCGTCACAATTTGCATATACCTCAACACCATAAGATAGTATTGGAAGTATGAATGTTTTCGCTATCATCATTCGCAGATTTACAGGTAGGAATTGCTGAGTCAAGTTCAGAAGTCTTAACGCACCATAAACCTTACCAACAGCCTTATTTATATGATTGTTCCATGTCAAGCTCCTGTTGAAGCAGAAGCCTAAGTTATTAGCTTGATCGACATATTCAATCGGAGTGTCTCCAATCACAAGGGAGTTGAAGTTTGAAGTGTTTAATTGGTTTTTATAGATTACTAGGCATTTAGATTTAGTGGGATTGAGTTTTAACCCATTGTTTTTAGCCCAGTCAGAGATTTTACCTAGTTCACCATTACTAACACTTATACACTCATTTAATTTAGTAACAGGACGACTAACATACATTTGAACATCATCAGCATACAGGTGGACTTTACTGTTAGACAAGGCATAAGGGAGGTCATTCACGTACAAGGTGAACAATAGTGGACCAAGAACAGATCCCTGTGGAACACCGCGACTAACAGGTAACAACGAAGAATGATCAGACGATATTACAACAGCTTGACGCCTATTGGACAAATAAGAATGTATGAACGTTGTTGCCGTTTGTGAGAAGTAATACATTCTATTAAGTTTAGTGCACATTATTTCATGATTAACACAATCAAATGCCTTACTGAAGTCGAGTAAGCTTAAAAAAGTAACACAGCCAGTATCCATTTGACTGCGAATATCCTCAACCACATTTAGGACAGCTGTGGTACAACTTCTGTGCTTTCTGAAACCAGATTGGTCATCGCATAAGAGAAGGTTTATGTTTAGAAAGTCACTAATCTGGTTTGCTATTAGATTCTCGAAAACTTTTGAGAGATAAGGAAGAATAGCAATAGGACGGTATTCATTGTCCACTTATCAGGAAAGCAGGAAGTCATAATTGATGTGTTAAAAATGTGTGTAATATGCGCTAAGACTTTAGGTAAAATCATTTTGATGAATTTTGGGTGTAGGTCATCAAATCCGACCGCGTTTGACTTAACTTTAAGAACTGATTCTAGGGCATCACATTGACTGACACAACGAAAGCTAAAACTACTATCACAGGTTACATTAGGTACAGCGTTTACATATGTATTATGCGTAATGACAGGTACTTCAATTTGTACAAATTTATTATTTAATTTATTCACGTCAACATCGGAGGGAAGAAATGATTTCGTTTTACCAATACCCATTCTACGAAGTTTATTCCACGTCTGATTGCTTGAAATCGCATTGCTAAATTGTGAAGTATGATAAGATCGTTTGGCAGCATTTATCGAGCAAGATGCTTGCTTTCTGAGGTATTTGAACTTAGAATAGTGATATTCATATTTATATCTTTTCCACTTTTCATATGCATCATTCCGTTTTTTAATGGCAAGTCTAATTGTGCCATTAAACCAAGGTTCTTGTGTGGGTCTAACGATTTTCGTTCGTAGTGGTACAAATTTGTGGTAGAGATAGCTTATTTTGTGTTCGAATTGTTGCAGTTGAGAATCGACCGTGGGTAACCGGTAAATATCGTCCCAATCAAGTAAAGAAAATTCGTCATTTAGCTGTGCAATGTAAATATTCTTAAAATCTCTATAATCTATTTTATGGGCAGTTTTATCAATAAAAGTGTCAAGTGTCAAGAAGATGAGGTCATGTTTAGAGAACACAGGTACAGAAAGTTGGTCGTATAGTAAGATTTTCTTTAAATTATTAATAAAAAAAGGTCAAGTAATGTGTTAGAGGTTTGTGAGAAATGCGTTGGTTGTGTTGCATTAACAATTTTCATGCCTAATGCCTCCATATCATCAACTAGACGAGCGTCACACAGAGCATTGGAATTGAAATCACCCGTTAGAATTACGTCTTCATAGTTCATTGAGAAAATATACTGATCAGATCAGTGTAGTTTGTGTTGCGGTGAGGTCGATAAATGCAGCCAATTAAGATGTTTCGGTAGTTTTTTAGGTGATATAGTGAGATAAAAAGGTATTCTATTGCACACCCCTCAGGTTGTTTGCATATAATTCTGGCTTTGATTTTCTTACTTACATATATTGCAACTCCACCCTGCACGGTCAGATCGGAAAACATTAAATCCATCACAATTAATCAACGAACTACACATGTCAGACATAAACCAAGTTTCAGACACACATATAACATCAACCTTGGAATTTACAAACATATTCCTAAATTCTTCTATCTTGTTCGTTAGGCTTTGCGCATTGATATGACAAATATGTAAGCCTGGCTTTCGGTTGCAAAGAACTTTTAGCATTGTATGGCTGCTCGCATTTAAACTACTATTACTAATTTGCATATTTAAGTATTTGAAGTATTCGATGTAAAATATAAATAGAAAGAATAGATTAATTTAAAACAAGCATGACAGTTACTACTACAAATAACAATGTTAAAATTAATGCATAACAGAAGTTTCTTAAGTGCGAAAGTTACTATTGCTAAGGTGTTCCCCTAAAGCTCCAACGCCGTCCGTCTCAGCCGATGGCACGGCAAGGGGGGTTAAAGCTTTTATGCAGTTATTCTGCAGTGCCAAGAGCGTTTGCATGCCCTCAACACGAACAACTGTATCGCAAGTAGGTGTTTTAACATGCACTAATGCGCGGCGAGTAAATACTGGTAAGAGCAACTTCTGTCTCTTCATTTTCATTGCCTCTTTAAAAATATCATAATTTCGTTTGCTTAGTTGCACATTTATCTAAATTGGGGTTGGCGAGTCAAAACCTAGGAGCAGCAAGTTTAGTTGTTGTTGAGTTTCTCGCCGGTATGTGCCAATTGCCCGCAAAAGTGAAGTTTAATCTCGCATATGTTCGAGTCTAATTATTATCACCGGATCAACAATGGAATTATTGGTCCTGCTTTGCTTAACCCGATAGATTTATTTCAACCGTGGAAACGCAAGTTATTTGCTATATCTGCGTTTTCCTGCTTAGAAAGCTGATATTCTAATCTGGATTTCAGGTCACCCACCTGTACACGCAAGTCGCAAGCGGCATTGGCGGCATCGAGCTGCGCAGCGAGCTTCGTCTCAAGCACACCCACCCGCTCCCTCAAAGAGGACAGCTCTTCAACCTCGCGTTCAATGTTATTCACACGCTCATGTAGCTGCTTCAGTTCATCAGCCATGCGATCGAACCGCTCCAGCACCACGTTGAGGATGCGCTGCTCAGTATCTCCCATATGAGTGGTGAAGAGGCTGTCCTGCTCTTCAAAACGCAAATTCATCATTGCCATTATCTTCGATGAAACAGCTTCCGGCTGGTGCTGGTGTTTTCACGTGCACGTTTGTTTGGTTGCGGTGCCATGTTGTTTAGTGTAGTTCGAAATTCGATTTCTCGGTTTGTATTTTATTGAGTGATTTGTTGAACGCTGATGCGAGAGTATTTGTGAGAGTATGACTCAGTGTTTCAGTGTTGGTATTGTTCTATTTGTATGTATAATTTTGCGCGCTTGAAAAATGCTTTCGTGCGAATATTCTTATTATTGTTATTATTATTAATGCCTTTAATTAAATTTGACACGAACAGTTTCAAGTTTCACTGTAACTTCACTAAGGGCGTAAAATGTCCCATAGAACTTTACAAATTAAAGATTTGATCGGAGCGATAAAAAAAACACGTCTGTTTGCAAGCAAGATTAGATGTGCATTTTTGGTCCAGATACAGGATATGAACCAGCGTTTAGGCAGTGTCTGTGTTGGGGCTCCAGAAGTAGAGAAATACAAGGACGCAGAAATTCGTATAACGATTAAGTGTAGTGAAAAATTAGACATAGTGAAATCTTTCCCGGACTTTGAAGGAAAACATGAGGAACATGAGCTGACATGGTACTAGCATCATTCGACACGCCTCTAAATTTTAAAGCGATTATAAATCGACTTGACTACGTATGCGGACAAACGCCCCATATATTTAATGGAGCAAGAAATGTCGACACTCCAACAGGGAAATTTCACACTCCTACAGTACTACGACGAAGTAGAAAAGAAACTTACGCTATTAACGAACAAAACGATCATGACCTACGACAACACCATAGCTGTCGCACTGAATGAAAAGTATAGAATGGACGCTTTACGAGTGTTCATTTCAGGAACTAAGAAATCATTGAGCAATGTTTTGTTTTCGGCAGCACCGAAAGATCTTCCTTCCGCTTTGGCTCTGGCCCAACGCTACACGTTCGCCAGTAATTATGCAAGAAGTATAGAGGAAAGGGCCCAAAGGAACGAACATAGGCAACAAGCCAGAGACAGGATGCCGGCAGGGGAAAACGGTAATAACACAATATTGGAAATAAAAAAATCCGCATTTTAGTAAACGACAGGCACCTCTTAACAGACCTCCTCAGAGACAAAAACAATCTCGACCTATGGACGTAGCAATTCATTAAGGTTTAGACAAATCATGCAGTATAAAAACCAGGGTAATACTAACCACCAGGGACAGGCTGACAAAAGACCAAGCAGTGGCACTGAACGGTTTACGGGACCAAAACGCCAAAGAATGAATCATTTGACCCAAGATTACTCTCTATTTGACCCCAACACTTTTGAATGCCAGACTGACGCAAACCTAGAGGCAGATGACATTATAGATGCACTTGTAGTGTACGACCAGGTTAATTTTTATAGCCTGTACCCAAAACTTGTAATAGGGTTTTGTGCGAATGTATGTAACACATAGATGGAGGCGTGGCATACCCATAAAGTGTATATATTATTGATCAGGGTGACAAGTCGAGTCGATATAGCTATGTCCGTCTGTCCGACCGTCCGTCCGTCTGTCTGTATGAGCGCAACGATCTCAACAAGTGCAATAGCTAGGATAACCAAACTTGGCATTCAGGTTTCCCCAAGCCCTAGGCAGAATGAGTTTGTATTTTTTTGTCTGATACACCCCCCAATCCTGTAATTCTTGGAATTTTGAACTCAAATTTGGCATATACATCCAGTTTGTGGTGCCCATACTATGCTTGCAGCGCTGCCCGCAGCTGCTGCTTTGGTTCAACTTTGTAGACGCATATAAACACGCAGAGACACGATTCTGATGTAAATATATGCTGTTGAAACTGTACATGAACATGTCTGCACTATCGTAAATATGAATTGAATAATTTGTATTTAATTTAATTTAATAATTTAATTAATATAATTTTAAAATTCATTTAAATTTTTATACTCTGTACATGAAATGTACAAGAGTATATTAGGTTTGCGGGAGCTGAAAAATGTAACAGGCAGAAGGAGGCGTGGCAGACCCCACATAGTATATATATTCTTGATCAGCATGACGAGACGAGTCGATCTAGCCCTGTCTGTCTGTCTGTCCGTCTGTCCGTCCGTATGAACACCTGGATCTCAGAGACTATAAGAGATAGAGACACCAAATTTTGCACAAAGATGCGTTATGTGTGTATTCTATACGAGTTTGTTTTATTTTTTTGATTTTCCCCCCCACTTCCCCCCTATGGGGGTTTTCCCGATTTTCCATTCGTATAATCGCCTATATCTCGGAGACTATAAGACCTAGGAACACCAAATTTTAGTCCCAGATGCCTTATGTGAATACGCAGAAAATGTATATTTTGGAATTCCCCTCCCTCCCCCCTCTTCCACGCAAATCGTAACTCCCGTAATTCTTGGAATTTCGAACTAAAATTTTGGAAATACCCCCAGTTGGTTATTATGTGTCCGTATGCCAAATTTCATTATGATAGACCGATTTAACAAGAAGTTATAGCCATAAATATATTTGCTGCTGCAGCGCTGCTCAAGCGCTGCCCGCGGCTGTTGTTGATGTTGCTGTTTGGTTGACTGCGAAAATGCTTACACAGACACGAATAGATGCGCATAGGCATACATACACTCACACAGACGCAATTGCTATGTAAATGTGCAATTATACACCCTTTACGTGAGTTCGAATACCGAGAGAGGTAAAATCGATCAAATTTTTTCTTTTATTTTCTTAATTTTTTTATTTTCTATAATTATTGTAAACATATGTACAGAGTATTTCAAAGTCGGGACACCCGACTTTAGCTTTTTTACTTGTTTTTTTTTCGTTTTGGGGGGAGGCACAGGGTATTTAAGAGTTGAGCTCGCTCGACTTTAGAAATTCTTTCTTGTTTAGGCACAACTCCCTGCTACCGTTCGGACTTGACATACTAAAACAAACAAACGTACAACTAGACTTCAAAAACCAAAGATTAAGAACTGACACGGAATCAGAAAAAATACAAAGTGTAAATTTCACAAAAGTTGAAAATATTGAAGTTCCCCAACCGATTACATTGAAATTCCAGGAACTGTTAAAGAACCGAACCGATGTATTTGCGGACCCTAATCAGGCTTTACCCTATAACATAAACATAGCCGGCACTATCCGAACTGAGAACGAGGACCCCATCTATTCTAAATTGTATCCATATCCCATGGGCGTAGCAGACTTTGTAAATTCCGAAATGCGAGATTTGCTCAAGAATGGCATAATCAGACCATCAAGGTCACCATACAACAACCCCGTATGTGTCGTTCGCAAGAAAGGAACAGACGAACATGGGAATAAAAAGAAAATATTAGTGATAGACTTCAGAAAATTAAATTGAACAAGAGAGAACGCTACAGTCAAGCAAGCCCGATAGTGAAATACCGTGTACCCAGGTAAACTTCCGACACTGAGGTGTATGCGCCTATAGCAGAGGCAAAAAGAGGAAGAAGAAGAGCGAACTTGTTGCTGCAGTTGGAGGGGAGGGGGGGGGGGGTTGTACTGGAGAGAATTTGTTTCGCTAATAACTTTTCTTAGAATTGGATAAAATTAAAAATTAAAGAACAGTAGATAATTATATATAAATTATGTGTGCAAAGTTTGGTTTAGGTAGCATTTGAAATGTGGACGTTATTGACGAAATTCTGTAGCGTGGGAGGGGGGAAAAAATTCAAAAAGAAAAAATTAACTCGTCCTTTCCTTGGACCCTTGGACCCAGGAGAAACTGGATACCAACTTTGGTTATTCTAGCTTTTATAGTTTCTGAGATCCTTGCGTTCATCCAGACGGACGGACGGACATGTCTAGATCGATTTCTCTCATCATGCTGATTCAGAATATATACACTTTATGGGGTCGGAGATGCTTCCTTCTGCATGTTACATACTTTGCACAAACCTAATATACCCTTTTTAACCTACGGGTACAGGGTATATAGCGTCCACATTTCAAATGCTACCTAAACCAAACTTTGCACACATAATTTATATATAATTGTCTACTGTTGTTCAAAATTTGATTTAATTCGGTCAATTCTAAGAAAAGTTATTAGCAAAACAAATTCTCGCCAGTGCAACCCCACCAAACTACAGCAACAAGTTCGCTCTTCTTCTTCCTCTTTTTGCTGCTGCTATGGGCGCATATAACTCAGTGAGGTAAGTTTACCTGGGTAAAGGGTATTACACGGTCGGGCTTGCTCGACTGTAGCCTTCTCTCTTGTTTATGTGTAGCTCTCGAAAGTACATTGCGACAAACGCTGAGGACTTTGGCATCAATATGGGGTGCTTTGTTTCATAGTCAAGAGGGCGTTTAGCAGTCTACCTCCGACCCGAATAAGCGAAAAATTTCTACCGGAGTCTAAATCCTGCTGGATAAATGGAGTCAGCGCTTGCAAGCCTGGCTGAAGAAGATTACCTTTTTTAATTTGGCAAACACTTCTGAAAATTCAGAGCGCTGCACCAGCTCGAATAACTTAAGCGTTGCGAAGTTTAACTCCTTAACACTTAATTCCAAAGTACTGCGTTTCTCAGCTGATCGAAATATGAATCTGAATATGAAGGACACGAATTTATCTAATGTTGTGTGATTTCCGAGTCGGTCCAAAAATAAGCACTCTCGATTCTGCATTTGGCAAGCATTTCTTTAACGTGAGAGTATTTGGCGTTCACCTCACACCGAAGGTCTTAGTTGAATCGGAATCATTAAAATTCACCGATTTTTCATATTCGTTAGCATCTGTATTATGCAGTGAGCATATCGTCGACATAAAAGTCATTGCAAACAACCTCTGCATCTATCGGGATAATGTCTTAATGACGAACTCCTAGCTCCTGTAAGCACCGAATTGCAAGAAATGGTGCAGAAGCTGTGCCGTAGGTAACCGTGTTCAACCGAAAAACTTGAAGCTCATCAGATGGGCTTTCACGCCAACCAATGAGTTGGGACCAGCGGTTTTTTTTCGGATATGCTCACTTGTAGAGCTGGAAAAAACATCGATGTTAACATCGATGTATCGATATTTGGGCAATATCGAAAACATCGATGTTTTATTTGCCAATATCGATAATCGGGTACTTTTTGGAAATTCGACAGCAAACTAGCAGCAAGAAAAATGTAAGTCCCAGTTTTCTGATTTATTAATTGGGTTTTAATATATTTTCCTTTATAAATGTAATAGTTTTGGAAGTAGTGGTGTTGGCAAGAAGTGTGGATGTAACGTGGATGCATACAATGGATAAATATCTACAAAGTAAGTAAACATGAAATACATTTGTATGTATATATATAAATAAATATATTAAAACTGAAACATTTGCCATGCATTTCGCATACGCTTAACCTTATTCTACAAGAAGTACTAAAATTGAAAGAACTACAGCCCTTATTGAATAAATGTAAACGGGTTGTTACATATTTCAAATCTAGCACAATTACAAATGAGAAATTAAAGGAAGTCCAAGGTGATGAAAACCCACTAGGAGTTATTCAAGAGGTGCCGACAAGGTGGAACAGTGCCTTCTTGATGATTGACCGGTTACTCAAGATTAATCAGTACATTTCGGAAGTACTTCTTAACACCCTAAAAGCTCCAACGCCTATTTCGGCAGAGGAAATTAAAATTTTAAAAGAGCTTGCGAAAATATTACGACCATTTAATGATGCTACTGAAATCGTATCGGCTGATAAAACCGTGATTATATCGCTAATAATCCCAACAATTTGTGAACTGAAGCATAAAATGAGTGCTATTGCAGCTGAGCCAATGTCAGGCATAGCTACTGCCGTACAGACATTAATTAATAGACGGCTGGCCGAACGTCTTTTTCCGTACGAAAAGCGAAATATTGCAACAATTGCCACTTTAATAGATGCCCGATTCAAAAAGGAAGGGTTTAAATAGTGTTAATGCCGAAGAAGGAAGAAATTTGCAGATATTTATCAAAACACCCACGGGAGTTGCCAACACTACACGATTCAGCAAAAAAACTTAAATTTGGATTCTTAAAAGAAAAAATTGCTGCTAAAGCACTTACAAATCGGTCAGATGCCATAATTGCGATTATGCAATATTTGGAAAAACCAAACGAATCCGAGGAATGCGACCCATTAGAATTTTGGAAGGTAATTATTCTGAATCTTCTTTTTATAGTGAACCATATATTTATTTTTTATTTTAGGCAAGCAGTGAAGAATCATTAAAATCTGTAGCCAGGCAGATAATGTGTGTACCAGCCACATCATGTGCACTTTTAGTAAAGCTGGCCAAATTATTACTCAACGCCGAAGCTCCTTAAAAAGCGGAATCGTAGATAAGTTGATATTTCTCAACAAAAATATTGATCTCATAAATAAAGAATAAATTAAAATAATTTATTTGAATACATCGATAGTATCGATGTTTTGGTTTTAAAATATCGAAAACATCGATGTTGGTGAACATCGATGTTTTTACAGCTCTACTCACTTGTCTATACATTTTGGTTATATCTGCCGTAATGGCAAAGCGATTTAAACAAAATCGAATAAGCGACAAATATAATTCCCTCTGTATAGTCGGTCCCACCATAAGAATATCATTTAATGAATGGCCCAAAGCTGTCTTGCACAAAGCGTCAAAAACAACTCTAAGTTTTCTGGGACTGCTATCAGGACACACTGATGCGGTATGAAATAGTGTGGACCCGGGGGGATTTTTATTCCTATGGCAGTCATATGCCCAAGCTCGATTTATTCGTTCATAAAATCCACATACATCTTTTGGAGCGAGGGGGATTTTATAACTCTGCGTTCTAGAGATATAAATCGTCGGTTGGCAATGTCAAATGATGAGCCTAAGACCTGAGGATCGGTTTTAAATGGCCAACTGACTTCCAAACGACCACATGGCTCAGAAGGGAATTTAGCGGATTTTCGAACGTTGCGAATTTCTTCTAATTCCCAGAAACGCTCCACTAGAGCCTCAAACTTAGTGTCTTCAACAGAGTAAGAAACTGCACAACAAGACGGACTTCGCGTATTGAAGTTCTTGAAGCGCCCAGATACTACCCATCCAAACAGGGTTTTCTGCAATAATGGAACACCGTCTGCAAGTTTCATTTGACTAGTACTGTTATGTACGGTCGAATGATGAGTCAGCGCCAAGCAACAAATCAATTCTTTGGGGCTTGTAAAACTCGGGGTCGGGTAGTTCGATATTGGCTGGAATTTTCCACTGATTGCTTGACAAATCGCAATCGGGCTTCTTTTTAGAAATTGAACTAAGCACCCAAAAATCAGCATTGAACTGGTAAGAGTTGACTCTTGAAAAAACTTGACTTCGCTTTTTGCCACCAGACTAGATTTGCCAACTTATGTGGCAGTAAGACACTTCTTTTGTCTGGAAATACGCAGAGATTGGGCAAAGTCTACTGTCATAAAATTCACCTGTGAGCCTGAATCTAACAAAGCTCTAGCAACGTGAATTTGGCCAAAGCGGTCACGGAAATGCACTAGTGCTGTTGCAAGAATGACGTGCTCGATTTCAGATGAAGCGTGATTAACGTGTACAGGATGCGAAGAAGCTTTAACAACGGACAAGTTATTGAGAGCCTACGACTGCTGTTCTCGATTAGAAGCAGCATTATGCATTTGAGCAGGGTCTGGATACCTATGAAGCGAAGTGTTATGCAGACGAGAACAAACCCTACACTTTGAATACGTACATGCAAGCAGTTAATGCATAATTGGTTGCTTTTTACAAAAGCAAACCTCTAAAACAGGAGTCGCACTGAAACCTCGACATTTCGCGATATGGTGATCGGCTTGACAAAAGAATATTTTTGTTCGCCCTTGGAGCATGAAAACGATGCTTTAGTGGCCTTTTTCGACGGAAACTCAAACCTTGGCTTGCCTTTTGACTTTGAGGGTTCTTCAGCAGACAAGTATTGGTATCGCCTGTTGAGTACAGTGACACGCTCCGACCACAGTGGTAAACTATCATAGTCGAGCTGCTCTTCGTATCTAGCCTTTGTGTAACTGTCTACTTTCGACAAGACGATGTGTATCAACAGTGCATTGACAATTTGTTTTTCATTCCCCAAAGACAGGAGTGACTCAAAAATGGCTGATACGGTGTCTATGATTGACCTCAAAGCCGAAGCTGAGGGCTTGCCCATAGACGGAACGTCAAACAACTGTGCTAACGTGTCAAAAAATATTAAGCATTTGTTGTCGTATACCCGCTCTAGACATTCTAATGCCTTTGAATAGTTATCGCCGGTCATTTGAAAGGCTTTAACTGTCCCTAAGGCTTCATCGCACAGACAAGAGAGAAGATGGTTAAACTTCTCAATCTTTAATAGTGAGCGGTCAGAATCTACCAAACTTTTAAAAAGGCTTATAAAATGTTTATAGTCTGCATGTTTGCAACTAAATCTTGGTAGCTTCATTTTTGGTAAATAAGAATGTTGCGCAGCAGGAGGCAATGTGTCAACTGCCGGCGGTGCATTTAATGCAGATAAGTATAGCGCTTTGGCACTAATACAAGTTTCCTCCAATGAAGTTCGATTTGTATTATCTGGATCAATGGAGTCAATATCTGACTGAAGATCCATGGCCCTTGATATATACGAGTTTAGTATTTCCAATCGGCACTATATTTCGATCGGATTTGGTGTACTTGTCTTTTTCACGAAAGCTTCTTTTAAGCGATGAATATCATCTTCTACCTTCTCTAATTTCGAGAACAACTTGATAAGTTGGTCAATAAGCCAGCCAGGATTTGACAAAGTGTCGTGTACTTGTTGGTTGACATATTTGCGAGTTAATTATTTTCAGTTTAATTAATTATGTTGCGCGTTTTCTAATGGCACAGACCACTGTGCATATATAAAAACAAATGCAGCTAAAAGCAAGTTTCAGCTGTCAGCTGAGTTTATTATTTGGTTGACGAAGAGAGTTTTCGAAGAGAGTCGGCTTGCCTAATTATCGTACGCGATAAGCGACGGCCAATTTAAGCAATGCAAGCAAGGGAATTAATTGCCTTACTCTCACGCAAGCCGAATTGTTGCAGAAAAAAACAACTAACGAAGACAATCACTGCACTCAGCGTTTAAGTGTGAAGACAAAACGACAAGAGGGCAAAGGGCACGAAAGGAGCACGAAATAATTACTTCAAATTACCGTTTTACACTTGACACAAATATTTCCTGTGCCAAACTAGATGCATGCGCCACTATATGCGACAATTTGTTGTATGTGCTGATAACTGTATGTAATTAGCCACAACTTAATGTACATATAGTACATATGTGTTACTTGCGCAGTGCTAACAATGCACATATATGTCCGTATGCATAGGCTATGACACGGTTACCTGGTCATCGGATGAAGATTCATCGATTTACCTTATGTCCATTAACGGTCCAGCGTTCAACAAGCGAATAACCAAAGCGAGCAGCCAACTAATTGTCGCGAACATATGTTTAAATTATATTCAAAAATTGTTTTTAAAACAAAACAAAACATTCCCGAGGTCCCTGCTCGGTGGTCACAAGAGAAGAGAACAATGTTTATTTTTGGCAACATAAGGCGCGATGCTTAGCCTGACGGCTGGATTGATACCGTTTACATTAAACCACTCATTTGTACGTACAGTGGCGCAAGATATGAGTACATTGATTCCAATTAGACGACTTAAGCTTAACAATTCAATTCAAATATATTAACTTAAATGACTAACAATTCAATTTCAAACAATCCATAAATAACAACTTATATATAGAATTACAAGTATAATAATGTTAATCAACACTACGTTTACGCCGATGATGTCATAATTTTCTCAGAAAACATGGATGATCATGAAAAACACATAGCATGGGTTTTGGACAAATTATACCATGCCAACGTGATGGTCTCGCGAGAAAAAACCAATTTCTTTAAAGACAGGGTAGAATTCTTAGGTTTTGTTGTGTCACGCGGTAGTATTACTACATGCCCTAACAAGGTAGAAGCTATTCTATGAACATTATTCTATAACTATGAACAACCAACCATACTATTCAATGTCCTTTCTTGGATTGGTAAGTTATTGCAGATGCCTTTAAGTGATATTTTAAAGGGAGAAAACGGAGAAGTTAGCGCTGGCCAGTCAAAGAAAATACCAGTACATTTCGACCGGAAACAATGCGAGGCATTCAGGAGGCTTAAAGAGGTTCTTGCATCCGAAAATGTAATGTTACTCTATCCCGATTATAAGAAGCCATTTGAACTAACAACTGACGCTTCGTCCTTTGGTATAGGGGCAGTCTTGTCTCAAGACGAAAAACCCATAACTATGATATCTAGGACTTTAAAAGATAGAGAGCTGAATTTCGCTACAAACGAAAGGGAGTTGCTCGCTATAGTGTGGCCTCTAAAGAACCTCAGAAATTGCTTGTACGGAGTAAAAAATCTAAATATTTTTACCGACCACCAGCCCCAGACAATCGCAGTCTCTTACCGTAACCCTAACGCAAAAATTAGGCGGTGGAAGGCTTACATTGACGAGCATAATGCTCTAATATTTTACAAGCCAGGGAAGGAAAATTACGTTGCAGATCCATTGTCACGACAAAACATCCACGCTTTGGAGGAAGATGCACAGTCCGATATTGCAACGATACATAGCGTGTTGTCACTCACACTGTTGAATCAACAGACAAACCAGTCAATTGCTTTCGGAACCAAATAGTAATAGAAGAAAGTAGATCGGCCTCAGATAGGACTGTTATTATGTTTGCGAGCAGATTCTCCAAGATTATTTTTTTCCAAAGATGACCCAACTTGCAAACGAAGTGGTTGCAAATTGCAGAATTTTCAAAAAGAAAAGTATGATCGGCACCCTCAGAAGCAAGTACTTGGAGAGACACCTATTCCGTTGCGTGTGGGTGAGATACAACAGGTAGAGAGATTCCTTAGTACTCTTGTTGAAATCGCAAGATGTCTGAGAGCTGGAAGAAATATTGCTGACACAACCAAACTAATACTTCAGGCAACTATAGAATACAACCGGACAATACATTCTCCTCCAGAGCTTGACGCAGAAATAAGAGATAAAGTCCTTAAAGCACAGAATATACAAATGCAAAGGTTAAACGAAATAGAAATTTCCAAGGAGGAGACAGAGTCCTCGTTAGATCAAATAGGAGACTAGGAATTAAACTAACATCCTTGTACAAGCACAACGAAGACTCTGTAGAAGTAGACTTGGGGACCACAGTCTAGATTAAAGGGAGGGTGGTTCATAAAGATAATATAAGGTAACTATAATATAGGTTTCCGTTCTTACTTAGGATCTGGACTATGCTACTTCTTGTTACAATGACAAACGCTAAACTGACTGACTACTCGAACGCGGACTACATACCAATCATGGACGGATATTAAAAGCACTCGACTAATCTAACAATGTACGCGGAAATAATGGGTGAAACAGAGAAATTGAGGAACCAATTTCCGCAATCACACATGAGACAGATACTGGACTCGGATATACGACACACGAGAACACTCTTAGCAACAATAGACACTCACATCGGCACGCCAGAAGCATTAATATGTTAGGCACTGTTTTAAAGGTAGTAGCTGGGACTCCAGATTTGGACGACTTTGAAAAATTGAAACTGACACAACAGGAGCTCATTGAATTTGCAAATAGCAGGTAAATATTAATACAAAAACGCAACAGCAGTTAAATAAGTTAACAGACACAGTAGCTAAATAAACACAGAACACTTATACGAAACTTTGCTCTCAAGAAATAGAATATTAATTTCGGAACTTGAAACTTTAATGTTATCTGTTACACCCACAAAGATTGGAATTATTAACCCAACATTGGACTCTAACGATTTGAACAACGTCCGCGGATATTGCACAACGAAAACCGTCATTGTAGAGTGCAACGCTCCGCTACGTAAGCAGTCGATATGCGACACCATGCACGAAGCGCAGTCAGCATGTTTGAAGCACAGGGCTAGCTTTAGTTATAAGAAATAATGTTTTTAGCAGTTAGTTGATTTTTGGATATTAAACCGTTCGGAACCCACGAGCTCTCGTCTTTTATTAGTGCAACAAAGCACTGTATTAATTGAATAATTAATCCTCAGTCGGTCGAACGTAAGAATCACCAACGTCAGGAACTTCTTAATTTATATTATATATAAAAATCTATAAATAATTAACTAAATTTAAAATAAAACTATAAATATAAGGCAAAACTGTAAACAAATGCCCACCAAACCTTGCACTGAAACACAAAAAAAAAATATATATATATATACACTCCGACACTAAAGTATATATACTTGCAATAAACAAATAAACTCCATAAAATGTACACAACACGAAAAATCTGCTATTTTCCTTTCGTAATATTCCAGTTTACCAAAAATTGGATAGAAAGCTACAGTCGAGCAAGCTCGACAGTAAAATACCCTGTATTCTCCACAAAAAAGGAAAATAAAAAAAAAAACAAATATTTAAAAAAAATTTATTAATTTAATTAATTAATTAAATTAAATATAAAATATTCAACACATGCATATATACATAAGTATACATAAGTACAATTTCAATAGAATAAATTTGCATCAGAATCGTGTTTTTTCGTGTTTATATGCGTGTATGTATGCAGCCCAAAGTTTAACCAAAGCAGCAACAACAACAGCTGCAGGCAGAGCATTTTATTTTTTATGGCTATAACTTTCTTCAGAATTGACTTATAATGATGAAACTTAGCATACTCATAATCATTAACTGGTGGTACTTGCCAAATTTGAGTACAAAATTCCAAAAATTACGGAAGTTATGAAAAAAACACGAATTGCGGGGGAGTGGGGGTGCATCGAAAAAAAACTTAATCTCGTACTTTCTCGGTCTTAGGAGAATCTGAAACTAAGTTTGGTTGTTCTAGGTCTTATACTTTCTGATATCCTTGCTTTCATACAGACGGACGAACGGACAGACGCACATGGCTATATCGACTCGCGGGTGTCCCGACGTTAAAATACTCTGTACATATGCTTAGAATAATTATAGAAATTAAAAGAATTAGGAAAATTTAAAAAAAATTTGATCGATTTTACCTCTCACGGTATTCGAATTCACGTAAAGGGTGTATAATTGCACATTTACAAAACAATTGCGTCTATGTGTGTGTATGAATGTCTATTCACGTCTATTCGTGTCCGTGTGAGCATGTTTGCAGTCAACCAAAGCTGCAGCACCAACAACAGCTGCGGGCAGCGCTGGGGCAGAAAATATTTGTATGGCTATAACTTCTTGTTAAATCGGTCTATCATAGTAAAACTTGGCGTACACGCACATAATCAGTAAAAGCACATTTGCTAAATTTGAGTTCGAAATTCCAAGAATTACGGGGGTTATGTGAGATCATTAATTGCGGGGACGAGGGGGAGGCACGGAAATTGAAAAAAAAACCATTTTCTTCGTATTCACAAAAGACATCTTGGACTAAAACGTGTTCCTAGGTCATATAGTCTCCGAGATATAGGCGATTATACGAATGGAAAATCGGAAAAACCCCCATAGGGGGGAAGTGGGGAGGAAAATCAAACAACTAAAACAAACTATCACACCGTACACACATAAGGCATCTTTGTGGTGTCTCTAGCTCTTATAGTCTCTGAGATCCAGGTGTTCATACGGACAGACAGACAGGGCTAGATCGACTCGTCTTGTCATGCTGATCAAGAATATATATACTTTGTGGGGTCTGCAACGCCTCCTTCTGCCTGTTACTTTTTTCAGCTCCCGCAAATCTAATATACTCTTGTACATTTCATGTACAGAGTATAAAAATGAACCCATTCCCTCTCGATGACGTACCTCGAGGCGCTCCCCTCGGAATTACTCTGTCCATTTTTATTACACTTATTTTCCTTTACAAAACTATTCAGTTTTATTGCCTGGATTTTAGATTACGTTATAATATGCGTTTAATGTTGTAAACCACATGATCTGTTGCTGTTGTTTGGCACAAAAAATTGGTTATTGGCAATAAAAAATAATGAAAGCCAGATACAATTCTACACGAACGTGAATAGCCATGGGCGCAAATCGCCTTCCCTCCTAAGAGCTCTTATGGGGTCAGGGGCACTCCTCTGTATTGTTAATTACGGCCAGATAATAACAAACTTCTTGCTTTCCTTCTCAATCAAACATACTTGTTCACATCGAATTTTGCGTCTCTACATACATGTGTTCTGAGCAAATATGATCCACCTTTCTGGATTACGTAAAAATAAACATATGGGCATATGTACAACATATACAACATATATATATATATATAGATATATATATATTGTAACGTTGCTCTGGCCCGGGTATACTCGTCGGCCAGAGTCGCTGCAAAATTCTTGGTTTGGTCCCCCAGAAATAAAGCGAGCCCGCAGTTACCACTCAAATATGATGATTTGTCTTTTATTTCTAAAATCTTAAAATAGGAAGGTGCGCTTCAATGCGCGTTCGTTTGCCTCCCCAACAGAACTAACTCCAAAAATCTCTTCAACTTACAACTACTTATACCTACTTAAAACTACTCATCGGCATCGTGACGACGCGTTGCGTAGCTGGCAGCTGTGCGTCGTTATACCTCCCCCTTTCCCCAAAGGGTCGAACGGCCCGATCGATGGTGTTTCCAAATTTTGTTAGCATCGCGCCATAATCGAAAGGCAGATGTGTAGCAGCTGGGTGGCAGCGCTGCCATCCCTCGCGTTGGACCACCTGTCGACGCCACCTGTAATTTCACAATCAGCTGCTCGCGCTGTCATTCTGTCGCATCGTTGTCTTCGCTCTCCATTTCCGGCACGTGTTTGAATTTCAAATTCTGGGGTGCGGAATCTGTTGGTGTTGGCTGGGCAACGAGCTGTATCTCGCAAAAGTACTGACTATACTTTCCAGCCTGCATGGCCTGCCGCTGATGGACTACCTGTAGCACGCAACGGCTAATTATAAGCCAGCGGCATGCACGTGCTGTTACAACACGGTGTACATCTTATACTGCGTCGACTGCAACCAGTGCACCGGGCCTCCCATCGGTGCCGTTGAGGTATCATTTGTGCTATATGTGGCTGAAACGTAATTAAATTCGATTATGTCTGCAGGATTACGTGGACGTTATTCTTTAGCTAGGATCGCCTGCTTTGGTTGCCCCGACGCTTGCCCGCTGGCCTGGCTGTGTTGGCGTCGCCGCCATGGCTGCCGCTGCTTCCGCTGTTGTCGTCACCTGTTGCCGCGGCTGCCGGCGTCGCCACTACTGCCTTCATCAACGTAGCCGCAGCCGCTGCGGCATTGGTGCCGCTGCTGTTGACGTCGCTACCGCTGCCGTTGCTGTGGCCGCTACTATCGTGTCGCTGCCGCTTACGCTGTTGCGGCTGTTGTCGTGGCTGTTGTGATGGCTGCTGTTTTGGCTGTTGAGAGATTGTCAGTGGCATGGTCCCCATACCAGCGCAACTGCCGCTGCACTCGTCGGCGACGCTGACGTCTGCATTCAGCGCCTTCAGATCTCGCACATGTGCTGTTCTACCTCTGCCGCCCGCTACTGGTCGTAAGCGCACTATGACTGGGGATATAAATGCACGCACTGTGAAAGCGAAGCGAGGCGCCAGCTTGGCCGCAAACTGCTCGGCTGCGTTGGACAAGTGATGTTGTCGCACGAGCACCTCGTCGCCTAGTTGGGGTCGCCACTCGCGCCTCCGCAGATTATACTGACGCGCCTGATCCTCACTGGCCACCACTTGGTTTCTTTTCGCTATTCGGGCAATGAACTGTACCAGTGTCGCGTGTGTTTGTGGGCTACCTGGTACTGCCTCAGGGGCGTCTGGATCCCTGCCGTACAGTGTGCGTGGATGCCTTGGTTCTCTCCCAAATAGGATGAAAGCCGGTGAGTAGCCCGTTGCGTCTGAAAGTGCTGTATAATAGCCAATTGTGCTTCCGGCAGTTGTTCGTGTTGTGCTGCCCGTCCGCCAGCTGAGCAATCAATGTTTTGACCGTTCTATTGGTGCGCTCCGTGAGATTCTCCTGAGGTGTATATGGTGCCATCAGTTGTTGCTGTATGCCTGTTTCAGCGCGCGACTTGTAAACTGGGCTCCATTGTCTGTGATGAGTTTTCGCGGCGTCCCAAACCGCGCCGGGATCCGCTCTCGTAGGGCCAGCTTCACTGCCGCCGCTGTTGCATTGCGGATGGGGACCAGTTCAGCCCACTTGCTGAACTTATCCACAAGGACCAGTAGGCGCATACGACGTCCCACGCTGCCTCCGCTGGTTTGAAATGCATCTTGCCTGCCGTCAGCTGTTGCTGGGCTTTATAGCGTTGGCACATCAGGCACTGGTGCACATACTTCGCGACGTCGCGATACAGACCAGGCCAGTGGTATCGGTCTGCGACGTGCGCACATGTTCGGCGTACTCCCATATGGCCCGCCGTTGCGTCGTCGTGGCATTCTCTCAACACCTCCTGTCGTAAAGGCGCGGCCACGCATAGCCTCCATGGTGACACCTCATCTTCTCCCAGCACGTTGGCGATGCGGCGGTACAGCCTGTCGTTCTGTATGGCGTAATCTGGGTACTTGGTGGGACTCTCCAACACCGCTGCCGTCAGCCGCTGTAACCATTTACAAGTTGGCGCTGCCTCTGGGTCCACGTGTGCACGGCCGGCCTCCTCGCGCGGCTGTCGTGACAGTGCGTCGGCCACCACATTCAAGGCTCCTTTTCGGTACTGGACATCGAAGGTGTACTGCTGCAGCTCCAAAGCCCAGCGTGCGATGCGGCCGGTGGGGCTCTCAATTGAGTTAAGCCATCGCAACGCCAAGTGGTCGGTCACGACGGTAAAGTGATAGCCCTCCAGATAGTGTCGCAGCTTTCGGATTCCCCAAACAATGGCCAGGCACTCCTTCTCCGTGGCGCTGTAGTTGACCTCTGCTTTCTGAAGTTTCCTACTGGCGTAGGAAATCACGTGCTCCTGGCCGTCTACGTTCTGTGTCAAAACCGCGCCCAGCCCATACTCGCTGGCGTCAGTCTGTAGGCAGAAGCGTTGTGTGAAATCGGGGCACGCTAACTCCGGCGCTTCCATGAGCTGTTTTTGGATACAATCAAATGCCTCCTGCTGCGGTGTTCCCCAACTCCACTTGTGGCCTTTCTTTAACAGCTCGGTGAGTGGGCCTACCGTTGTGGCGAAATTGGGTACAAAGCGGCGGTACCACGAGGCCATCCCGATGTACTGCCGCAGCTGTTTTAGGTTGGCCGGGGGCTTCAGTTCACGTATGACTGCCACCTTTTCTGGATCCGTCTGTATCCCGTCTTCTGTCACCAGGTGCCCCAGGTAGCGTATGGACCTGCGAAAAAACTCACACTTATCTTGATTTACCCGTAGGTTTGCCGCTGTCAGTCTTCGAAACACCTCCCTCAGGTTACATAGGTGTTCTTCGAACGTCTTCCCAACCATAACTATGTCGTCCAGATAGGAAAACGCGTGTGGAGCCATATCCGGGCCGATGACGCTATCTAGCGCCCGCTGGAAGGTGGCTGGGGCGGAGTGCAGGCCAAATGGCATCACTCGCCATTGGAAAAGACCCCGTCCGGGCACTGTGAAGGCGGTGTATTTGCGGCTGTCGGGCTCCATGGGGATCTGCCAATAACCGTTTCGCAAGTCGATGCTGCTAATGTACTTTGCCTGTCGTAACTGTTCGAGAATATGTTGGATCCTCGGAATGGGGTATGCGTCTGGCTCCGAGCGCTCGTTCAGCTGACGGTAGTCGATGCACATTCGCCACGCCCCATTCTTCTTGCGTACCAGGACAATGGGCGCGGATCGTGTGTGTCGCCACCGACGACACGCCCACAATGTTCTCAAAGCGCGGTAATTCCTCCTGAAGGAACGTGGCAGCCTGAGCAGCCTGTTCATCTGTCAGCGTAGCCGCCGATGGAGCAATTGGCTCTGTGGTCACCAATGCCGCACATCGTACTCTGCGGCGCGCTTGACGCCTTCTCCGCCGTCGTCGCTCACGCACATCTCGCATCTCCAGCTCTTGGCTGCCGGCGGTGAGCGTACCATAGGCCTTGCTGATGAAATCCAGCCCTAGTGAGAGCTCGTCCTCGCAGCCCGGCAGTGTCAACAGTGGTATCGAGATGCATTTGTCGTCCACTGTTATCGCCGTCCACTGTTATCGCCGTCATCGTCTCCTCGCAAACAGTTTGTCGCGAGCCGTTGGCCATCGACATCGACACCTCTACACATTCTCTACATTCTCCCCACCTGGCTTTCTCAAGCGTCGTGCCAGCGCCGGGCTCACGAAGCTGCGAGTGGCTCCCGTATCCACCACCGCGTCGAGGGCAAGACCACCGCAATCCACCCTCAACACCATCACTCGCGAGCGTTCTGCCACTAGTTTTCCTGCGTGGGCTCGCCTATTGGCTGTATGTGGCGAGCCCCCCTGGCGTTTCCCGCTCTGCGGCGACAGCATTCGTTCGCTCATATGCCCAGCCTACCGCAATCCCAGCAGTATAGTTGTTGTTGGTTTGGGCAGCATTCGTTGTCGTGCCCCGCCATACCACAGCGTTTGCAAGACCGCCCCTGGTGTGCCGACGAGCTCTGCATCTCGGGCCCGGTTGCTGTTGTTCGCGCGGGTGTAGTCTGTAAAGGGACAAAGCCTCGCCTGTTTAACTCACCACCAGATATGGGCTGCGTATCCGTTGGCTCCGGACGTCGGATCGGAAACCCCCGTGGGCCCATGAACGCTGGCTGGGATGGCCCTGCCCCAATGGTACAGGCCGGAACCAGGCCCAACTCCAGCTCTGCTGCTTGCCGTTTGAATTCTGCCACAGTATGGACATCCTGATGCCGTATCCTGATGTTGATCGCTGGTCGGCTGTTGCGGTAGATGAGCCTCAGCTGCTCCTCTCCGGGCATGTCTGCATCGAGCATCAATTCCAGCATCGCTTGGACGTAGGTCGCAGTGGACTCCGACTCGCCCTGAAAGCGTCGTTGCGGTCCCAAGTCAGTGCCGCGCCCTCCAGAATGTTTTATCTACCGGCTCCCCACTCACTTCCGATTTTTCTTCTAGCCTGCGCAAGAATGCTCGTGGGTCCCCGCTGCCGTCGAAATGCACTCCCCACTGTGCCACCTCCGTGCTCAAGGCTCTCCGCTCCGCTCGTGACATTGTCGAGTGGGCCGAACCAGCCGCGGATGCGGTTGACACGGCTGGCCCGGCCGTCGAGACCATCGACGGTGTGGCGAGGGTCGTTACCACCGTCGTGGCCACGATCTGGTTCGTGGTCACGCATGGCGCCGCTGGCGCTTCTGTCGTATAGGTGGTGGTGGCGGTCACGGTCACTGGTGCAGCCCCAGCTGGTGCTGTTGCCGCTAATGGCTCCGTTGATGGTGTCTCGGGATGCTCGGTCGGTGTTCTTGGCGATGCCGCAGCTTCCGTAGGCGGCAGGTGCATGCCGGGCGAACCTTCCTCTCGCTTGGGGACCTCCAGTTGTGCCTTCGGCGGTACAGAACTCACCGGACGTTACTCATAGCGGGCCGCTAGCAGTTCTAGGCGTGCCTGGTGTTCCGGCCCCGCCGCTTTCACAAACGTGGCGAAGCGTGCTCTCAGCGTTTCCACGGTGCCCGCGTCGTGGATCCCAAACTCCTGCAGCAGCTCGATCAGCTCCTCCTTCCTCAACGCTCGCACCCAGCTCGTTCGCACCATCACGAGTCAACAATTCTCGCCTTACGTTTTCCAACTCGCCGCGTGGTCGCGGTCGTGTTTAACCTCACTTTATTTTGGGGTCCCTGCTCGGGCGCCACTTGTAACGTTGCTATGGCCCAGGTATACTCGTCGACCAGAGTCGCTGCAAAATTCTTGGTTTGGTCCCCCAGAAATAAAGCGAGCCCGCAGTTACCACTCAAATATGATGATTTGTCTTTAATTTCTAAAATCTCAAAATAGGAGGGTGCGCTTCAATGCGCGTTCGTTTGCCTCCCCAACAGAACTAACTCCAAAACTCTCTTCAACTTACAACTACACCTACTTAAAACTACTCATCGGAACGTGACGACGCGTTTCGTAGCTGGCAGCTGTGCGTCGTTACAATATATATATACGATATATATATACTTGTATATAAGCGTTATTTATATACACTAAATTCCTTTAATTTTAAATCTGATCTTCTATAGGGACAACAATTCGCCATTGGCACAACAATTGGCAACGACCCGTATAATTTTCTACGCTGCAGTATCCCTCTGAAGGTGGGCCGCAATGGGGCAAGGACTAAGCTGCTAAGGCGGCGCAGCGTTGGCGCCGCTAGCATCAAGGGACTCGTACAGGAACGGACTCACTCAATCGTTATCTTGTTGGGCCACGCTCCTCTTGCGTTGCGATCCTCGGGCTGCGTGGACCACCACTACCCAAAGGGTACAAGGGTATATGTAACATGTAACACACAGAAGGAGGCGTGACAGACCCCACAAAGTATATATATTCTTGATCAGCATGACAAGCCGAGTCTATATAGCCATGTCCGTCTGTCTGTTTAAAGCAAGGATCTCAGAAATTATAAGAGCTAGAATAACCAAACTTGGTATACACTCCCCCCCTATTAACGATTTTCTATAACTTCCGTAAGTTCGTTCATATATGAACGAATAAACTCGTTAAATGTTCGATGGCTTCTTTCAATTGTTCCAAGTGTCTGGTGATGATGTGCTGTTGAGTGTATATTATTTATCTGCATATACTTGCAAAAGTCATTTATGAGTGAATTCATGTATTCAGTACCCATGTCCGTTATGAACGCCTTCATAGGACCGTACTTTAAGCAACTGTTTTCGCACTTTTATCTGCTACTGGTATAGTAACTAGATATTTAGTGAGATCGCATATTATGGTTATTGCGTACTCATTGCCATTCTCTGTAAGAGGTAATGGTCCTATTGTATCTATTATAACAGTGTCAAATGCTGTGTTTGGGGTATTTGTTAATATCATGGGAGCTTTAGTATGTGTAGTAGTTTTTGATGTTGGCATTTCATACAAGTTTTGACATACTTTTTAATTGTCTTAGTCATTTGGGGCCAATAGTAGTATCTCATAATTTTTAATAGGGTACGCGTAATCCCTGTATGGCCTCCTTCTATAGGATCGTCATGGTATTTCGACAGTATTGCATTAATTTGACTTTCGTCATTTTTGTCTATGTGTGTCACTTTTGTTAGTAGCGCTACTTTTAATGTTTTCAAGTAATTATTGCCCATATTTTTAAATTCATTTAGTGATACAAATTCGAAAATTTGTTCACTTTGTGACAACTGAATATTAACAATTTTATGTAATCCGGCTTCTGAATTAAGCCTTTGAAAAAATTGACCTAAGTCGAACTTTTCATTGGAGTACAAATTATTAATTGAAAATTGTGAAATAATTCGTTTTCCTTGCTTAAACAAACAATTCGATTTACCGATTTTTAGTTTCACAAATTTTCTTACGTCATTATTGCTAATGACTTCATAGACATTGGGCTTTTTTTTTGTTTTTTATCATCTGCGCAGATGTTTTCCTGTCGTGTTGATGATCTGGTTTGGACCATCATTATGTTCCTATTCATTTCTATTAGCGAGTCTATGTTAATTCTAGACAACGCATCTGCTACGTGATTATCTTTCCCCTTGAGATATTCAACCGTAAATTGGTATTCTTCTAAATCTAGTCTCATTCTCGTTAGTTTGGAAGTTGGGTTTTTCATTGAAAACAGATATGTTAGTGGTCTATGATCTGTTTTAACCAAGAAATGCCTGCCGTAAACATATGGTCTGAAGTGTTTTATTGCCCAGTGAATTGCAGCTAATTCCTGCTCTGTAGTTGATTTATTGCTTTCTCCCTGTGTGAAAGATCTTGACGCGTATGCAATTGGTAGTTGCATACCGTTGTACTCTTGGGATAGTACTGCACCACATGCATGTTTACTTGCATCTGTGGTTATGCAAAATTCTTTGCTGAAATCAGGGTACTGCAGCAATGTTGGCTTCATTAGTGTCTTTTTTAAATAATTAAATGCGCCATCGCATTCTTTTGTCCATTCGAATTGAACATTCTTTTTGCACAATCTAGTCAAGTGACGTGAATATTGTGCGAAATTTTGAATTTGGAGCTACCTTTAACCCGTACGGTAATCGCGTGAAGCGATAAGAGCCGGTGTTCGTGGAAAATGATGTTATATTTCTAGATTTCTTATCTAGTTCTATTTGGTGAAATCCAGACATAAGATCGAGACATGAAAAATATTTAGCTCGTCCCAATTGGTCTAGGATTTCTTCTATTCTTGGTAATGGGTATTTGTCTGCTAACAGTTTTTTATTTATCTGGCGATAATCAACTACTAAACGCCATTTTTTTCCTTGGAGTTTGGAAGGGATTTCTTGGGTACCAAGAGAAGTGGGCTGTTATATTCGGAAATAGATGGTTCAACTATACCATCTTTTATTAGTTTTTCAACCTGTTTACTTATTTCTGGCCTTTCTGTCTCTGCGCTTCTATAATTTTTAATATATACAGGGGTTTTGTCTGCCAATCTTAATTTCTGTTTGTAAAAATTATTACTCGAAATTGGTTCTGTTTCTAAACCAAATATGTCACTGTACTCAGTACATAGATCAGTTAATTTGTTTTTGAATTGCTCAGGAAAATTTAGTTTTTCCAAAACTTCATTGCATCTACTTGTATTGTCTTTGTTTGTAAATAGTGTTTTAATTTCGTAATTTTGTACTGACTCAAATTGTATTTTTGGATTCAATATTTTTATATTTTCATTTGTTGTATTTAAAATACGAACCATCGCTTTATTACCAGCTGCTATACTGTTAGCTATTAATACCCCAGGATGAATTTCCTGGTTTGGTATTAATACAATTTCTTCATTTGTCAGTAGCGTAATATTTCTCATTACCTCTGATCTAGCTGGTAACAATATTGAATTGTCAACATCGGTATGCAATAGTGGTACATGTATTTGACAATTAAGCGATTTTGGTTTCATAATGAATTCATCTTGGTGATAATCTATTATACAATTAAATTTTCTAATGAAGTCTAGTCCAAGAACTCCATCACATGGTATGGGAAAATCATCGTACACTATTTGGAAATCATGACTGATAACGAAGTAATCGAAAAGTAGATCAATTGTCGATCGTCCAAGTGACTGTATTGCGCCCTGTCCAATTCCTGTTATATTTGTTTTAAAATTTTGATTGATATTTGAATTTACGTTATTGTTTTTTAAGATCGATACATTTGCCCCCGTATCTACCAGTAATGTTAATAGAATATTATTTTTTTCATTTTTTACTTTAACGAGACTACTGAGACTTAGATTTATATTCAGAATTTTTACTGTTGGTTGCTCAAGGGGTTTATCTGGTTTTCCGAGTTACTCTGTGTAACTCGGATCCGATACTGTTGTCCGCGTCCTCTATATTGGCCCCCTGTGTAAGAGGTGCCTCGAGGATTGCCGCTGTGACTATTGTACCTATTACCACCTTGGTTGTTGTGCCTGAAGCCGCCTCTTTTGTATGGTCGGCCCCTATAATTACCTCTGCCTCGGTTTCCGCCCCGGTGAGAGTAATTCTGGCAATACAAGACAGTGTTGGTTTGCCCTGTTGCTTCTGTGCAACTATCAACAAATTTTGATATGGCATCATTCATGTTATTGAATGTGCCTGCCTGCATGATAAATTTTACCCTATCAATTGCGCAGTTTTTGGTCATTGCCTTAACCGCTTGAGCTGTGCTATATTTGGTGGCTAGATCATAATTTAGTCCATCATTAATATAAGTACCTTCAAGGGCTTTTGTTAGCTGCTCAACCTCTTGTGTATAGAAGTTGGCAGTTTTGCTCTTTTGTTGCAAATTTAGGAGTTTGGCTGATAGCACTTCAACCGATTCTCCTTTTACAGTCGCAGACAGTTTGCACACAATTTGTGCAATTGAGTTTTCATCGCTAATCAAATTGCGTGCGTGGCCTTTAAGCTTTGATTTCATCAATTGGACTGCCGTTGCCTCGTGTGTCTCTTTAATTGAGTCCACCAACTGCAACGCGTCCACGAAGCTTCTTAAATTTTCGGCCTTGCCATCAAACTCTGGTATCAGCGATGACGCTGTCTTTATAAACTGAATCTTTGTTTGCGACATATCTGGCAATTGCGAAATAGTTGGGTCTAAATTAACGTTATCAGCCGTTTCGCTTCTTGCGGGGCTGTTGTTGGGAGTAAGTCCACTTTTGGAATCTTCTTCCGAAACTATGCTTATGTACGCCGTATTTGGCGATTTTGGTGTGGGGCTTATTGATCTTACGTCCTCCTCATCTACAACTATATATGTTACTGCACTACTTAATGTATTTGGCAAGTGTATATCTAAGCCATGCCTTTCTTTTACAGCGTTCAGCTGTTCTCTTAGGCGTTTTACAACGTCCGAAGCCTGAGTCCAATGGAGATCCGTGAGTCTAGATTTGTTCTCTAGAAATATCTCTCGGATCTCATTATATAATTGCACCAATTTAATGGTGTGCCTATTCAACGTACCTATCTGTGTTGGTCTATTTTGAGTGAGGCTTTTGTACGATTTTTCGAACTCGGCTCTCAGCTCACCTACTCTCTTGCATATAGCATTCCAATCCATGTATTATGGAAAGTTCGGATGCTCCGCAAGGGGTTTTTTTTTTTTACTAATTCTCCTGAACACCTTTTTTTTCGTGTTATTTACTTTTAATTCATTTTTATTTATTTATTTTTAAATTCTATTTCCAGTTATAATTTCTTATCTTAATAAGATACTTATATTTATATATATATATATATATATATATATATATTTTTTTTTTACGCGTACATATTTTTCTCGCCTTATTTTCAAAAAAAAAATTTATCGTTTTTAATATTTGAACACTGCATAATCTGTTACATTGCCTAAAATGGGGTGGTCTTTTTCAATTGGTACTATTTCTAAACCTGGTATTAAACGTAATACTTCGGCTTTTCTTTAAATAGTACCACAACAGATTAGTGGTGAGCAAGCTGTTACATATGTCAACATGTATAAGTTTTCTAATGCCAATATACTTTCTGGTGTAGTAGAAACTAAAAATTTAAATTTATTAACGAACTCAGGTTCGTTTCGTACTATTTCTAGTACGCTTTCTCTTATTTGCTCATACATGTCTGCATACATATAAAATATGATTTCGAGCCTTTTGTCTTTCAAATATACAATAACAAATTTATTGTTTGCCTTATTTTTGTTTTCTTTTTAATTTACAAAAAAGTTTCAAATTTTATCCAAATCGTTGGCCCTACTTAAATATTTTTTCTTAAGGCATTTGTTGTGCAATTTGTACAATTTGAAAAACAAATTTGCGCTCATCAATATAACTATTAGTATTAACAGTATTATTATAGTGTCCACATCTACCTTTTGGGACTCTACTTTATTTATGATACCTGCAGTGGAATCCACTACTTTTGTATCTATCAAACCCATCGTGGGTATACTACTTAATTTTACCTCGACTATGCCACGTATATGTAGCTTATCTATTTCTACCTGACCTGTCTTGCTTATACTATTGCTATTCATTCATAGCCGTGGTAGACCAAAAAGGTTTTTTTTTTTACAATTGATCCCTACCTAGTTTATATCTTTACGGGCCATTTGCAGGGACAGCTCGTAATTACAATATTTCTTACAATTTTTCTTATTAATTATTTTACAATTTTCTTGCGTCTTAAATTACTTTACAAATTTGGTGTACATATAACATAATTTTTTTTTTCAATTAGCTTAAGTTTTTATGTCCATCCTCGTCTCTCCTACTCCAGATTTGATGGATCCCGTAGCATCACCTGGGCGTGGCACGCTGATGCTCCCTCGTTGGTGCAAGCGGCGGTGTGGCTCTCGCACTTGTTCTTGGCTTTGTATGTCGTTTTCCCTCGTTAGTGCAAAAAGCGGTCCTATGCCTTTCGCACTTGTTGATCCTGGTGACGTTTTATTTAGTACAATGCTGGCATGTGTACTCGCATTGCATTGAGATGAGGTGTCCCTCGCAGACTCTGGGGCAGCTTTTTACTGCCTTTGGTATTTCCTGGGAAGGTGGAATCATTGTAATTGATTTTTCATTTATTATTTTAATGATTGCTGAGTGAGCTGCGGTATTTGGGGTTTTTGTTTCGAGACTTTATTTGAGATAATCAAGTTCGGATTGTAATTTCTGGGCTGTTGCCCACGCGGGAGGGGATTTGCTTGTAAACAATAGCCACTTTATGTGTACTATTCTTCTTTTTTTGTGTAATTTTCTAATTAACACCTCCGCGTCTTCCCATTACTCGCACTCTACTCACTCAGACTTTTGTTTTAATTCCTTCCATTGTTGTGGTAGTAGGTTAGTGCGGTATAATGCCACTCTCATCTTTTTCCATCTGTAGATTTGATTTCCTCAATCATTTTTTCTCATACGTTTTTTTCTGTTTGCCTGGGTACACAACATTTTTCCGTTCACTTTGATTTTTTTTACTGGAGTTTTCTCTCCCCGTTTGCTTGTTTCTTCTGTCCTAATAACATCATCCGAAGATTGCAGCTGTCACGGTCGCCATGAAATATTCCCAGACTTCAATTATTATTCAGAACACACTTCCAGTTTTGTTTGTTACTTTTATTCGATTGAATTCATATATAAAATGTTCTTAGCCTAAAGCTGCGTTGCTGCTTCAGCAGAAGGCAGCGGCAGAGCAGCCTTATGTATATATGCTTATATATAACGTAAGAGAGTGGTATGCATATACATATGTCTCATGAGCGGTCAATGCATGAGAATGCTGACGCGGCTAATTGCGCCACCTACTTTCAAGTCATTGCACTTGAAAGTGTCGCTGTTTAAATTATGTTTATGCAGCAACAAAGTGTTGCTGTTGTATATATTTGACGGGCACTGGATACAGTTTTTCAACCGTACGTAGAGAACCGCACACATAGACACGAACTGTTACTTGTTGTGTGTGTGAGTGTGTGTATGAGATGTCCCCAACTATTTGATATTTGTTGTTGCTGCATAAAGTTATTAATGAAAACCCTAATGCCAAATGCACTAAACAAAGAAAAAATTACTTTTAAAAATGTTATATAATTTTCAATTAATTAACATTTCTTGCTCTGTCAGTGCAAGACGAATGTACATACATACATATGTAGATACATATGTACATACATAGATGTGCAGATATGTATGGAGATTCACACATTAGTGTCTCACATTTTGCTTTGGCTATTTCAATCGTTTGCACGCAACTACACGAACAGCTGCTTGCATATGTGTGTGTGTTTTTTTTTTTTTTTTTGTATTCTTTATATAAACTGACAAAGAGTGGAAAAATAACAATATAGAATAGATAGAAATAACAATAGTAGTAATAATAATAATAGTAAAAGTAAAAGTAATAATAATAATGATATACGCAGGTCAAAATCCAGGCGGTACGGCCGTTAGGCATTGCTTCGCCCGGCCGATCAACCCGCTTATATCGCGCTCCTGTCCCGCTCCTGTTTCCTGAGCTTGCCCATAACGGAGGCCCCAAAGTTTGCGCTCGCAGCCCACGACTCTTCGTTAGCGAGCATGTTGGCCACAAAGTTCGACGCCGTTGGGGGTGATCCGGTTGTCGCCTCCAGTCTCCTTCTGTCCGCCCCAAACCTTGGGCAATGGAAGGCTACGTGGTTAGCATCTTCCGGTATCCCTCTGCAGGCCGGGCATTCCGCACTGGAGTCGTGCCCAAATCTATGAAGATAACTTCTGAAGCATCCGTGGCCGCTCAGAAGTTGAGTCAGATGGAAGTCGACCTTGCCATGTGTTCTGCCGATCCACGATGCTACGTTAGTGATTAGCGTGTGGGTCCACCTGCCTTTTGACGAGGCATTCCATCGCTCTTGCCACTTGCTTACCGTCGTACGTCTAGCCGCCGCCCGCGCGTCCCTGCGAGGCCGCCCGGCAGCAAAACTGTGAAGGTAGCTCGCTTCCAGGACGAGGAGGTCGATAGGTGCCATCCCCGAGATCACCAGTACGGCATCGTCAGAAACCGTCCTGAATCCACTACAGACACGGAGAGCGCCAAGACGGTATGTAGCAGCGAGGTCGCGGATGTAGCTCCTCTTGTTCACCGCGGCAGCCCATATCGGTGCCGCGTACAGCATTATTGATCTGGTTACGCTCATAAGCAATAACCTCCGACCTTGCTTTGGGCCCCGAGTGTTGGCCATAATTCGGGCTAGCGCCCGTGTGGCCTCTGCAGCTTTATTATTCGTCTGCTCCAGATGCTCACGAAAGCACAATCTCGTATCCAATCTAACCCCAAGGTAGTTAATTGAACGTTTGGACCGCACGAGAGTACCGTCAATTGATATGTGCGCTTGCTCTACCGCCTTGCGGCTGCTGATTAGCACTGCCTCTGTTTTGCCCGCCGCTAGTTCCAGGCCCACGGTGTTCAGCCAGTCAATGATCGTCCGGATGCAGCGGTTGCACGCGTCTTCCACGGTTTTGATGTCTTTCGCAACGCCTACAATTGCGACGTCATCTGCGTACCCCACTAGCTCCGTACCGGGTGGGAGTTGGAGGCGGAGAATGCCGTCGTACATGACGTTCCAGAGCAGCGGCCCTAGGACCGACCCTTGGGGGACGCCAGCAACAACATTGAGGGATTTGGTGCCAGACAATGTGTGAAACCTAAGTATCCGATCGCTAAGGTAACTTCTAATGGAGCGCACCAGGCACGTGGGTACGCCTTGATCCACCAGTGCGTTGAGAATGCATCCCCAGTCTGCCGAGTTGAATGCATTTTTGACGTCGAGGGTCACCACCAGGCAGTATTCTTTGGCACCTCCCTTCCATCTGCTACCTGATATTGCCTTCGACGCAAGATCCACCACTCTACTGATCGCGTCTATGGTGGACCTCGATTTCCGGAACCCGTACTGATTGGGGGATAGACCGATTGCTGTTTCAAGCCTCGAGCAAAGCAGTCTCTCCAGCACCTTACCGATCGAGTCCAGGAGACAAATCGGCCTGTAGGATGAGGGGTCTTCGAGTGGTTTTCCCCTTTGGAGCTCGAATTTTCCAAAATCCCTTCTTAGTGCGCATCTACACCATGATAGGATACTTGAGCCCAAATTTCAGCAGGGGAAAAGTAGCTCCAAAGTTTGTTTGAAAAATCCGCATTTTTCAACCGATCGACTTAAAACATAGTTTCTAAAATCAATTAAAGAATACAAACAAAAGTGCATACTTAGAAATTTTTCGAAATTTGTGTTGGAGCTTGAATTATTGGGGTTTTAATATTTATTCACTATTTCAAATGAAAAGTTTGTGTTATAAATTTAGTCCGATCGATTTAAAATTTGGGTAATGTAATCTACGTAACTAAATCTACAACTTTACATTCAAGGATTTTCAAAATATGCATTTTACAAAAGCAGGCAGAACAAACAATACAAAATATCAAACAGTTGGGGACAACTAAGTATACATACACACACACACACACACACACATGCAAGCAGCTGTTCATGTAGTTGCGTGCAAACGATTGAAATAGCCAAAGCAAAATGTGAGACACTAATGTGTGAATCTCCATACATATCTGCACATCTATGTATGTACATATGTATCTACATATGTATGTATGTACATTCGTCTTGCACTGACAGAGCAAGAAATGTTAATTAATTGAAAATTATATAACATTTTTAAAAGTAATTTTTTCTTTGTTTAGTGCATTTGGCATTAGGGTTTTCATTAATAACTTTATGCAGCAACAACAAATATCAAATAGTTGGGGACATCTCATACACGCACTCACACACACAACAATTAAAGTTTCGTGTCTATGTGTGCGGTTCTCTACGTACGGTTGAAAAAGTAAAGAGAAACATACATACTTGTATGTATGTATGTATGTATCCCTGTGTATGAATATAGCATGTATGTACATTCGTATTAATGCATACATTGGCAATCAAACACAGTTGTTTGATTGTAAAAAAAATAATGCTCTAAAAACAACAACAACTGCAAGTCATTGGCTCCCTCTTTTTCTTTCGTTTTGACCATTTAATGTTAATTGCAAAGGCAAAACGCCAACGTTTACAGTTACCGTCGCTAGGCAACGACTGCGTAAGCGATAGTAAAGCAGAAACCGAATAACGGAGCTACGCATATTCTGCTTCGCATTGCGGGCAGACGTATGTATCTATATGATTTGTCCTTATTGATCTCAATAAATAATTAGATTTTATTATTTAAATATTCTGCTTATTGCATTCAAACTTCGATATTTTGATGGTATCGGTGGCTTCAACTATCGAAAGTTTTACTCTAGCAAATTGAGATGAGAATTGTGAGTGCTTTTTGATCGTGGCTCATCGCTGCACGGCATTGACACGAGTGCCGTGTTCCAAGTTTGTGCGTGACCGTATTGACTCAAATGTGAATTTAAAATTAGGATATACCCTTATAATTATTCCCCTTTTTTGCACATAGTCTATCTTAAAACGTTGCGTTATCTCTATATATAAAACAGTTTGTCCTGACTAATTGGTGATCAACGCACAGCCCAAACGGTAAAAGATGAAATTTTGACTCAAGTATCCTTTCATAGTATCCATCATAGTTAAATATAAAATATTCCATACATGCATACATACATTTACATCAGAATCGTGCCTATGCGTGTTTGTGTACTTGTACATATGTATGTATGTGTGCATTGGGCCTGGTTATATGGCTATAACTTTCTTTCCGATCATTCTTTCATAACTTGGTATACGGATATATAATCACTAACCTAATGTGACTACCAAATTTTAGTTCAAAACTCCAAGACTTACGGAAGTTATAGAAAATCGTTAATAGGGGGGGAGTGTATACCAAGTTTGGTTATTCTAGCTCTTATACTTTCTGAGATCCTTGCGCTCATACAGACAGGCAGACGGACAGACAGACGGACATGGCTATATCGACTCGGCTTGTCATGCTGATCAAGAATATATATACTTTGTGGGGTCTACCAAGCCTCCTTCAGTGTGTTCCATGTGCACTCGCACAAAACTAATATACCCTTGTACCCTTTGGGTACAGGGTATAAAATTCAATTCGGTCTGTACATAAAATGTACAAGTGTATATTAGGTCTGTCTGTCATTCTGTCCGTATGAACACCTAGATCTCAGAGACTATAAGAGCTAGAGACACAAAATTTTGCACAAAGATGTGTGTACGCTGTGCAAGTTTGTTTTATTTTTTTGATTTTCCCCTCCCCCCCCCCCCCCACTTCCCCCATATGGGCGTTTTTACCCGATTTTACATTCGTATTACCGCCTATATCTCGGAGACTATAAGACTTAGGGACACCAAATTTTAGTCCAAGATGCCTTATGTGAATATATGTATTTTTGAATTTCCCTCTCTCCGCCCTCTCCCCCGCAAATCGTAACTCCCGTAACTCTTACAATTTCGAACTCAAACTTGGAAAATACCTCCATTTAGTTATTATAAGTGTATTATGCCAAGTCTCATCATGATAGGCCGAATTAAAAGGATGTTATAGCCATATATGTACATAAGACGAAGTAATGCCCGCAGCTGTTGTTGTTGTTACTGCTTTGCTCAGGCACACGAGCCATACACAGACACACACAAATACACACATACACGCATAATTATTCTACACATATATACAGAGTATTTCAAAGTCGGGATACCCGACTTTAGCTTCTCTACTTGTTTTGTATGCATATGGGTGGCGCCGCGGATCGTTGAGGTTCACAAATCAGCCCGGTAGGCATATAAACGGCAGGATAAATGGATGCAAAAAGGATTGGGAATTGTCACGCGGTACAGCTAATGCAGCCGACACGGAAATCAACATTTTGCTACAGATATTGGGAGAGAGCGGTCGTGCGGCGTGACTTGGCTTTCTTTTTTTTGGTTCCGTTTAACCCTCAAATAGGTAAGAGGACAAGGCGTGTTTGAGTTTAAATACATCAACTGTAGACTCAGCAGCAGAAGAGTGGCCGGTGGGTCTTTCTTATATATATATATATATATATATATATATATATATATATATATATATATACCATGTTTATTTTTACGTAATCCAGAAAGGTGGATCATATTTGCTCAGAACACATGTATGTAGAGACGCAAAATTCGAGAACAAGTATGTTTGATTGAGAAGGAAAGCGAGAAGTTTGTTATTATCTGGCCGTAATTAAACAATACAGAGGAGTGCCCCTGACCCCTCTTAGGAGGGAAGGCGATTTGCGTCCATAGCTATTCACGTTCGTGTAGAATTGTATCTGGCTCTCATTATTTTTTATTGCCAATAACCAATTTTATATATATATATATATATATATATATATATATATATATACCATGTTTATTTTTACGTAATCCAGAAAGGTGGATCATATTTGCTCAGAACACATGTATGTAGAGACGCAAAATTCGAGAACAAGTATGTTTGATTGAGAAGGAAAGCGAGAAGTTTGTTATTATCTGGCCGTAATTAAACAATACAGAGGAGTGCCCCTGACCCCTCTTAGGAGGGAAGGCGATTTGCGTCCATAGCTATTCACGTTCGTGTAGAATTGTATCTGGCTCTCATTATTTTTTATTGCCAATAACCAATTTTTTGTGCCAAACAACAGCAACAGATCTATACCGACACATGTGGTTTACAACATTAAACGCATATTATAACGTAATCTTAAATCCAAAAAAGGCCGCCTTCTTGCTAAACACAATAGTGAGGGGGGGTGAACTTATGTTTTTAAGCCCAGATTGTAGGGAAATAGGCTCTGAACCAGATTTTGATTGGGGAGGGTTGTATTGAGCCACCGTACGCAGGCAATAAAACTGAATAGTTTTGTAAAGGAAAATAAGTGTAATAAAAATGGACAGAGTAATTCCGAGGGGAGCGCCTCGAGGTACGTCATCGAGAGTGAATGGGTTCATTTTTATACTCTGTACATGAAATGTACAAGAGTATATTAGATTTGCGGGAGCTGAAAAAATAATATGCAGAAGGAGGCGTTGCAGACCCCACAAAGTATATATATTCTTGATCAGCATGACAAGACGAGTCGATCTAGCCCTGTCTGTCTGTCCGTATGAACACCTGGATCTCAGAGACTATAAGAGCTAGAGACACCACAAAGATGCCTTATGTGTGTACGGTGTGATAGTTTGTTTTAGTTGTTTGATTTTCCTCCCCACTTCCCCCCTATGGGGGTTTTTCCGATTTTCCATTCGTATAATCGCCTATATCTCGGAGACTATATGACCTAGGAACACGTTTTAGTCCAAGATGTCTTTTGTGAATACGAAGAAAATGGTTTTTTTTTCAATTTCCGTGCCTCCCCCTCGTCCCCGCAATTAATGATCTCACATAACCCCCGTAATTCTTGGAATTTCGAACTCAAATTTAGCAAATGTGCAGTTACTGATTATGTGCGTGTACGCCAAGTTTTACTATGATAGACCGATTTAACAAGAAGTTATAGCCATACAAATATTTTCTGCCCCAGCGCTGCCCGCAGCTGTTGTTGGTGCTGCAGCTTTGGTTGACTGCAAACATGCTCACACGGACTCGAATAGACGTGAATAGACATTCATACACACACATAGACGCAATTGTTTTGTGAATGTGAAATTATACACCCTTTACGTGAATTCGAATACCGAGAGAGGTAAAATCGATCAAATTTTTTTTAAATTTTCCTAATTTTTTTAATTTCTATAATTATTCTAAGCATATGTACAGAGTATTTTAACGTCGGGACACCCGAGAGTCGATATAGCCATGTGCGTCTGTCCGTTCGTCCGTCTGTATGAAAGCAAGGATATCAGAAAGTATAAGACCTAGAACAACCAAACTTAGTTTCAGATTCTCCTAAGACCGAGAAAGTACGAGATTAAGTTTTTTTTCGATGCATCCCCACTCCCCCGCAATTCGTGTTTTTTTCATAACTTCCGTAATTTTTGGAAGTTAGTTATTATGAGTATGCTAAGTTTCATCATTATAAGTCAATTCTGAAGAAAGTTATAGCCATAAAAAATAAAATGCTCTGCCTGCAGCTGTTGTTGTTGCTGCTTTGGTTAAACTTTGGGCTGCATACATACACGCATATAAACACGAAAAAACACGATTCTGATGCAAATTTATTCTATTGAAATTGTACTTATGTATACTTATGTATATATGCATGTGTTGAATATTTTATATTTAATTTAATTAATTAATTTTATTAATAAAATTTTTTTAAATATTTGTTTTTTTTATTTTCCTTTTTTGTGGAGAATACAGGGTATTTTTCTGTCGAGCTTGCTCGACTGTAGCTTTCTATCCAATTTTTGGTAAACTGGAATATAAAGAAAGGAAAATAGCAGATTTTTCGTGTTGTGTACATTTTTTGGAGTTTATTTGTTTATTGCAAGTATATGTACTTTAGTGTTGGAGCGTATATATATATATATTTTTTTTTTTGTGTTTCAGTGCAAGGTTTGGTTGGCATTTGTTTACAGTTTTGCCTTATATTTATAGTTTTTTTTAAATTTAGTTAATTATTTATAGATTCTTATATATAATATAAATTAAGAAGTTCCTGACGTTGGTGATTCTTACGTTCGACCGACTGAGGATTAATTATTCAATTAATACAGTGCTTTGTTGCACTAATAAAAGACGAGAGCTCGTGGGTTCCGAACGGTTTAATATCCAAAAATCAACTAACTGCTAAAAACATTATTTCTTATAACTAAAGCTAGCCCTGTGCTTCAAACATGCTGACTGCGCTTCGTGCATGGTGTCGCATATCGACTGCTTACGTAGCGGAGCGTTGCACTCTACAATGACGGTTTTCGTTGTGCAATATCCGTGGACGTTGTTCAAATCGTTAGAGTCCAATGTTGGGTTAATAATTCCAATCTTTGTGGGTGTAACAGATAACATTAAAGTTTCAAGTTCCGAAATTAATATTCTATTTCTTGAGAGCAAAGTTTCGTATAAGTGTTCTGTGTTTATTTAGCTATTCTTTGAATTCTTTATTAGCGTGTTTACTGTGTCTGTTAACTTATTTAACTGCTGTTGCGTTTTTGTATTAATATTTACCTGCTATTTGCAAATTCAATGAGCTCCTGTTGTGTCAGTTTCAATTTTTCAAAGTCGTCCAAATCTGGAGTCCCAGCTACTACCTTTAAAACAGTGCCTAACATATTAATGCTTCTGGCGTGCCGATGTGAGTGTCTATTGTTGCTAAGAGTGTTCTCGTGTGTCGTATATCCGAGTCCAGTATCTGTCTCATGTGTGATTGCGGAAATTGGTTCCTCAATGTCTCTGTTTCACCCATTATTTCCGCGTACATTGTTAGATTAGTCGAGTGCTTTTAATATCCGTCCATGATTGGTATGTAGTCCGCGTTCGAGTAGTCAGTCAGTTTAGCGTTTGTCATTGTAACAAGAAGTAGCATAGTCCAGATCCTAAGTAAGAACGGAAACCTATATTATAGTTACCTTATATTATCTTTATGAACCACCCTCCCTTTAATCAAGACTGTGGTCCCCAAGTCTGCTTCTACAGTTTCTTCGTTGTGCTTGTACAAGGATGTTAGTTTAATTCCCAGTCTCCTATTTGATCTAACGAGGACTCTGTCTCCTCCTTGGAAATTTCTATTTCGTTTAACCTTTGCATTTGTATATTCTGTGCTTTAAGGACTTTATCTCTTATTTCTGCGTCAAGCTCTGGAGGAGAATGTATTGTCCGGTTGTATTCTATAGTTGCCTGAAGTATTAGTTTGGTTGTGTCAGCAATATTTCTTCCAGCTCTCAGACATCTTGCGATTTCAACAAGAGTACTAAGGAATCTCTCTACCTGTTGTATCTCACCCACACGCAACGGAATAGGTGTCTCTCCAAGTACTTGCTTCTGAGGGTGCCGATCATACTTTTCTTTTTGAAAATTCTGCAATTTGCAAATAATCTTGGAGAATCTGCTCGCAAACATAATAACAGTCCTATCTGAGGCCGATCTACTTTCTTCTATTACTATTTGGTTCCGAAAGCAATTGACTGGTTTGTCTGTTGATTCAACAGTGTGAGTGACAACTCGCTAAGTATCGTTGCAATATCGGACTGTGCATCTTCCTCCAAAGCGTGGATGTTTTGTCGTGACAATGCATCTGCAACGTAATTTTCCTTCCCTGGCTTGTAAAATATTAGAGCATTATGCTCGTCAATGTAAGCCTTCCACCGCCTAATTTAGGCGTTTAGTTAGGTTTACGGTAAGAGACTGCGATTGTCTGGGGCTGGTGGTCGGTAAAAATATTTAGATTTTTTACTCCGTACAAGCAATTTCTGAGGTTCTTTAGAAGCCACACTATAGCGAGCAACTCCCTTTCGTTTGTAGCGAAATTCAGCTCTCTATCTTTTAAAGTCCTAGATATCATAGTTATGGGTTTTTCGTCTTGAGACAAGACTGCCCCTATACCAAAGGACGAAGCGTCAGTTGTTAGTTCAAATGGCTTCTTATAATCGGGATAGAGTAACATTACATTTTCGGATGCAAGAACCTCTTTAAGCCTCCTGAATGCCTCGCATTGTTTCCCGTCGAAATTTACTGGTATTTTCTTTGACTGGCCAGCGCTAACTTCTCCGTTTTCTCCCTTTAAAATATCACTTAAAGGCATCTGCAATAACTTACCAATCCAAGAAAGGATCTGACATTGAATAGTATGGTTGGTTGTTCATAGTTATAGAATAATGTTCATAGAATAGCTTCTACCTTGTTAGGGCATGTAGTAATACTACCGCGTGACACAACAAAACCTAAGAATTCTACCCTGTCTTTAAAGAAATTGGTTTTTTCTCGCGAGACCATCACGTTGGCATGGTATAATTTGTCCAAAACCCATGCTATGTGTTTTTCATGATCATCCATGTTTTCTGAGAAAATTATGACATCATCGGCGTAAACGTAGTGTTGATTAACATTATTATACTTGTAATTTTATATATATAAGTTGTTATTTATGGAATGTTTGAAATTGAATTGTTAGTCAGTTAAGTTAATATATTTGAAATTGAATTGAAAATATATATATATATATATTTCGAACTAAAATTGGCAGTTATTTATTTATCTCTATATATATAAAACAGTTTGTCCTGACTGACTGATTGCTGATCAACGTACAACCCAAGCGGTAAGAGCTAGGAAGCTGAAATTTGGACTCAAGTATCCTTCATAGTCAAAGTGCCCACTAAGAAGGGATTTTGGAAAATTCCACCTCCAAAGGGGTAAAACAGGCTCCAACGTTTCTATGAAAAATCTACAATTTTCAGCTGATTAACTTCAAACTCAGTTTGTACTCTCAGAAAAATTCCAAGAAAAACTGTGTACTTGGTTTTTGCAATTTTTTTTGGGGACTGAAATATGGGAGTTTTCCTGTTAAAAAAATGGGGCACGAAAGGAAACCGAGGTTATTGGAAAATTCAAGCTCCAAAGGGGGAAAACGAGCTCCAAAGTTTGTTTGAAAATTCTGCATTTCTGAACCGATCAACTTTAAATTTGATTTTTATAATCTATAAAAGAATACAAAGAAAACTGCATACGGATTTTCGAAATTTGTGGTGGAGCTTGAATTATTGGGGTTTTAATATTTATTCATCTTTCAAATGAAAAGTTTGTTATGTGCGGCGCGGCAGGATTGGCAAACCACAAATGTCGTCGGACAAAAGGAGTGGCAACTCGCGCGATTGACAGCTGGAGCGGGCCGATAACAAGTACTCGTGCGTGAGGGGTGAGGACCAGTGCTACCAATTAGGAGGGTTGCAAAGTGGGGAAATTATCGGTTCCTTGGGAATGGCAATAAGGAGTTTCCGGCAAGGGCAAAGGCACAGTTTTGGCAAGTGACAAAGGGACGGGCACGTGGTAGTTGGAACGCACACAGGGAAAGAAAGAAGAAAAGGAAGCAAAGTGGAAGATTTAGAACGTAGGAATAGCTGGAGGACAAGGAGAGGACGAGGAAGTATATCTTTGGGAACATCCAGGCTGAGGCGATCGGCAACCGAAGCGACGGGGGGGCCTGAAAATTGGGCTGTGGGCGGTTTGAGGAACGAGCGTAGCTTGGATGCAGGAGGGCTTCATTGTAGCCACGACAGACGACGGCGCCAGCACCGGCCGGCGACGCATCATTCTTCAGGAGGCCTCAGCTTTAATTCGATTCCAGCCAGCGGTGCTCGTTTGGACTCGGGCTAAGTACCCCTACGACTACCAACTTACATATATCTATACACATATGCATATTCTTTTCAAACACATACCCAAAATTTATATACAGCCCACACACATACATCCGTCATTTTCATAGCACCATTTAAACACATACCCAAAATTTATATACAGCCCACACACATACATCCGTCATTTTCATAGCACCATTTAAACACATACACAAAATTTATATACAGCCCACACACATATATCCGTCATCTTCATAGCCCAATTTAAACAAACACCAAAATTATATACAACCATACGCACATAATCCATTTAATATAAAGCCCATAATTATATAAAGCCCACCCCTACATAGTCCATTTATATACAGCAAACTCCAATATACAACACCAAAAGAAAATACACATGTATGCCATAGACAAAATTCAAAATACACACTCATTCATATACAAGTCACATAACAATACAACACACAAAACAATTAACAATTTTCTGTCACACACATAGCCCAAACCATCACAACATAATATAAAACATTAAACAGAAACACAACACCAAACAAGTAACCATATTGTAAACAAAAATTCAAATGTATACTTAAGAAAAAAGAACATAAAAAAAAAAAAAAAAAAAGAAAAATGTATAAAATCTAATATAAGCAAAGGCTGTTGTAATGTGTATTGGAGCGGCGCAGTTTTTTTTTGTTTATCTCCTTGTCATTACATATCATTACATCCCTCATAACCACATACTCGAGTATAGGTAGGTTAGGAGGTTCGAAAATCGAATAAGATAAATAGGCACAAAGAGCAACAAACTGCAGCGTCCCAAAACTCAATGGCCTAAATACACGAATATATTTTTATTGTAATAAAATTGAAAATTGAACATGAATCTGGAGTAGAATCCATTTATGGGGTGAGATGGGGTGACAAAAGTCACTGAGCAGAAGAAAAACCAAACCAAGCATGTTAAAGGGAGCCGGCAACAAAATGCCAAAACCGACTCAAGGTAGGGAGGGCCACGCGGCTACATGACACCAAAGTAGCCACAACTCCACCCAAATTCCACAGACGTCCCTCAGCCGACAATATGAGTAGGTGTGTTTGAAAAAAAATATAAATTCATTGTTGGTCTGCCGCACCCCTGTCGCGGTCGAATCTGACCCTGAGCCGATGGCTAGCCGGCGTAACGACAGGGGATGCACTGGCAAAGGCGGACATAACAAGATGGCGCCCAATATAAATACACCTGGGTCTACATTTTAGCAAATGTTGCCCCAGTTCGAAGCGAGTTAAAAGCCAGAGTCTTGTTGTTTGTTTTTTTTGTTGATTTGTATTCTTTATTTAGTGTTTAATGTAGCTTTCAACAACAATAGCTGCTGGCGGCCCCTAAGCCGGCGGGAAACGGTGCAACTGCCAAGTCCGTGGGTGAGCTTCACTAGGGCTCAGCCCATCGTTGCCGCAGGTGCATCCTTCTTACAGCGCGGTGTAGGGGTAACCAGCAGAGTAGGTGCAGCGAAGGGGCAGATGTAGCAGGTCCGTGAGGGGTCTTGGTGCCCACTCATTGTTGCCCTACAGGGTGTTCTGAGGCTGAAAAGATCGAGAGGAATGTCTGTTAGGTGTTAAGTAAAGAATAGTCTAGTTGTCTTTTTTTTTTTTTGTGTTAGTTACCTTTTTTTTGTGGTTATTTGGTATTTCTTATGTATGGTTGCGTAGTAGGTCCATGTCCAGTCCCAAGCGGAAGGAGCATCGTTGCCCTACGTAGCAGAGCATAGGAGCAGCAATTCGCCATAGCCCGAGCAGGATTTGAGTTTTAGTCGGCGCCTGGAAGAAATTGGGTGGTGTAAAGCGTGCGATACATATACATATGTTTGTTTTGGTTGTTTACCTTCTGCAGTGACAGCGTGCCGTGGTGCAGCGTCATACTGAGGATCCCCATCTCACCCTTACATGTCTGGTTATTGAGTCTGTAATTGTGAGAATCTGTTTTTATTGGTCTTATGGTCAGTTAGTGTATTAATTACCTTTTATTTATTTATTTGCGTAGCAGCAAATAAATTATCAATAGACAGGGAGTCCATTGTGAATGGTCCCGGTCAAGCACAGCTGTTCCTGGGCTGAACCATCGATATTAATAAGTATCGACCGGGTATTTTGGCACAGATTAGCAGGTCTGTGCATAGGGCGGGAATTTGAAGTTCAACTTATCGTTAGTTTGTCTTTTTTTTTGGAGTAATATTTTCACTTAGTATTTTTTTTGTTAAGTCATTTGGTATACATTTATTTATTCTCATTTATTTATTCTCCTTTATTTATTCTCATTTATTTATTCTCATTTATTCGTTCTTATTTATTTATTATTTATTTATTTATTCCTTTTTTTGGTTGTGTGTTTGATGGTATTCCTACATATATATACATAAGCATTTGATTGGATTAAATAATCCAACGGGTACTTAGCTAAGGATATTATCCCCGCTTATCATTTAAGAAAACACATACATACGAGTGAACCGATCTATTTATTTATTCGGAGTTTGCTCGTTTATAATATAGATATAGTTTTTTTTGATATTATAATCGGCGGGTACGGATCCGAGTACTGGCAGTGGTTTTTTTTTGGTTTGGATTAACAAGGTACTGGGAAATGAATCTTGACCCGAATGTTACCCGGAAGGTCAGGCGGAGTCAGGAGTTTAGTAGAAATAGGCCATTGGTTCACTTGGACTCTCCTCCTCACGTAGGATTGAGTGAGGCGGGCAAGCCAGCAGAAGCACTCCATGGTGACGCATCGCCGCCGAGTGTAAACGAGGCAGCGTTCCGAGGATTTGGGGACGAATTGCCGAACAGTTCCGGAGCAACAGCCGGCGCATGCGGCATGACTATGGCGGTGAAGAGCAGGGTGGCAGAGCCGAGTCTGCGCTGCCAAGCGAAATTCGGTCAGCGATCAACGTGGCATTAGCACAGGCCCACGAGACGTATCGCGCATCGTTGTCATCAGAAGTAGAGGCCATTCGAGAGACGATGCAGGCCAGCATGCTGTCGTTCATGCGCGAGATTAATGAGGCAGTGGCAGCGCTGAGGCAGGAGAAAACGCATAGCGCGCCTCCGTCGGTAGCACAGGCGCCGGTGGGCAGGCCAGAGCGAGCTCACGCGCAAATGCAGCGGCCAGCCTTAGGCGGGTACGAGCCGGCAGAGAAAGAAAGGGATTTTGTAAGTAGTAGACCAGCAGCTGCAGCACTGACTCACCTGTTCGTCGACAACCGAATTTTAGAGGCAGAACAGCGGGCACATGTGGAGCAGCGGCAGTTCTCAGCCGATCCGTGGATGCGCGATTTGGGCCCTGACGTGCACAGGCCATTAAGGCGAACCACGATGGGAGACTCCCGGCCCGACGTCGTCCACATCAGAAAGTGGGGCCTGGTATTTGATGGCGAAACCAAAGGAATGCCGGTGGCAGAGTTTATATTTCGATTGGAGCATTTGCAGTCCTTGTATCAGGTGCCCTGGGCCGACGTGTTGCGAGACTTCCACTGCCTGGTGAACGGAAGAGCGAAAGATTGGTATTGGATGTACATACGTACCTCGGGCGTGCCGGACTGGCCGAATCTCCGATATGGGCTGCAGCAGCAATTTCAGACTCGAAGATCGGAGTTTGAACGAGAGCAGGAGCTGAGGGAGCGGAAGCAGCGGCATGGCGAGAGCATAGAAGAGTATATTCAGGCGATGCTGGTGTTGCGTTCTCGGTTGGTGTGTCCATTTTCGGATTATGACCTTATTAAGGTGATAAAGACAAATATTAAGGACACCGTGTCTAGGGTCATCTATCCGATGAATATAACGAATCTGCAGAAGCTGAGAGAGGAGTGCCAAGACGCCGAAAAGATGCTGGCAACGCGTTGGGCGCGGCCCTCAGCCAGTACCAACTACGGGCAGCAGCGAGAGCAGCATCGAGTACACGAGCTGGACGTGGTAGCAGAAGGTACAGAAGGCGGCCAACTGGAGCATTTGGAGGCGGTATATAGGCCACATGAAACTGGTGGGAGCCGCTCGAATCTCAAGTGTTGGAATTGTGCACAACCAGGGCATCCATATTTCGATTGCGAGTCTGCGGTGCGCAATATGTTTTGCTTCAAATGCGGACAACCAGGCGTGGTGCTGCCAAGATGCCCGAAATGCCGTCCGGGAAACTCGGAGAGGAGTCCGACGCAGCCGGAGGAGTCGCACTCTCGGTAGACGGTGAAACGCGTACCTCCGATGAAACAGTAGTTAGGATAGGAATTAGTAGCGATAAGGATAGTACCGTTAGTCATATTTACTCACAGATATATAAAGTCAACCAGGCAGTCCCACCGAAGAAAGTATGGTCGCAGCGGAAACCCTTGGAGCAGCGTCAGCGCAACTATGAAGTAGCCAGGAACCGCATATTTGGTAGCCAGCACGAACCGGATGCGAGAGGGGCGTCGAAGACATCCTTGCGGGCGCGTAGGAGACACCGCGAACGCCGACAGAAACGCCAGGCGGTGTGTGCCGCGGTGAATTCTGCATGTCGTTCCGACGGCCGCCCATATGCTACGGTAGCGATTGAAGGCAGAGAATTTACCGGTCTGTTGGATACCGGGGCGTCGGTGAGCTTGCTGGGAAGTGGTGCCATAGAGTCGGTCCGAAAACTAGGTTTGGTGGTACGCGAAAACAAATCCGCGGTAAGGACAGCCGGCGGCGCGCCACATTGCATTATTGGCAGCGTGATGGCGCGCGTTAGGTATAACGGAACAGAGTCGGAAATGGTATTCCACGTTTGCCCGTCGTTGTGCCAACCGCTTTATCTGGGCGTGGATTTTTGGCGCAGGTTCGGTTTGGCTCCGAATGTGATCCCGGCTGTGGACGAAGGACAGCACGTGGCTGAGTTGGAGGAGGAGCGCTTAGGAAAGGGTACACCAACGGAGCCACACGATTTAGAGGCGTGGCAACAGGAGAAGTTACAGCGAGTCGTGGCCCAATTCAGATCCTTCGAGGAGCACGGTCTGGGTAGGACGCCAGTGGAGCAGCACCACATTCAGTTGACGGAGGGGGCACTGCCAGTGAAAGAGCGTTTTTATCCCGTGTCGCCGGCAGTGCAGGCGCTATTGTTTGCAGAAGTCGACGAGATGCTTCGGCTAGGGGTTATCGAGCCAAGTGAGAGTCCATGGAGCAACCGAGTGACTTTGGTGAGGAAGCCTGGAAAGAACCGGTTGTGCTTAGACGCGAGAAAGCTAAATCAGCTCACGGTGAAGGATGCTTACCCACTCCAGAGCATTGAGTCGATCTTGAGCCGAGTGGAGGATACCATTTACATCAGCAGCCTGGATCTAAAGCATGCTTTTTGGCAGATCGAACTGGATCAGGAAAGCCGGCAGTACACCGCGTTTACGGTACCAGGAAGGCCACTGTATCAATTTAAGGCCATGCCGTTCGGGTTGTGCAATGCGGCGCAGCGCCTTTGCCGGGTGATGGATAAGGTGATTCCCCAGCGTTTGAGAAGCCATGTATTCGTCTACCTGGACGACCTTCTCATAATATCCAGAACGTTTGAGGATCATTGCAAGGTGCTGTTGGACGTGGCAAGTGCTTTGAAAGTAGCCAATTTGACGATTTCCTTAAAAAAATCCAAGTTCTGCTACAAGTACTTGAAGTATCTGGGGTTTGTGGTTGGCGATGGTGCGTTGCGGACGGATCCAGAGAAGGTCGAGGCGATTCGGGCGATTTCCTTGCCGACCAGCGCAAAGCAGCTCCGCCGATTCTTGGGGACCGCTGGCTGGTATAGGCGTTTCATTCGGAATTTTTCCACGATTTCCGCGCCGTTAACGGACTGCCTGAAAGGGAAGGGAAAGTTCCAATTATCGGGCGAAGCGGTTGCGGCATTTCAGGAGTTGAAAGGGGCACTCACCTGCGCGCCAGTGTTGGTGCATCCAGACTTTCGGAAGCCGTTCGTGATCCAATGTGACGCGAGCCAAGCGGGCATAGGAGCGGTTTTGTTCCAACTCGATGCAGACGGGGCCGAAAGGCCGATAGCTTTTTTTTCAGCGAAGCTTCGGGGCGCTCAGCTGAACTATAGTGTCACCGAGAAGGAATGCCTGGCTGCAGTAAAAGCGGTCGAAAGATTCCGGCCGTACGTTGAGTTGATGCCGTTTAAGGTGGTGACTGATCACGCCAGCCTGCGGTGGCTGATGTCATTGAAGGAGTTGGACGGTCGATTAGCGCGGTGGTCGTTGGCCCTGCAGAGGTTCGACTTTAATATTGAGCATCGGAAAGGCAAGGAAAATATTGTAGCCGATACCCTCTCACGGCCTTTTGAACTGGAGGAAGTTGATTTTTTTGATTTCGAGACAACCGAGTTCGAAGGTGCGGAGTATACCGAGCGGCTGAAGCAAGTGCGGGAGAACGCGGAGCTATTTCCGGATTTACGCGTGGAGGATGGGCTGTTGTATAAGCGGGCGCAGTTCACGCGGCCCGAGCGAGAGGAATTTTCCTGGAAGCTCTGGGTACCGCGTCCTGTGTCCGCAGCCCTTATACAGCAGGCCCATGAGAGCGACGCGGCTATGCATGGGGGCATGAAGAGGACCATAGAACGGCTCAGGCAGTTTTTTTTTCTGGCCCGGGATGGTGGCACAGGTTAGGAGGTACGTTGCCGGCTGTGAAACGTGCAAAGCAACGAAACACAGCACGCAGTTAGCGAGGCCGGTAATGGGCGCCGAAACCGTATCGCTCCGACCAATGCAGAGGCTGTATCTGGATTTTCTGGGGCCGTATCCGAGGTCCAGGAGAGGGAATACCACCATTCTGGTTGTTCTTGACCATCTGTCCAAATTCGTGTGGTTGCGAGCGATGCCAAAAGCAACAGCGGCGGCAGTGGTCCGGTTTCTGCAGGAGGAGGTGTTTTCGGCATTTGGAGTCCCAGAAACCGTCCATACCGACAACGGTAAGCAATTTGTGGCCAGCCAATTTACGGGGTTCCTGCAGGGGCTGAGCATCACCCACATACGCACGGCGAACTATGCCCCACAGGCGAATGCGGCGGAACGCGTGAACCAGACGGTGTTAGCGGCCATCAGGTCATATGTACAGGGCGACCACACGAAGTGGGACGAGAAGCTCTCGGACGTGCAGTGTGCAGCACGCAGTGCTATCCATGGCAGCATCGGCACGTCCCCGTATTTCGTTTTGTTTGGGCAGCACATGTTCACCAGCGGGAAGGACTACAAGCTGGCACGCAAGTTGGGGGCGCTGGAGGATGCGGAATTGCGCATGTTGCCCAGATCGGATCAGCAGAAGGCAGTGCGGGATGAGGTACAGCAGAGTGTCCACCTGGCATATGAAAAGGCGAAACGGCAATACGATAAGCGTGCGAGGATGGTAGCGTACGTACCTGGCCAAGAGATTTACAGGCGAAACTTTGTCCTCAGTCGTTTTAAGGACAACGTGAACGCGAAGCTGTGCCACAAGTATGTGAAATGCCGTGTCCGGAGCAGCGTGGGCAACAGCCTGTACGAGTTGGAGGACATGCACGGGCGTCGGTTGGGCGTCTTCCACGCCAAAGATTTAAAGCAATAGCTAAGGCCCGGCTTTGTTCATCGGTAGACCAAGAGACCCATCTCGGGGTGTGGGCGGTGGCCTACGTTGGGCAGAGAAAGAACCGCGGCGCTTTTCACTCCCGTTTCTTTCGTTGGACACCAGAATAAAACCGGAGTGTGGTGTTATGTGCGGCGCGGCAGGATTGGCAAACCACAAATGTCGTCGGACAAAAGGAGTGGCAACTCGCGCGATTGACAGCTGGAGCGGGCCGATAACAAGTACTCGTGCGTGAGGGGTGAGGACCAGTGCTACCAATTAGGAGGGTTGCAAAGTGGGGAAATTATCGGTTCCTTGGGAATGGCAATAAGGAGTTTCCGGCAAGGGCAAAGGCACAGTTTTGGCAAGTGACAAAGGGACGGGCACGTGGTAGTTGGAACGCACACAGGGAAAGAAAGAAGAAAAGGAAGCAAAGTGGAAGATTTAGAACGTAGGAATAGCTGGAGGACAAGGAGAGGACGAGGAAGTATATCTTTGGGAACATCCAGGCTGAGGCGATCGGCAACCGAAGCGACGGGGGGGCCTGAAAATTGGGCTGTGGGCGGTTTGAGGAACGAGCGTAGCTTGGATGCAGGAGGGCTTCATTGTAGCCACGACAGACGACGGCGCCAGCACCGGCCGGCGACGCATCATTCTTCAGGAGGCCTCAGCTTTAATTCGATTCCAGCCAGCGGTGCTCGTTTGGACTCGGGCTAAGTACCCCTACGACTACCAACTTACATATATCTATACACATATGCATATTCTTTTCAAACACATACCCAAAATTTATATACAGCCCACACACATACATCCGTCATTTTCATAGCACCATTTAAACACATACCCAAAATTTATATACAGCCCACACACATACATCCGTCATTTTCATAGCACCATTTAAACACATACACAAAATTTATATACAGCCCACACACATATATCCGTCATCTTCATAGCCCAATTTAAACAAACACCAAAATTATATACAACCATACGCACATAATCCATTTAATATAAAGCCCATAATTATATAAAGCCCACCCCTACATAGTCCATTTATATACAGCAAACTCCAATATACAACACCAAAAGAAAATACACATGTATGCCATAGACAAAATTCAAAATACACACTCATTCATATACAAGTCACATAACAATACAACACACAAAACAATTAACAATTTTCTGTCACACACATAGCCCAAACCATCACAACATAATATAAAACATTAAACAGAAACACAACACCAAACAAGTAACCATATTGTAAACAAAAATTCAAATGTATACTTAAGAAAAAAGAACATAAAAAAAAAAAAGTAAAAGAAAAATGTATAAAATCTAATATAAGCAAAGGATGTTGTAATGTGTATTGGAGCGGCGCAGTTTTTTTTTGTTTATCTCCTTGTCATTACATATCATTACATCCCTCATAACCACATACTCGAGTATAGGTAGGTTAGGAGGTTCGAAAATCGAATAAGATAAATAGGCACAAAGAGCAACAAACTGCAGCGTCCCAAAACTCAATGGCCTAAATACACGAATATATTTTTATTGTAATAAAATTGAAAATTGAACATGAATCTGGAGTAGAATCCATTTATGGGGTGAGATGGGGTGACAAAAGTCACTGAGCAGAAGAAAAACCAAACCAAGCATGTTAAAGGGAGCCGGCAACAAAATGCCAAAACCGACTCAAGGTAGGGAGGGCCACGCGGCTACATGACACCAAAGTAGCCACAACTCCACCCAAATTCCACAGACGTCCCTCAGCCGACAATATGAGTAGGTGTGTTTGAAAAAAAATATAAATTCATTGTTGGTCTGCCGCACCCCTGTCGCGGTCGAATCTGACCCTGAGCCGATGGCTAGCCGGCGTAACGACAGGGGATGCACTGGCAAAGGCGGACATAACAAGATGGCGCCCAATATAAATACACCTGGGTCTACATTTTAGCAAATGTTGCCCCAGTTCGAAGCGAGTTAAAAGCCAGAGTCTTGTTGTTTGTTTTTTTTGTTGATTTGTATTCTTTATTTAGTGTTTAATGTAGCTTTCAACAACAATAGCTGCTGGCGGCCCCTAAGCCGGCGGGAAACGGTGCAACTGCCAGGTCCGTGGGTGAGCTTCACTAGGGCTCAGCCCATCGTTGCCGCAGGTGCATCCTTCTTACAGCGCGGTGTAGGGGTAACCAGCAGAGTAGGTGCAGCGAAGGGGCAGATGTAGCAGGTCCGTGAGGGGTCTTGGTGCCCACTCATTGTTGCCCTACAGGGTGTTCTGAGGCTGAAAAGATCGAGAGGAATGTCTGTTAGGTGTTAAGTAAAGAATAGTCTAGTTGTCTTTTTTTTTTTTTGTGTTAGTTACCTTTTTTTTGTGGTTATTTGGTATTTCTTATGTATGGTTGCGTAGTAGGTCCATGTCCAGTCCCAAGCGGAAGGAGCATCGTTGCCCTACGTAGCAGAGCATAGGAGCAGCAATTCGCCATAGCCCGAGCAGGATTTGAGTTTTAGTCGGCGCCTGGAAGAAATTGGGTGGTGTAAAGCGTGCGATACATATACATATGTTTGTTTTGGTTGTTTACCTTCTGCAGTGACAGCGTGCCGTGGTGCAGCGTCATACTGAGGATCCCCATCTCACCCTTACATGTCTGGTTATTGAGTCTGTAATTGTGAGAATCTGTTTTTATTGGTCTTATGGTCAGTTAGTGTATTAATTACCTTTTATTTATTTATTTGCGTAGCAGCAAATAAATTATCAATAGACAGGGAGTCCATTGTGAATGGTCCCGGTCAAGCACAGCTGTTCCTGGGCTGAACCATCGATATTAATAAGTATCGACCGGGTATTTTGGCACAGATTAGCAGGTCTGTGCATAGGGCGGGAATTTGAAGTTCAACTTATCGTTAGTTTGTCTTTTTTTTTGGAGTAATATTTTCACTTAGTATTTTTTTTGTTAAGTCATTTGGTATACATTTATTTATTCTCATTTATTTATTCTCCTTTATTTATTCTCATTTATTTATTCTCATTTATTCGTTCTTATTTATTTATTATTTATTTATTTATTCCTTTTTTTGGTTGTGTGTTTGATGGTATTCCTACATATATATACATAAGCATTTGATTGGATTAAATAATCCAACGGGTACTTAGCTAAGGATATTATCCCCGCTTATCATTTAAGAAAACACATACATACGAGTGAACCGATCTATTTATTTATTCGGAGTTTGCTCGTTTATAATATAGATATAGTTTTTTTTGATATTATAATCGGCGGGTACGGATCCGAGTACTGGCAGTGGTTTTTTTTTGGTTTGGATTAACAAGGTACTGGGAAATGAATCTTGACCCGAATGTTACCCGGAAGGTCAGGCGGAGTCAGGAGTTTAGTAGAAATAGGCCATTGGTTCACTTGGACTCTCCTCCTCACGTAGGATTGAGTGAGGCGGGCAAGCCAGCAGAAGCACTCCATGGTGACGCATCGCCGCCGAGTGTAAACGAGGCAGCGTTGATTAATGAGGCAGTGGCAGCGCTGAGGCAGGAGAAAACGCATAGCGCGCCTCCGTCGGTAGCACAGGCGCCGGTGGGCAGGCCAGAGCGAGCTCACGCGCAAATGCAGCGGCCAGCCTTAGGCGGGTACGAGCCGGCAGAGAAAGAAAGGGATTTTGTAAGTAGTAGACCAGCAGCTGCAGCACTGACTCACCTGTTCGTCGACAACCGAATTTTAGAGGCAGAACAGCGGGCACATGTGGAGCAGCGGCAGTTCTCAGCCGATCCGTGGATGCGCGATTTGGGCCCTGACGTGCACAGGCCATTAAGGCGAACCACGATGGGAGACTCCCGGCCCGACGTCGTCCACATCAGAAAGTGGGGCCTGGTATTTGATGGCGAAACCAAAGGAATGCCGGTGGCAGAGTTTATATTTCGATTGGAGCATTTGCAGTCCTTGTATCAGGTGCCCTGGGCCGACGTGTTGCGAGACTTCCACTGCCTGGTGAACGGAAGAGCGAAAGATTGGTATTGGATGTACATACGTACCTCGGGCGTGCCGGACTGGCCGAATCTCCGATATGGGCTGCAGCAGCAATTTCAGACTCGAAGATCGGAGTTTGAACGAGAGCAGGAGCTGAGGGAGCGGAAGCAGCGGCATGGCGAGAGCATAGAAGAGTATATTCAGGCGATGCTGGTGTTGCGTTCTCGGTTGGTGTGTCCATTTTCGGATTATGACCTTATTAAGGTGATAAAGACAAATATTAAGGACACCGTGTCTAGGGTCATCTATCCGATGAATATAACGAATCTGCAGAAGCTGAGAGAGGAGTGCCAAGACGCCGAAAAGATGCTGGCAACGCGTTGGGCGCGGCCCTCAGCCAGTACCAACTACGGGCAGCAGCGAGAGCAGCATCGAGTACACGAGCTGGACGTGGTAGCAGAAGGTACAGAAGGCGGCCAACTGGAGCATTTGGAGGCGGTATATAGGCCACATGAAACTGGTGGGAGCCGCTCGAATCTCAAGTGTTGGAATTGTGCACAACCAGGGCATACATATTTCGTTTGCGAGTCTGCGGTGCGCAATATGTTTTGCTTCAAATGCGGACAACCAGGCGTGGTGCTGCCAAGATGCCCGAAATGCCGTCCGGGAAACTCGGAGAGGAGTCCGACGCAGCCGGAGGAGTCGCACTCTCGGTAGACGGTGAAACGCGTACCTCCGATGAAACAGTAGTTAGGATAGGAATTAGTAGCGATAAGGATAGTACCGTTAGTCATATTTACTCACAGATATATAAAGTCAACCAGGCAGTCCCACCGAAGAAAGTATGGTCGCAGCGGAAACCCTTGGAGCAGCGTCAGCGCGACTATGAAGTAGCCAGGAACCGCATATTTGGTAGCCAGCACGAACCGGATGCGAGAGGGGCGTCGAAGACATCCTTGCGGGCGCGTAGGAGACACCGCGAACGCCGACAGAAACGCCAGGCGGTGTGTGCCGCAGTGAATTCTGCATGTCGTTCCGACGGCCGCCCATATGCTACGGTAGCGATTGAAGGCAGAGAATTTACCGGTCTGTTGGATACCGGGGCGTCGGTGAGCTTGCTGGGAAGTGGTGCCATAGAGTCGGTCCGAAAACTAGGTTTGGTGGTACGCGAAAACAAATCCGCGGTAAGGACAGCCGGCGGCGCGCCACATTGCATTATTGGCAGCGTGATGGCGCGCGTTAGGTATAACGGAACAGAGTCGGAAATGGTATTCCACGTTTGCCCGTCGTTGTGCCAACCGCTTTATCTGGGCGTGGATTTTTGGCGCAGGTTCGGTTTGGCTCCGAATGTGATCCCGGCTGTGGACGAAGGACAGCACGTGGCTGAGTTGGAGGAGGAGCGCTTAGGAAAGGGTACACCAACGGAGCCACACGATTTAGAGGCGTGGCAACAGGAGAAGTTACAGCGAGTCGTGGCCCAATTCAGATCCTTCGAGGAGCACGGTCTGGGTAGGACGCCAGTGGAGCAGCACCACATTCAGTTGACGGAGGGGGCACTGCCAGTGAAAGAGCGTTTTTATCCCGTGTCGCCGGCAGTGCAGGCGCTATTGTTTGCAGAAGTCGACGAGATGCTTCGGCTAGGGGTTATCGAGCCAAGTGAGAGTCCATGGAGCAACCGAGTGACTTTGGTGAGGAAGCCTGGAAAGAACCGGTTGTGCTTAGACGCGAGAAAGCTAAATCAGCTCACGGTGAAGGATGCTTACCCACTCCAGAGCATTGAGTCGATCTTGAGCCGAGTGGAGGATACCATTTACATCAGCAGCCTGGATCTAAAGCATGCTTTTTGGCAGATCGAACTGGATCAGGAAAGCCGGCAGTACACCGCGTTTACGGTACCAGGAAGGCCACTGTATCAATTTAAGGCCATGCCGTTCGGGTTGTGCAATGCGGCGCAGCGCCTTTGCCGGGTGATGGATAAGGTGATTCCCCAGCGTTTGAGAAGCCATGTATTCGTCTACCTGGACGACCTTCTCATAATATCCAGAACGTTTGAGGATCATTGCAAGGTGCTGTTGGACGTGGCAAGTGCTTTGAAAGTAGCCAATTTGACGATTTCCTTAAAAAAATCCAAGTTCTGCTACAAGTACTTGAAGTATCTGGGGTTTGTGGTTGGCGATGGTGCGTTGCGGACGGATCCAGAGAAGGTCGAGGCGATTCGGGCGATTTCCTTGCCGACCAGCGCAAAGCAGCTCCGCCGATTCTTGGGGACCGCTGGCTGGTATAGGCGTTTCATTCGGAATTTTTCCACGATTTCCGCGCCGTTAACGGACTGCCTGAAAGGGAAGGGAAAGTTCCAATTATCGGGCGAAGCGGTTGCGGCATTTCAGGAGTTGAAAGGGGCACTCACCTGCGCGCCAGTGTTGGTGCATCCAGACTTTCGGAAGCCGTTCGTGATCCAATGTGACGCGAGCCAAGCGGGCATAGGAGCGGTTTTGTTCCAACTCGATGCAGACGGGGCCGAAAGGCCGATAGCTTTTTTTTCAGCGAAGCTTCGGGGCGCTCAGCTGAACTATAGTGTCACCGAGAAGGAATGCCTGGCTGCAGTAAAAGCGGTCGAAAGATTCCGGCCGTACGTTGAGTTGATGCCGTTTAAGGTGGTGACTGATCACGCCAGCCTGCGGTGGCTGATGTCATTGAAGGAGTTGGACGGTCGATTAGCGCGGTGGTCGTTGGCCCTGCAGAGGTTCGACTTTAATATTGAGCATCGGAAAGGCAAGGAAAATATTGTAGCCGATACCCTCTCACGGCCTTTTGAACTGGAGGAAGTTGATTTTTTTGATTTCGAGACAACCGAGTTCGAAGGTGCGGAGTATACCGAGCGGCTGAAGCAAGTGCGGGAGAACGCGGAGCTATTTCCGGATTTACGCGTGGAGGATGGGCTGTTGTATAAGCGGGCGCAGTTCACGCGGCCCGAGCGAGAGGAATTTTCCTGGAAGCTCTGGGTACCGCGTCCTGTGTCCGCAGCCCTTATACAGCAGGCCCATGAGAGCGACGCGGCTATGCATGGGGGCATGAAGAGGACCATAGAACGGCTCAGGCAGTTTTTTTTTCTGGCCCGGGATGGTGGCACAGGTTAGGAGGTACGTTGCCGGCTGTGAAACGTGCAAAGCAACGAAACACAGCACGCAGTTAGCGAGGCCGGTAATGGGCGCCGAAACCGTATCGCTCCGACCAATGCAGAGGCTGTATCTGGATTTTCTGGGGCCGTATCCGAGGTCCAGGAGAGGGAATACCACCATTCTGGTTGTTCTTGACCATCTGTCCAAATTCGTGTGGTTGCGAGCGATGCCAAAAGCAACAGCGGCGGCAGTGGTCCGGTTTCTGCAGGAGGAGGTGTTTTCGGCATTTGGAGTCCCAGAAACCGTCCATACCGACAACGGTAAGCAATTTGTGGCCAGCCAATTTACGGGGTTCCTGCAGGGGCTGAGCATCACCCACATACGCACGGCGAACTATGCCCCACAGGCGAATGCGGCGGAACGCGTGAACCAGACGGTGTTAGCGGCCATCAGGTCATATGTACAGGGCGACCACACGAAGTGGGACGAGAAGCTCTCGGACGTGCAGTGTGCAGCACGCAGTGCTATCCATGGCAGCATCGGCACGTCCCCGTATTTCGTTTTGTTTGGGCAGCACATGTTCACCAGCGGGAAGGACTACAAGCTGGCACGCAAGTTGGGGGCGCTGGAGGATGCGGAATTGCGCATGTTGCCCAGATCGGATCAGCAGAAGGCAGTGCGGGATGAGGTACAGCAGAGTGTCCACCTGGCATATGAAAAGGCGAAACGGCAATACGATAAGCGTGCGAGGATGGTAGCGTACGTACCTGGCCAAGAGATTTACAGGCGAAACTTTGTCCTCAGTCGTTTTAAGGACAACGTGAACGCGAAGCTGTGCCACAAGTATGTGAAATGCCGTGTCCGGAGCAGCGTGGGCAACAGCCTGTACGAGTTGGAGGACATGCACGGGCGTCGGTTGGGCGTCTTCCACGCCAAAGATTTAAAGCAATAGCTAAGGCCCGGCTTTGTTCATCGGTAGACCAAGAGACCCATCTCGGGGTGTGGGCGGTGGCCTACGTTGGGCAGAGAAAGAACCGCGGCGCTTCTCACTCCCGTTTCTTTCGTTGGACACCAGAATAAAACCGGAGTGTGGTGTTATGTGCGGCGCGGCAGGATTGGCAAACCACAAATGTCGTCGGACAAAAGGAGTGGCAACTCGCGCGATTGACAGCTGGAGCGGGCCGATAACAAGTACTCGTGCGTGAGGGGTGAGGACCAGTGCTACCAATTAGGAGGGTTGCAAAGTGGGGAAATTATCGGTTCCTTGGGAATGGCAATAAGGAGTTTCCGGCAAGGGCAAAGGCACAGTTTTGGCAAGTGACAAAGGGACGGGCACGTGGTAGTTGGAACGCACACAGGGAAAGAAAGAAGAAAAGGAAGCAAAGTGGAAGATTTAGAACGTAGGAATAGCTGGAGGACAAGGAGAGGACGAGGAAGTATATCTTTGGGAACATCCAGGCTGAGGCGATCGGCAACCGAAGCGACGGGGGGGCCTGAAAATTGGGCTGTGGGCGGTTTGAGGAACGAGCGTAGCTTGGATGCAGGAGGGCTTCATTGTAGCCACGACAGACGACGGCGCCAGCACCGGCCGGCGACGCATCATTCTTCAGGAGGCCTCAGCTTTAATTCGATTCCAGCCAGCGGTGCTCGTTTGGACTCGGGCTAAGTACCCCTACGACTACCAACTTACATATATCTATACACATATGCATATTCTTTTCAAACACATACCCAAAATTTATATACAGCCCACACACATACATCCGTCATTTTCATAGCACCATTTAAACACATACCCAAAATTTATATACAGCCCACACACATACATCCGTCATTTTCATAGCACCATTTAAACACATACACAAAATTTATATACAGCCCACACACATATATCCGTCATCTTCATAGCCCAATTTAAACAAACACCAAAATTATATACAACCATACGCACATAATCCATTTAATATAAAGCCCATAATTATATAAAGCCCACCCCTACATAGTCCATTTATATACAGCAAACTCCAATATACAACACCAAAAGAAAATACACATGTATGCCATAGACAAAATTCAAAATACACACTCATTCATATACAAGTCACATAACAATACAACACACAAAACAATTAACAATTTTCTGTCACACACATAGCCCAAACCATCACAACATAATATAAAACATTAAACAGAAACACAACACCAAACAAGTAACCATATTGTAAACAAAAATTCAAATGTATACTTAAGAAAAAAGAACATAAAAAAAAAAAAAGTAAAAGAAAAATGTATAAAATCTAATATAAGCAAAGGATGTTGTAATGTGTATTGGAGCGGCGCAGTTTTTTTTTGTTTATCTCCTTGTCATTACATATCATTACATCCCTCATAACCACATACTCGAGTATAGGTAGGTTAGGAGGTTCGAAAATCGAATAAGATAAATAGGCACTGTTGAGCGACCAATATTTTTTGGTAGCTGTATGGACAACTATAATCAAGCTTGCTTTCAACCAATTAAAACAAGTTGATTTTCGACAACGACGTTATAAAGTTTATTGTAAATATGCACTGGCTGTGGCTTAGACCAATTGTCTTGCTTCGCCAAAAACAACAACAAAGGGCGAGATCGAATTAATCGTGCACGAAGAGACTAAACTGCGCGGGCGGGCTGCAATTTTATACTAGACTTTGACGAACGCACGCCCTACCACTGCAGCTGCCTTTGCAGATCAGCCGCTGCAAATGAGAGCGAGAGCGTTGCCACATTATAATGTTAATTAGAACAAGAGAGCGCCGCATAAGCAGCCGAATTACATGATGTTATGTTATGAATTTACGTTACAAGTTATCAAATGTTAAATCTATTTTGATGACTTCGCTGCCGCTGCGCCGAACATACTCCCCCCGTTGGAAGCTTGTCTTTCAACAGAATCCTTGAGGGGCAGCAGGCACAACTTGTTGACGGCCCTCCTGATAACTCCAGAGGCAGTCTTCAGATCAGCAACACGAGAAACGCCATCCTTTCCAGGAATGAGTTTGACCAATCGAGCCAGCGGCCATCGCATAGGAGGAAGGTTCTCGTCCTTTACGAGCACAACATCGTTGACACACAATGGATGCGCAGGCATGCGCCACTTTGCACGTTGCTGGAGGAGAGTAAGGTACTCCTCACGCCAACGGGCCCAAAACACCTGTTGCAACTGGGATACACGCTGCCAGCCATCTAGACGATTGTAGTTGAGCTTCGTAAGATCGGGCTCGATGATGGTTGCTGAAGGACCACATAGCAGGAAATGGGCAGGCGTCAAGACATCTATATCATCGGGGTTCTCTGAAATTGACAGAATTGGGCGTGAGTTTATAACTGCAGCTATCTGTGAAACAAGCGTGCGAAGCTCATCAAAGCTGAGCACTGCGCTTCCAGCACAGCGATAAAAATGGTACTTCGCCATCTTCACCGCCGACTCCCACAATCCACCAAAGTGAGGAGAGCGAGGGGGAATAAAACGCCAATCGATGCTATCAGCCAAGCAAAACTGATGAACCGCTTCCATGTGAGAATCGCTTAGTACGAGCTGCTTCAACTCCAGTAGTTCATTTTTCGCGCCGACGAAATTGGTAGCATTATCAGACCAAATCTGGCTCGGCTTGAGCGAGAGCGAGAGCGTTGCCACATTATAATGTTAATTAGAACAAGAGAGCGCCGCATAAGCAGCCGAATTACATGATGTTATGTTATGAATTTACGTTACAAGTTATCAAATGTTAAATCTATTTTGATGACTTCGCTGCCGCTGCGCCGAACATACTCCCCCCGTTGGAAGCTTGTCTTTCAACAGAATCCTTGAGGGGCAGCAGGCACAACTTGTTGACGGCCCTCCTGATAACTCCAGAGGCAGTCTTCAGATCAGCAACACGAGAAACGCCATCCTTTCCAGGAATGAGTTTGACCAATCGAGCCAGCGGCCATCGCATAGGAGGAAGGTTCTCGTCCTTTACGAGCACAACATCGTTGACACACAATGGATGCGCAGGCATGCGCCACTTTGCACGTTGCTGGAGGAGAGTAAGGTACTCCTCACGCCAACGGGCCCAAAACACCTGTTGCAACTGGGATACACGCTGCCAGCCATCTAGACGATTGTAGTTGAGCTTCGTAAGATCGGGCTCGATGATGGTTGCTGAAGGACCACATAGCAGGAAATGGGCAGGCGTCAAGACATCTATATCATCGGGGTTCTCTGAAATTGACAGAATTGGGCGTGAGTTTATAACTGCAGCTATCTGTGAAACAAGCGTGCGAAGCTCATCAAAGCTGAGCACTGCGCTTCCAGCACAGCGATAAAAATGGTACTTCGCCATCTTCACCGCCGACTCCCACAATCCACCAAAGTGAGGAGAGCGAGGGGGAATAAAACGCCAATCGATGCTATCAGCCAAGCAAAACTGATGAACCGCTTCCATGTGAGAATCGCTTAGTACGAGCTGCTTCAACTCCAGTAGTTCATTTTTCGCGCCGACGAAATTGGTAGCATTATCAGACCAAATCTGGCTCGGCTTGCCACGAGTAGATATGAAACGCTTCAGAGCGCTGAGAAATGAAGCTGTCGACAAGTCCTTTACCAGCTCTAAATGCACCGCTTTACTTGTGAAGCAAATAAACACGGCAACATAGCACTTGATAGGAGGCCTGGTGCGTACGTCTGATTTGTAGAAGAAGGGTCCACAGTAATCGACTCCAGTGACTGTGAATGCCCGGACGGCCTCAAGACGCTCCCTCGGTAGATCTGCCATAATATGCTCAGCAAGTCTTGGCCGGGCCCTGAAGCACTTCACACACTTGCCAACTGCCTTTGAGACCGTTCGCAAGCCGCCGATTGGCCAATACTGAAGACGAATTTTTGCAAGAAGTGAACGAGGACCGGCATGCAAGTTCATTTCATGTGAATGAGCGATGAGTGCCATTGTGATTGGATGACGGCGAGGCAAAATGATAGGATGCCGAGCATCATATCCAAGCGACGAATTTCCAAGTCGTCCACCAACGCGAAGAACTCCACTGTCATCAATAAACGGAGCGAGAGAAACGATGGAACTCGATTTTTTGACCATGCCGTTCGACTGCAACTCCTTGACGTCATCATACAGATTAGCCAGTTGCACAATACGAAGCAAAATCTGGGTGCCATGATGCACGTCCGACACAGTAAGGCCAGGGTGCCTTACCCGATTAATAAACTTGTGAATGTAGCCAAAAGTTCGCTGCATTGAACTAAAAGAGTTTGTGTGCTTGCATCCAAGAGTGACATCTAAATGCGGAGATTTAACCAGCAGAGCATTTTTCCGCAATTCAAGCGTCTGCCGTTCGTGGAGACAAGAAACTGGCCAGTCGGCGTGATCACCAACCAAAGTCCTGTTCATCGAGAGCCAGCTGGTGCATCGCACGAACGGATAAGAAAGATGCCGCCTTCGTGCCATATGTGACGGTATCCAATTTGTAAATTTCCACCTCCTTCTGAGGGGAATCTCTTCACAATATACATTGAAGAAAGCTATCAGGAATGTCTACTCGAACACAGCGATACATTTTGCAAATGTCTCCTGTGAGAGCCACCAAATACGAACGAAATCTAAGCAAAATATGAAATAGCTTCGGCTGTATAGTTGGTCCTGCCATCATCACATCGTTTAGGGAATATCCAGTAGACGTTTCTGCCGAGCCATCGAAAACGACACGAAGTTTTGTTGTTGTGCTGTCCTCCTTAACGACGCAGTGATGCGGGAGAAAGTACTTGCACAAGCCAACGGATTCACGACCGACCCGAGACATATGCTTCAAATCAGCATATTCGTTGATGAATGCAGAATATTGCTCTTTAAGATGCGGATGTCGCATAAGCTTGCGCTCGAGGCTGAGAAATCGACGATAGGCACGGTTATAAGATTCTCCCAGCTGATCAGCATTGTGCTTTAAAGGCAATCGAACGGAATATTCACCGGAAGCCAAGCGAGAATAGTTGATAACAAAGTGCTCCTCGCATTCTATTTCTTCCTTGCTGGCCTTAACAACGGCTTCTTCACAGCATTCAATTTCCCAAAATCGGCGAACTAGTTCATCCAGTCGTACATCAACATGAACATCATCTTCTTTTTCAACGCAGCGAGCTCCCAATAGCGAAGTGTTGATTAACCGTTCGCCACCGCCTGACACGATCCAGCCAAGGCGAGTTTTTTGTAGGAGCGGCAATCCTGTGACCAACTTGATTTGGCCGACACAAAGAAGCTCATAAAAGAGGCTCGCACCAATGAGAAGATCTACACGCTGTGGTCTGTTGAATGCAGGATCAGCTAATTCAATGTTCGACGGAATGTTCCAATTTGCTGTATCAATAGCGAAACTAGGCTGACTATCAGTGATCGTAGGCGCCACGAGAGCTGAGAACCTGGTGACGTATTCCGAGGTTCGAGATTTCAGGCAGATATGGACAGCGTTTCCATCAGTTGACACACTTGTGTCACCAAGGCCTGAGACGGTAGCTGAAGATCTTGTTTTCTTTAGTCCCAATTGCTGCGCAAAGCGAGAAGTGACGAGATGCAATTGAGAACCTGAATCCAATAAAGCTCGACAAGGAACGAGTGTGCCGGAGCAATTTTTAACGAGAACGATGGCTGTAGCCAGGAGCACAACATTAGATTGGAGAACCTGGGCAGCAAGAGAGGTAGACATTTGAGGCTGAATTGTAGGACTGTCAACATGAGCCGGCGAAAACGATGCAGCGACCTGAGGCGCTGCCGAAACATTTTGCAAAGTGGACATCGAGCTGCCAAAGTGCAGCAAGGTGTGATGCTTTCCACCACAAACGCGACAGTGGCCACTGCTACAAGACCGAGTTTGATGCCCCTTTTTTAGGCAGTTATAGCAAAGAGCGAGCTTTTTTACTTCCTTGTGGCGCAGAGAAGGAGACAAATTTCCAAATCTACTGCATGAGTAAATTCCATGCCCAATCGCTTCGCAAAACAGACAGTTATCTTGATTAGTTCGGGCAGCAACGAAAGTCTTTCTACAGTTGTTAGTACTTTGGTTGGATTTTCCCACCTGAATGCTCGGCGTATTGGTTGCCATAGCGTGCTGCACGTTTTCCAATCTTCGGCATCGCTTTTCCAAGTAGTCATAAAACTCCGAGGCAGACGGTATCTGGTCCGCTGACGTTGCCTCTTCCCAACTGGCCTGAGTTGCAGCGTCAAGCTTTTGAAGCAGAATACACACAACCATGCAGCCTGAAATTTCCTCCAAATTGCCCAGCGTTTGCAAGGCGCGAATGTGCGAGTTCACCTTGTCCGAAAACTCACGAAGTTTTGCAGCGGACGACGAATCTACCCTCTTGAGCCCAAGAATCTCCTTTATGTGTGCCTGGAAAACAAGACGTTTGTTACTAAAACGTTTAGATAGGATATCCAGTGCCACACGATAATTGACACTAGAGAATTCAAGCGATCTCACTGCTTCTAGAGCTGGACCTAGCAGGCAAGATCGTAAATGCTGAAGTTTTTCGATATCAGTCAAGTCGACATCGTTGTCAATGACTGAATTGAACATTGCAATGAAGTCCGCATACTCCGTATATCCACCAGAAAAAGTAGGCAATTTTATTTCTGGCAGACGTGGCCTACTTGCCATGATCACGGTTTGGCTTACTGATTCCTCTAGACGGCCAAGCGTAGAATGGGCAGGCAAATGAGATTGGCGGCGTTGTTTGTTCTCACGCACGCGGACATCTAATGCGTCTACCAACAAATTAAAATCAGTTCGCGACGGACTTCCAATCTCACCATGATCCAGCTCTTCCAATGAGCTGTGCAAGCCCTTGAACTCTATCTCGAACTTCTCTATTCGATGTTGAAGCACTTCTAGGTCGTGGATGGTGCAACGATTAAATCGCTCATCAGTGTAGGCCTGATTAAGATTTCTCATCTCCTCAAGCATTACAGAAACTTTGCGCTTCAAAAAAGGCACCCTGTTGGGCCCTGGCGCGCCAACTTGCACTTCATCTACCATTTTGACACAAGGCAAGCGGTTTTACAACAACACGCAATCGTCCGATAAAACCGCAATGTCTTTGCGTGGGCACTGATGATAACGAACGGTAAACCAAAAGCAATTGTTTTTTGCGCGGCCGTTAGCATATACGTATGTATGTATGCTAGCGCGACGAATTTGACGAACTGCAAGCAACGGTTCTTACAGCGTCCACTATGCATGTGCATATGTATATAATGTTCAAATTTAGCACTTTTAACAATGCACTTGCTTACGAATAGCACTAATGTTCGCTTATTAATTGTTTTTAACTCGCGACAAACAAAACCACGACATTCAATCTCGCCGGGGCCTCCAAATGTTGAGCGACCAATATTTTTTGGTAGCTGTATGGACAACTATAATCAAGCTTGCTTTCAACCAATTAAAACAAGTTGATTTTCGACAACGACGTTATAAAGTTTATTGTAAATATGCACTGGCTGTGGCTTAGACCAATTGTCTTGCTTCGCCAAAAACAACAACAAAGGGCGAGATCGAATTAATCGTGCACGAAGAGACTAAACTGCGCGGGCGGGCTGCAATTTTATACTAGACTTTGACGAACGCACGCCCTACCACTGCAGCTGCCTTTGCAGATCAGCCGCTGCAAATGAGAGCGAGAGCGTTGCCACATTATAATGTTAATTAGAACAAGAGAGCGCCGCATAAGCAGCCGAATTACATGATGTTATGTTATGAATTTACGTTACAAGTTATCAAATGTTAAATCTATTTTGATGACTTCGCTGCCGCTGCGCCGAACAGGCACAAAGAGCAACAAACTGCAGCGTCCCAAAACTCAATGGCCTAAATACACGAATATATTTTTATTGTAATAAAATTGAAAATTGAACATGAATCTGGAGTAGAATCCATTTATGGGGTGAGATGGGGTGACAAAAGTCACTGAGCAGAAGAAAAACCAAACCAAGCATGTTAAAGGGAGCCGGCAACAAAATGCCAAAACCGACTCAAGGTAGGGAGGGCCACGCGGCTACATGACACCAAAGTAGCCACAACTCCACCCAAATTCCACAGACGTCCCTCAGCCGACAATATGAGTAGGTGTGTTTGAAAAAAAATATAAATTCATTGTTGGTCTGCCGCACCCCTGTCGCGGTCGAATCTGACCCTGAGCCGATGGCTAGCCGGCGTAACGACAGGGGATGCACTGGCAAAGGCGGACATAACAAGTTTGTGTTATAAATTTTTTCCGATCGATTTAAAATTTGGGTAATGTAATATACGTAACTAAATCTACAACTTTGCATTCAAGGATTTTCAAAATATGCATTTTACAAAAGCAGGCAGAACAAACAATACAAAATATTAAACAGTTGGGGACAACTAAGTATATATATATATACACACACACACATACAAGCAGCTGTTCGTGTAGTTGCGTGCAAACGATTGAAATAGCCAAAGCAAAATGTGAAAAAATTTTTCCATATAAAGTCGACCACACGGTTATTATTATGACGTACTATTTCGCCTTAAAATGGATCTGAGTTGGATTTGTTGAAGTTTTTTCATTGATCATATGCATAAGTTATTTTTTAAATGCATCGTGCACTATTTAATCAAAATTTTGATTTTTTTGCCCTCCTTTGGTAAAATCTGACTACGCCTTTGACATTTGGCATTAGGGTTTTCATTAGTAACTTTACGCAGCAACAACAAATTACAAAGAACGCAAATATCAAATAGTTGGGGACATCGTGCATATGTATGCATATGTACATACATATGTATGTATGTATGCCTGTGTACGTACATATACATATATCATGTATGAACATTCTGTTATGTCCGCCTTTGCCAGTGCATCCCCTGTCGTTACGCCGGCTAGCCATCGGCTCAGGGTCAGATTCGACCGCGACAGGGGTGCGGCAGACCAACAATGAATTTATATTTTTTTATCAAACACACCTACTCATATTGTCGGCTGAGGGACGCCTGTGGAATTTGGGTGGAGTTGTGGCTACTTTGGTGTCATGTAGCCGCGTGGCCCTCCCTACCTTGAGCCGGTTTTGGCATTTTGTTGCCGGCTCCCTTCAACATGCTCACTTTGGTTTTCCTTCTGCTCCGGGACTTTAGTCACCCCATCTCACCCCATAAATGGATTCTACTCCAGATTCATTTTCAAATTTTAAATTTTATTACAATAAAAATATATTCGGGTATTTAGGCCATTGAGTTTTGGGACGCTGCAGTTTGTTGGCTCTTTGTGCCTATTTATCTTATTCGATTTTCGAACCTCCTAACCTACCTATACTCGAGTATGTGGTTATGAGGGGTGTAATGATATGTAATGACAAGGAGATAAACAAAAAAAAACTGCGCCGCTCCAATACACATTCCAACCTCTTTTGCTTATATTAGTTTTTATACATTTTCTTTTACTTTTCTTTTTTTTTTTTTTTTTTATGTTCTTTTTTCTTAAGTATACATTTGAATTTTTGTTTACAATATGGTTACTTGTTTGGTGTTGTGTTTCTGTTTAATGTTTTATATTATGTTGTGAATGGTTTGGGCTATGTGTCTAACAGAAAATTGTTAATTGTTTTGTGTGTTGTTTTTTTGTTTTGTATTTTACATTATGTGGCTATGGGCGTGTGTGTATTACAATATGGTTAAATGTTTGGGTGTTGTGTTTCTGTTTAATGTTTTATATTATGTTGTGAATGGTTTGGGCTATGTGTCTAACAGAAAATTGTTAATTGTTTTGTGTGTTGTTTTTTTGTTTTGTATTTTACATTATGTGGCTATGGGCGTGTGTGTATTACAATATGGTTAAATGTTTGGGTGTTGTTTTTGTTTTGTATTTTATATTATGTGGCTATGGGATGAATGTGAGTCTGAGTGCTATGGAAATTCGGTGTGTGTTTGAATATGGTGTATGTGAACATGTATGGAGTGTATATAAAGGAGTGTGTGGTGTATATAAAATTTTGTGTTCTATGTTTGAGCGGAATATGTGTGAGTATTTAGTTGAATTTTGTGTTATATGCTGCACTGGTGTATGTGAGATGGCTATGTATATGTATGTAGGGTGTATATAAAATTTTGGTTCTATGTTTGAGCGGAATGTGTGTGAATATTTAGTATTTTAATGTTGAAGGGTACTTAGCCCAGACTTCCAGTTGCATGGAAATTGGCCTGACTTCCGCTAGGGCCGAGGTCCGGCCTAAGACCCAGTACTGCCGGTCGGTGCTGACCCGCGCACAGCGCACTTCCCAGAACGCCCGCAGTTACTGCTACTCCTATTACATATAGTAAGAAATTAGTCACTGGCACACTGGCCCCTTTTTAGACCCTTACCTCTGCCTATGAAGCCTCGCTGGTGTATATCCCAACCCTCCTGTCGTCACTCCGGTGTTTGAATATTGTCTTCCGCTTATTTTGTCTCTTTTTTTGTTTTTTCCCGCAATAGCACGTGTCTCTCGCTCACTGTCCACAATTGATTTTTCTTCTTCCCTAAGGCCACGACTTGCCATTCCCCCGGAATTGCTATTTTACCCACTTTGCAACCCTCCTAATTGGTAGCACTGGTCCTCACCCCTCACGCACGAGTACTTGTTATCGGCCCGCTCCAGCTGCCAATCGCGCGAGTTGCCACTCCTTTTGTCCGACGACATTTGTGGTTTCCCAATACTGCCGCGCCGCACATAACACCACACTCCGGTTTTATTTTGGTGCCAAACGGAAGAAACGGGAGTGAGAAGCGCCGCGGTTCTTTCTCTGCCCAACGTAGGCCACCGCCCACACCCTGAGATGGGTCTCTCGGTCTACCGACGAACAAAGCCGGGCCTTAGCTATTGCTTTAAATCTTTGGCGTGGAAGACTCCCAACCGACGCCCGTGCATGTCCTCCAACTCGTACAGGCTGTTGCCCACGCTGCTCCGGACACGGCATTTCACATACTTGTGGCACAGCTTCGCGTTCACGTTGTCCTTAAAACGACTGAGGACAAAGTTTCGCCTGTAAATCTCCTGGCCAGGTACGTACGCTACCATCCTCGCACGCTTATCGTATTGCCGTTTCGCCTTTTCATATGCCAGGTGGACACTCTGCTGTACCTCATCCCGCACTGCCTTCCGCTGATCCGATCTGGGCAACATGCGCAATTCCGCATCCTCCAGCGCCCCCAACTTGCGTGCCAGCTTGTAATCCTTCCCGCTGGTGAACATGTGCTGCCCAAACAAAACGAAATACGGGGACGTGCCGATGCTGCCATGGATAGCACTGCGTGCTGCACACTGCACGTCCGAGAGCTTCTCGTCCCACTTCGTGTGGTCGCCCTGTACATATGTCCTGATGGCCGCTAACACTGTCTGGTTCACGCGTTCCGCCGCATTCGCCTGTGGGGCATAGTTCGCCGTGCGTACGTGGGTGATGCTCAGCCCCTGCAGGAACCCCGTAAATTGGTTGGCCACAAATTGCTTACCGTTGTCGGTATGGACGGTTTCTGGGACTCCAAATGCCGAAAACACCTCCTCCTGCAGAAACCGGACCACTGCCGCCGCTGTTGCTTTTGGCATCGCTCGCAACCACACGAATTTGGACAGATGGTCAAGAACAACCAGAATGGTGGTATTCCCTCTCCTGGACCTCGGATACGGCCCTAGAAAATCCAGATGCAGCCTCTGCATTGGTCGGAGCGATACGGTTTCGGCGCCCATTACCGGCCTCGCTAATTGCGTGCTGTGCTTTGTTGCTTTGCACGTTTCACAGCCGGCAACGTACCTCCTCACCTGTGCCACCATCCCGGGCCAGAAAAAAAACTGCCTGAGCCGTTCTATGGTCCTCTTCATGCCCCCATGCATAGCCGCGTCGCTCTCATGGGCCTGCTGTATAAGGGCTGCGGACACAGGACGCGGTACCCAGAGCTTCCAGGAAAATTCCTCTCGCTCGGGCCGCGTGAACTGCGCCCGCTTATACAACAGCCCATCCTCCACGCGTAAATCCGGAAATAGCTCCGCGTTCTCCCGCACTTGCTTCAGCCGCTCGGTATACTCCGCACCTTCGAACTCGGTTGTCTCGAAATCAAAAAAATCAACTTCCTCCAGTTCGAAAGGCCGTGAGAGGGTATCGGCTACAATATTTTCCTTGCCTTTCCGATGCTCAATATTAAAATCGAACCTCTGCAGGGCCAACGACCACCGCGCTAATCGACCGTCCAACTCCTTCAATGACATCAGCCACCGCAGGCTGGCGTGATCAGTCACCACCTTAAACGGCATCAATTCAACGTACGGCCGGAATCTTTCGACCGCTTTTACTGCAGCCAGGCATTCCTTCTCGGTGACACTATAGCTCAGCTGAGCGCCCCGAAGCTTCGCTGAAAAAAAAGCTATCGGCCTTTCGGCCCCGTCTGCATCGAGTTGGAACAAAACCGCTCCTATGCCCGCTTGGCTCGCGTCACATTGGATCACGAACGGCTTCCGAAAGTCTGGATGCACCAACACTGGCGCGCAGGTGAGTGCCCCTTTCAACTCCTGAAATGCCGCAACCGCTTCGCCCGATAATTGGAACTTTCCTTTCCCTTTCAGGCAGTCCGTTAACGGCGCGGAAATCGTGGAAAAATTCCGAATGAAACGCCTATACCAGCCAGCGGTCCCCAAGAATCGGCGGAGCTGCTTTGCGCTGGTCGGCAAGGAAATCGCCCGAATCGCCTCGACCTTCTCTGGATCCGTCCGCAACGCACCATCGCCAACCACAAACCCCAGATACTTCAAGTACTTGTAGCAGAACTTGGATTTTTTTAAGGAAATCGTCAAATTGGCTACTTTCAAAGCACTTGCCACGTCCAGCAGCACCTTGCAATGATCCTCAAACGTTCTGGATATTATGAGAAGGTCGTCCAGGTACACGAATACATGGCTTCTCAAACGCTGGGGAATCACCTTATCCATCACCCGGCAAAGGCGCTGCGCCGCATTGCACAACCCGAACGGCATGGCCTTAAATTGATACAGTGGCCTTCCTGGTATCGTAAACGCGGTGTACTGCCGGCTTTCCTGATCCAGTTCGATCTGCCAAAAAGCATGCTTTAGATCCAGGCTGCTGATGTAAATGGTATCCTCCACTCGGCTCAAGATCGACTCAATGCTCTGGAGTGGGTAAGCATCCTTCACCGTGAGCTGATTTAGCTTTCTCGCGTCTAAGCACAACCGGTTCTTTCCAGGCTTCCTCACCAAAGTCACTCGGTTGCTCCATGGACTCTCACTTGGCTCGATAACCCCTAGCCGAAGCATCTCGTCGACTTCTGCAAACAATAGCGCCTGCACTGCCGGCGACACGGGATAAAAACGCTCTTTCACTGGCAGTGCCCCCTCCGTCAACTGAATGTGGTGCTGCTCCACTGGCGTCCTACCCAGACCGTGCTCCTCGAAGGATCTGAATTGGGCCACGACTCGCTGTAACTTCTCCTGTTGCCACGCCTCTAAATCGTGTGGCTCCGTTGGTGTACCATTTCCTAAGCGCTCCTCCTCCAACTCAGCCACGTGCTGTCCTTCGTCCACAGCCGGGATCACATTCGGAGCCAAACCGAACTTGCGCCAAAAATCCACGCCCAGATAAAGCGGTTGGCACAACGACGGGCAAACGTGGAATACCATTTCCGACTCTGTTCCGTTATACCTAACGCGCGCCATCACGCTGCCCATAATGCAATGTGGCGCGCCGCCGGCTGTCCTTACCGCGGATTTGTTTTCGCGTACCACCAAACCTAGTTTTCGGACCGACTCTATGTCACCACTTCCCAGCAAGCTCACCGACGCCCCGGTATCCAACAGACCGGTAAATTCTCTGCCTTCAATCGCTACCGTAGCATATGGGCGGCTATCGGAACGACATGCAGAATTCACCGCGGCACACACCGCCTGGCGTTTCTGTCGGCGTTCGCGGTGTCTCCTACGCGCCCGCAAGGATGTCTTCGACGCCCCTCTCGCATCCGGTTCGTGCTGGCTACCAAATATGCGGTTCCTGGCTACTTCATAGTCGCGCTGACGCTGCTCCAAGGGTTTCCGCTGCGACCATACTTTCTTCGGTGGGACTGCCTGGTTGACTTTATATATCTGTGAGTAAATATGACTAACGGTACTATCCTTATCGCTACTAATTCCTATCCTAACTACTGTATCATCGGAGGTACGCGTTTCACCGTCTACCGAGAGTGCGACTCCTCCGGCTGCGTCGGACTCCTCTCCGAGTTTCCCGGACGGCATTTCGGGCATCTTGGCAGCACCACGCCTGGTTGTCCGCATTTGAAACAAAACATATTGCGCACCGCCGACTCGCAATCGAAATATGTATCGCACGCTTTACACCACCCAATTTCTTCCAGGCGCCTACTAAAAACTCAAATCTTGCTCGGGCTATGGCGAATTGCTGCTCCTATGCTCTGATACGTAGGGCAACGATGCTCCTTCCGCTTGGGACAGGACATGGACCTACTACGCAACCATTCATAAGAACTACCAAACAACCACAAAAAAAAACGGTAACTAACACAAAAAAAACATAAGGCAACTATACTATTCTTTACTTAACACCTGACAGACATTACTCTCTATCTTTCCAGCCTCAGAGCACCCTGTAGGGCAACAATGAGTGGGCACCAAGACCCCTCACGGACCTGCTACACTCGCTCCTTCGCTGCGCCTATTCTGCTGGTTACCAACCTACACCGCGCTGTAAGAAAGATGCAACTGCGGCAACGATGGGCTGAGCCCTAGTGAAGCTCACCCACGGACCTGGCAGTTGCACCGTTTCCCGCCAGCTCAGGGGCCGCCAGCAGCTATTGCTGTTGAAATTTACATGTAAACACTAAATAAAGAATACAAATCAACAAAAAAAACAAACAACAAGACTCTGGCTTTTAACTTCGCTTCGAACTGGGGCAACATTTGCTAAAATGTAGACCCAGGTGTATTTATATTGGGCGCCATCTTGTTATGTCCGCCTTTGCCAGTGCATCCCCTGTCGTTACGCCGGCTAGCCATCGGCTCAGGGTCAGATTCGACCGCGACAGGGGTGCGGCAGACCAACAATGAATTTATATTTTTTTATCAAACACACCTACTCATATTGTCGGCTGAGGGACGCCTGGAAGAAATTGGGTGGTGTAAAGCGTGCGATACATATGTGTTTGTTTTGGTTGTTTACCTTCTACAGTGACTGCGTGCCGTGGTGCAGCGTCATACTGAGGATCCTCATCTCACCCTTACATGTCTAGTGTTGAGCCTGTGAGAGTAAAGAAAGATTGTTTTGATTTATGCTATTGTCAGTTAGTGTATTAATTACCTTTTATTTATTTATTTGCGTAGCAGCAAATAAATTATCAATAGACGGGGAGTCCATTGTGAATGGTCCCGGTCAAGCACAGCTGTTCCTGGGCTGAACCATCGATATTAATAAGTATCGACAGGGTATTTTGGCACAGATTAGCAGGTCTGTGCATAGGGCGGGAATTTGAAGTTCAACTTATCGTTAGTTTGTTTTTTTTTGGAGTAATTTTTTTCACTTAGTATTTTTTTTGTTAAGTCTTTTGGTATACATTTATTTATTCTCATTTATTTATTCTCATTTATTTATTCTTATTTATTTATTCTTATTTATTTATTCTTATTTATTTATTCTTATTTATTTATTCTTTTTTTTGGTTGTGTGTTTGATGGTATTCCTATATATATATACATAAGCATTTGATTGGATTAAATAATCCAACGGGTACTTAGCTAAGGATATTATCCCCGCTTATCATTTAAGAAAACACATACATACGAGTGGACCGATCTATTTATTTATTCGGAGTTTGCTCGTTTATAATATAGATATAGTTTTTTTTGATATTATAATCGGCGGGTACGGATCCGAGTACTAGCAGTGGTTTTTTTTTGGTTTGGATTAACAAGGTACTGAGAAATGAATCTTGACCCGAATGTTACCCGGAAGGTCAGGCGGAGTCAGGAGTTTATTAGAAATAGGCCATTGGTTCACTTGGACTCTCCTCCTCACGTAGGATTGAGTGAGGCGGGCAAGCCAGCAGAAGCACTCCATGATGACGCATCGCCGCCGAGTGTAAACGAGGCAGCGTTCCGAGGATTCGGGGATGAATTTCCGAACAGTTCCGGAGCAACAACCGGCGCACGCGCGCGTGACTATGGCGGTGAAGAGCAGGGTGGCAGAGCCGAGTCTGCGCTGCCAAGCGAAATTCGGTCAGCGATCAACGTGGCATTAGCACAGGCCCACGAGACGTATCGCGCATCGTTGTCATCAGAAGTAGAGGCCATTCGAGAGACGATGCAGGCCAGCATGCTGTCGTTCATGCGCGAGATTAATGAGGCAGTGGCAGCGCTGAGGCAGGAGAAAACGCATAGCGCGCCTCCGTCTGTAGCACAGGCGCCGGTGGGCAGGCCAGAGCGAGCTCACGCGCAAATGCAGCGGCCAGCCTTAGGCGGGTACGAGCCGGCAGAGAAAGAAAGAGATTTTGTAAGTGGTAGACCAGCAGCTGCAGCACCGACTCACCTGTTCGTCGACAACCGAACTTTAGAGGCAGAACAGCGGGCACATGTGGAGCAGCGGCAGTTCTCAGCCGATCCGTGGATGCGCGATTTGGGCCCTGACGTGCACAGGCCATTAAGGCGAACCACGATGGGAGACTCCCGGCCCGACGTCGTCCACATCAGAAAGTGGGGCCTTGTATTTGATGGCGAAACCAAAGGAATGCCGGTGGCAGAGTTTATATTTCGATTGGAGCATTTGCAGTCCTTGTATCAGGTGCCCTGGGCCGACGTGTTGCGAGACTTCCACTGCCTGGTGAACGGAAGAGCGAAAGATTGGTATTGGATGTACATACGTACCTCGGGCGTGCCGGACTGGCCGAATCTCCGATATGGGCTGCAGCAGCAATTTCAGACTCGAAGATCGGAGTTTGAACGAGAGCAGGAGCTGAGGGAGCGGAAGCAGCGGCATGGCGAGAGCATAGAAGAGTATATTCAGGCGATGCTGGTGTTGCGTTCTCGGTTGGTGTGTCCATTTTCGGATTATGACCTTATTAAGGTGATAAAGACAAATATTAAGGACACCGTGTCTAGGGTCATCTATCCGATGAATATAACGAATCTGCAGAAGCTGAGAGAGGAGTGCCAAGACGCCGAAAAGATGCTGGCAACGCGTTGGGCGCGGCCCTCAGCCAGTACCAACTACGGGCAGCAGCGAGAGCAGCATCGAGTACACGAGCTGGACGTGGTAGCAGAAGGTACAGAAGGCGGCCAACTGGAGCATTTGGAGGCGGTATATAGGCCACATGAAACTGGTGGGAGCCGCTCGAATCTCAAGTGTTGGAATTGTGCACAACCAGGGCATACATATTTCGTTTGCGAGTCTGCGGTGCGCAATATGTTTTGCTTCAAATGCGGACAACCAGGCGTGGTGCTGCCAAGATGCCCGAAATGCCGTCCGGGAAACTCGGAGAGGAGTCCGACGCAGCCGGAGGAGTCGCACTCTCGGTAGACGGTGAAACGCGTACCTCCGATGAAACAGTAGTTAGGATAGGAATTAGTAGCGATAAGGATAGTACCGTTAGTCATATTTACTCACAGATATATAAAGTCAACCAGGCAGTCCCACCGAAGAAAGTATGGTCGCAGCGGAAACCCTTGGAGCAGCGTCAGCGCGACTATGAAGTAGCCAGGAACCGCATATTTGGTAGCCAGCACGAACCGGATGCGAGAGGGGCGTCGAAGACATCCTTGCGGGCGCGTAGGAGACACCGCGAACGCCGACAGAAACGCCAGGCGGTGTGTGCCGCAGTGAATTCTGCATGTCGTTCCGACGGCCGCCCATATGCTACGGTAGCGATTGAAGGCAGAGAATTTACCGGTCTGTTGGATACCGGGGCGTCGGTGAGCTTGCTGGGAAGTGGTGCCATAGAGTCGGTCCGAAAACTAGGTTTGGTGGTACGCGAAAACAAATCCGCGGTAAGGACAGCCGGCGGCGCGCCACATTGCATTATTGGCAGCGTGATGGCGCGCGTTAGGTATAACGGAACAGAGTCGGAAATGGTATTCCACGTTTGCCCGTCGTTGTGCCAACCGCTTTATCTGGGCGTGGATTTTTGGCGCAGGTTCGGTTTGGCTCCGAATGTGATCCCGGCTGTGGACGAAGGACAGCACGTGGCTGAGTTGGAGGAGGAGCGCTTAGGAAAGGGTACACCAACGGAGCCACACGATTTAGAGGCGTGGCAACAGGAGAAGTTACAGCGAGTCGTGGCCCAATTCAGATCCTTCGAGGAGCACGGTCTGGGTAGGACGCCAGTGGAGCAGCACCACATTCAGTTGACGGAGGGGGCACTGCCAGTGAAAGAGCGTTTTTATCCCGTGTCGCCGGCAGTGCAGGCGCTATTGTTTGCAGAAGTCGACGAGATGCTTCGGCTAGGGGTTATCGAGCCAAGTGAGAGTCCATGGAGCAACCGAGTGACTTTGGTGAGGAAGCCTGGAAAGAACCGGTTGTGCTTAGACGCGAGAAAGCTAAATCAGCTCACGGTGAAGGATGCTTACCCACTCCAGAGCATTGAGTCGATCTTGAGCCGAGTGGAGGATACCATTTACATCAGCAGCCTGGATCTAAAGCATGCTTTTTGGCAGATCGAACTGGATCAGGAAAGCCGGCAGTACACCGCGTTTACGGTACCAGGAAGGCCACTGTATCAATTTAAGGCCATGCCGTTCGGGTTGTGCAATGCGGCGCAGCGCCTTTGCCGGGTGATGGATAAGGTGATTCCCCAGCGTTTGAGAAGCCATGTATTCGTCTACCTGGACGACCTTCTCATAATATCCAGAACGTTTGAGGATCATTGCAAGGTGCTGTTGGACGTGGCAAGTGCTTTGAAAGTAGCCAATTTGACGATTTCCTTAAAAAAATCCAAGTTCTGCTACAAGTACTTGAAGTATCTGGGGTTTGTGGTTGGCGATGGTGCGTTGCGGACGGATCCAGAGAAGGTCGAGGCGATTCGGGCGATTTCCTTGCCGACCAGCGCAAAGCAGCTCCGCCGATTCTTGGGGACCGCTGGCTGGTATAGGCGTTTCATTCGGAATTTTTCCACGATTTCCGCGCCGTTAACGGACTGCCTGAAAGGGAAGGGAAAGTTCCAATTATCGGGCGAAGCGGTTGCGGCATTTCAGGAGTTGAAAGGGGCACTCACCTGCGCGCCAGTGTTGGTGCATCCAGACTTTCGGAAGCCGTTCGTGATCCAATGTGACGCGAGCCAAGCGGGCATAGGAGCGGTTTTGTTCCAACTCGATGCAGACGGGGCCGAAAGGCCGATAGCTTTTTTTTCAGCGAAGCTTCGGGGCGCTCAGCTGAACTATAGTGTCACCGAGAAGGAATGCCTGGCTGCAGTAAAAGCGGTCGAAAGATTCCGGCCGTACGTTGAGTTGATGCCGTTTAAGGTGGTGACTGATCACGCCAGCCTGCGGTGGCTGATGTCATTGAAGGAGTTGGACGGTCGATTAGCGCGGTGGTCGTTGGCCCTGCAGAGGTTCGACTTTAATATTGAGCATCGGAAAGGCAAGGAAAATATTGTAGCCGATACCCTCTCACGGCCTTTTGAACTGGAGGAAGTTGATTTTTTTGATTTCGAGACAACCGAGTTCGAAGGTGCGGAGTATACCGAGCGGCTGAAGCAAGTGCGGGAGAACGCGGAGCTATTTCCGGATTTACGCGTGGAGGATGGGCTGTTGTATAAGCGGGCGCAGTTCACGCGGCCCGAGCGAGAGGAATTTTCCTGGAAGCTCTGGGTACCGCGTCCTGTGTCCGCAGCCCTTATACAGCAGGCCCATGAGAGCGACGCGGCTATGCATGGGGGCATGAAGAGGACCATAGAACGGCTCAGGCAGTTTTTTTTCTGGCCCGGGATGGTGGCACAGGTTAGGAGGTACGTTGCCGGCTGTGAAACGTGCAAAGCAACGAAACACAGCACGCAGTTAGCGAGGCCGGTAATGGGCGCCGAAACCGTATCGCTCCGACCAATGCAGAGGCTGTATCTGGATTTTCTGGGGCCGTATCCGAGGTCCAGGAGAGGGAATACCACCATTCTGGTTGTTCTTGACCATCTGTCCAAATTCGTGTGGTTGCGAGCGATGCCAAAAGCAACAGCGGCGGCAGTGGTCCGGTTTCTGCAGGAGGAGGTGTTTTCGGCATTTGGAGTCCCAGAAACCGTCCATACCGACAACGGTAAGCAATTTGTGGCCAGCCAATTTACGGGGTTCCTGCAGGGGCTGAGCATCACCCACATACGCACGGCGAACTATGCCCCACAGGCGAATGCGGCGGAACGCGTGAACCAGACGGTGTTAGCGGCCATCAGGTCATATGTACAGGGCGACCACACGAAGTGGGACGAGAAGCTCTCGGACGTGCAGTGTGCAGCACGCAGTGCTATCCATGGCAGCATCGGCACGTCCCCGTATTTCGTTTTGTTTGGGCAGCACATGTTCACCAGCGGGAAGGACTACAAGCTGGCACGCAAGTTGGGGGCGCTGGAGGATGCGGAATTGCGCATGTTGCCCAGATCGGATCAGCAGAAGGCAGTGCGGGATGAGGTACAGCAGAGTGTCCACCTGGCATATGAAAAGGCGAAACGGCAATACGATAAGCGTGCGAGGATGGTAGCGTACGTACCTGGCCAAGAGATTTACAGGCGAAACTTTGTCCTCAGTCGTTTTAAGGACAACGTGAACGCGAAGCTGTGCCACAAGTATGTGAAATGCCGTGTCCGGAGCAGCGTGGGCAACAGCCTGTACGAGTTGGAGGACATGCACGGGCGTCGGTTGGGCGTCTTCCACGCCAAAGATTTAAAGCAATAGCTAAGGCCCGGCTTTGTTCATCGGTAGACCAAGAGACCCATCTCGGGGTGTGGGCGGTGGCCTACGTTGGGCAGAGAAAGAACCGCGGCGCTTCTCACTCCCGTTTCTTTCGTTGGACACCAGAATAAAACCGGAGTGTGGTGTTATGTGCGGCGCGGCAGGATTGGCAAACCACAAATGTCGTCGGACAAAAGGAGTGGCAACTCGCGCGATTGACAGCTGGAGCGGGCCGATAACAAGTACTCGTGCGTGAGGGGTGAGGACCAGTGCTACCAATTAGGAGGGTTGCAAAGTGGGGAAATTATCGGTTCCTTGGGAATGGCAATAAGGAGTTTCCGGCAAGGGCAAAGGCACAGTTTTGGCAAGTGACAAAGGGACGGGCACGTGGTAGTTGGAACGCACACAGGGAAAGAAAGAAGAAAAGGAAGCAAAGTGGAAGATTTAGAACGTAGGAATAGCTGGAGGACAAGGAGAGGACGAGGAAGTATATCTTTGGGAACATCCAGGCTGAGGCGATCGGCAACCGAAGCGACGGGGGGGCCTGAAAATTGGGCTGTGGGCGGTTTGAGGAACGAGCGTAGCTTGGATGCAGGAGGGCTTCATTGTAGCCACGACAGACGACGGCGCCAGCACCGGCCGGCGACGCATCATTCTTCAGGAGGCCTCAGCTTTAATTCGATTCCAGCCAGCGGTGCTCGTTTGGACTCGGGCTAAGTACCCCTACGACTACCAACTTACATATATCTATACACATATGCATATTCTTTTCAAACACATACCCAAAATTTATATACAGCCCACACACATACATCCGTCATTTTCATAGCACCATTTAAACACATACCCAAAATTTATATACAGCCCACACACATACATCCGTCATTTTCATAGCACCATTTAAACACATACACAAAATTTATATACAGCCCACACACATATATCCGTCATCTTCATAGCCCAATTTAAACAAACACCAAAATTATATACAACCATACGCACATAATCCATTTAATATAAAGCCCATAATTATATAAAGCCCACCCCTACATAGTCCATTTATATACAGCAAACTCCAATATACAACACCAAAAGAAAATACACATGTATGCCATAGACAAAATTCAAAATACACACTCATTCATATACAAGTCACATAACAATACAACACACAAAACAATTAACAATTTTCTGTCACACACATAGCCCAAACCATCACAACATAATATAAAACATTAAACAGAAACACAACACCAAACAAGTAACCATATTGTAAACAAAAATTCAAATGTATACTTAAGAAAAAAGAACATAAAAAAAAAAAAGTAAAAGAAAAATGTATAAAATCTAATATAAGCAAAGGATGTTGTAATGTGTATTGGAGCGGCGCAGTTTTTTTTTGTTTATCTCCTTGTCATTACATATCATTACATCCCTCATAACCACATACTCGAGTATAGGTAGGTTAGGAGGTTCGAAAATCGAATAAGATAAATAGGCACTGTTGAGCGACCAATATTTTTTGGTAGCTGTATGGACAACTATAATCAAGCTTGCTTTCAACCAATTAAAACAAGTTGATTTTCGACAACGACGTTATAAAGTTTATTGTAAATATGCACTGGCTGTGGCTTAGACCAATTGTCTTGCTTCGCCAAAAACAACAACAAAGGGCGAGATCGAATTAATCGTGCACGAAGAGACTAAACTGCGCGGGCGGGCTGCAATTTTATACTAGACTTTGACGAACGCACGCCCTACCACTGCAGCTGCCTTTGCAGATCAGCCGCTGCAAATGAGAGCGAGAGCGTTGCCACATTATAATGTTAATTAGAACAAGAGAGCGCCGCATAAGCAGCCGAATTACATGATGTTATGTTATGAATTTACGTTACAAGTTATCAAATGTTAAATCTATTTTGATGACTTCGCTGCCGCTGCGCCGAACATACTCCCCCCGTTGGAAGCTTGTCTTTCAACAGAATCCTTGAGGGGCAGCAGGCACAACTTGTTGACGGCCCTCCTGATAACTCCAGAGGCAGTCTTCAGATCAGCAACACGAGAAACGCCATCCTTTCCAGGAATGAGTTTGACCAATCGAGCCAGCGGCCATCGCATAGGAGGAAGGTTCTCGTCCTTTACGAGCACAACATCGTTGACACACAATGGATGCGCAGGCATGCGCCACTTTGCACGTTGCTGGAGGAGAGTAAGGTACTCCTCACGCCAACGGGCCCAAAACACCTGTTGCAACTGGGATACACGCTGCCAGCCATCTAGACGATTGTAGTTGAGCTTCGTAAGATCGGGCTCGATGATGGTTGCTGAAGGACCACATAGCAGGAAATGGGCAGGCGTCAAGACATCTATATCATCGGGGTTCTCTGAAATTGACAGAATTGGGCGTGAGTTTATAACTGCAGCTATCTGTGAAACAAGCGTGCGAAGCTCATCAAAGCTGAGCACTGCGCTTCCAGCACAGCGATAAAAATGGTACTTCGCCATCTTCACCGCCGACTCCCACAATCCACCAAAGTGAGGAGAGCGAGGGGGAATAAAACGCCAATCGATGCTATCAGCCAAGCAAAACTGATGAACCGCTTCCATGTGAGAATCGCTTAGTACGAGCTGCTTCAACTCCAGTAGTTCATTTTTCGCGCCGACGAAATTGGTAGCATTATCAGACCAAATCTGGCTCGGCTTGAGCGAGAGCGAGAGCGTTGCCACATTATAATGTTAATTAGAACAAGAGAGCGCCGCATAAGCAGCCGAATTACATGATGTTATGTTATGAATTTACGTTACAAGTTATCAAATGTTAAATCTATTTTGATGACTTCGCTGCCGCTGCGCCGAACATACTCCCCCCGTTGGAAGCTTGTCTTTCAACAGAATCCTTGAGGGGCAGCAGGCACAACTTGTTGACGGCCCTCCTGATAACTCCAGAGGCAGTCTTCAGATCAGCAACACGAGAAACGCCATCCTTTCCAGGAATGAGTTTGACCAATCGAGCCAGCGGCCATCGCATAGGAGGAAGGTTCTCGTCCTTTACGAGCACAACATCGTTGACACACAATGGATGCGCAGGCATGCGCCACTTTGCACGTTGCTGGAGGAGAGTAAGGTACTCCTCACGCCAACGGGCCCAAAACACCTGTTGCAACTGGGATACACGCTGCCAGCCATCTAGACGATTGTAGTTGAGCTTCGTAAGATCGGGCTCGATGATGGTTGCTGAAGGACCACATAGCAGGAAATGGGCAGGCGTCAAGACATCTATATCATCGGGGTTCTCTGAAATTGACAGAATTGGGCGTGAGTTTATAACTGCAGCTATCTGTGAAACAAGCGTGCGAAGCTCATCAAAGCTGAGCACTGCGCTTCCAGCACAGCGATAAAAATGGTACTTCGCCATCTTCACCGCCGACTCCCACAATCCACCAAAGTGAGGAGAGCGAGGGGGAATAAAACGCCAATCGATGCTATCAGCCAAGCAAAACTGATGAACCGCTTCCATGTGAGAATCGCTTAGTACGAGCTGCTTCAACTCCAGTAGTTCATTTTTCGCGCCGACGAAATTGGTAGCATTATCAGACCAAATCTGGCTCGGCTTGCCACGAGTAGATATGAAACGCTTCAGAGCGCTGAGAAATGAAGCTGTCGACAAGTCCTTTACCAGCTCTAAATGCACCGCTTTACTTGTGAAGCAAATAAACACGGCAACATAGCACTTGATAGGAGGCCTGGTGCGTACGTCTGATTTGTAGAAGAAGGGTCCACAGTAATCGACTCCAGTGACTGTGAATGCCCGGACGGCCTCAAGACGCTCCCTCGGTAGATCTGCCATAATATGCTCAGCAAGTCTTGGCCGGGCCCTGAAGCACTTCACACACTTGCCAACTGCCTTTGAGACCGTTCGCAAGCCGCCGATTGGCCAATACTGAAGACGAATTTTTGCAAGAAGTGAACGAGGACCGGCATGCAAGTTCATTTCATGTGAATGAGCGATGAGTGCCATTGTGATTGGATGACGGCGAGGCAAAATGATAGGATGCCGAGCATCATATCCAAGCGACGAATTTCCAAGTCGTCCACCAACGCGAAGAACTCCACTGTCATCAATAAACGGAGCGAGAGAAACGATGGAACTCGATTTTTTGACCATGCCGTTCGACTGCAACTCCTTGACGTCATCATACAGATTAGCCAGTTGCACAATACGAAGCAAAATCTGGGTGCCATGATGCACGTCCGACACAGTAAGGCCAGGGTGCCTTACCCGATTAATAAACTTGTGAATGTAGCCAAAAGTTCGCTGCATTGAACTAAAAGAGTTTGTGTGCTTGCATCCAAGAGTGACATCTAAATGCGGAGATTTAACCAGCAGAGCATTTTTCCGCAATTCAAGCGTCTGCCGTTCGTGGAGACAAGAAACTGGCCAGTCGGCGTGATCACCAACCAAAGTCCTGTTCATCGAGAGCCAGCTGGTGCATCGCACGAACGGATAAGAAAGATGCCGCCTTCGTGCCATATGTGACGGTATCCAATTTGTAAATTTCCACCTCCTTCTGAGGGGAATCTCTTCACAATATACATTGAAGAAAGCTATCAGGAATGTCTACTCGAACACAGCGATACATTTTGCAAATGTCTCCTGTGAGAGCCACCAAATACGAACGAAATCTAAGCAAAATATGAAATAGCTTCGGCTGTATAGTTGGTCCTGCCATCATCACATCGTTTAGGGAATATCCAGTAGACGTTTCTGCCGAGCCATCGAAAACGACACGAAGTTTTGTTGTTGTGCTGTCCTCCTTAACGACGCAGTGATGCGGGAGAAAGTACTTGCACAAGCCAACGGATTCACGACCGACCCGAGACATATGCTTCAAATCAGCATATTCGTTGATGAATGCAGAATATTGCTCTTTAAGATGCGGATGTCGCATAAGCTTGCGCTCGAGGCTGAGAAATCGACGATAGGCACGGTTATAAGATTCTCCCAGCTGATCAGCATTGTGCTTTAAAGGCAATCGAACGGAATATTCACCGGAAGCCAAGCGAGAATAGTTGATAACAAAGTGCTCCTCGCATTCTATTTCTTCCTTGCTGGCCTTAACAACGGCTTCTTCACAGCATTCAATTTCCCAAAATCGGCGAACTAGTTCATCCAGTCGTACATCAACATGAACATCATCTTCTTTTTCAACGCAGCGAGCTCCCAATAGCGAAGTGTTGATTAACCGTTCGCCACCGCCTGACACGATCCAGCCAAGGCGAGTTTTTTGTAGGAGCGGCAATCCTGTGACCAACTTGATTTGGCCGACACAAAGAAGCTCATAAAAGAGGCTCGCACCAATGAGAAGATCTACACGCTGTGGTCTGTTGAATGCAGGATCAGCTAATTCAATGTTCGACGGAATGTTCCAATTTGCTGTATCAATAGCGAAACTAGGCTGACTATCAGTGATCGTAGGCGCCACGAGAGCTGAGAACCTGGTGACGTATTCCGAGGTTCGAGATTTCAGGCAGATATGGACAGCGTTTCCATCAGTTGACACACTTGTGTCACCAAGGCCTGAGACGGTAGCTGAAGATCTTGTTTTCTTTAGTCCCAATTGCTGCGCAAAGCGAGAAGTGACGAGATGCAATTGAGAACCTGAATCCAATAAAGCTCGACAAGGAACGAGTGTGCCGGAGCAATTTTTAACGAGAACGATGGCTGTAGCCAGGAGCACAACATTAGATTGGAGAACCTGGGCAGCAAGAGAGGTAGACATTTGAGGCTGAATTGTAGGACTGTCAACATGAGCCGGCGAAAACGATGCAGCGACCTGAGGCGCTGCCGAAACATTTTGCAAAGTGGACATCGAGCTGCCAAAGTGCAGCAAGGTGTGATGCTTTCCACCACAAACGCGACAGTGGCCACTGCTACAAGACCGAGTTTGATGCCCCTTTTTTAGGCAGTTATAGCAAAGAGCGAGCTTTTTTACTTCCTTGTGGCGCAGAGAAGGAGACAAATTTCCAAATCTACTGCATGAGTAAATTCCATGCCCAATCGCTTCGCAAAACAGACAGTTATCTTGATTAGTTCGGGCAGCAACGAAAGTCTTTCTACAGTTGTTAGTACTTTGGTTGGATTTTCCCACCTGAATGCTCGGCGTATTGGTTGCCATAGCGTGCTGCACGTTTTCCAATCTTCGGCATCGCTTTTCCAAGTAGTCATAAAACTCCGAGGCAGACGGTATCTGGTCCGCTGACGTTGCCTCTTCCCAACTGGCCTGAGTTGCAGCGTCAAGCTTTTGAAGCAGAATACACACAACCATGCAGCCTGAAATTTCCTCCAAATTGCCCAGCGTTTGCAAGGCGCGAATGTGCGAGTTCACCTTGTCCGAAAACTCACGAAGTTTTGCAGCGGACGACGAATCTACCCTCTTGAGCCCAAGAATCTCCTTTATGTGTGCCTGGAAAACAAGACGTTTGTTACTAAAACGTTTAGATAGGATATCCAGTGCCACACGATAATTGACACTAGAGAATTCAAGCGATCTCACTGCTTCTAGAGCTGGACCTAGCAGGCAAGATCGTAAATGCTGAAGTTTTTCGATATCAGTCAAGTCGACATCGTTGTCAATGACTGAATTGAACATTGCAATGAAGTCCGCATACTCCGTATATCCACCAGAAAAAGTAGGCAATTTTATTTCTGGCAGACGTGGCCTACTTGCCATGATCACGGTTTGGCTTACTGATTCCTCTAGACGGCCAAGCGTAGAATGGGCAGGCAAATGAGATTGGCGGCGTTGTTTGTTCTCACGCACGCGGACATCTAATGCGTCTACCAACAAATTAAAATCAGTTCGCGACGGACTTCCAATCTCACCATGATCCAGCTCTTCCAATGAGCTGTGCAAGCCCTTGAACTCTATCTCGAACTTCTCTATTCGATGTTGAAGCACTTCTAGGTCGTGGATGGTGCAACGATTAAATCGCTCATCAGTGTAGGCCTGATTAAGATTTCTCATCTCCTCAAGCATTACAGAAACTTTGCGCTTCAAAAAAGGCACCCTGTTGGGCCCTGGCGCGCCAACTTGCACTTCATCTACCATTTTGACACAAGGCAAGCGGTTTTACAACAACACGCAATCGTCCGATAAAACCGCAATGTCTTTGCGTGGGCACTGATGATAACGAACGGTAAACCAAAAGCAATTGTTTTTTGCGCGGCCGTTAGCATATACGTATGTATGTATGCTAGCGCGACGAATTTGACGAACTGCAAGCAACGGTTCTTACAGCGTCCACTATGCATGTGCATATGTATATAATGTTCAAATTTAGCACTTTTAACAATGCACTTGCTTACGAATAGCACTAATGTTCGCTTATTAATTGTTTTTAACTCGCGACAAACAAAACCACGACATTCAATCTCGCCGGGGCCTCCAAATGTTGAGCGACCAATATTTTTTGGTAGCTGTATGGACAACTATAATCAAGCTTGCTTTCAACCAATTAAAACAAGTTGATTTTCGACAACGACGTTATAAAGTTTATTGTAAATATGCACTGGCTGTGGCTTAGACCAATTGTCTTGCTTCGCCAAAAACAACAACAAAGGGCGAGATCGAATTAATCGTGCACGAAGAGACTAAACTGCGCGGGCGGGCTGCAATTTTATACTAGACTTTGACGAACGCACGCCCTACCACTGCAGCTGCCTTTGCAGATCAGCCGCTGCAAATGAGAGCGAGAGCGTTGCCACATTATAATGTTAATTAGAACAAGAGAGCGCCGCATAAGCAGCCGAATTACATGATGTTATGTTATGAATTTACGTTACAAGTTATCAAATGTTAAATCTATTTTGATGACTTCGCTGCCGCTGCGCCGAACAGGCACAAAGAGCAACAAACTGCAGCGTCCCAAAACTCAATGGCCTAAATACACGAATATATTTTTATTGTAATAAAATTGAAAATTGAACATGAATCTGGAGTAGAATCCATTTATGGGGTGAGATGGGGTGACAAAAGTCACTGAGCAGAAGAAAAACCAAACCAAGCATGTTAAAGGGAGCCGGCAACAAAATGCCAAAACCGACTCAAGGTAGGGAGGGCCACGCGGCTACATGACACCAAAGTAGCCACAACTCCACCCAAATTCCACAGACGTCCCTCAGCCGACAATATGAGTAGGTGTGTTTGAAAAAAAATATAAATTCATTGTTGGTCTGCCGCACCCCTGTCGCGGTCGAATCTGACCCTGAGCCGATGGCTAGCCGGCGTAACGACAGGGGATGCACTGGCAAAGGCGGACATAACAAGTTTGTGTTATAAATTTTTTCCGATCGATTTAAAATTTGGGTAATGTAATATACGTAACTAAATCTACAACTTTGCATTCAAGGATTTTCAAAATATGCATTTTACAAAAGCAGGCAGAACAAACAATACAAAATATTAAACAGTTGGGGACAACTAAGTATATATATATATATACACACACACACATACAAGCAGCTGTTCGTGTAGTTGCGTGCAAACGATTGAAATAGCCAAAGCAAAATGTGAAAAAATTTTTCCATATAAAGTCGACCACACGGTTATTATTATGACGTACTATTTCGCCTTAAAATGGATCTGAGTTGGATTTGTTGAAGTTTTTTCATTGATCATATGCATAAGTTATTTTTTAAATGCATCGTGCACTATTTAATCAAAATTTTGATTTTTTTGCCCTCCTTTGGTAAAATCTGACTACGCCTTTGACATTTGGCATTAGGGTTTTCATTAGTAACTTTACGCAGCAACAACAAATTACAAAGAACGCAAATATCAAATAGTTGGGGACATCGTGCATATGTATGCATATGTACATACATATGTATGTATGTATGCCTGTGTACGTACATATACATATATCATGTATGAACATTCGTATGTATGTATGGATGTATACATTGGACAATCGAGCACTGTTGTTTGATTGTAATTAATAATGTTCTATGGTTTTAAACCAAATTTTTAAAACGAAAACCACAACAACAACAACTGCAAGTCATTGGCTCGCGCTTCTTCTTTCGTTTTGATCATTTACGCCTGTTAATTTCAAAGGAAAAATGCCAAAACTTTACAGTTACCCTCGCTAGCCAACGACTGTGTAAGCGATAGTAAAGCAGAAACCGAAAGCGGACCTACGAATATTTTGCTTCGCGTTGCGGGCAGATGTACATATGTACATATGTATGTTTGTATATGATTTGTTCTAATTGATCTCAATAAATTATAAGATGTTATTATTTAAATTTTCTGTTAATTGCATTCAAACTTCGATGGAATTATTGATTGTATCGACGGATTCAACTATCGATAGTTTTGATGCTCTAGCACATAGAGCATCCGACACATGCCCATCTCTAGCATCTCAGCGGATCGCATATTTACAGCGACTTACCGTTTTAGTGTTAGCTAACAACGCTACAAATGTATTCTGAACAAATATAAGAGTCATTTACCGTTAAGCCTATTTTGTGAGTGTATTCATGCGATTTATAAAAGCAGAAACACACCTTTTACATTCACAACAATCATATTTGTAATTGAAGACACAAATTAGTATTGAATTAAAAAATTTAATACACACTTATATATGTATGTATGTATGTACATATATAGGCGGATAACGCCTGCATGAAAAATTTAAATGTACATATCAGCGTTGCCGAACGCTCCAATTTTGGCGGGACGTCCAGATTTATAAATCAAAATCAAATGTCCCGCGTCGGACTTTTCGGGGATAACTCGACCGTGAGTACAACGTGCTGAGGAAGCACACAGTTAAGTCAGGACTGGCAGTCCGCCCAGTGCGTAACGAAGATATGTACATATGTATGTATGTACGTATAACCATATATAGTACTTATTGTACTATATTTGCTATTTGGAAAATGAACTCTTTAAAAAACTTTAGAGAGCGTCGAAAGAAGAATATCATCTGTAAATTCCTTGGACCATCGTTGAACCCAAGTACACCATTGGCTTTATTTACATTGTTAGAGATGTGAAGATTGAAGTTCAATTTGGAATCAAAAAGAACCCCAAGGTCTTCAACAGTCGATATACGCTGCAATGACATATTGTCAATCGTATATGTGACTAAAAGGGGCAAAGCTCGATCATCAAAGGTCATGAACTTACATTTAGAGCAACTGAGGTGCAAGTTGCTAAGCTCCAAGATTGCATGCAGTTCAGATCATCCTGCAGGCGTTGAGAATGAAGAGGGTTTTTGTAAAACAGAATAAGTTTCACATCATTTGACATCATCAGAATACATAAGTATATGAGAGTGTGACAAGGTAGAGGGGGGTCATTAATAAATAATATAAACAGTAAAGGGTCAAGATGACTACCTTGAGGCATACCTGATGTTGCAAAAACGGGCTTAGAGATATGTGACCTCAGCTAAATTCGTTGAGTCCTATTTTTATACCCTGTACCCCTAGGGTAAAAAGTGTATTTTAGGTTTGTGCAAAGTATGTAACATGCAGAAGGAAGCATCTCCGACCCCATAAACTATATATATTCTGAATCAGCATGACGAGAGAAATCGATCTAGACATGTCCGTCCGTCTTTCCGTCTGTCCGTCCGTCCGTCTGGATGAACGCAAGGAGCTCAGAAACTATAAAGGCTAGAATAACCAAAGTTGGTATCGAGTTTATCCTAGGTCCGAGAAAGGACGAGTTTATTTCATTTTTTAGAATTTTTCCCCCCTTCCCCAGCTACAGAATTTCGTCAATAGCGTCTACATTTCAAAAGCTACCCTAACCAAACTTTGTACACATAAATTCATTTTCAAATGTTATCTAAATCGGTTAGTTCTAAAAAAAGTTATTAGCGAAACAATTTTACTTCGGTATACCTCTGTAATTCGAAATATCAGACTTACCACCCTTTTTATATAAAGTAATTATACAAGATTCTCTCCATATATCTGGATAGATTGAAGAATCAAGCGACAGATTAAAGAGTTTAAGCAATGGTTCTAAGAGGGATCTAGAACACTCCTTACTTCGGTATACCTCTGTAATTCGAAATATCAGACTTACCACCCTTTTTATATAAAGTAATTATACAAGATTCTCTCCATATATCTGGATAGATTGAAGAATCAAGCGACAGATTAAAGAGTTTAAGCAATGGTTCTAAGAGGGATCTAGAACACTCCTTGAGTACACAACTAGGAATATTGTCTACACCAGGAGAGTAATAGGATTTTAAACTTGATAGCGGACAGTAGACAGCTATCAGTAATAATGGGAGCGAAAATAGAGTGGGAAGATGAAATGCAATAAGGATAATTACTGAAAGAAATAGATGAATAGGTTGATTGAAAGAAGTTGGCAAACAAGTCAGCAGCTTCAGAATCATTGCTTGCTTTTATGTCACCAAGGAACAATTTTTAAGGAAGGGAAGAAGTTTTAGGTTTTGAGTTAACGAAACAGTTCTATAATCTGTTTAGGGTCCTTAGCGAATTGTAACTTGCATCGGGCAAGGTAATTCTTATAACATTGAAAATTAAGAATAAGAAAATAAGACGGACAGACGGACATGGCTATATCGACTCGTCTTGTCATCCTGATCAAGAATATATATACTTTGTGGGGTCTGCCACGCCTCCTTCTGTGTGTTACATACATTCGCACAAAACTAGTATAGCCTTTCACCCTTTCGGTACAGGCTATAAATACTATTCTAAAAGTATGTTAGGCAAATTAAAATCACCTACCACAACAAACGCGTCACTGTCACGGATGTGATTGGAAATTCCTTTAATACAAGTTATATGTTGCATATAAACCTGAATATCGTAAGAGGGAGGTGTATACGAGCAAGTGATGTAAAGAGCAAAAGACGGAAAAGTTACTTTAACAGCAACTAATTCAACATCATTTGGCACCATCAATGATTTCCGACCGAAGGTTGGATTTGACTGCAATCAGTACGTCTCCGCCGCGACGACTCGGACGATCATGACGAAAGACACAAATAAAATTTCGTTATCAGAAATCGTGGGATTTAACCACGTTTCTGAAAACGCAATAATATTATAATCAAAAGAAAAACTGCTCAGAAATAAATTCCCGAGCTTGGACAAAAGACCCCTAACATTCTGATACAGAATATTAAGCGAAAAAGGTCGCGAGTCTAGTTTTTTGAAGCCAAACTTGACGTTGGTTTCGAAGAAAGAGTACTAGACTGTAAATGCCTGCTGACGAAACTCGTTTTTCCTACCTAAAATATGTGGAGGCCAAAATTTTGGACCACATTTAATTGTAAAAGCCTCAGGCGGAATACTTATTTTAAACGAGGCTATTTCACGGGGCTCAGCAAAACTGAACTAAATAGATACTCTAACCGTAGATTTATAGATAGGCAATATAGGCTGCTATAGATTCACAAGTGGTATCGGAAGATAGTCTTGATACAAAAACTTGTCTTCTGGGAGCTATATCAGTAAGAGCCGGGGGCTGAGGCAAGGCAGGAACTGATGAGACTGCGGGGCATATTGCGGAAAATTTTATAGAATTTCTTAGAAGCTTTCGAGGCCACTACTGTCTTGCTCACTGCGGGAGGTTCTATCAACGGGCCTAAGGTGACCTGAGCAGGAGAAGGCACAGGGGAAATTTCAAACAAATTTCCAGGGGAAGCAGATAACGAGATTGCTGGCGCTAAATCAAAATCCACTGGAGGACTTGGGTGTAATGAGATTGATGGGGCCGAGCAAGGCGGTAAATTGGATGTCAATGCATACAGGGCATGACCACCTCACCTCACAGCCTTTTTTAGGTGAGTAAATTTTGTCCAGGTCACGACAACTTAATCCTGCATATTTAATATGCATTTATTTTATTTTATAATATTATATGATAATATAAATCATAGTTTTCGTATTTGTATCGACAGACTTTTTGTTGATTTGTTGATAAAACAGGAGAGAACGCTACAGTCGAGCAAGCCCGACAGTGTAATACCCTGTACCCAGGTAAAATTCCGTCACTGAGTTATATGCGCCCATAGCAGCAGCAAAAAGAGGAAGAAGAAGAGCGAACTTGTTGCTGCAGTTTGGGGAGGTTGTACTGGCGAGAATTTGTTTCGCTAATAACTTTTCTTAGAATTGACCGAATTGAATAAAATTTTAAAGAACAGTAGAAAAATTATATTTAAATAATATAATTTAAATATTTAAATTATGTGTGCAAAGTTTGGTTTAGGTAGCATTTGAAATGTGGACGCTATTGACGAAATTCTGTAGCGGGGGAAGGGGGGGAAAATTCCAAAAAATAAAATAAACTCGTCCTTTTTCGGACCTAGAAGAATCTGGATGCCAACTTTGGTTATTCTAGCTTTTATAGTTTCTGAGATCCTCGCGTTCATCCAGACGGACGGACAGACGGACGGACATGTCTAGATCGATTTCTCTCGTCATGCTGATTCAGAATATATATACTTTATGGGGTCGGAGATGCTTTCTTCTTCCTGTTACATACTTTGCACAAACCTAATATACCCTTTTTACCCTACGGGTACAGGGTATAAATATAAAATATTCAACACATGCATACATACATAAGTGTTTATGTACAATTTGAACAGCATACATTTACATCAGAATCGATTCTTTGCATGTTTATATGCATGTATGTAATAAAACAAACTTGCACAGCGTACACACATAAGGCATCTTTGTGCAAAACTTGGTGTTTCTAGCTTTTATAGTCTCTGAGATCCAGGTGTTCATACGGACCGACAGACACACATAGATCGACTCGTCTTGCTGATCAAGAATATATATACTTTGTGGGGTCTGCAACGCCTCCTTCTGCCTGTTACTTTTTTCAGCTCCCGCAAATCTAATAAACTCTTGTACATTTCATGTACAGAGTATAAAAATGAACCCATTCCCTCTCGATGACGTACCTCGAGGCGCTCCCCGCTAGCATCAAGGGACTCGTACACTAACGGACTCACTCAATCGTTATCTTGTATATATATATATATATATGTATATCTATATATGTATATATCGCAACGCAAGAGGAGCGTGGCCCAACAAGATAACGGTTGAGTGAGTGCACGGGGTATGTTTTCGGGCCACTTTTATAATAAAACACGAATTTTGGAGATTTTTGCATGATACAGGGACTGTCCCAGAAATAATTTGTGATATACCGCATATTTTGGGGACAAATTTAAATATCAGCATACAGATTGAAAATAGAAGATAACGAATGTAACAGCTCCATAATGGATATCATCCAGATACATATGCCACCAAGAAGGTCACTATATGTATTTACGCTCTAAATAACGTTTTTATGCATGTTAAAATTTAATTAATTTAATTAAGAAAGCACGGGCAGCGATTTTATTTATGGCTATAACTTTCTTCAGAATTAACCAATTATTATGAAACTTAACATACGGGCACATAATCACTAATTGGATGTAATAACCAAATTTGAGTTCGGAATTCCAAAACTTACAGGAGTTATGAAAAAAACACGATTTGCGGGGGAGTGGGGGGTGCATCAAAAAAAAAACTTAAACCCGAACTTTCTCGGACCTAAGAGAGTCTGGATATCGACCCTGCTTGTCATCCTGTCATCCATCTTTGTCCAAAATTTGGTGTCTCTAGCTCTTATAGTCTCTGAGATCCAGGTGTTCATACGGAGGGACAGACGGACAGACAGACAGATATAGATCGACTCGTCTTGTCATACTGATCAAGAATATATATGCTTTGTGGTGTGTGCCACGCCTCCTTTTGCCTCTTACATTTTTCAGCTCCCGCAAACCTATAAAAACAAAAAATACTCCATAATTTTATGTCACACCTTATTTCTTCAAAGGCAAGAATATGTACTGCATACAATAAGCTGTGAGCCACTGTATGTGTATAGTGGACAATCGAACACTGTTGTGTAATTTGTAATAGTGCGCTATGGTTTTAAATGATAAATCAAATTTTAAAAACAACTGCAAGTCATTGGATCGGTCTTATTGTTCTTCTTTCATTCACTTTATTTCATCATTTACGTCTTTTTATACCCTGTACCCGTAGGGTAAAAATTGTATATTAGGTTTGTGCAAAGTGTGTCCGTCCGTCCGTTTGTCCGTCCGTCTGGATGAACGCAAGGATCTCAGAAAGCTGGAACAACCAAAGTTGGTATCCAGATTCTCCTAGGTCCGAGAAAGGACAAATTTTTTTATTTTTAATTTTCCATCCCTTTTTACGCTACAGAATTTCGTCAATAGCGTCCACATTTCAAATGCTACCTAAACCAAACTTTGCACACATAATTTATATATAATTATCTACTGTTGTTCAAAATTTTATTCAATTTGGTCAGTAAACACCCACCCCGCATATAACTCAGTGGCGGAAGTTTACCTGGGTACAGGGTATTACACTGTCGGGCTTGCTCGAATGCAGCGTTCTCTCTTGTTATTGCTAGACAAAATGCCAAAAATTTACAGTTACCGTCACTAGGCAACGACTGGGTAAGCGACCACGCCCACTCCTATCCCCAATGAAACAGAGAGAGAGAGAGAGAGACGCTACAGCCGAACAAGCCCGACAGTAAAATACCCTGTACTCCAGCAAAAAAGAAAAAAATATTTTAAAATATTTTCTAAGCATAATTTATAAATAAATGTATCTAATTAATAAAAAAAATATATCTAATCCTTGGGACTGTGTGCTTGTGAGTTTGTTTACGTGATGTCCGCAATTATTTAATATTTGTTTTGTTATTTGCTTTATATGCGAGTTGAAAGCCTTATTTCTATATTTTGAAATCGTTGAATGCCAAGTAGTATATCTAGCAATTTTGAATTTGTAGCCCAAAATTTGAAATCGATCGGACAAAATTTATAACACAAACTTTTTATTTGAAAACAAGAAAGGAATGCTAAAATCGAGCAGGCTCAACTCTTAATTACCCTGTACCACCCCACAAAAAAGAAATTAAATTAATTAATTAATTTAATTTAATTAATTAAATTAATTACCTAATTTAAATATAAAATATTCTATACATACATTTACATCATGAACCGTGTGTATGCGTGTTTGTGTACTTGTACATACATATGTGTGTATGTGTGCATTGGGCCTGGTTATATGGCTATAACTTTTTTTCTGATCAACCTATCATAATGAAAGTTGGTATACGGATATATATATCGCAAACTTAATGTGACTATCAAATTTTAGTTCAAAATTCCAAGAATTACGGGAGTTATAGAAAATTTGGAATAAGGTGGGTGTGGGGGGGGGGGGGGGTTGGTCAGAAAAAATGAACAAACTCGTCCTTTCTTGGGCTCAGGAGAATCTAGATACCAAGTTTGGTTATTCTAGCTCTGATACTTTCTGAGATCCTTGCGGTTATACAGACGGACATGGCTATATCGACTCGCCTTGTCATCCTGTTCAATTGAATTGATTGATTTGGTAGTCACATCCAATTAGTGATTATATATCTGTATATCAAGTTTCATTATAATAGGTTGATTACAAATTATTTTAATGTAGGGACAGCCCATATTCCACTTGTTTTATTTCTCCCGCCAAATAAAAAATGCCAATGCCACGCTAAATCAGTGCTAGAAGCCTAACGTTAGAGAAAGAACGTTAAAAGTAGAGCTGAAATATATGAATACCCAGCTGCGCGCGACACATACTTTGGTTGCCTTCTCTTTCTTTGGCGACACAGTGGATATTTCGCAGAGGATATTTATTAAAAAGTAAACAAATTTTTGTTTTGAAGAATTTTCGATAACAATATATTGTCGGAAAAAAACTCAAACTCGTACTTTCTCTTCGGTTATTCTAAGACTTATACTTTCTGAGATCTTTGCGTTCATACAGACATATGTATGTATTTTATAATTTTTTTGATGCTGACACATATGTACATACATACACGCATAGAATCACAAAAACACAATTCCTATGTAAATGTTCAGTTATAATCCATCAAAATTTTTATTTTATAATATTACAATTTCGTTAAAATTCTATAATTATTCTACGAAAGAAAAGTTGTTAGAGAAACAAATTCACTACAGTACTTCGCCTACATCTGGGCACATACATACAAGTACATGTGTATGTATAACTTGGTGCCGGAAGTTAGTCTGGGAACAGGGTATTTTACTGTCGGCCTTGCTCGTCTGTAGCGTTCTTCCTTGTTTTAATATTAATATGCGTATATATTACTCGTGAATAAACTTTTACAATTATAATTATTCGTGCAACTGATTATTCTTATCATTGATGACAATAATTGTTGCCAAAAATGCTAATGGCATTGAACAAATAAGTAAGTTTTTTATTTGAATCAATCTTAAATTATATTATCTTAAAATGTAATTAGCAAATTAAATAAGATGCAAGTCTCCTTTATACAAGTATTATACAATATATCTATTGCAAACAATTTGTTGACATACTGTACATTCGTACCAGTGTGCACTGCACTGGAATGGCCTTGAATGAATAGTAAAGAATGAAAGAACCGTTAGAATTGTCAGCTCTGCCTTCTCTGCATTGTTTGATGATCAGTAAGCAAGTGAACGTCATAAAAATCGGTTGTGTTACCTTCTTCGGAATTAAAAATGTTTTACTTAATAAAGTGCGGAAAGTTGTACGTTTTTGAGAAAAAGAAATGTAAAATAATATCAAAAAACATTTGTTTAACAAAAATAAATGGAGCTAGTTTGAAGCAGAAATTATTAATTCCAGTGGTAAGTTGCATCGTAAATTTGGTCATATTAACATGCACACATACTTATGTACATTCGTATGTACATATTTACGTTTATGTAGAATCAAAAAAACTTCTCGAAGGCCTATGCAAAAAGATGAATGAGGCGTTATATAGTAAGTATAAAATTTTTTTCACCGATATAAAAGAGTGGCAAACAAAAACTAATTTTTGATTAAATTTTTCCATTTTAGAGGCCAAGAGCAAAACCTCTGATGGTGGCGTTAACAAAGAAAACATTCAAAAAGATTCTGGTAAGGTATCTTGATTATTATAAATAAAGTTAGATGTAATACTAATATTTTAATTTATATATCTCCCATTTTAGTTAAACAAAAATTGTCTTACAGCAGTGAAGTAAATAATAATGAAGTGGAACTTTATAAAGAATTAGGTAAGTAAATTACTTGAGTAATATTGCTGTAAGCCAATTTTTCAAGAAAATTGGCAGTACTAAAGGGAATTTAAATTTCAGAGGGCCAAACCTCTGATGGTGGCGTTAACAAAGAAAACATTCAAAAAGATTTTGGTAAGATATCTCGATTATTATAAAGTCGACTGTGTTACTAATTTTTAATTAAATTTTTCCACTTTTAGAGGCGATTGGATGATGAAAAAATTAAACAAAGTCGTACTTGTACTGCTTATATACATAGGGATTTTGTGTTCAAATTTTCTCTAGCTCTTATTATCTTTGAGATCCAGTTGTTCATTTGGCCGGACAGGCATGACTCAATGGACTATCTCGTCACGCTGATCATCAATAATATATATTTGTAGGGTCTGTCATCTTCTGCATGTTACATTTTCACTTTGCACTAACCTAATAAGTATTCGCATTTTTCATTTCATGTATAGAGTATAAAAATGTCACTAATACATAAAAAAAACCTGTGCTTCTACGAAATATTTCTTTCGTAATAAGTGAACAGAGTGTTTATAGCCTGTTTTTTTTATAGTTTTACGCTTTTTTAACGTTACGTTAATTTTAAAATGTTAATTTAGAAAGCTTAATAATCATTTTTAATAGATTCTACAGAACATTCAGAAATTAGTTCAAAGCAATTAGTGGCTATACCGACACTTTGGAATCACTCGGATCTAATTGGCCAGAATCTGCAACATACGATGGCATCAACTCATCATTAACAATAAACGAGTCATTTTCATATGAAGCTCACGCACCTCTTTTTGATCTTAGAGATGTTGAAATACGTACAGCAAAAACACAAACAAGGACACTTTTGTATGTTCTGCAAAAAATTGCAAACAAAATTTGCTCGACACTTACAAAACGTTCATAAGAATGAACCAGATGTTAAGAAATGTATGGTTCTTTCAGCTAACGATCCCAATCGAAAAATTCTAATTGATTCTATTCGGAAAAAGGGAGATTTTATCCACAACACAGTCAAATATATAACGAAGATATTATAATAGCACCTCGCCAAAACCGAATTAATTCTCGTAATGGTCCACATGATTTAATAAGTTGTACAGGTTGTCTTGGCTTCTTTCGGAAATCGACAATTCGTTGCCATATTCGCAACTGCCGTGTTTTTCATCCTAATGGTTCGAAAAACATGTTAAGGGATGGACGCAGCAAAACTGGCTACATGCATAAAGCTGAAAATGACATATTGCGTCGAAAAGTTGTTCCAGTTTTAAATGACGATGATATAACGAGAAATTTATTATATGACCATTTGATCGTATTATTGGGAATTTTAAAACCCCATCGGTTGCTACAAGTCTAAGCTCATTAATAAAAAAATGTGCAAAAATATTATTGACACAATGTATAATAAATCAAGATGAGATAAATAAAAAATTAGTAAATGATTTTATTGTCTTATGGGAAACCGAAATACCTGTAAACATAAACAAAAAAGCAATCGAGGACCAAGCCAAAAAACGTCGAGATGTAAAAACAATTTTACCTTTGAAAGAGGATATTAAAAACTCTTTGATTTTTTGAACAAAAAATCCTCCGATGCACTGAATGTTTTGAATAAGAAATTCGATTTTGAAGCGTGGAATAGTTTGATACGAAGCACATTAATAAGTCTCCAAATATTTAACCGTCGCACAGTGGGGCCTTCGGACTTTTTTCGTTGCAAAAATCATATCTTCTGAACGGCTGAAGCAATTTTCGTCATTCAAATTTTGTTTGAAAGAAAAATTCTTAAGCTTTGAAACAAGTCATAGCGTATTGTGCTGTGATTTCTAGGAGCTGCGCAATGTGTGCTCAAAGTTGGATTTTGTTGCCAGTGCAATATTTGCCTAATCAAACTAATAAAAAACATTTAATGATACAATTATTTTCAGTTATGTTATATTTTTAGTTTTTAACAAATTAAAAATTGAACAAAAAATTGTTTAAATATTACAAATTTTTTTTTAATTTAAAAATATTGAAAATTTTTTTTACATAACGTATTTCATGGACAGCGCCTCCGAGAAGTGATCCGTAGCTATGGCTTCTGTGACATCGACAAGCTTTCTTTTTCTTGTAAAATCCGAGCATTCTTCAATGGATTTCGTTGGTCTTCCTCTGGCTCGTCCAGTTGATGTAGAGGGTACATCGTCCATTGATGTATCCAAGTACGTAGTCGTTGATAGCCAGATTTCATATTTTAAATCAAATTTCTGCTTGCTATATCCTACGCTTATCCATTTCTGTTTGATTTTAGAATAAATTAATGTTAAAGAAAAATCACTTTTAAGGTATTTAAACGTAAATTATATTGAAAAATACTATTCACTGCTAGTTAGACACAACTGATTGCTTTTTAAGTCAAAATTCGACTATTACGCTGCACCAAAAATATTGGCAATATATACCATTTCTAAACGCATACCTAAGATAATAAACTAAAACCTCTTTTTGCCTGTTCAAATGCTTAAAGCAAAGAAATTACAATTCATGAAAGGGTCAAAAAGATTGCAAGACCTTCACCTGATATTGTAAATTACACTACCTGTAATAAATGTTATGCATAATTTTGGTTGCACAATATTAAATGTGGATCAAATAGGACCGCTTAGGTATATTTTTGTATCCATAATGCTAAATACAATGTTCCTAATAGCCGTTACAGCGAATCTACCTGCAATGCATTCTTCTTCTTATACCCGCGGCAGCGCCTTTTTCGCTGATTTTTTTCCGAAGTTGCGGCACTCTTTTTGCTCTGGTGCACACCGGCGGATCCGGGCGGATTAAAGTTTTATTGCGTTAGGTAAAAGAATATTTAAGGAACATATTTTGAAAATATGGGCGAGGTACTTTTGGGTACTTTTTTTTATTTTCCATCAAAGTTGAAAAACACCCTAAAAATAGGTAGTTTAAAAAATAACGTTTTCTAGATAACTACGAATACGAAAGACATAGTTTTTATTAAATAATGCATAAAATTAATTCATCTAGCAATACAAATCAAAACATCAATGATTCGTTTCATAACTTAGCTAATATTATACCTGAAAGATGAAGTATTTGCATCAAATTGAATTAATTGTTGCGAGCTTAAAAAAGGGTCGACTTTGAGTGCACATATGTCCTAAACTATAATTCCGAGAAGAGTAAGATTTTCGTAATCTTTGCAAAAAAAACTATTAGACACGTTTATTCATTACTCCCAAAGCGTTCATGAAAATTTTGATTTTCGCAAGCTGTTTCGGCCTAAGGCCCCACTGTGCGTCGTCGGGCTGGAGAAATAGAACGATTGAGCATTGAAAATTATAACACCGCTCATGCAATGGAGGAAAATATAGACAAAGATGTTCTAAATAAACTGACAGCTAAAACGAAACAAATTGCAATGCAATACAAAAAGTTGACTCTTCGAGGAAAATTAAATAGAACAGTGTCAGTACTTCTTACTCCCTTTGATTGTTTTTGTATCGATATGATCCTCAAACACCGCAGCGAAGCTGGTTTCGATGAAAAAAATTGTTACATATTCAGCGTTGCAAGCCCGAAATTACTTGGGAAAGAGTACATTCGTGCTTGCCCAATTTTAAAACAATTTGTTTATGAATGTGGTGCCAGCTGCCCAGAAGCCTTGAGGGGCACAATGCTTCGCAAACATTTAGCAACATACACTTCTATGCTAAATGTTGAAGATAGACAGACACGCGAATTTTATGGGCCATCATAAAGAAATACATAAAAATATTTACCGTGTCCCCGCTACAATTGCGGAAATTACAGAAGTGTCCCAAATGTTAATGGCAGCCATTGGGAATAGCCCCGAACGGAATAATAAGAACCCAAAGCCCGGTTAGGCACAATACGTCACATATATTACTCTAACTTACATATTCTCATTAGGCGAATAAAATAAAATCCTAATTGAATTAAAAAAAATTTTTTTTTTGCAGGTGAACTTTATGAGAAAGATAATTGTGCACAAGACATCGAAAAAGAAGGTACAATATTGAAATTTTTAGATAATTGAATTGTGTATGTGTGTGACTGGGTACATATATGTTATATATAGTATATCACTTAGGGACCCGATCAAGCTCTTGGCCATTGATTTTCATTATTCGTCGAAAAGACCTGAGACTCCTTTACAGTTTCACCTCCGGGCCCTGAAAGATATACTATAAGTCATATATGAACCATATGGAAAGTAGCCACAAGGTTTGTGAGGGGGGTCAGCTAACATACTTTGAAAAAAAAAAAAATGAATTCAATTTTACAGCTGAACCTTTTGAGGATTCTGGATCCGAGTACATCGACGAAAATGAGTCTGAAAAGTCAAAAGAGGAAATAGTTGAGCCGCAGCCAAATCGAAAACGCCGCAGTAGTAAGAACAAAAAACTATAACATTATACAAATATACACCAAATTTTGAATGCATGAATTGTATTTTTATTATTAATTTTACATTCGTTGGTCGCCACCTGAGCGAAAAGAGATGGAAGAGGCTTTCGGCAATTTCGAATCGTTGAAAAGATTACCTCGCTTAGCAGAGTGCAATAGGGTTATTGCTGCATCTCAATATTTAAAGCGTCGTACTCCAGCACAGCTTAAGTCATGGACAATCAACGAAAGGCTGAGTCAAGAAAAAAATCAAAATAATTTTATAAAAAGAATTGCATTACGGAAATGCTAAAACAAAAATTAGTTTACACTTTATAACTTGATACTTTTATATGTTTAACAAACAAAAATAATGAAAATGTATTCTTTATTTTAAAAGCTTACGAAAGAAAATCATTTTTTTAGAGTTTAAACTAGTAGCATTACCGTAATGTAATTCTTTTTTATAAAATTACTAGCAGGTATTGCCCGTCTTAACCCGGCTCAATATAATGTTTCCAATTGTATTTATTTTGTGTGTGCATAACCTACCCATATGTTTTCACCTTATAAGTTACCAGTAGGAAGGCATTTTAGGTATTTAAATGAACATTTTCTGTTCTTGACAAAAAATTGTTCAGTAGTCCGTTACATTTTTGTTCTTGCCAAACTATTTCGTTAAACGAACATGACCACTATAACTAATATTTTTTAAAGCTCGTTTTCCCCCCTTTGGAGCTAGAATTTTCCAAAAGCCTTTCTTAGTGTGCTCCTACACTATGATGGATACTATGAAAGGATACTTGAGTCCAAATTTCATCTTTTACCGTTTGGGCTGTGCGTTGATCACCAATTAGTCAGGACAAACTGTTTTATATATAGAGATAACGCAACGTTTTAAGATAGACGATTTGCAAAAAATGGGAATAATTATAAGGGTATATCCTAATTTTAAATTCACATTTGAGTCTTTTCGTGCCATATTGAGTCAATACGGTCACGCACAAACTCGGAATATGAAACACGGCACTCGTGTCAATGCCGTGCAGCGATGAGCCACGATCAAAAAGCACTGACAATTCTCATCTCAATTTGCTAGAGTAAAACTTTCGATAGTTGAAGCCACCGATACCATCAAAATATCGAAGTTTGAATGCAATAAGCAGAATATTTAAATAATAAAATCTAATTATTTATTGAGATCAATAAGAACAAATCATATACATACATACATCTGCCCGCAATGCGAAGCAGAATATGCGTAGCTCCGTTATTCGGTTTCTGCTTTACTATCGCTTACGCAGTCGTTGCTTAGCGACGGTAACTGTAAACTTTTGGCGTTTTGCCTTTGCAATTAACATTAAATGGTCAAAACGAAAGAAGATGTGCGAGCCAACAACTTAAAGTTGTTGTTGTTGTTTTGTATGTACATGCTACATACATATACAGGCATACATGCATATGCATGTACATACATGTATGTATGCATGGGCACACATAGACACGAACTGTTGCTTGTTGTATGTATGTGTGAGTGTGTGTATGTGATGTCCCCAACTATTTGATATTTGATATATGGCAAGTAAAAAACATATTGCTATATTTTAATCGTTGAATGCCAATTTGTTGATATAATGTTGATTACATTACCCAAATTTGAAATCGATCGGACAAAATTTATAACACAAACTATTCATTTGAAAAAGTGAATAAATATTAAAACCCCAATAATAAAATCAAATGCGATATATCGAAAATATCGATACTTGTGTTGATATATCGTAATACATGTCGAATACAAATACATCGAAAAACATCGTTTGAGAGTTATTGATTATAATACTGTATTCGATTATTCACTGTACACATATGTACATAAATACATACAAATGTATTTGCATGTGTACGGTAACTTTTGGCATTTTTCGTATGAAATTAACAGCCGTAAATTATCAAAACGAAAGAAGTTTTGCGAGCCAATAACTTGTTGTTGTTGTTTTAAAAATTTTGATTTGAAAACATAGAACACTATTTATTACAATTAAACAACAGTGTTCGATGGCCCACTGCATACATACAAACCTATATATGTATATAAGAATGTATGTACGTACATACATACTTATTGATGTACATATGTACATACTATACATACAGACGTATGTACATATGTATGTACGTATGTAATACATATGGTGCTGGTGTAATTCATAATGCGAAATTCTTTCTAAGGGGAGCAATGTCCCCCCTGCCCAACCTGCGTACGCCCTTGTAGTCCGTTGTCCTAAAATCCCTTATGCCAAATGTACTAAACAAAGAAAAAATAACATAAAAATGTTTATGTTATAATGTTAATAATTTTTAATTAATTAACATTTCTTGCCCTGTCAGTGCAAGACGAATGTACTTTTATTCATATGTATGTATGTATATATGTACATACATTTGTACAAATGAACATTCACACATTAGTGTCTCACATTTTGCTTTGGCTACTTCAACCGTTTGCACGCAACTACACGAACAGCTGCTTGTACATATGTATGTGTGTGTGTATGTATACTTAGTTGTCCCCAACTGTTTGATATTTTGTATTGTTTGTTCTGCCTGCATTTGTAAAATGCATATTTTAAAAATCGTTAAATGCAAAGTTGTAATTTTAGTTACGTAGATTATATTACCCAAATTTGAAATCGATCGGACAAAATTTATAACACAAACTTTTCATTTGAAATAGTGAATAAATATTAAAACCCCAATAATTCAAGCTCCAACACAAATTTCGAAAAACCGAGTATGCAGTTTTGTTTGTATTCTTTTATAGATTACAAAAACCAAATTTAAAGTTGATCGATTCAGAAATGCAGAATTTTCAAACAAACTTTGGAGCTACTTTTCCCCCCTTTGGAGCTCGAATTTTCCAAAATCCCTTCTTAGTGCGCATCTACACCATGATAGGATACTTGAGCCCAAATTTCAGTTTCCTAGCTTTTACCGTTTGAGCTGTGGGGTGTTGATTGTGTTTCAATTTTTCCACGGAAAACCCCCCCTTTTTCATGCCCCAGGAAAAATGGTGAAAAACCAAGTATACAGTTTTTCTTGTATTCTTTTTGAGAGTATACAAACTAAGTTTGAAGTTAATTGGATGAAAATTGTAGATTTTTCATACAAACGTTGGAGCCCGTTTTCCCCCCTTTGGCGTTCGAATTTTCCAAAACCGCTTCTTAGTGCTCACCTACACCACTGAAGACAACATGTGTCCAATTTTCAGCCTCCTAGCTTTAACCGTTTGGGCTGTGCGTTGATTGCACATAGCTTTTCGTTTACCGAATTTTCCACCGGAAAATCATTATTATTCAGGCCGCAGGAAAAATATTGAAAATCCAAGTATACAGTTTTTTTGTATTCTTTGTGAGAGTATACAAACTAAGTTTGAAGTTAATCGGATAAAAATTGTAGATTTTTCATACAAACGTTGGAGCTCGTTTTCCCCCCTTTGGAGCTCGAATTTTCCGAAACCCCTTCTTAGTGCTCACTTTCACTATAAGAGGGATCTTGTGTCCAAATTTCAGCTTCCTAGCTCTTACCGTTTGGGCTGTGCGTTGATTGCCAATCAGTCAGTCAGTCAGTCAGTCAGTCAGGACAAACTGTTTTATATATATAGAGATTAATATTTTTTTCTTACTGGAGCCTTTCGTAAACAATCAACCGTTAATTGTCAACGGAAGTCTCCGATAAAAAAAACAATATTAATAATTTTATAAAAAAGAATTGCATTACGGTAATGGTACTATACAAATTTGTTTGCACTATAAAACTTAATACTTTTAGATGTTTAAATAAAAATTTTATGAAAATAATTGCATTACGGAAATGCTACTACAAAAATTTGTGTACATTTTAAAGTTTGATACTTATAGATGTTTAACAAACAAAAATGAATGAGAATTTTATATAATTTTATAATGCTACTACAAAATTTGTGTACACTTTAAAGTTTGATACTTATAGATGTTTGACAAACAAAAATGAATGAGAATTTTATATAATTTTATAAAAATTAATTGCATTACGAAAATGCTACCAAATTTTTTACACTTTAAAGCCTGATAATTTTAGATTTTTAAATAAAAATTTTATGAAAATAATTGCATTACGGAAATGCTACTACAAAATTTGTGTACACTTTAAAGTTTGATACTTATAGATGTTTAACAAACAAAAATGAATGAGAATTTTATATAATTTTATAAAAATGAATTGCATTACGAAAATGCTACCAAATTTTGATTGATACTTTTAGATGTTAACCAAACCAAAATGAATGAAAAGTTTTTCTTTATTTTATAAGCTTATTAAGAAATTACGTTTTTAGAGTACAAACAAAGAACTAAGACTCCTGCTGGATCCTCATTAATTAATCAATTATTTTGTCATGTATTCCAAGTTTTGTGTTCAAATATATTATATTTTCCCAAATGCACAACAAAACAATTTGAAAAAATGGTTTAAAAATGTGGCTTATGTTGGGGATAATCACTTAATTATTTTCAAATATATCCATACATGATTTCAGAAACATATTGTTGTCATAAGGGTAACTTCAAAATATTTATAAATTTGAAGGACTAATAAACATATCCAACCATAAAAATAATTGCTTACGTTCCATTTAAATTTTACGGACCTTTTTTTTATTGAGCGATGTCCTTATAAAGTACACCGAGCATGTTGAAATCAAACGTTAAAATTCAAATCAATCAATCCCATTGAATTAGCTAAATACATACATATATCAAGAAAATTTTATTTAATTATTTCCTATGTTCTAAAGGTATATATTAAACTCGAGAGTATAAGTATATCATTTAAGGTTCGTTTCATTATTATTATTCTATATATATATATATATATATATATATGTATGTATAACATTGCGAAAATGTACGTATTTTAATGATTATATATTCATTATGCTTAACGTACATTTTTCGGAGCCTAGAATAATAATAATGAAACGAACCTTAAATGATATACTTATACTCTCGAGTTTATATATATATATGTATATATATATGTATGTATAACATTGCTTTTGAGGACTTTTTATATGCATAGTGATTATTTCGGAGACTTTTGTATTGTTTGAGGACGCACCTCGAAATTTTTCCTGGCTTAACGTATATTTTGAGGACAATTGCAAATTTTATATGAATCAAGACATTTAATATGAAAATACAATTCCAGCTGAAATAAGACACCTAATTGAACCAAAAATATACCTGTGTCATATCTATGTATACGCCGTAAATAGTATTTTTTCCCATTTTCAATTTTGAAAAAATATGTATAACGCTAATTTTGACGACACATGACATTAAAGCAATTTACTAAAAATCTGTTTTAATATTATGACAAATTTTGGTCTGTTTATCTTAACAGTATGTAATGCTATATGAAAAATTAAAAAAATGTTCATCAAATTTGTATTTAATGGCTTTTTTCGATATATTCTTGTTACATGTTTCCACCGATGTGGCAACACTATATTATATATAGGCCTAATGATGATTTTGAGACCAGAACTTATGTTTTGACCATTTCGAGGACAGTGTCCCCACAATTTACGATGTGTGTAGTTCTGCACTGTTCTCAGGAACTGTTCCCAGTCCTTAAAATTATCGTTACGTCTGAAAATTTACTTTTGATGGAAAATTTCGTATTTCACATATGTATATATATAGTACATAATAAATTTGAATAAAGTGAAATATATAGTATTAAGGTGCTTATAGTATATCAGTGGTATATATGGATATACGAACTTGCTGAGAAAAATAATAAAATGACTGTAAATACTTTTCATAAAATACGTGCGTTTAAACTTTCCAACATGAATTAAAAGAACAGTTTTTATACCCTGTACCCGTAGAATAAAAAGGGTATATTAGGTTTGTTCAAAGTATGTAACAGGCAGAACGAAGCATCTCCGACCCCATAAAGTATATACATATACTCTTGCTCAGCATGACGAGAGAACAGAATTTCGTATAATATCCATATTTCAAAAGCAACATAACCCAAACTTTGCACACGTAATTCGTATAAAAATATCTAATTTTATTTTAAATTGTAATGACGCGTTGCGTAGCGGGCAGCCGCGCGTCATTACGATGCCAAGTAGTTGTAAGTTAATAAGTAATTGTAAGAATAGTAAGCCATGAAGGCGGGAAATTTTAAGTTCGTTTTAGTTAGTTCTCTTTTGGCTTCTGCCCAACGCGCACTGAAGCGCTCTGTATTATTTTGAATTAAAGCAACACGTGGTGAAGATTCTTGGCATACCGCCCTTTTATTTTGCACATATTTGGTGGACACGGCACTTTGGGGTGCCTAATTTATTTCAGCAGACTCTGGCCGGCGAGCATACCCGCGGCAGAGTAACAACGTTACAAGTGGCGCCCGAGCAGGGACCCCAAAGAAGTTTGAGGTTAGATCCGACCAAGTAGGGAAGAGAGCGTGGACCTACGATGGTGCGAACGAGCTGGGTGCAAGCGTTGAGGAAGGAGGAGCTGATCGAGCTGCTGCAGGAGTTTGGGATCCGCGACGCGGGCACCGTGGAAACGCTGAGAACACGCTTCGCCACGTTTGTGAAAGCGGCGGGGCCGGAACACCAGTCACGCCTAGAACTGCTAGCGGCCCGCTATGAGAGCCTACAGTCACGTCCGGTGAGTCCTGTACCGCCGAAGGCACAACTGGAGGTCCCCAAGCGAGAGGAAGGTTCGCCCGGCATGCACCTGCCGCCTACGGAAGCTGCGGCATCGCCAAGAACACCGACCGAGCATCCCGAGACACCATCAACGGGGCCATTAGCGGCAACAGCACCAGCTGGGGCTGCACCAGTGACCGTGACCGCCACCACCACCTATACGACAGAAGCGCCAGCGGCGCCATGCGTGACCACAAGCCAGATCGTGGCCACGACGGTGGTAACGACCCTCGCCACACTGTCGATGGTCTCGACAGCCGGGCCAGCCGTGTCAACCGCATCCGCGGCTGGTTCGGCCCACTCGACAATGTCACGAGCGGAGCGGAGAGCCCTGAGCACGGAGGTGACACAGTGGGGAGTACATTTCGACGGCAGCGGGGACCCACGGGCATTCTTGCGCAGGCTAGAAGAGAAAGCGGAAGTGAGTGGGGAGCCGGTAGATAATTTGGTGCGGATGTTACCAAACATTCTGGAGGGCGCGGCACTGACGTGGGACCGCACAAGGCGAAGCCCGACCCAGTCGTGGGCAGAGTTCCGCGCGGAACTGCTAGAAGCGTACCCGGCCACTCCTCACATTGAGCGGTGGCGACAGAATGCGCAACGACGCTTTCAGGGCGAGTCGGAGTCCACTGCGACCTACGTCCAAGCGATGCTGGAATTGATGCTCGATGCAGACATGCCCGGAGAGGAGCAGCTGAGGCTCATCTACCGCAACAGCCGACCAGCGATCAACATCAGGATACGGCATCAGGATGTCCATACTGTGGCAGAATTCAAACGGCAAGCAGCAGAGCTGGAGGAGTTGGGCCTGGTTCCGGCCTGTACCATTGGGGCAGGGCCATCCCAGCCAGCGTTCATGGGCCCACGGGGGTTTCCGATCCGACGTCCGGAGCCAACGGATACGCAGCCCATATCTGGTGGTGAGTTAAACAGGCGAGGCTTTGTCCCTTTACAGACTACACCCGCGCGAACAACAGCAACCGGGCCCGAGATGCAGAGCTCGTCGGCACACCAGGGGCGGTCTTGCAAACGCTGTGGTATGGCGGGGCACGACAACGAATGCTGCCCAAACCAACAACAACTATACTGCTGGGATTGCGGTAGGCTGGGCATACGAGCGAACGAATGCTGTCGCCGCAGAGCGGGAAACGCCAGGGGGGCTCGCCACATACAGCCAATAGGCGAGCCCACGCAGGAAAACTAGTGGCAGAACGCTCGCGAGTGATGGTGTTGAGGGTGGATTGCGGTGGTCTTGCCCTCGACGCGGTGGTGGATACGGGAGCCACTCGCAGCTTCGTGAGCCCGGCGCTGGCACGACGCTTGAGAAAGCCAGGTGGGGAGAATGTAGAGAATGTGTAGAGGTGTCGATGTCGATGGCCAACGGCTCGCGACAAACTGTTTGCGAGGAGACGATGACGGCGATAACAGTGGACGACAAATGCATCTCGATACCACTGTTAACACTGCCGGGCTGCGAGGACGAGCTCTCACTAGGGCTGGATTTCATCAGGAAGGCCTATGGTACGCTCACCGCCGGCAGCCACAAGCTGGAGATGCGAGATGTGCGTGAGCGACGACGGCGGAGAAGGCGTCAGGCGCGCCGCAGAGTACGATGTGCGGCATTGGTGACCACAGAGCCAATTGCTCCATCGGCGGCTACGCTGACAGATGAACAGGCTGCTCAGGCTGCCACGTTCCTTCAGGAGGAATTACCACGCTTTGAGAACATTGTGGGCGTATCGTCGGTGGCGACACACACGATCCGCGTGAAAGACGACAGGCCCATTAAACAGCGCTACTATCCGAGGAATCCGGCGATGCAAGCGGTAATTGACAACGAGGTTGACGAGTTCCTGGCGAAGGGCTGCATTGAGCGGTCCGATAGCGCGTACAGCGCGCCCATAGTCCTGGTACGCAAGAAAAATGGGGCGTGGCGAATGTGCATCGACTACCGCCAGCTGAACGAGCGCTCGGAGCCAGACGCATACCCCATTCCGAGGATCCAACATATTCTCGAACAGTTACGACAGGCAAAGTACATCAGCAGCATCGACTTGCGAAACGGTTATTGGCAGATCCCCATGGAGCCCGACAGCCGTAAATACACCGCCTTCACAGTGCCCGGACGGGGCCTTTTCCAATGGCGAGTGATGCCATTTGGCCTGCACTCCGCCCCAGCCACCTTCCAGCGGGCGCTAGATAGCGTCATCGCGTTTGCCTATCTGGACGACATAGTTGTGGTTGGGAAGACATTCGAAGAACACCTATGTAACCTGAGGGAGGTGTTTCGAAGACTGAGAGCGGCAAACCTACGGGTAAATCAAGATAAGTGTGAGTTTTTTCGGAGGTCCATACGCTACCTGGGGCACCTGGTGACAGAAGACGGGATACAGACGGATCCAGAAAAGGTGGCAGCCATACGTGAACTGAAGCCCCCGGCCAACCTAAAACAGCTGCGGCAGTACATTGGGATGGCCTCGTGGTACCGCCGCTTTGTACCCAATTTCGCCACAACGGTAGGCCCACTCACCGAGCTGTTAAAGAAAGGCCACAAGTGGAGTTGGGGAACACCGCAGCAGGAGGCATTTGATTGTATCCAAAGACAGCTCATGGAAGCACCGGTGTTAGCGTGCCCCGATTTCACACAACGCTTCTGCCTACAGACTGACGCCAGCGAGTATGGGCTGGGCGCGGTTTTGACACAGAACGTAGACGGCCAGGAGCACGTGATTTCCTACGCCAGTAGGAAACTGCAGAAAGCAGAGGTCAACTACAGCGCCACGGAGAAGGAGTGCCTGGCCATTGTTTGGGGAATCCGAACACTTTACCGTCGTGACCGACCACTTGGCGTTGCGATGGCTTAACTCGATTGAGAGCCCCACCGGCCGCATCGCACGCTGGGCTTTGGAGCTGCAGCAGTACACCTTCGATGTCCAGTACCGAAAAGGAGCCTTGAATGTGGTAGCCGACGCACTGTCACGACAACCACGCGAGGTGATCGGCCGTGCACACGTGGAGTCAGAGGCAGCACCAACTTGTAAATGGTTACAGCGGCTGACGGCAGCGGTGTTGGAGAGTCCCAGCAAGTACCCAGATTACGCCATACAGAACGACAGGCTGTACCGCCGCATCGCTCACGTGCTAGGAGAAGATGAGGTGTCACCATGGAGGCTATACGTGGCCGCGCCTCTACGACAGGAGGTGTTGAGAGAATGCCACGACGACGCAACGGCGGGCCATATGGGAGTACGCCGAACCTGTGCACGCGTTGCAGACAGATACCACTGGCCTGGTCTGTATCGCGACGTAGCGAAGTATGTGCACCAGTGTCTGTTGTGCCAACGCTATAAAGCCCAGCAACAGCTGACGGCAGGCAAGATGCACTTCAAACCAGCGGAGGCAGCGTGGGACGTCGTCTGCGCCGATTTTGTGGGGCCGCTGCCGCGGTCCAAACGAGGCAACGCGTATCTACTGGTCCTGGTCGATAAGTTCAGTAAATGGGCAGAACTGGTCCCCATCCGCAAGGCGACGGCAGCGGCAGTGAAGCTGGCCTTGCGAGAGCGGATTCTGGCACGGTTTGGCACACCAAGAAAACTCATTACAGACAATGGAGCCCAGTTTACGAGCCGCGCGCTGAAGCAGTTCCTCGCCGAGGCAGGCATACGGCAACAACTGACGGCACCATACACACCTCAGGAGAATCCCACTGAGCGGACCAATAGAACGGTCAAAACATTGATTGCTCAGCTGGCGGACGGGCAGCACAACACGTAGGACGAACAACTGCCGGAAGCACAATTGGCCATTAATACAGCAATTTCAGACGCAACGGGCTACTCACCGGCTTTCATCCTATTTGGGAGAGAACCACGGCATCCACACACACTGTACGGCAGGGATCCTGACGCCCCTGAGGCAGCACCAGGTAGCCCAGAACCACACGCGACGCTGCTACAGTTTGTTGCCCGCATAGCAAGAAGAAACCAAGGGGTGGCCAGTGAGGATCAGGCACGCCAGTACAATCTGCGGAGACGCGAGTGGCGACCCAAACTGGGCGACGAGGTGCTCGTGCGACAACATCACTTGTCCAACGCAGCCGAGCAGTTTGCGGCCAAGCTGGCGCCTCGCTTCGATGGACCATTCACGGTGCGAGCATTCATATCCCCAGTTATAGTGCGTGTGCGACCAGTAGCGGGCGGCAGAGGTAGAACGGCACATGTGCGAGATCTAAAAGCGGTGAACGCGGAAGACAGCGAAGCCGACGAAGGCAGCGACGACAGAGGCAGCGTTAGTATCACCAGGGCCACGCCACCGACAGCTTCACAGCAGCCACAGCAGGCCACTCCTCAGCGTCAACAAAAGCAGCCACAGCGGCAGTCCGGGCAACAAAATCGGCCATATCAACGAGCACGACGACAGCAGCCACGGTCACGACAGCAGCAACAGCAACCAGGGCCCTAGCGGCCACACCGACAGCAGCAACAGCAATCCAACCGGCGTCCACCCAAGCGGGAACGGCAAAGCTGCCGTTCTGGCCGAAGAAGATGCCCATGTAAGCCTAAAACATAATTAGACGAAGCTTGTTGTTACGTTTCAGGCCTGATGAAGCGACGTAAATTACCACACCAGCCGAGATACACAAACAGCGCCAAAAATGCCAGGGGCGCAGCGGATGGGCAAGTGCCGGGCGGGCAGCTGGACGAACACAACAAGGAGGAGGTTGGGCACAATGCAGGAAAATAGCCCAGGACCGGAAGAAAATCACGACATAAACATGTGGGCGGTGATGACGAGTTGCCAGAGCGGCAGGTGGCCGTCAATAATGTGTTATCGAATCCCCTCGATCGGATTCGATAAGTGGCAACACCGGCCACTATCGCATAAGTATGCGAGTGGTAATACCGACGATAGATCGCCAGGCATGGGTAGCACTGGCGGACCGCGAGAGTAAGAGGTGGCAGCGCTAACAAACCAGCTGGCACAACATTAATACACCCCCGCCAACCGGATCGTGCCCCGCTCAGGAAGGGGGGACGTGTAATGACGCGTTGCGTAGCGGGCAGCCGCGCGTCATTACGATGCCAAGTAGTTGTAAGTTAATAAGTAATTGTAAGAATAGTAAGCCATGAAGGCGGGAAATTTTAAGTTCGTTTTAGTTAGTTCTCTTTTGGCTTCTGCCCAACGCGCACTGAAGCGCTCTGTATTATTTTGAATTAAAGCAACACGTGGTGAAGATTCTTGGCATACCGCCCTTTTATTTTGCACATATTTGGTGGACACCTCGGCACTTTGGGGTGCCTAATTTATTTCAGCAGACTCTGGCCGGCGAGCATACCCGCGGCAGAGTAACAACGTTACAAAATCTAATCCACAACGGTCAATTTTAAGAAAAGCTATTAGTGAAACAATTTCACTCCAGTATCAAGTTCGCTCTTCTTCTTCTTTCGGCTTCTGTAACGTTTTCTGTTGTTTTAAAATACAGTGATTTAAGCATCAATTGTTCCTTTGAATGCTATACGATATAGTGCTCCGAATTTGAGGCCATTTCAGATTATGTTATGGCATAATATGAAATCCGTAAATAGATTTCAATGAGAAAATCTTAATAAACCTATAGTTTTCTAAGACTAAGAGTGATTTATTCACCAATCGTACTTATGGCAGTGATATGACATACTGCTCAGATTGTGATGAACCTTCAGATTATGCTTAGGCATAATAAAAAATCCATAAATACACATTTTGGTGGAAAACTCGTCATGGGGTATACAGTTTTTAAACTAAAAGTGACTTATTCACAAATTGTTTCTTTGAATGCTATACGATATGTTGAGGCATAATAGGAAATTCGTAAATAGATTTCAATGAGAAAATCATAATAAAACTTATAGTTTTCTAAGAGTAAGAGTGATTTATTCACCAATCGTACTTATGACAGTTATATAACATGCTGCTCAGATTGTGATGAATCTTTAGATTATGCTTAGGCATAAGAAAAAATCCATAAATACACATTTTGGTGGAAAACTCGTAATATGATATACAGTTTTTAAACTAAAAGTGACTTATTCACAAATTGTTCCTTTGAATGCTATATGATATGTTGAGGCATAATAGGAAATCCGTAAATAGATTTCAATGAGAAAATCTTAATAAACCTATAGTTTTCTAAGACTAAGAGTGATTTATTCACCAATCGTACTTATGGCAGTGATATGACATACTGCTCAGATTGTGATGAACCTTCAGATTATGCTTAGGCATAATAAAAAATCCATAAATATGTTGCATCGGGCCGGTCGTGGACAAAAGCTCGAATTGGCAGCATCGGATAAGGGCGCTAAACTTTAAATTTCGCATGAGCGCCATCTAGCGGTACCGAGCGAGGAGCCGGGGTGGCAACTGCGGTCGCACAGGCGCAGAGTTGCGGTCCGATGGTACTCGAGAGAGAAGGAAACGAGAGGCTACAAGAAACGGATGAAAAGGGAAAAAGGAGGAAAAAATCCGAGGCACATGGCATCCGGCCTATAAAAGGGGAGTCGTAGCACGAGGTTTTTTTGGTTGGGAGCCGTCCGGTCAACGACATAGTGGCAAGTTGACCGAGAGGAAAAGGCGTCCGCTAGCGCGCCAAAGAGAGCAGCACCAGCAGCGAAAGTCCACGCCAGTGCCAGCTGCACACCACCATCAACAGCGGTAGCAGCGCACCATTGGCAGCATCAGCACCATCATCAGCGGGTGCCACCCTTAACGACAGCAGCGGCCACTATCAGCAATAGCGCGGCCAGCAGCTCCCCCGGCAGATCCAGCAACAGCGGTAAATCCAGCAGCATGGGAGCAGACGACGGCCGCCAGAAACGGCCGCACCGACAGCACCAGCAACGCCAGTAGCAGCGCTAATACCAGCAACAACAACGTCAGTCTGCGCCATCAGCAGCGGAGGAAGTTTCAGCGGTGAGTCCGTTCCTTGGCCACGCGCCGGTTACCTTTTTCTTGAGCTGCAACTGCCAGGCAGTCGTCCTACGCGTCGTTTTATTGGTAGAAGCTGCTACAGCAAAGCAGAAGCCCAACGTGCTCCGCGTACCCGCCTGCCAATAAAATAAGATATATAAAAACATATAAATTATACCTGCAAACACCCTCCCTAATGTTCATGCACATATACATACATTCGCAATTTATATACACACATAAGATCCAGATTATTTTCATAGACTTCACTGCTTATTAGTATTGGCTGTTGGCAAGCCTTCGTCGTATTGTTTTTTTTATGTTTTATAATTGCATTTTCGGTCATAATCTTTACACCAAATTCATGTACACAAATAATTGTTAATATTTACGTTTATTCGCATTAAAATGTACTATATATGCATATGTAACCAAGCAATTTAAAATTCTTTTTATGGAAGCATTGTCTATAATGACCCGTTAAAGCAGCATCAGTAGGGGCGGGAGACTCACCTTTGCCATGGAATAGCCCAAGCACGGCCCAATTAAGGGTATCCAAGAAACATTTTTCCTTTGGATACAGGCAGGGTGGGTACGCCTGGGATATCAACAGCTAAATCCCACACAGTTGTCCGATGTCACAATTTCTGTCCGTCCGCACGTATATAATCTCCTTTTACAGTCATCCGTATTCGTACGGATGGCTTGAGGGAGTTATCCGTTTATTTGTTTTTTTTGTCGCATTACGTTTCTTTTAGTTTATGTTAGATTTTTTGGTTTGTTTACGTTTTGAATTCGGTTTTGTTATTGCGCGTCGAATTTATTGTAGTGATGGCATTTTGTTATCGATGGAGGAACCGTGTTATCGGTTATTGTACGACTCACGCGGGCATAGGGTTGGAACCACACACC